>NC_140167.1:165063591-165674546 GCF_963971535.1 Notolepis coatsorum
CCCGCGAGGCGTGTTATTATTAGAGTTAATAATATTGTATATTGTTTACACTGCCTTTTTATTCCATTTTTACTTCTCCACTGTACTATAATTATGTGACCTGTACCTCTATGTCTTCTACTACCTGTATCTCCCCTCCCCCCGGCCCTCCCCATGCTGCTGATTTTATATTATTTTATGAATACAACGTTTAATGTTCGCTTAGCTAACGTAGAGAAACGTCAGACGTAATTCGAGATACGTCAGACGTACTTCGAGATACTTCCGCATAGTCCTGCCACAGGACTATTACGTCAGACGTACTTCGAGATACTTCCGCATTAGTCCTGTGGCCGCCGGAAGTACCAATCTGGACCTCGAGGCTCCGAGTCTGCAGCTCGACCCTACTCTATATAACAGGCTGAAATCTTGAGGCTGGAAAATAATGCTTTTGAGTACTCCATTAGAAATATAAAACAATGATTTTTTTAAAATAAACCTTACAGATGTCTTCCATAGACTCACAGGAATTGTGTAAAGTTGCCCAAATAGTGCTAGGAATAGCAATGCAGGTCCCCTTTAAATTTTGTATCATTCTTTCCAAAAGAAAAGAGACCTAGACCTAGAAGCGTGGCTAATGAACACACTATACTAGACAAATATCAAGATGTATCCATCAGTGGACCAATTGCATGCTTTTGCAGAGGACAAGAAGCCTTCCGTTGACTCCTTCAGACATTAAGCACCCCCCCCCACAGCCCAAATGGAATGATACAAAAAATATATATATATATATATATATAATTATACTTTTATTGTTTTCATTTTTTTTTTATAGTCGACTATCGGCTAATTTCGGCCAATCAAAGTCGACTATGCAAATCCTTAGTCGGGGACAGCCCTACAAGTGAAATATGAATTCCCGAAAAAAATTTAGTTTGTGTTTACTGAGTTTAGAGGGACTGGGAGACCCATGTTACTGATCAGGCACTCTATAACAGTGATAAGATAAGATATTCCTTTATTGATCCCCTTGGGGGAAATTTGGGCATCATAGCAGCATGGGGGAGGGGAGGTACAGGTATGGGCAGGGTAATAGTAGAAAGACATAGGCAATACAATTAGATGTGAATATAAAAATGAGAAAAAATAAACAGTGTAAACAAAGGTGCAGATGAGGGTCTGTATGCCCCATTGGTTATATTATACATTACAATAAATATAGGAATATAACATCATATAATATATAGAATATAGGACATGATATAACATAAAGCATCCAAATTTTGCTTCAAACTCAAATTTGATCTGAATATATTAAAAATATGAGAAAAATAAACAGTGTAAACAATAGAATTAACTCCAATATAATAATATAATATAACTAATATAAAGATGACATTGTATCTGAATATATATGTCCGTGCAGGTTTTGGTGGTTAGGAGTCAGACACAGTTAGTGGTCAGACCAATAAAGCTCAGGCTAAATATAGGCAATAAAGATGCTGTATACTGTGAGTAAGAGTGACGTGTCAGACACCAGAAAATACCCCTGTTTTAAGATCAGACACGGTCAGTTGACCCTTGACCTCACTGACCTGAATCATAGCGATCTCGTTGGTCACAAGGCCATATCGGATGACCACGTTGCACTCCGCTATGTCCAGCCCCTCCTCGGCCACCGTGGTGGCAATCAGTAAGTTCACCTCCCCGTTCCGGAACTTGTTCAAAACATCTCTTTGCTCTGCCTGGTTATAAAACAAAATAGTTGTGTGGTTGAGCATGTGGCACAAACAAGACAGGATGCTAAGGAACATGTGTAATCAGTGTAGCTTCTATCAGTGGTGGAAGAAGTACACAGTTCCTTTGCTTAAGTAAAAGTAGAAATACCCAGATAAATGAGTACTCTGGTAAAAGTCCTCCATTCGAATTCTACTTAAGTAATGTAGATAAGTATTTGCAATTGGATGTACTTCAAGTATCTAAAGTAAAAGTATGCATTCTACATGACGTTTGTGTGTTCCAGTGCTTGGTAGGGGTGTGGAAATGTCTCCATTCTAAGCTGCACCGCGATGTGGACGTGGACGATTCTGCATCGATGCAGTGACAGAACATAATCGATTATTAAAATCATAAAAAAAAAGATTTGTTTACCCTCTTGCTAGCTTTTATGTTATTTTACAATGTAGCGCTTTGGGATTTGCTCCACAACTATAAAGCACCCTACAAATCAAATATATTATTATTATTATAATAATATTATTATTATTATTATTATTATTATTATTATTATTATTATTATTATTATTATTATTATTATTATTATTATTATTATTATTATTATTATTATATTATTAAAGCTAGTGCTCTGGTCATGCATCCACTCAACTCATAGAAAATATAGCATCAGGCTATTCTAAAAGTATTGATACTAATAAAATGGAGTATTTAACCGTTTTTAACAGCTGGGTATCGAGATATCTTTCTAGTATCTGTATCATGCAACACTAGTAAAGACATTTATTTTGACATTCTTTTTTTTGAACAAATGTCTTTTATTTTCCCTTTTTTTAACATGAAACTAGACAAACAATAC
Organism: Notolepis coatsorum; assembly: GCF_963971535.1. NCBI lineage: Eukaryota > Metazoa > Chordata > Actinopteri > Aulopiformes > Paralepididae > Notolepis > Notolepis coatsorum. The sequence goes on from NC_140167.1 coordinate 165,066,167, forward strand.
AGTAACAGTAATAATCAATGATAAATCATAGGACAATAACAATAATGACAGTCCAGTAATTAAATCAGAATGAATGTAGATTAAAAGACATAAAAATAATAAATACAATACATGGGCTCTTGCTCGCGCTTCCTTGCTCTTTCCCCCCCCCCCCCCCCCCCCCCCCTCAGGACCCCCACTTGGACTATACATCCACTATTTCATTTAACATCAGAAAATTACAAATGTATATGCTTCCCTTTATCTTCTCCACCACAGCTACCCAGACTGCTATGCTGGCTTCATTAACACCTAAAATTCTAGATAAATCACATCGAGATAGGTAAGACCCATACCTTCCGGCACATTTTATCCGGTTGAATCCAGCGTGACGCTATAAACTTTTTGGCAGCCGTAAGACCGGCCAAAATTTGTCTCTTTACATGTACAGAGGTCGATAACTGAGAAACATCATTCAACAACAATACAGAAGGCAGTGTAGGTATGGTCAGAGATAAAAAATTCCGATAATTGAGTGGTTTCTTTTTCCCAGAAAATCTTAACAGGAGGGCATTCCCAAAACATATGCATATATATGTACCAATAGCACCGTTTGAACACAAGGAGCATCGAGAGTCTTGTCTGAGACCCATTAGGTGCAAACGTCTAGGAGTCAGGTAAATCCTATGAACAAAATTAAGATTAATCTGTTGGTGATCTGGGTTGCGTGATGATAGCCAAACGTTTTCCCAGACTGCATCCCAATCAAAATCTACTTCCAGGTTTGGGATATCCTTCCTCCAAACCGAGTCTAGGGGAAGGACCTCATATGAGGACGTAAGTAAGTGGCGATAAAAGTCAGAGACGAAGCCTCTCGACGTCTCCTTGTCATAAAATAATTTGTGAAATCTGTGGTGCTCAAGTGGAATATTTAATGGGACTCCGTGAGCCCCCAAAGCTGCTCTTATTTGTAGATAAAAAAGATAAGTGGAACTGGTGAGGTTACATTTGTTGAATATATCTTGATAACTGCGGAAACCATGGTCATCGAAGATATCCCCCAATGTGTGTATGCCTTTCTTTTCCCATTATTTTGACATTCTGATTCTAAATAAAAGTTAATTTATCTGACTGCTTGTATTAATTGATGAAAAAGTAGCCATGTGCAGTACCGTAATATAGATTATAAAATTGAGGATGTAATATATTATTGAGTATATTATTGAGCTGCATCGAGATGCATCGTAGAATCGAATCGAGGACAGCTGAATCGTAATCGAATCGTGAGGCCAGTGAAGATTCACAGCTCTAGTGCTTGGGAGCGTTCAAACCTCCATCCAGGTTAATGTTGAAGTGGTATGTGGTCCACTTATGCTGCTCTGATTAAAGGTGTTGTTAAAGTGGTATGTGTTCCAGTTATGCTGCCCTTATTTCGTCATCTTGAAGTTGACAGGCTTCGGATTTGAAAGTATATAATCTTCATCTTTGCCATGTTTTCTATCCAAAATCTTTTTCTTCAAAGTAACTAGTAACTGATGGGTTCAGATAAATGTAGTGGAGTAAAAGTATAAAGTTCCATAAAATGTAAATACTCACGTAAAGTACAAGTAGCACAACATTTTACTTAAGTACAGCACTTGAGTAAGAATACTTAGTTACTTTCCACCACTGGCTTCTACTGACTTGAGTAGTCGCCGTTTCAAACTGAACTCGAGTGGTTTTTGAGGGTGCTCGTTTTCTTTTTAATCACCAAATGTTTTGCTTCTTTGTGCCACTGAAACAGAACTCTGAAATCCTGCAAGGCGTGAGTGTTATCTAAAAGATAGAAACAGTTAGCTTAGCGTTATCTAAATGATAAAAAACAGTTAGCTCAGCGTTATCTGAAAGATTAAAACAGTTAGCTTAGCGTTATCTAAACAATAAGAACAGTTAGCTTAGCGTTATTTGAACGATAAAAACAGTTAGCATAGCGTTATCTAAACGAAAAGAACAGTTAACTTAGCATTATTTGAAAGATAAAAAATGTTAGCTTAGTGTTATCTGAAAGATAAAAACAGTTAGCTTAGCGTTATCTAAACGATAAAAACAGTTAGCTTAGCGTTATCTGAAAGATAAAAACAGTTAGCTTAGCATTATCTAAACAATAAGAACAGTTAGCTTAGCATTATTTGAACGATAAAAACAGTTAGCTCAGCGTTATCTAAAAGATAGAAACAGTTAGCTTAGCGTTATCTGAAAGGGAGCATGTCTATGTTCCCTGGGTCCTATGTTCCCCGATTGATTGATTGATTGATTGATTGAACATTTTAGACCACCAGCCCTGATCCCAAACTCTAACCGTAACCAGTTCGAAACAAGGCGGACATTAATAATTAATAAAATAATAAAAATGTATAACATTTTCAATAAATTAATCAATCAATCGGGGAACATAGGACCCGGGGAACATAGGGATGATCCCATCTGAAAGATAAAAACAGTTAGCTTAGCGTTATCTAAACGATAAAAACTGTTAGCTTAGCATTATCTGAAAGATAAAAACAGTTAACTTAGCGTTATCTAAACGATAAAAACAGATACCGTAGCGTTATCTAAATGATAAAAACAGTTAGCTTAGCGTTATCTGAAAGATAAAAACAGTTAGCTTAGTGTTATCTAAACCAGTGGTTCTCAACTGGTCTAGCCTCAGGGCCCAACATTTTCCTTAGTCATTAAGTCGCAACCAACATTTTTGAACCACTATGATTTATTAAAAAAAAGAAACATTGTGCAGTAATACGCAATCTTTCATGCACTGTTAAAAACATGAAATAAACACAAAAAAGTGCAACTAGGGCTAAAAACCCAATGAAATAAAATAATAATAAATAATATATGGTTCTTAGCAGACTTCTTAGCTTAACATAACAGACCTAAGTTTGGGGGAACTAATGGGATAACTGGGGTTGCAACAAAAGTTAGGGTTAGGCTTAGGGTTAGGGTTGCAACAAAAGTGCAACTAGGGCTAAAACCCCAATGAAATTAAATAATAATAATAATAATAATAATAATAATAATAATAATAATAATAATAATAATAATAATAATAATAATAATAATAATAATAATAAATAATTATGCTTCTTAGCAGACTTCTTAGCTTAACATAACAGACCTAAGTTTGGGGTAACTAATGGGATAACTGGGGTTGCAACAAAAGTGCAACTAGGGCTAAAAACCCAATAAAATAATAATAATAATAATAATAATAATAATAATAATAATAATAATAATAATAATAATAATAATAATAATAATAATAATAATAATAATAATAATAATAATAATGCTTCTTAGCAGACTTCTTAGCTTAACATAACAGACCTACAGTAAGTTTGGGGGAACTAATTGGATAACTGGGGTTGCAACAAAAGTGCAACTAGGGCTAAAAACACAATGAAATAAAATAATAATAATAATAATAAATAATATATCCTTCTTAGCAGACTTCTTAGCTTAACATCCCAGGGAACTAATGGGATAACTGGGGATGTTGTTTGCTCCTGACAAGAGTCTCAAAGTCGGGGGGGATAGTAGACAAAGCAACTCTGAGGTCATGCTCAATGTCCAATCTGTTCCTCTGTTTTGTCTTCAGTTGGACCAGAGCTGAGAAGCCACTTGCACAAAGATAGGTAGTGCAAAAAACTAATAATAATTTTTATTTTTAATTTTTTTACACACACATCCGCGACCCACCAGTTGAGAAACACTGATAAACGATAAAAACAGTTAGCTTAGTGTTATCTAAACAATAAAAACAGTTAGCTTAGCGTTATCTAAAAGAAAACAGCGGTTCATGTTTGTGCATTTCTGAATTGCGCCAACAACATGTCGCCCACTTTGTGTAGTGTTCATAGACTATTGATATGGTCATGCCGTTCCATGAGCGGAGAGACCTGCTGCAGACAGAGTGGAGGTAATGTAATTATTACAAATGGTAACTGACTGTTTTGACTGACAATACGCATTAAGCATCGGGTATATTGCTGTGTGTGTGTGTGTGACTTTGCGCAATATCTCATTATTGCTGCTGCCGTGCGCTTTAAAATGCGCTCCACATTTTTTCCCCCTAAACAATTACTTGGTACAACAATGGGGGGGCAACAGTGATTCAGGAGATGGAGTGGTCGTCTGGTAATTGGAAGGTTCCCAGTTAGATTCCCCCTCCTCCCGGGCAGCGTGTCGAAGTGTCCTTGAGCAAGACACTTAACCCCGAACTGCTCCCGATGAGCAGGTTGGCACCTTGCATGGTGAGTGTGTGAGTGAATGGGTGAATGTGAGGCATAAGTTGTAAAGCGCTTTGGATAAAAGCTGTTATATAAATGCACCATTTACTACGAATACAATGTGCACTGGATAAATAAACAGCTTTTATCCAAAGCGCTTTACAATTTGTTCCTCCCATTCACCCATTCACACACCGACAGCAGAGGCAACCATGCAAGGTGCCAACCTGCTCATCGGGAGCAGTTAGGGGTTAAGTGTCTTCGACACGCTGCCCGGGAGGAGCGTGAATTGAACCGGGATACCTCCGGATTACCAGACGACCGCTCTACCTCCCGCCCCCATGTGGATGTAGGAAAGCGTCACTCGTGCCCACCCAGCTGCTACAGTGCTCCACTCACAGAGGTCATGGGCTTGACAACACTCTGGTCGCCTCCTCCGATCACATAGCAAGCTTTCACTCCGACCTCCTCGAACTTGGGGTTCTCCTGGACCCACTGGCTCAGGGCAATGGCACTGCGGCGTGTCTTGGTGAAGATGATCCCCCGCGCCTCGTCTCGGCTGGTGAACTCGCGCAGGATGATGGTCCTCAGTTCGGACAGGCTTCTGTTCTCGAAGTCTGGGTTCTTTGCCAGGTCGTTCAGTTGATCTCTGTTCCCTGCGGAAAACAAACGTCGATGAGATGAGAAACTAATCGTCTTTGTGTCATTTAAATTCACGTTGATGTTCCCAGTGCTACAAGACACGTGTGAAATGTTCAGTATGTAAATAAATAAATGGTGCATTTATATAACATACGGTTATTCTACAACCATAGTTATATGAGTATAGCGAGCGCTCTGCTCGTAGTGCAACTATCCCTTTATCCAGTCTAATAATGAATAATTTTCTCCACATGCACACACCCATCCGCCTGGCCATACCCACATCCGCTCCTCTACATAAGCGGGGTCATGGCCACACCATCAGGGGGTCTCCCATCCAAGAACTAACCAGGGCCGAACCTGCTTAGTTTCCGAGATCTGACGAGATCGGGCGTGTCCAGGTTGGCATGGCCGTAACCCCCAAGAGGCTACCCCCCCACAATACTGTGGGGCCAGACGGCGCGCCGGGGAGACAACCCCCAAGGGGGTTGATCCCTCAATCCAGGCAACAGGCCAGAACTCAACCTGTGCCTGGAGCACTGCGGACTAGACAGGCACCTAAGGGGTCTACTGTGAGAACAGTACCCGGCAGAAGGGGCGTTCGGTATGCTGTGCACCATGTCATGACCTCCACAAACCCGACCCCTCCAGCGGGGTCGAGGTTCAAAGGAGAGGCTGACACAATTGGCAGACGTCATAAAAGATGCGGGGGCATACTCTCGGGCAGACGGGGTCAAGCCCGGCCTCAACCCGAGAGTCGACTCTGCTACCAACACACCGGAGAACCAACCACCTCCCTATGTTTAGTTTAACAGGAGGCGGTTGTTCCCTTAACCCACCAAGAAAACTTAGAAACATAACTGCGTGTATACACAGGCTATACAAGCAGTACAAGTGTTTCAGTTTTCAAAGGGTTAACCCAGGCCAACAGGTCGACGAGAACGAGTCCGGACCTGGGCCTGGCGGACCGGGACCTACACAGGGATGCCTAGAGGGGTTGACAGCAACCACCCCGACAGCCCCCTCCCATCCCCGCCCAGCAGGGGGAGGGAGGGGTGAAACAAATGGAGAAGGACCAGGCCCCTTAACACAGCGCAAGGTACAACACAGTATGGACCAAGCACGCCACTGTTATGGGCAACTTGTAGTGGCATACATATGACACACACATCCACGACATCAATCCCCGGACTGACCCGGCATTTTCCCCCCGGAAAAGCACAAAGTCCTTCGGGGTACCAGAACAGCAGATCTGCACCCCGGCGGACAACGGGGTAACTGACCTGGTCCGGCGCGACCAGAACCAGTCCCGCGTCCTAGTCATGCCACCATCCCCTAAGAGGGGGGTAGGTACACGTGTCGATCTAAAAACATCACAGAGGGCGCCACCAAGATGGACAGTACGTGAAAGCGCTGCTCCTGGTGGCCCACCTCATGGGCGTGAGACCCCTCCGCCAATGAATTTATCTACTCCGTCATCTCCCCCCGGAGATGCACGTGAGTCATCGAGTCTAACCTAGTGCAGTGGCGCTCGGTAGAGATAAAAATCTCCTTCACAGTCGCCCGCATAAAAAAGGCGCGCCGGCCCATAACGTGGTTCCACATTGGAAGCACCCAGGGCCAGCGCTATATGCACGTCAAGAACCCGAAACACATCAATGGTGAATTCTAATAAGAAACACCAGACAACGTTCCCTCCATGCTGTCTGGGACAAGCAGCAGGAAGCCGGTCAATAAGACACAGACACAGGTCTTATACGACGCGTCTGAGGGCAACCCCCGTCAATTCTGCTCCTTACATAAGAGGGGAAGACAGAAGTTCCCCCAGAGAGACCTCTACGTGAGTAACAATTGAAAAAGATACATGTAATAATAATTGGGCCAAGTGACCAACGGCCCAATACACCCCCCCCCCCCCCCCCTTCCCCCTCCCTGTGACGCGCTGCCCCTCAGCCAACAGGGAGACTGACAGGCAGGAGGTCCCACCTCCCGGCCAATCAGTAAAGGGGGGGGGGAGGATTTATTAGCCCACCCTGACCCCTTATGACCCCTCACCCCTGATACGATGCAACAACAAAGCAGAGCCATGACACCAGTCGTAGCGCGCTACATGAAAGTGCATTATACCGGTTAGGGTAACAGCTTCACATTCTGCATGCCAGCCACAGATGATAACCTCGTCTGTGCAAAAACTGGCTTTATACATGGCTTCAGGCTCATGTGCGAACTTGCCACCTGAATTTTTTACACCTTTACCCTAAAGTAAGAAAAACACAGACCAAAGAGAGGGGCCTTGGTACAAGAGCTACACATGTAAACGTATGTAGGCCAACACCTATCCCCGTTGTGGCCTTAAACGTGAAAACACGATACACACAACCCTCTTTCACAACAAAAAAGGGCAAAAAGTTCACTCTCACTACTGCAAGAGGAACGCCGTTTTTTTATGATGAGAGAAGACATAAGTCCTCGATCAAGTGCTGGTCACAGGCCTTGCTAAGTCTACATAACAGCGACCAAACAATTTTCAGAGAAAACTGCCTCTCTCTAAGCAAGAGCACAACCCCAGCAGTAACTGAGGGCTTACACCGTATCCCCCAAAATATAGTGAATCAACACACATTTTGTAAACAAAATCATATTTGAGGGGAGAGGGGGGGGGGGGGGGGCAGGGGCAAACCGGGGAATAATTTCACCCACCCCCTCACCCCTGATACGACGCCAAATGAAAAAACAGAGCCGTGATACCAGGCGCATGGCACGCCAGATGAAGCACATACTTCTACCTGTAGAGTAAAAGCTTTACATCATGCACAAAACTTGGCACTTGTTATTTCTATCATTACCCTTAAGTAAAGAATAACAAGCTAAGAGAGGGACTCAGGCCCTCAATCATATGCCACTATGTACAGCGTTGTAGGGTAACATCCAGCCAGTTGTGGACTCAGCCACGTTGTCTAAATGTTACATGAACACACACAACTTCTCATCATACAACTAAAAACCAGTTTATTTTTACTAACGTAAAAAACAACACTGTTTTCAGGTAGAGAGAGGACATAAGCCTTGGCCAATGCTAACCTAAGCTATACAAGCGACCAAGACAACAAAGCGACCGGACATCTTACCTGCACCAACGTACGCAGGACGAAAGGCCGCAACACAGGTTGGTCTACCACGTTGACGAAGGCCTCTCGCTGGCAAGGCCAGAAGAGGCAATGGCTGGAGCCTCGCAGGCCCGACGACATCTTCTACCAGAGATGACGTCGTAGTCAGAGTGCCAGGGCCCGCTAACCTCACGGCTATGGTTGTAGCATAAGCTAACAGCTAACTCCAGGCTAACTGATAGCATCAAGCTAACGTTCCTAGCCGAGCGTAGCCGCCAGCTAACGCAGTGGCAAGCTAAGCGGCTACTACTGAAGCTGTACAACGTGAGAATAGCAATACAGGCCAACACTTCAGACAGCCGCTGTCTTTTCCTCTTCTTACCAGAAGAAAAAGGAAAAAAGGGCAACACACGGCCCCTCTCACAGAACTGTGTTTACCAGACACAGCGGTATCGGCAGCAAGCCCCTCGTTGTACGTGGGCTGCAGCCAGTAGCGGCTGGTACTCTCGGAGCCTTGTGGGTCGCAGTTCACGTTAGGTCGAGTTGAAAATGTAATGCTCTGAGATGCTCTGGAGCAATCTCTCGCTCTGTCTCTCGGATCATTCCAATAAAATAATTAACACATGTATGTTGTCATTTTAAACAACTCACCATTCATTCATTATGCATCAGCAGCAGCTAAATTAATGTTATAGTTCACAACACAGCAGCGCGTTTTGAATCGCTAGCCTATTATCGTCTCAGCAAGCACAGTCAATACTTTTTTCCCTAGCCGCATTTCGCGGAGACAGCTGTGTAGCGAGAGCGAGAGAGAGAGAGAGCGAGAGAGAGAGAGACTCACTGTTTAGTTGAAACGTCCAGGGCAGGAGGGCTTGATAAAGTGTATAATCCACTGTTGATGTATTCCAGACCACTGTCCAGACTGCATCCGCCATATAGCTTGTTAGCCAAGTGTTAGCTGTTAGCAGTTAGCACCACACAACACAAGTACTTCATTTCTTTGTCCATTTCCGCATCGAACAGACTGCAAACTACCTGGCGTTCTATCGCCATGCTCTAAGACAAACTCTAACCTTAACCAACTTTGAAAGAGTGCCTAAGCTTAACCGTCTAAAGAACTTGCAGTCACGCTCTAAGACAAACAGCTGCATCTCACAACAACAACAACTATCTACCACCAACCTAGAATAAGCTGGAATTGGAACATTAGAAAGTGGATTCGGCCAATCAGAGATCGTCTCCGCGAAATGCTGCTACGGAAAAAAATACTGGCGTCGGCCAATCAGAGAGCGTCTCCGCGAAATGCGGCTACAGAAATTCTTGGCGCTGCTGCCTAGACCGCTTCAAATCGCGCCCGGATTCCAACATAATAGTCATATTTCAACGCACAACGCGCTACGCACTGATTGGCTGCGACGGATACAGCGATCAACCAGTGACGCGCACTCAGAGCGCAATTGCGTCTAGCCCGGGCCGAGAAATACAAAAAAATAAAAAAAATAAAAAAAAGTATGTCACTTCCTGTTCAGGAAAACAAGTATTTTTTATTTTAGATATTAACGTTATATTGTGCATTGGAAACACAAACATACTTAAAATGAGTAAATATTATTCATTTTAAACATGTTTATATTATTTATAGGGCTATAAAACAAAAAACAAAAACGTTTTTTTTTCTTCTTCTCTCATGGGTCTCAGGTGGGTCGGCGCCCTAGCGCCCCCGGTGGCGAGCCGCCACTGGCTGCAGCCGACCTGAGCTCTGAGATATTCTCATAATGAAACACCAAGCTCACCCCCCTCACGCCGGGTGTTTTTCGTCTTGAAAAGCGGGGCCAGCGCGGCGGCAGAGGGTATCCGTTTGTCCAGAGACCCGGGGAATTGAACCGCAGATTCGGAATCATGGTCCCAGGAAAACAAAGCTACGACTTCACTGAGGAGGAGCCTATGTTATCGTGGGGCATCAAACTAGAACCCCCTCCACGCCGCCAAGGGGCAGCGAAAAGGATTCTAGCCTGGAGCCGACCTTCGCAAGCTGTGCAGTTGTCCCCCCATAACTGACACACCTGAAGCTCACGTCGCAAAAACATCACCCGCCCAGAGAGGCCGTCAGCCCTCACCCAGCCGACCGCCTCCCAAAGCACAGTATCCAGCTGCAGAGCCGGAGACAATGCCGGCGGGGATTGCTCAGCGACGTGCGCCCCTAATGCGAAGCGCCGGTGGAGGTCAGAACGATCATCATCTTCTAGACACTCCGGTGTCGAAGACATTATCGCTTTATTTCCTCAAAAAATTGTGAGAGAGAAAACAAAGATACAATGTCAACGCAGCTCCTCTTCTCCAATAACTATTTCGGCACTAAACTTAAAGTGGTTTTGTACAGACACTTTTCGTGGTGAAAATAGGGAAGGAGCTGATGGTGTGGCCACAACCCCGCTTATGTAGATGAGCGGATGTGGGTGTGGCCAGGCGGATGGGTGTGTGCATGTGGAGAAAATTATTCATTATTAGACTGGATAAAGGGATAGTTCCACTATGAGCAGAGCGTAAGCTATTACGATATATAACAGCTTTTATCCAAAGTGCTTTACAATTTGTTCCTCACATTCACTCACACACCGACGGCGGAGGCGACCATGCAAGGTGCCAACCTGCTCATCGGGAGCAGTTAGGGGTTAAGTGTCTTGCTCAAGGACACTTCGACACGCTGCCCGGGAGGAACGGGAATCGAACCGGGAACTTTCTGATTACCAGACGACCGATCTACCTCCCGAGCCACTGTCGCCCCTGTCGTATGTATTTCTACAATACAGTACAGTGCATGCCATTAAAACCCTTTATTTCTATGTATTTATGAATCTAGAATTAAGAACCACGAGAATATTGTTGATATTCTTTTGGTAATATATTGATGGATAAGATGTAACTGAGGGGTTACAAAACCCTGACTGTATTAAAGATTGTGATAGATTAAACCACTGCTAGGTATGTACTTTAATTACTGGCCAGACAGTACATCGAATATATGGTGGACACTCATAATAACACGGCATTGACAAGGAAATAGTATTTGAGGGTATTTATTATTATGCAACAATAGGTTACAGAATGAGAATTAGGGTCGCGCTTGTATGGCGAAGAATAGGCATAAAGTCAGTCAGTAGCATAAGTCACTGGGAATAGAATGATTCCTACGATGGGTACTAGGCTAACGCCGCCTGGCGTATAATAGCAATTATAGAGGTCAACGCTGGTACCGCCTGGAGACAATGGGTTCCTCCCAGAGTTGTAAGGTCTGGAGGATAGAGGAATGTTCGGATACTCAGTCTGATTCAATGAAGAATAAGGGGATTCACGTACAGAAGCCAGTCCTTGTAATCCAATGATCAGCAACAAAAGCAATAACTGTAATCCAATGCTCGATAGCAACGATGATAGCCAGCTAGCCTCGGTCCATGAGGCCAGCCCGAATGTAAATCCTCACGAGGTTAAATCCAAACGACAGTGGAGATTAACGATGCTCTTCTCCGGGTAATACGTTCCACAATCAATATAATCCAACCAGTAATGGTTCTGCAATCGCCGCCGCCGGTTCTCCTGTGCACATGTCCAGCAGGTTCTCCGACTAGGCCTCCTCGTGTGCTGGCACCAATGTATTTAGTCCACGCGCACTGGCTAAGGTCCACTAGCTAAAACGAACGAACCGCTGGGTAATGCTACACACAAACGAACTGTGGTTGGCACGATATACAATAAATTAACGACTATTTACTTCACATTAAACTAAGTCGAACTTGACGTTACTGCATTAATCTGACACTTTACTATTCAAATCGCACATGGTTCTCAACGCTCTGTTAGACGCACTGCTGCTCACTTCACTGTTACCGAACTTGATGAACATCTGGTTGAACAGCTACTGTTCGCACCTGCCGCAGCATATATACTTAAGTGGTTATCTAGTCCCGAACCTCAGTTCTCGTCTCGAATCAATACGCTGTCTCCGGGCATGTTACAACATGCCCAGGCTCGTCTTTGAACCCGACTTTGGGGGCTTGCGGTCTGGCACCGAGGGCGCTATCCAATAAGGAAAGCGAATATTACTATGATTCGAACGCAGGCTTAAAGGGATATACCGTGTATATATAAATAATATACAATGTATATAAAACAATAAATGTAGATTCTCAGCTTTAATCTGGCCCTTCACAACAGCCGCCTCCTAATTAGTCCGCACCTAATTAGTTAAGGGAGACAGATTAATAGTCCAGTCAACTGCTCAATATCTGTTGTGAGGAGTAGGTCAGATCTACAAAGTCAGTGGGTCATGGTCGTCATCAGGGGGGTCAGGGAGCTCTGGCAACTCTATCAGCTTCGCCAAGGGCCGGGTGTAGGTCCGCCCTTGGACTATGACTTCTGCCGCTCTGACCTTCCCATCGGCACCAGTGATCACTTTGCTTACGCGGCCGGCCGGCCACATAGCACGGGGTAGTGACTGGTCTATGATCATAACGACTGTGTCCACTTTCAGGTTGTCCCTGTCCTTTACCCATTTCTGACGGGCTGGACGGGATGGTAGGTAGCTTGGGAGGAAGCGGGCCCAAGACTTGTCGATCGGTGCTTGGTTGTGTCTCCACCTCCTCCGTCCGTTCCTCTTGTTCTTTCGGTGCCCCGTCTGAGGAGGGGCCGGGTCCGGCCGCCCCCTTAAGAGGTAGTGTGGGGTGCTGGGTTCGGGGTCAGCTACGTCGCTTGGCGTGCAGCTGAGGGGGGTGGAGTTCGGAACTCCTTCTTCTTGCGCCCACTGTTCTCTCACAGGCCTCTCGTCTAATGTCAATAGCCTCTCAACGGGCTGTACGAGAGAGTGGCCTGTGTCGCTCACCTTTGTGTACAGGCAGCGTGTAGACGTGGGTTGGCTGGCAAGTCCGTAGAGGGGGCCCTGGAGCGTCCACCCCAGTCGGGTCTGAACCGCGACTGGGCATCCTTTGGGTCCAATGTGGGCCGCCTCAATTGGGACAATGAGGTTCGCGTGGTCGGAGCCTATGAGCAGGGTCGGTGTGGCGCCGTCGATGAGCGGTATAGGTAGTCTGCGTAGGTGCGCGTACTTCGCCATCAGCTGTGGGATGGGGTAGTTGTAGCTTGACAGACCTATGTCATGGCTTGTAAATGCCTTAGTGATGCTGTACCGCTTCTCGGGCTGCCCGACCGCTGCTATTGTGAATGAGACGTTCTTGCCCTTTATGGCCTTTAGGTCCAAGTTTCTTTAATAGTTGTCATACAGAAGTACAGAATACTTTTATACAAAATGCTTCTTACTGTTGCGCTCCAGAGACTGTGCAAGACAAGATAAGTATGAAATAAAATAACATAGTAAAATTAGAAGTAAAAAAAATGAGGTCACAGTGTTCAGTTTAGACATATGTACAATGTTCGATGCAGAATAGACGTAGTTACCATACAATATACAATACTGTGCAGTGTACTAATATACAATACTATATAGTGCAAGGCAGAAATGGAGAAATGGGACGAGGTGCAATTTAGGTACAATTCACAGTAGGTGTACGAGTTGTAGTGCAAATCCTTTATCAATAAATATAAAGTGTAAGTGTGTTTGTGTGATCTAAAGTGTGGAGAGTGGGTGCTGCAGTGTGTTGTTTGTTTGAGTGAGTGTGTGCGTGTGGGTGTGTGTGCTGTGTGCATTTGATGGTTGTTGCATAGTGATTATTGTTCGTTTAGCAGCCTGATGGCCTGGGGATAGAAGCTTCTTCTGAGTCTTTCTGTGCTCGCCTTAAGACTCCGGTATCGCTTGCCTGACCGCAGCAGTTCAAAGAGGCAGTTGTTCGGGTGGCTCGAGTCCTTAATAATTCTCTTAGCCTTCCCCTTGCACCGCTTGTTGTAAATGTTCTGGAGGGTGGGAAGCCCCCCTCCAATTGTGCGTTCGGCTGAACGTGTCACTCTTTGTAGTCTGCTACGGTCTTGTGCAGTGCTATTCCCAAACCAGGAGGTGATGTTGCCGGTCAGGATGCTCTCTATTGTACATGAGTAGAAGTTCCTAAGGATCTTCTGACTGACTTGGAACTTCCTTAGGCGCCTGAGGAAGTAGAGGCGTTGTCGTGCCTTCTTCACAACACTGTCAATGTGTGTGGTCCATGTCAAGTCCTCGGATATGTGGGCTCCGAGGTACTTGAAACTGTTCACTCTCTCAACCGGTGCCCCGTCGATGCTGAGGGGGCTGTAGTCCTTGACCCCCGACCTCCTGAAGTCCACAATCATCTCTTTTGTTTTGCTGACGTTCAGGGAGAGGCAGTTCTCCTGACACCACTGTGACAGGTTCTCTACCTCTTCCAGGTAGGCCCTTTCGTCGTTGGCAGAGATCAGGCCCACCACTACTGTGTCATCAGCAAATTTGATGATGGTGTTGTTGTTCCGCTGTGCTACGCAGTCATGTGTGTACAGGGAGTAGAGGAGGGGGCTCAGAACACAGCCCTGGGGGGCCCCTATGTTGAGCGTGATGGATGAGGAGGTGCAGTTGCCGGCTCTTACCACCTGGGGTCTGCCCGTCAGGAAGTCCAAGACCCACTGGCAGAGGTCATAGTTCAAGCCCAGGTCCCTGAGCTTGGCTATGAGTTTGGAGGGGACTATGGTATTGAATGCTGAGCTGTAGTCGATGAACAGCATTCTCACATAGTTCCCCTGCCTCTTGTCCAGGTGTGATGCTGCTGTGTGCAGCACATGGGCTATGGCGTCCTCCGTGGACCTGTTGGGGCGATATGCAAATTGCAGGGGGTCCAGGTTGATGGGGAGGGAGGAACAGATGTAGCCCTTCACTAGCTTCTCAAAGCACTTCATGGCTATGGAGGTGAGGGCTACAGGGCGGTAGTCGTTGAGGCAAGCGGGCGTAGATTTTTTGGGTACAGGGATGATGGTGGACTTCTTCAGACAGGTGGGGATGACAGCCTGTTCCAAGGACAGGTTGAAGATGTCAGTGAATACCGGGGCCAGTTGGTCGGCACAGACTTTTAGGACGCGGCCGGGGATGCCGTCCGGTCCTGCTGCCTTCCTGATATTCACTTTTTTAAAGATCCGTCTCACCTCATGCTCTGTTACCCTGAACACTGAGTCTCCATCAGCAGACCCCCCCCCCCCCCCCATTGCCGTGGTTTGTAGGCTGGTGTTGTTATTCACAGCCTCAAACCTCGCATAGAAGGAATTGAGATCATTTGCTAAGGAGATGTCACTGTTCAGTTTGAGGGGGGTGCCTTTGTAGTCTGTCATTGTTCTGAGGCCCTGCCACATGCCTCTAGAGTCAGCCTGTTCAAACTGAAGTTCAACTTTATCCCTGTAACGCTGAATAGTACGGATTGTCATTGTTTCTTTGGCACCCCGCAGGCCCAACTGGGCTGCGGCGGAAGTGAGGAGGAGAGTCTTTTCAGACCCATCGTCGAGGACGGCGTAAGTGTCCAGGACCTTGTCCTCGTAGCTCAGGAGCACTCTGACCACTTTGATGAGCACTCGGGGGCTCCCGCTATACTTGGGGTCTATGTGGAGCACTCCTGTTGGTCGGTTGCCTTGTCGGGCTAGTCTTCGCATGTTATCCTCGCACAGGAATCGGCGGTGACCGGCTTCTGGGGGGTCAGACGCAATCCACTGCTCCATTTCGGCGATGGTCAGTGTCGGGAACACGTCGCACTGTGCCAGCCAGTGTCCTCTGCGGCAGTACGTACAGGCGATCTTCCATACCTCTTTGGCCGGGGGGTTGCGACCTGTCTGTGGTGACACCGAATCGAGATGGTACGAGTAGCACCGTGACTCCCAGTGTCTGCTGCAACAGTCAGGACACCAGGGGGGGGGTTCCGGACTGGTTTGTGGTGACACCGCCTCGGCCTGGTACATCACCGTGACGGGCCTACTTTGGTTTCCTGGCGGACGCTGGTTGCTCTCATGCAGGACTTCTAGGTGGGCGCCGTCACACTTGCCGCATCTTTTCTTCAGGCGGCACTCGGCTGCCATGTGGCCGCGCGCGCAGCGGAAGCAGCAGTGTTTGTCCTTAAGCCACTGACCTATTTCAGCGGTAGTTAGGTCTTTGAAGGCGTCGCACTGTGACAGCTGGTGTTCACTGTCACAGTACTGACAGACAGCCTTCCACTTCTCCTTGTGGGGGTTGTGGCTCGTCTGCCGTGACACAGCCTCGGCTTGGTGCATCACGGTCACAGACCGGCGGTTGTCGTTGAACCTCCTCGGTCCATCTCTAGGGCTAGAGCCACTCCACACGAATGTGTCCAATCGTAGACTGCTGACCTCCCTGGCGAGGAAATCAGCCAGGTCTAGGAGGGAGGGTTCTGGGCCGTGGGGGTCACCGTGGTCTCTCTGCCGCCGAAAACGCTCTTGACGGGCTGGAGGGAGCTTCTCCAGTATCCGCTCCACGTTGGAATTTGCATATAGTTCATATCTCCCCTTCTCCTTTTGTGACCCCAGCATCCCCACAAGGGATTGTACCTTGATAGAGAGGTCATCTAGTGCTCTATTGTCTTTGGCTGGGGGGAGGCGGTCGATATCTCGTATTTCTTGGATCACGTAATCCCATATGCGTCCATAGCGCGCGTCGAGGGCCACCAGAGCATCTGAGTAGGGGGTTCTTGAGTTCGAATATGCCAGCGCTATGTTATGCGCTCTGGGCACTTTGAGATGCTTGAGGAGGATGGCATATTTATAAGACTCGTCGTGTACATCGGACATTATAGTCTCTAAACACATGCGTAGTTCCGTGTACTGTGCTCTGTCCTCACGCGTAAAGTCTGGGAACGTCGGTGTTCCAAGGTAAGATGCCATGGATGGCTGGGACACCGATGCGCGTAGGGGGAGAGGCCTCCTTGGCGAGTCTCCCCGTACGTGGGGTCGTGGGTTAGTGCTGGGTGGGTACCAGAGGCCGGGCCCCCAGGTGATGCTCCTTGGTGCTGACTGTGTATTAAACTCACCCATGGGTTGGATCGGGGGTTTGTAGCGCAGTGGCTCGGGGCTGAGGTCGGGGCTGTACTGGGCCTCCTGGTCCAAAATAGGTTCGTGCTGGTGGGCTGGATGTCCTCCATCGTCCTCCGCTAGGTCCTGGAGTCTCCTAGTTAGTTTCTCGGCGACGTAGGCGGGATCTTCCCGTTGGCTGGGTCCCGTATAGACCGGTCGAGGAGGGGGCTCGGCGACGTAGACAGGTTCTTCCTGTTGGCTGGGTCCCGTATAGACCGGTCGGGGAGGGGGCTCGGCGACGTAAGCAGGTTCTTCCTGCTGGCTGGGTCCCGTGTAGATTTGTCGGGTAGGGGAAGTTGCCCTCGACCCGTGTCGTGATGATCTCCGGGAGCTCCGTGTGGAGGAGTGGGGGGTCGCCCTCTGGATCAATTGTTCTATCATCTGCGCCTGCAGACGGTCTCTCTCCGCTTCGCGCTGTGCATTGGTGGCGTCGCGCTGTGCATCGCGTTGCGCGTTGGTGCGGTCTCGCTGAATGTTCTCTTCAACCTGGAGGCGCCTCTCTTCCAGTCTGATAGTCATCGCTGCGTCAGCCTGGAGGCGACTCTCTTCCAGTCGGATGCGTTCTCTTTCGTTCTGTTGTTGCGCTTGGAGACGTTCGCGCTCCACTGCAGATTGTTCGCGCGCACTCTGTTGTTGCGCTTGGAGGCGCTCGCGTTCCGCTGCAGAGTGTTCACGCTCACTAAGTGTCTGTGCTTGGAGACGTTCGCGCTCCACTGCAGACTGTTCGCGCGCACTCTGTTGTTGCGCTTGGAGGCGGTCTCTTTCGGTTGATGCTGTCAGTGTGGCAATCAAGGCTTGTGCTAGTCTCTGGTCAGCCTCGCTGGGGGATGACACTGATGTAGGTGATCGGGCGCTGACAGGGCTTGGTGGAGACCTGTTCTCTTGGCGCGCTCCGAGGTCCATCTCTTGAGCGCTGCTTCTTGATTTCTCCCGCGCCCCGAGGTCCATCTCTTGAGCGCGGTACTCTTCTCTTAGTTGCGCGCCGAGGTCTGTTCAGTGAATTATTCAATGAAGAATAAGGGGATACAGAAGCCAGTCCTTGTAATCCAACGATCAGCAACAAAAGCAATAACTGTAATCCAATGCTCGATAGCAACGATGATAGCCAGCTAGCCTCGGTCCATGAGGCCAGCCCGAATGTAAATCCTCACGAGGTTAAATCCAAACGACAGTGGAGATTAACGATGCTCTTCTCCGGGTAATACGTTCCACAATCAATATAATCCAACCAGTAATGGTTCTGCAATCACCGCCGCCGGTTCTCCTGTGCACATGTCCAGCAGGTTCTCCGACTAGGCCTCCTCGTGTGCTGGCACCAATGTATTTAGTCCACGCGCACTGGCTAAGGTCCACTAGCTAAAACGAACGAACCGCTGGGTAATGCTACACACAAACGAACTGTGGTTGGCACGATATACAATAAATTAACGACTATTTACTTCACATTAAACTAAGTCGAACTTGACGTTACTGCATTAATCTGACACTTTACTATTCAAATCGCACATGGTTCTCAACACTCTGTTAGACGCACTGCTGCTCACTTCACTGTTACCGAACTTGATGAACATCTGGTTGAACAGCTACTGTTCGCACCTGCCGCAGCATATATACTTAAGTGGTTATCTAGTCCCGAACCTCAGTTCTTGTCTCGAATCAATACGCTGTCTCCGGGCATGTTACGACATGCCCGGGCTCGTCTTTGAACCTGACTTTGGGGGCTTGCGGTCTGGCGCCGAGGGCGCTATCCAATAAGGAAAGCGAATATTACTATGATTCGAACGCAGGCTTAAAGGGATATACCGTGTATATATAAATAATATACAATGTATATAAAAAAATAAATGTAGATTCTCAGCTTTAATCTGGCCCTTCACAACAAAGATGTTCCTTCATTGATCCCCTTGGGGAAATGTGGGCATCATAGCAACATGGGGGGGGGGGGGGGGGGGGGGTACAGGTATGGGCAGGGTAATAGCAGAACTAGAAAGATTTAATATAGGCAATACAATTCTATAAAAATACGAGAACAATAAACAGTGTAAACAAAGGTGCAGATGAGGGTCTGTATGCCCTATCGGTTATATTATACGTTACAATAAATATAGGCAATAGAGAATTATAATTTGAATATATACTATAAAAGTAAACAGTATACACAAGGTGCAGTATACACATTGGTACCCTAACCCAGTACCTCTGAACAGGTGGAAGAGGAACCTCTCCGTGTCAGTGATCTGTATGGACTCCTCCTCCTCAGGGGCCACTTTCCTCCTCATCTCCTCCTCCTGGTACCTGCTCAGGAAGCTGAAGGCGTCACACATGCGGATGGTGTTGCTGAGCTGCAGGCCCTCGTTGTACATCCTGAGGTGCTCCGCGCAGACACGCACCTTCTGGTTCTCCTCCTTCGCAGCTGCGGGGAACACAACGATGTGTTTCTCACCACATACAATACAGTAATATACGATACGATGATAAGATACAGTACGATACGATACGATAAGATACAGTAAGATACGATACGATAAGATACAGTAAGATACGATATGATACAGTAATATACGAAACGATATGATAAGATACAGTAAGATACGATACGATAAGATACAGTAAGATGCGATACGATAAGATACAGTAAGATACGATACGATACAGTAAGATACGATATGATATAGTAAGATACGACACGATATGATACGATACAGTAATATACGATATGATACGATACAGTAAGATATGATACGATAAGATACAGTAAGATACGATACAGTAAGATCAGATACGGTACAGTAAGGTAAGGTAAGGTGGGGTGGGGTAGGATAAGGTAAGGTAAGGTAGGGAAGCGGTAAGGTAAGATAAGATAGATTCAGCTGCATTGAATCAAATGGTCAATAAAAGGCGTCATGCTTTTAAGATAAGATAAGATATTCCTTTATTGATCCCCTTGGGGAAATTCAGGCATCTTAGCAGCATGGGGGATGGGAGGTACAGGTATGGACAGGGTAATAGTAGAAATACATAAATATAGGCAATAAAATTTGATCTGAATATAAAAATATGAGAACAAATAAACAGTGTAAACAATATAATTAACTATGAATTAGGGGTGGGCGATATATCGAGTATACTCGATGTATCGCGGATTGTTCTACCCGAGATGTAGTACTGTACTATATCGCAAACATCGAGTATTAGTTTATATGGCGCCGCCCGCGGCCGAGAGACACTCGCAGTGGTTTCCTCGAGAAGGGACGGTGGAGCTTAGGCTAACGTTAGTGTACTGGTCCCGAGTGTAGCAGGGACGGCGGAGCTATAGGCTAACGTTAGTGTACTGGTCCGGAGTGTAGCAGGGATGGCGGAGCTATAGGCTAACGTTAGTGTAGTGGTCCGGAGTGTAGCAGGGACGGCGGAGCTATAGGCTAACGTTAGCCCATTTCGTGACTGTGATGCACCGAGGGCTAGGCTAATGTTAGTGTAGTGGTCCGGAGTGTAGCAGGGACGGCGGAGCTATAGGCTAACGTTAGCCCATTTCGTGACTGTGATGCACCGAGGGCTAGGCTAACGTTAGTGTAGTGGTCCGGAGTGTAGCAGGGACGGCGGAAAAGCGGTCAAAGCGGACTCCACACTAGTTCCATTCGTGAGGAAAGGGGGTGGGTTATATTGACAACACTTGACAACAGAAGTTTAAACATAACGATAGGTTATGTAGATAACCTAGTTATATTAGTATTGGCTGAGCGTCCCGCTCTGAGCCTTACGAGATACTTCTATCTCCTGTGATACTTAATGTATCTCCCACGAATAAAAAACACATGCACCCCACCTGTATGGGGCCCCGCCCCTTACGGTGGCACCACCCATATAACCATGACTCTGGTCATGAAACACCCTTCCTCGCCAAAACCCGTCCCAGGAAAAGATCCCTCAAGAGGGAACTCAGGGCCGCGCAGAGCGGGACGCTCAGCCAATACTAATATAACTAGGTTATCTACATAACCTATCGTTATATATCGTATTTGCATCGCGTCCCGCTCTGAGCCTTACGAGATAATGGGGAAGAGCGGGCGCGAGACCCGACAGATGTACCCCCTGAGGACCCGTAAGCCCACATCAAGGGGTGCGGGGAGCCCTGTCACCCCATCCTCCCTAATGAAGGGGGGGCGCAGTCAACTCCACCTGAATGCGAACAAGAGGGAAACTAGAACCCCTTGAACACACCGTACAGGCGGAACCACGTGTGACTCAACACACTGTGGCCCATACCCATACACTCCTGCTACCCGACCAAAGGACGGGAAGCAGGGAAGGCCACAGACCCCAGAACCGCCTGGGAGACAGAACCCCCGGTCATGTCCATGAGGAAAAACCTTACAAAGGAGCCCGGGGAGGACCATGAAGCTGCAGCACAGATGGCCTCCACCGAGGCCCCACCCAGGAGAGCGGCAGAGGCAGCCACCCCACGAGTGGAGTGCGCCCTGACGCCCCCAGGGGGATCCTGCCCAGCCAACATGTAGCAGAGGGTAACACCCTCGCACAACCAATGGGACAGACGCTGCTCCGACAGTGCCTTACCAGCACGAGCCCCACCGTAACAGACAAAAAGCTGGTCGGTAACCCTGAAATCCTGAGTACGGCTGAGGTAAATCCCCAAGCACGGACCGGACATGACAGGTGAAGGCCCGCAACTAACTCACTAGTGTGAGGAGGAGGACGAAACGCCTGAACCACAATATCCCGGGAGCGGAAGGAACTCCGGATATTCTTAGGCACGAAAGCAGGATTAGGTCGCAGAGTGACACCGCAATCGGTCCGAAAAGACAGGCACTCTGGACGTACCGAGAGAGCACAGAGCTCACCTACGCGTTTAGCGGAAGTGACAGCCAGAAGGAACGCGGTCTTGAAGGACAGCTGTCCCAACGGCGCCTGCTCGAGCGGCTCAAACGGGGCCAAGGACAACCGACCGAAGACCAATTGAAGATCCCAAGTCGGAGCCAAGGAGCGTTGCACCGGCTTAACGCGCCGAGCGCCAAGCAGGAAACGCTTCACAAGAGGGTGGTTGAACAAGACATCCCCTCAAACCCCTCATGATAGGAGGATATAGCTGCTGCATATACCCTCACCGTCGAAGCCGACAGTCTATCAAGGAGAGACTGGAGGTAACTAAGGACAGCATCCAGGGGGCAGGAGACTGAGTCCCGGCCCCCCGCCTTACACCACACTTGGAACACACGTCATCTGCCCGCGCAAGCGGAGCGCCAAGCAGGAACGCTTCACAAGAGGGTGGCTGAACAAGACATCCCCTCAAACCCCTCATGATAGGAGGATATAGCTGCCGCATATACCCTCACCGTCGAAGCCGACAGTCTATCAAGGAGAGACTGGAGGTAACCAAGGACAGCATCCAGGGGGCAGGAGACTGAGTCCCGGCCCCCCGCCTTACACCACACTTGGAACATACGTCATCTGCCCGCGTAAGCGCGACAGTGGAGGGAGCATGCGCATTCCAGATGGTAACACCATCAGGATCAAGAACCTGCGCCCCTCAACGTACCCGTCCCAACAACTGACCTAACAGATGTATGGGGAAGAATCCCTGGCGGCACGGCATCGGTCCCAGACCTGCCTGGCCATGTCCAGACGCAATCCTCACCCGTCAGGATGAGGGCCGCCCCGCGACAGTACACCTGCACCCACATTCTCCCTGCCGGGGATGTGGGGAGCCCTCAGGCCGCGCAGATGGAGGACGCCCATAGCCAGCCGCCCGCCGCCTGGTGCAGACAGGGGGAGCGTACTCCCTGTCTGTCGATACACGACACTGACGTCGTATCGTCCGTCCTGATCAACACCATTTGTGGACCAGGAGGACCGCTTTCAACACCAACACATTGAACGTAGCGCAGACCGGGCAGCATGGTTTGCCAGCTGCCCCCTACTGCGTTGGCCTGACGCATCACCAGCGAGGGAGGCGTCGGTGAAAACGCGACGTGAGACAGCGCCGTAACCGTCCTAGGACGGAACCTCCCGAGCGTGTTGACAACACGCTCTGAGATGGATGCCCATAGCCCTCCAACCGTTGACTGGGAAGAGGAATACTCTACATCCAGTCTACAGCAACCCCAGGCTGGTAGAGACCTGCCTGGTATGAGACCTGACGATCCACCTTGACCGCGAAGGACCAGAACGTCATCAGGGCAGAACACTCCGTAACCCCGGACGAGGCAGAGGCCCCAGTGCGGCCTCCACGCACTTGGTGAAGATGCGGGGAGCCAGAGAAAACCGAACGGCAGCCTCTGGTACTCATACGCTAACCCTGCAAAGGAAGCGTAGGTAAGCCCTAGGATGGAAGATCGGGGATGCGCATACGCATCCTACAGGTCTATGGAGGAGAACCAGACCCCCACCTGCCAGTGTTCAACAGGTAGGAGACGATCCAAAAAATGCTGAACCTTCCCATGGGACAGGTCCAGCCTGGGTCTTACACCCCTCCCTCCCGACTTCTCGGGCTGAGAACACCGGGAGGAGAACGCCACGACGATGGCTTGCTTCGTCCACAGAGATTGGATCTCGTTGACCAGAGCTGTCCCTGCTGGAGACCCCGACAACAGGGTCTGTACCAAACCTGAAAACGGGTGGGGTTGTGTAAACACAAGTCCCCGCCTCACCGTTCTCTCCATCTACCTCGACATATGGTACTGCCGTAGTCATATGTGACGACACTCCCAACGCACCCGCCGTCACGTGGCGCAGGTCCGCCAGGAACTGTAGATAGTTGGCCCGGTCCCCCCGCTGTGCGTAGACAACCCCGGAACCGTGCGAGGAGCGCGTTCCGTCTTGTCGGAACACCTGACCCTGACACCACCCACGAGGCAATCGCACCCAAGGGGGAACCCCGACAGAAAGGGCCGATCTGATACGGGGGGCTTCCGATGAAAAAAGCCCCCCCACCGAACACCCCTCCAGAACATGCTGAAGGAGTTGTCCTGCAGCCGGACATGCAAGGTGTAAGGCCCCCATGGGTTCCTACACACCGTAGCCCTGCAGTGATATTACTACCACCCCAAACCATGTGAGCTGCGACCACTTGCCAATATTTCAGGAGTGGGAGGCACCAACATGATACCTGGCCTGGCGAAGGCGAGGCCGGGGAAGCCCGCACTGTGTGCCTCAAAAGGTTTCGAGCCCCCCTGCTGACAACACTTAAGTTGACAGACGTAACACCAGGCTCAACCAACACAGTTCAAGGTGTGGGAGCCGCTTGACAGCACAACATTCTCACGGACAGACCCAGGCTCAGCCATCAACTGGGTGTCAGCCCCTGTCCCCATGAGAAGCGAAAAGGGGGGGGCCGCCCGCGCATCAACGAAGGCACGCGGCCCGCAGCCAAAGGAAACAATCAGAGCCCACTTCTTCCGCTGGTGTTGGGGAAGGGAGTGATCGGAGAGCGGGCTGCTCGCGGCAGGACGGTGACGGCTTGTTTGTTCAAGCCGAACCCATCCTACATGGCCGATCCCTCGGCCGCCAAGGCTGTCGGCCTTGTGGACACCTGTCGAATCAACGCCCAGGATACCTCTGGCGGGGGAAAAACATGGCCGCCTGTCGAGGGCCCCGTCATCGCCGCTGACGAGGCCGTGCTCTCTCTTCTTCTGGCTGCGCGGTGTGAGGCGGTGTAGGGCCTAGGACAATACCGCCCGCGCTCCAGCAGAAGACCAAAATCCCCTGCAGAGAGGAGAACCCTGAGCGGTTATAGCTTGCGGCTGGGTCAAAGCTAATAACGTCAACAACCTCGCGCGATGTGTCGACGTCGGCTGGCCCTCAAGGCCCCTCCACCAGACACCATTTTTTTAATAGAAAAAACCAGCAATTCGAACACAGTTCTAATCGTTGCCAATTCCATACCGTGGCGGTACAAGCCTTAACAGCCCACCAGCCACTCGCCAGGCCGACCCACCCATGGTGTCGGCCGGGCGGGGCATTGTTTCAATATATCAAAAACAACTGACGTTAACATGGAGCACCAGTGGTGATTGCAAACAGCACCCTCCACTGTGGTGTGCACCATGAAAGGGTTAAATGAATAAAAGAGCTAAACCACAAAAAACTGTAGAATGAGCAAACCCATACACACAAAGTTTAAGGGGAGACGGACCAGACCCGTCTTCATTCAAAATATTCACAACAGAACACCAGCCCTAGTTTAGCCCATTTACCAAAAAAGGTAAACAAAGCCCCCCCCCCCGCACTACTCCCCCAGTATACCGATTGACCGTCAGTATGAATGGTTTGAGAGGAGAGAAAGCTGTAGCAAGACAGACCTTCTCATAGCAGAGTGACAAAACGAAACAATAGCCCCCTACACAGGGCCGCCCCAGGAGGTGGGGGCCCTCGCGTCTAAAAACGCGCAGGGCCTCACATTTCTCCCAGGCGGCCCTGCCCTTATACTACTGCAGCCTAACGCCAGGCAATGTGGGACCCAAGACAACAATTGCCTGTGCACATGATGTGTTTATCATGTCGGCTGGACCCATAGCCCCACTACCCGACGCCAACCCAGATGGGAACACCGTTCAACAAACCCCGCCGGAACACAAGGTAAAATACCTGGCTAGGAACCTAGCCACGACCTACCCCGTTGTCAACCCATTTACCCGAAAAAGGTAAATAGAACTCAAAAAGCCCCACAACAGCTACCGACTGACCTTCATTGATGAACCGGGCAAGAGGCGGGAGAGTGACAACATCTCACGGCGGAGACATTAAAACAGCATAGCAATTAGCAGTAGTAATAGCATGCGGCAGTAGCGATAGCATGTAGCATAGCTTCAGATGTTTTAGCAGCACGCCCAAGACAGCTTGGAAACCGTTCCCTGCAGAGAACGTTCACCAAACCATCCTGCCCCCGGCGCCAACACACAACATGGTTGTGTTAACAAAACAAACCAGCATTACTAACACTAATACCCATGCCTGAAGACACAGGGCCTACCTGAGTACAAGCTGGCCCGACAGCCAGCCTTGTACAGCTGAACCTCGATGTGCAGTCATCAAACGAGGAACATCAACACAGGCCCGTCGTGTCGCCGAAAACATGCGTCGAAGATGCCAGGGGCCAGCAACCTCCGGTAAGCTTCCAACATTATTAATCTTCCTTAATCTTTTCATTCCGCTAGTCTCGTATGGTGCACGCATCCAATACGCTGGGACGAAAACAGAGCAAGGGTGTTTCATGACCAGAGTCATGGTTATATGGGTGGTGCCACCGTAAGGGGCAGGGCCCCATACAGGTGGGGTGCATGTGTTTTTTATTCGTGGGAGATACATTAAGTATCACAGGAGATAGAAGTATCTCGTAAGGCTCAGAGCGGGACGCGATGCAAATACGATATATAACTTCATATTTATTGGTTATTCGTTTCTGTATATCATCCACTTTCCATCTCCGTGTGTTAGACTCTTCCTGTTTACATTCGAGTGTGACGTTATCACCTACGGCAGCTTAGACGATCAAAACGCGAACCTAGAACAAAACCCGAGGGGGGGGGGGGGGGTGGGGGCTGGCTCTCTCGTTCGTTCTCGCCCCCTCTCTCTCTCTCTCTCTCTACATTCAATGTTTTAAAGTAGCCAAACGTTACAGACAGTATAAATACTAACTGGATAGTTGATGATATAAACATTTAATTTCATTATCTGAAATATTCTAAAATCATTAAGTCTGCTATAAGCCATTATCCCTTTGTCTGTGATTATTATTTTCTCACAGTAGAGTGTGTATATATATATGTGTGTGTGTGTGTTTGGCTAAAGTGGATAGAAAACACAGTACTGTGCAAAAAAAGGCACCCAAGAGTTTTTATATAAATGGTCTTAGATGTAAATAATTCTTTTTATTAGTGTGTCAGTAGACTACTCTTAGTACATTTTCATTAAATAATTTTTTAAAGCATCTTCATGGTTTAATAATGCAAACATATGTTGCAGGGACTTATTATAATCATCATATTGGCGTGACTGTATGCATCAAAGGGTTAAATCAAGCATTTTTTAGAGCAAATGTCAAAATATCGCGATATATATCGTGTATCGCGATATGGCCAAAAAATATCGCGATATCATTTAGAGGCCATATCGCCCAGCCCTACTATGAATATAAAAATATGAAATGAATAAACAGTTTAAACAAAGGTGCAGATGAGGGTCTGTATGCCCTATCAGTTATATGATATGCTACAATAAATATAGGCAATAAAGAATTTGGATCTGAATATATACTATGAGTAGGAGTAAAAGTAAACAGTATTACACAAGGTACAGTATATACAAGGTACCCTAACTGGCCTGATATACGTCATACGTTGTAGTCCGTGCAGGTTTTGGTGGTTAAGAGTCAGACACACTTAGTGGTCAGACATTCCTAGTAGTTCTCCAGTTCTTCAGCCGTTAAGAATACATTCTATCCAAGCTTGATTTACGCCGACATGGAATGTACACATCTCAAGAGGAGAGGGGTAATACAATCCTGCCTGGTTTCTTAAACCACTGGTCGAGGGGCCCAAACTGGCTCCCCACATGACAGTAGTAACATGTTTGTGATATGTTTCAATGAGCCTGGGTCACATAACAGTAGTAACATGTTTGTGATATTGTATGTTTCAATGATCCTGGGTCACATGACAACAGTAGTAAAATGATTGTGATATGTTTCAATGAGCCTGGGTCACATGACAACATTAGTAACATGTTTGTGATATGTTTCAATGAGCCTGGGTCACATGACAACAGTAGTAACATGTTTGTGATATGTTTCAATGAGCCTGGGTCGAATGACAACCGTAGTAAAATCGTCCTTAGTAATTAACTTAGTAAAATCTAAAAGAGAATAGTCAAAGACTCTAGCCACCCAAACAACTGCCTCTTTGCACTGCTGCGGTCAGACAAGTGCTACCGGAGTCTCATGGCCGGTACAGAGAGACTCAAAAGGAGCTTCTATCCCCAGGCCATCAGGATGCTCAATGCGGACTCTACGTGACACTAACTCATCCATCTACGTACATTCATTGCACAGTGGCGGCTCGGGAGGTAGCAGGTGAGAAATTTCCCAAAATGTTGGCGTGTTCCTTCAAAGGTCTGAACTCTCGCTCACCGTTCTGCTCTTTCTGCACCACCCACTGCTCGTAGTTCTGAGAGCCCAGGTCACAGGTTGGGTTTAGGTCGGCGTGGACCTGGATGTCGTTCATGATCCTCTTGATTACATCCCCGAACGGATCCTGAAATGATAAGAAAGAGTTTTAGGGAGTGGCTGGGTAGCGCAGTGGACTAAGCCTACCACCGCAGAGACTCTGGGATCGAATCCAGCTGTCAGCGGTACCAGTCATCCCTACTAACACAATTGGCAGTGTTAGCGGGTGGGAAGCCGGTGGGGTACATGTCCTGGTCGCCTGAATACTTTCGACAACAAATGTTTGTTTCCGCATCTCTGATTGGCCCGCGCGTTTCTGGTCATGTGACATGTGCGCCAATCATGGGGCCGCAAGTTTCTACACTGGTTAAGCTTAGGCGCTCTTTCGAAGTTGGTTAAGGTTAGAGTTTGTCTTAGAGCATGGCGATAGAACGCCTGCCCTTCTTTCGACGGTTAAGCTTAGGCACTCTTTCGAAGTTGGTTAAGGTTAGAGTTTGTCTTAGAGCATGGCGATAGAGCGCCAGGTAGTTTGCAGGCTGTTAGACCCGGAAATAGGCGCAGAACTTGCTGTCCCACGATTGGCGCACATGTCACATGACCTGGCCAATCAGAGCGCAAAACTCGAATGCGGAAACAAACATTTGTTGTCGAAAGTATTCACGCGTCCTGGTCGTTGTAAACTGCGACTCCTACTGGTCAGTCGGGGCGCCTGTTCAGCAGGGAGGGGATCTGGGGGAAATAACGTTAACCTCTGCATGCGTTACGTTCCCCCAGTGAAACTCCTTGCTGTCGGATGAAAAGAAGCGGCTGGCGACTCCACATCGCAGGAGGCATGTGGTAGTTCTACACCCTCCCCAGGCTGACAGTGGGGCAATGCGTGGAATGACCAAGAAGGGAATTGGCATAACGACTAAATTGGGATGGGTCAAAAATAATAATACAGAAATCCCAAAAATAAATAGAATAAAAAGTTTTAGGTTGTATGAACTACGGCACAGCGTGGTGTGAAGTTAAGTCTACTGTAACCACGTTGACAAAAATGTTTTTCAAATGTTTTTTGATACTGGTTTTTTGATGATGCATGTTTTTTGATGATTCGTGTTTGTTGATGATTCATGTTTTTTGATGCGTGTTTTTGATGATTCATGTTTGTTGATGATTAATGTTTTTTGATGATTCATGTTTGTTGACGATACATGTCCTGCATGAGAAGCACATTTCTGAGGTTTACCTGTTTTCTTTCTTCAACCGTTGCGATCCGTTTGTATGGCTCTTTCTTGAACTCCCCAAGGCTACGCGTCATGATTTTAGAGGCATCCAAGTTTGCACAAATCTACCAGAACAAGAGACAAACACATGTAGCTACACCGTCAGACTGAATTCATTCAAAGCATTTTTCCACTCTACTAGTGATTCAAAGGTTGCCGGTTCGATCCCTACTACCGCCGGGAGGGTGCATATTCCACCTCAGTGCCCTTGAGCAAGGCACTGAACCGCAACCGCGTGTGAGACACGTCTTGTATATTATAATAATTCTTTAATAAAATCTGATTAGCACTATTACATACTCAGTAGTACTAATTTGTATATATTATACCCAGTTTAATCACCTGTAAGTTGTATATTACTGTTGCACTTTACTGTTACATTTGCACTCTGGTTGGATGCCAAACTTATTTTCATTGTACTGTACTTGTGCTGCATGATGACAATACATTTGAATCTAAATCTAAAAGCATGTGCACTTTGGTTTGTGGGGCAGCTTTATGGAACGGACTACAAGTGGAAATAAAACAGAGCAACAACAACACAGTTAAAAAATATATACAGAACTGAGGAACTATAGATAGTTGCTCTCAGGGAATGTTTTGATTTCTTCAAAACAAAAGATAATGGTTGTCTTGTTTTTTAACCTTATTTTATTTATTATAATTTCTTCTCTCTCAGGTAGTAAAAGAGTTGTATTTTAAACGTCATGATATTGTAAGAAAGGGGCAGGACTAGATACGCTGTGCTTCCTTCTGCCTCTTCTCCAACTCATCCTTGTTGGTTTTTCTACAGATGAAGACGGACTCATTTGTTTACGTTTACATTTTGTCTTTACTGTGATGATTTGTACATGTGTTGTGTTCGAGATGAATAAAGATTACAAAAAAAATATATTATGTGCAATACGTCTGGCATATATGTGTACAATTTGACCTTGTGCTCATCTCATATTGCAACGAAAAAAACTTCAATAAACAAAGTTTTGAAAAAAAAAAAAAAAAAAAAAAAAAAAAAAAAAAAAAATGTCCCATCAGAATTTGTAATCATTCAATTGTATTAGCAAAACAACAACTTCTACAGTCGTTGAATCACGTTCTACAAGAGAGTTAAGAGTTCATTTCTTTCCCCTCAATATAAATATAAAAGAAATATGAGAAAAATAATCAGTATAAACAATATAATTAACTCTGAATATAAAAACATGAGAAAAATAAAACAGTGTAAAAAAGGTGCAGATGAGGGTCTGTATGCCCCATCGGTTATATTACACATTACAATAAATATAGGCAATAAAGAAACGTGAATCTGAATATACCATGAGTAAGAGTAAAAGTAACCAGTATACACAAGGTGCAGATGAGGGTCTGTATGTCCTATCGGTTATATTATACACTAAGAGCCGCTAGTATCCATCGTATCAAACGGTTGATTTAGGTTTGAGTTCTACAGAAAGTCAAGAGTTAATTTCTTCCCCCTCTGTGGTGAAAGTAGGACAGGCGTAGTAAGCTTTATGTGGTCAGGGGCCATCTGGAACATTAGAAACAGCTTGGAGCGAGTGAGCAGGGCACTAAAACCATCCAGGCAGGGAGGGAGGGAGGGTGGGTGGGCGGGGCACTGGGGCCACGACCTGAGCAAGAGGGAGAAAAATGTTGAATGAAATGGAGGAAGAGGGAGGGAGGGACCGGAAAGGAGAGAATGGTATGTACGAGGTGGCGGGACGCCCAAAGAGAGAGAGAGGAGCCGGCGGACTGGTAGATGGACCGCGTTTATATAACAGCTTGTATCCAAAGCGTTTTTACAACTCATTCCTCACATTCGCTCACCGACGGTGGTGCAAGGTGCCAACCTGCTCGTTGGGAGCAGTTATGGGTTAAGTGTCTTTGCTCAAGGAAACTTCCGACACGCTGCCCGGGAGGAGCGGGAATTGAACCGGGAACCTTCCGATTACCAGACAACCGCTCTAGCTCCTGAGCCACTGTTGCCCCTACATGTTAAAATATTCTGCACGTTCTGCACAATCTTCATAATGATCTGCCGTTTCTGATCTGTGTCTCTCTCTCTCTCTGTGTGTCTCTCTCTCTCTTACTCTCAGGATGTGGTCCTCAGCCTTCTCCATCTTGGTGGCCCCCCCCACGCCAGGTGAGGCGGTCAGGCCCAGGACCTGAGGGATGGGCACCTCCTCCTTATGCTCCTTCCTCAGCCTGGCATTCTTGTGCTTCTGCTTCAGGTAGCGCATCATGATGTGGTTGTAGACGTCTCCCTTCTGGGTGTGGTGACACTCGTCGATCACCAGCAGCGTCAGGTCTGCAGCAGCAAGCGGACATGAGAGAGAGAGAGAGAGAGAGAGAGAGAGAGAGAGAGAGAGAGA
This sequence comes from Notolepis coatsorum, assembly GCF_963971535.1. Lineage (NCBI taxonomy): Eukaryota > Metazoa > Chordata > Actinopteri > Aulopiformes > Paralepididae > Notolepis > Notolepis coatsorum. Next base: position 165,097,985 of record NC_140167.1, read on the forward strand.
GAGAGAGAGAGAGAGAGAGAGAGAGAGAGAGAGAGAGAGAGAGAGAGAGAGAGAGAGAGAGAGAGACACAGATAGACACAGAGAAAGAAAGAGTGAGAAGAGAGAGAAAGAGAAAAAGAGAGAAGAGACACAAACACAGAGAAATAGAGAGAGAAGATATATATATAGAGAGAGAAGAGAAAGAGTAGAGAAGATAGAAAGAGTAGAGTATAAAAAGAGAGAAGAAAGAGAAGAGAGAAAGAGTAGAGAGAAGAGAGAGAAAGAGTAGAGAAGAGAGAGAATGAGTATAGAGAAGAGAGAGAAAGAGTACAGAGAAGAGTCTTTGACTTTTGATATTCTTTATTAAAACATCAACAACAAAAAGAAAAGCCCAGTAAAGACAAAAATCCTCACGGCATCTTCATAAAACCAACCTTCACACACACCTGCTCACACACGCTCGCTCACCTGCACACACCCACACACATCCCAATATATCCCAACATTTTCTTCAGCGTACAGACACAATTGACAGTCAAATGCATACGCTCAGCCTCTCCTCCCCCACAGTACATATTGCATTTCCCAGTCCCCAGGCATTCTTGAACATCATGTCTCAGAGAAAAATACATAAACTCCAACCTAAGGCGCACAGAGATCATTCCCCTCAACATTGCCACTGAATCCGTAGGACCAATGCCCCTGATCGTATTCCTGTGGGTTACTTACCCTGACCATATGAAATTCAGTAGCATACTTACAGCCTAATTACGCACTGAATACATATGCAAACAGAAAAGAGCGGGGAGAGAGAAGAGAGAAAGAGTAGAGAGGAGAGACTACTACTACTACCTATCATGCTAATAAGTCTATACTACTATGCTACTATACTTATACTACTACATGTCTATACTACTATACTTAAACTACTACCTATCATGGTAATAAGTCTATACTACTATGCTACTATACTTATACTATTACCTAGCATGCTAATATGTCTATACTACTATGCTACTATACTTATACTACTACCTATCATGTGAATATGTCTATACTACTGTGCTACTACTATACTTATACTACTACTGTACCTAACATGCTAATATGTCTATACTATTATGTACTCCGAGTGTATCACTCAAGTTTGATAAAAAATGTGGGAGGGCGACAGTGGCTCATGAGGTAGAGAGCGGTCATCTGGTAATCGGAAGGTTCCCGGTTAGATTCCCACTCCTCCCGGGCAGCGTGTCGAAGTGTCCTTGAGCAAGACACTTTTAACCCCTAACTGCTACCGATGAGCAGGTCGGCACCTTGCATGGTCGCCTCCGCCGTCGGTGTGTGAATGTGTGAGTGAACGGGTGAATGTGAGAAAAAAAATACTAAAGCGCTTTGGATAAACCCCTATATTTAAAGAAATATATATATTTACCCAGCGCAGGTTCGCTGAGCACAGATGCTCTTTTTCAGGAACGCCCTGCTTCACATTCACACAGTTCCATTCACACCTGGGAGCTGCCCAGTACAACCACAGTCGACACCATTGGCCACTGAGCAACTCCACTGGAGCAGTTGGGGGTTAAGTGCCTTGCTCATGTACCCGGTGCTGCTAACTGGCTCTATCGTTATGAGAGCTAACGTTGCTACCTATATGTAACTGGAGCTGCTAACTGGCTCTATCGTTATGAGAGCTAACGTTGCTACCTACTGTACCCGGTGCTGGCTAACTGGCTATCGTTCCTGTTTAAACAAAAAAATTTAATAAATGGGAGCTTCCTCAAACAGCCATCTCGTTCCCGACAATCCCCTCTGTGCACGAACCCTTACATATGGTAATTAAACATTAAAACACCTGCGGCTTATAGTCCAGTGCGGCTTATATGTACACATCACTCAATTTAGCTGCTGCGGCTTATATTCAGGTGCGGCTTATAGTGCGAAAAGTACGGTAATCTACCTACCTCAGTTGTAAAAAAAAAAAAAAAAAAAAAAATTCAAAAATTCAAATAACCACATTTTCGACAGTTTTCGGCTTGCCATTGCCCCGACTGCTTTGTTGTTGAATCAAGTCAAATCCTAAGTAAGCATATATTGTGCGTGTGAACGTTGACAAGAAAAAAAATAGTTAAAACTTTTTTTGAAATAGTGTACAAAAAATTTTATAATAAAAAAAATGTATTATCGGAGCTATCAATACTTTTATCAGGTTTATCGGGATGACGTCATAATTGCTGATATCGGCCCGATAATTATCGACCCGATAATTATCGTGCATCCCTAGTTATAACACACAGTTTGGGGACACTGGAGAACGGGGATTCCTGTGTTTTGGTTGAGAAACGTTGGACAGACGACCGCGATCAATATTTGGAATGGCGATCAGGAATTGGATTATTCTTTTTGCAGTACATCAGATGTGAGGTAAGGACTCTATGTTACCAATCTTGGGTTAATCCGATGTTTTTTTCGTAACGCTCACAACGTGTCTGTGTGTGTGTGCCGTTGGCGCCGACCAAAGCACGGAGGGGAGACTTTTCCTCCCCCGCTATCGTGCGTACATGATGAAACATAATACCGATAATCTAGCGTTTATTTCAGAATGAATCAGAAATCAAGCGACAAATGGCACGAGTTCTAAGGAATGCATTGAAGCGCCGTTTGCTGGAGTTTATTGGGATTCGACAGGATCACTCTAAAACTATACTCATATTCACCACGGTATAAAACGGAAATGTATGTATGAAAAAAGTATCTGTTTTTTGCATGTTGACCGGAAGAAACTCACTGACAATGGACGTGTTTATTAGATCCATAGCTATAATATTTAATATAGTTTTTAGCCCTGCAAACACCGCACCCACCCCTATTCTTTAAAGCGCTGGCCTTCTTACCACAAGGTAAACAGCGACCTCTAGGCGCTCAAAGTGTTAAAGTAGAAAAACAAAATTAATCTGTAAAATAATACAGTGAATTTCCAGTGAAAAAACATAAATTTGTTACAGTGTGCTGCCGTACAGAACTTGTAAGTCTCTTTGGATACAAGCGTGCAGCTAAATGACTACATGTAAACGTAAGACCACAGACACTCTTCCTGATGAACAGCTCAGAATAAATACATACAGCAGCGAGAGAGAGTGAGGAAGCGTCCACGCGTAGAAATACAACCAGGTTGACACAAATGTGTCCCCGAGGAGAGCGAGAGAGAGAGAAAACGTGAGGCGTGTGGAAGAGTCTGCGTGATATGCAGTGATCAAGGCTCTCATGTGGGTTTTGATCAGGCGCTGACGGCTTCAACAGACGCGCGGCCAGGGATCCCTGCAGAAACGCACAACAAGGAGGAGAAACAAGCCCTCGGGCGTCTCGGTAAACAGCATATGTTCCTCCGAGAGGGCGACTCCACCTTGGACTGGTGTCAGCGCCAGCGACGAGCCAGCGGCAGAACCAGGAGACTTTGACAAGAACCTGTCATGTGTATCGTCAGGGGAGACGCCGTGATGAGACCTCCTGTTCGCTGCCTATCCCCCAAGACGCTTAGCCGCTATACTGTAGCTCTTAAGTAGCCCTGGGCCTATTTAATTTTGTAATTCTATTATGTAATTCTATTTTGATTTAGTTTATATTCCATTAAATTTACATTTTATTGTATTCTACTGTAATTCCTTGTAGCTATGTGTAAACTACTTGGCAATAAAGACATTTTTCTTTCATGTTTCTTTTCTTTTTAACACGCTGCTATCCTTGCACTTTATTGATGTTTTTGATTGATGTTGAAGCACTTTGTGACCCTGGTCTGTGAAAGGTGCTATATAAATAAACCTTACTTACTTACCTTACTTCTGATCTGATTCTGATTCTGAAGTGATCCTGTCGATGAATCAATGGAAGATAACGATAAGGATATCTTATATCTTTGTTTGGGGGGAATTATGCCGTGATTAAGATACGATCAGGCAAACAATGAAAGCTATCCCACTGCCTAAGTCCAACTGGATGATGTGTTCAGTGCCTTCAGTAGCCTTTACACATGTTAAATGGTGCATTTATATAACAGCTTTTATCCAAAGCGCTTTACAATTTTGTTCCTCACATTTTACCCATTCACTCACACACACACTGACAGCGGAGGCAACCATGCTGCCCGGGAGAAGTGGGAATCGAACCGGGAACCATCTGATTACCAGACGACCGCTTTACCTCCTGAGCAACTGTCGCCCCCCGTTAAAATAGTCTGCACGTTCTGCACAATCTTCTTACCTATATTACCTCCCACCTCTTGCAGAGACAAGTCGCATTTCTTTCCTCTCTCCCTAGGCCTTCAAGGCTGTTCCTACCGCCGCCTCTACTGCTCCATGGAGCCCGACGCTGCTATGCTCTGCTTCGTGCCGGTGGCCGGACTATACTCAAATCAACTCTAAATGGATCTAATCAGTGGATTGCATATTTTCTTCAAGAAGCAGAATAAGGCTAACCGTCTCTGCCTATTGGGACATCATAATCAGGCTACCAACTTGAAGACGTGGTCATTTTTGGATTATCGAAGCTTTTGGACTGCAATAAGAAGATTTTGGATCTGTTTACCGCGCACAGGATCTACCAAAATGAACTGATAAGACACTTGGACACTTGGACTAATAATGCATTCAGTCATTTGGACGGAGTTGTTAAAACTCACTCCACTCAAATCAATAGAGTTATATTTCACTCTATTCAAATCAAATTTAAAGTGACGTGGCTGGGATAAATGGGCCAGTCAGTCAGCCAAAACAAATTCCTGGACCAAGGTCGAAACAGGGAGCTGCTGGAGTCGAAGGCCCTCTGGGAGATAAGAGTGGCGAGCGGCTTCCCCACCCGCAATCCCTACCTCCCCCACCCAGGACTTGGCTTGTGCACTCCCCCCCACCTCCCCCCCCCCCCCTTCCTCTGCATTGGCGCTGCACTGTCGGCTGCCTCATGTGAGGGATCACTCCCCCCCCCCCTACAGCCCTGTAACAACCCCAACCCACTCCCCCCTCCTTCCGTAAATGGCGCTGCCTATGACGGCTGCCAGTCTGTTTGCGGTGGTGAATATGCATATGTTTGTCTCAAGGCTCTGTACCATTATTACTATCTAAAATGTAATAATTGTGGAATATTACTGTAATGAGCTGTATGTGTATGATCCAAGCGTCCTATGATCCTCATAGGAGCATAACAGAAAAAAGCATTCCATGTGAAGGTATTCTGTATCTTTGCATGTCAACTAATAAAGAAACTTGAACTTGAACTTGAAACTTGAACTTGATGATCTGCCGTTTCTGATCTGTGTTTTTTTGTTAACTATGTTTTTGTGTGATGAAGCCAATATTGTGTGTATATGTGTGTGTGTGTGAGTGTGTGTGTGTTAGTGTGAGTGTGTGCGAGTGTGTGTGTGAGTGTGTGAGTGTATGTGTGTGTGTGTGTTAGTGTGTACACAATAAACTTGTATTTGTGTTGCATCTCGCTGTATTCATTCCAACACGTATGGAATTCGCCGTCAACTAAAACACAGACTTCTTCAATCAACATCTGAAATGCATATATAAAAATAAAATAAAATAAAACAGTAACCTTCTTACTGTCTTCTACTATCATGCACTCTTCCTACTATACTAATATGTCTCTATTACTATATGCACTCAACACTGCAGCGCCCCAAGTTTCAGCACTGTTTGATGATCATTGTTACTCAGCTGTAAGAGTCGTACCCTTCCTGCAGACTCGTCGTACAGAACTTGTAAGTCGCTTTGGATATTAGTATAAGTATAGTAGCATAGCAGTATAGACATATTAGCATGATAGGTAGTAGTATACGTATAGTAGCATAGTAGTATAGACATATTAGCATGATAGGTAGTAGTATACGTATAGTAGCATAGTAGTATAGACATATTAGCATGATACAGTAGGTAGTAGTATAAGATGATGACAAAATGTCAATGTCAATGTAAGTAAAGATCAAATGGAAACGTCCGGTACCGGCTAACCGGATCCCCTCGTCCTCCCCGCCGGTGGCCAGCTCCAGGTGGTTCTGCAGGAGCTGCGCCGTGCAGACGACCACGTCGTTCCTCTGGACGATCTGCGAGAAGGAGATCTTGTGCTGGGAGTCTCCGCTGACCCGCTCCACCTTGTAGTCATGGGGCTTGAGGAAGTGCCGGAACTCTGTGGAGAAGAGCTGCTCGACCAGGGGGACCTGGAGGAGGCCACGGCGTCGAGAGAAGAGAGAATACAAGTACTTTATTGATCCCCAGTGAAAGATAACAGTGTTTCTAGCCTTTGATCATTTAATCCACTCGTCACCTGTGGTTCCGTGGCTCTCCCCATCTGCGTTGTGTTTGTTTTCAATACTTCACATTGGCTGTCTCACACTGTATCAACCCTGTTAGTACATCCGTAATCAGAAGAAAACGACACTGGCCATGTGATCTCTTTCCTGGTTTATTTTCATAAACATAGCTTCGTACAAGATGTAACCCATTCTGTAATGTCCTTGAACAGTCTTTGAAGAAAACCTAAATTCATTGTTCTCGACCGTCTCTTCTGCCATTAGTCCAATGGTTTTGAGGCCTCGTCATCAGCCAAAACCTCCCCTGTTAGCCGAAACTAGCGATGACGTGGCATTCCCTTCCTCCCCACGGGGGGGGGAGGAGGAGAGGAGGGATCGTTTCAAAGTCTCTGATCAACGCGTCTGCTCGCCTCCGCATCGTGTCTTAATCTGGCTAGTCTTCTGAAGACCCCACAGTTTACCGTCTTCAAGTCTCGCGATGTCGACCTCTCTCTCGTGACTGTTACTATGGCAACGGCACTTTTGACCCAAATCACTATAGCAACGGCGATGTTGATATTACTGCACTTCTTACCCCAAAACAAACGCTGTGGCTTGGTAATGCACTTTCTCAAGATCGAGTAACCTTGACGCTGGGGCTATCAGCTGTTGATGTTAACAGCACAGCCCTAATCCTCATCTGCTGCTATTAGTCTGCTCAGCTGCTAACACACACTTTCTCTCTGTTGTCCTCCTCCTCTGAGATGGCTATGAGTAGATGCTGTCATCCATTATATTATACACATTGAAAAACGAGGCTACTTCCTTCACCAGGGACATTTATTTATTTCTTTATTTTGCACCATTTCAGCAAAACAGTAACAAATCGAAACATTGACCATGACAGAAAGTGTATATAAAAGGTGCTGAGTAGAGGCAAGAGACCCAGATGGGCCTATTAAATCATTGGATAAAAAAAAAAAACAGAAACAAAAGTAAAGTGAAATAAGTTCATAAAATTTTTTTATGATAATAATAATAACAATAATAATCAAAGTAATAATAATAACAAAAACAACAACATTAACACATTAACACTTTCTTTGCCACGCTTAAGTACATCATTATACCATCCTCTGCCAGCTCTATTTGTCTATGGAGAAGTTCCCCTTCTTTGCAGGGCTATAACTTTTTAAATTGTATTGCTAAATTGACATTACTATGGCCCATTCAACGTCAATTATCTATCATTCAGGATGTAGGAACGTTATACTTTTTCATTCACATATTCATACTAAAATACGGTCTAAAGTATAAATATGTTTTTATCGTTTTCTGCAGCATTCTGCAGAACGTGATTTATAGCCCTAAATGCATTATATTGATGATCAAATACAGTTTGATAGCGATCTGCGCAAGATCATTTTTTTTAAATGGACGTGCTTCTAGAAGTTACTACTTATAATCTGATGTTGACCGGATGGGGGGGGGGGGGGGGCGTTTATAATTCCGTGGCCAACGTTAGATGATTCATCTAGTGTGGGTGATATGATCATTAGAGCAGTTTGTATCGAACATGGTAAAAAAAACGCTGAAACTTACCCCAGTCTCCTCGGGCCGTTGGGCGATGAGCGTGGAGCAAAACAGATTCCTATTATGGGATGTTGAAATATGCGATCCATCTCCAGGTTGTATAATAGTATATACGTCCAAATCATGTTGTTTATCGAGTTATTGGTAACAGATCGCTATCCATTGTGTCGAGCTCGAGTCCCGGGACATATAGCGAGTGGTCGGACCGAATTAGGATGAGCACCAGTTTCCGTTTCCGGTTTCCGGTTTGGGCGATCCGCCGATCGGCCACCAGATGGCGCTCTTGAACCGTTGGAGAGTTGAGAGGGGATCAACAGTAGATCTCAAGTCTCCGCGGGAGAAATATGATTGCGATCACAGATTTTTGAAATATTGATCTCAATGACGTGTTACGGCGTCATTGGCAGAATTAGCATGGCGGGGAATGACGTGTTAAGGCGTCCTTGGCGATTAAAGTGTTAATTGCCAAGAACGAGTATACTCGTTATTGCCCGCCATGCGAATAACTCGTTTTTGGGATCGTTATTTAGTTTATTCGCTATATCTATTCATAATTCATGGCTGCAGCCTCTGCAGACCCTTCAGACCCTGTCTGAGCTGGCAGACGGTCAACACCGCCCTCTACTGCCTTGCGGAGCTATTGCACTCCATTGAAAATGGTCTGGTGTGTTTTCTGAGCCGATCTGAGCCGTGCGGGCGGGGTTTAAATACGCAGGCGAGGCAGACCTTTACAACGACGGCATGGAACACTAACCCCGCCTGCCCGTTCATATGTAACGCTCGGTAATGTCGGGGACACGATCGCTGTGGATAACTGGAATGGCGGTCCGATAATTGGATTTTTTGCATTACATCAGAGACCAGGTAAGGACTCTATATATAAAACCTTGCGTTGATCTGATATTTCTTTCTCGCGCGATCAAAGCTATCTGTGTGGACTCTGTGTGTGCTTTCTACCGTTGGCTGCGGTGGGGGGGGGGGGGGGGGGGGCGCCCCGCTGCGATGACCATTTCATGTATGCACGAGGAGATATAATAATGATAATCTAGCATTGATTTCAGGATGATTAAATAATCATCATTAGATAATCTGTTTTGTGCATGTTGACTGGAAGCAACTCACTGACAATCGACGGGTGTATTAGACCCATAGCTTAGCTATAATATAAGATATATTTTAAGCACTCGCAAATGTTGCAGTCTAAAACTATATCCATTGATTAAAGACCTGGCGCTGAAGGGGGATAAGCGCCCCCTGCTGCTGGCGGTCAATGTGTTAATAATTAGTCTAAACAAGTTGAATGAATGAATGAATGAAAACTTTATTTAACAGATTGCAGAATGGGTACAATACAGTACGGCTCAATACATACAATTGTTAAGGGGATGCAGACCTGAGAAAGACGTTTGTCTTGTTTCCATCAGGGTCCCCCATTTTCAATTCATATAGACATATATGACATACATGACATACAGATAGTCAGTACTGCTACATCTATACATTTATGACATACCAGATTTGCAAATACAGTACTGTTTGTGATACAGAAGGAGTCAAGAAAAGGGAGTATATACATTTGACGTAGAAACTGTACATTGGAGGTTGGGTGGGGGGGGTTGGGTACATTGGGATATTGACAACCATACTGGGTAATTTACATTGGAGGTGGTTGGGGGGGGGGGGGGGGGGGCGGGGGGCACACTGTATAAACAAGTAACACTGTACATTGAGGGGGGGGGGAGGAGACACTGTACAAACAAACACAATTGTACATTGAACTATTGACAAAACCATACTAGGTAAATGACTGTACATTGGAGGGGGTTGGAATGATTGGGTTAGGATATTTACAGGGGCCAGTGTTGAATTGCAGTCTCCCGTAGGTGTCCCTTGAGAGAGGTTTTGAAAGTGGGTAGTGATCCACATTCCTTTACAGCTTTGGGTAGGGCGTTCCACATTGATGTGGCATAATTGCGAAACGTGTTTAGTCCCTTATTTGAGCCGAATCTGGGTTTGACATGATTTGTGGAGCTCCCTCTGGTGTTGTGATCGTGGTATTCACTGACCTTTGGGAAGTATTTTGACATGTACATGGGTACCTTGGTCGTGTAGTGTATCTTGTAGACCAGGCCCATTGCAAGTTGTTGTACTCTGTCGTCTACTCTAAGCCATCCTAGGTTGTCGAAGTGGGCAGGGGTGAGGTGGGTTCTAGGAGTAAGGTCAAGCAGTAGTCTGACCAGTTTGTTTTGAGATGTTTGTAATTTTGTTTTTAGCGCCTTTGAGGTGCTTTGGTACCATGAGGTGCAAGCATAGTCGTAGTACCCCTGAATGAGTGCTCCTGCCAGAGTCTTCAGGGTGTTCTTGTTTACCAGAGAGGAGATCCGGTACAAGAATCGAGTTCGTTGGTTGACTTTTTTTATTACATTGGATGCCATTTTGTCACAGGAGAGATTAGCCTCTAGGATGGACCCCAGGTAGGTAATTTCATCTTTCCTTGTGACAATATTGTCACCCACTGTAACTGAGAAGCCGTCGGTCTTGCTGAGTTTGTTATTTGAACCGAAGAGAATGGACTCTGTTTTGCCCATGTGTAATGATAGTTTGTTATCAGCGAGCCATATGCAGATTCTGCCTAGTTCCGAGCTGAGGGTTTTTTCAACCTGTAACTTGTTCTTGTCAGAGACCAGCAGGGCTGAGTCGTCCGCAAACAGGAACAAGTTGCAGTCACAAGCTGACGACATGTCATTTGCATAAATTAGGAACAGTAGCGGTCCTAGTATGCTTCCTTGTGGAACACCACAGCTCACTGTGAGGGGGGGGGATAGGGTACCGTTTACCTCCACCATCTGTTCCCTCCCCTCAAGGTAGGATTGCATGAAACTGAAACATGAAACTGTAAAACAAAGTGACATTAATGGTTTTATGAGATTGAAGCTATTCATTTAATAATGTATATTTAAGCTTGGATTTGAGTGATGAAATAGATTTTTAATTATGGAGGGTTTTGAATTCCAAATTGTAGGACCTCTAAATCTTATACTGAACTGACCTAATGTTGTGCAGAAGAAATTACGATGAATATTATTTGATTGCTTTGTTGGATATGAATGAATACTGGAGTTTGATATGAACAAATTATGGAAAACAATAGGAAATAAATCTAAATTAAAAGTGCAGTTAAACATAAAAATACATATCTGGTATTAAGATATACAGCACCACATTGAACATTCAGTTAGTCAAAAATCTAAAATAATACACATTTTAAATAGCAGAGAATTGACACATTTTACAGTCTAATCAAGATTAGAAACGGAAAACAGACCGACTTGAAATTCTAAGAAGTGGGACCATTTCAACAATTTTGGGGTGAGAGTTTGACGAATAACCAATAAGTGGACTGCATTTCATGTTTATGTAATGTAAAATGCTTCTGAGTAAGTAAAATTAAATTACATGACGTACCATAAGGAGGGAATACATGCCTGCAACATTCCCTTTGGACCCGCAAATTAAAAAGAAATGATCAATTCATTAATCATTAACACATTGAGTGCCAACGATGAGAAATCTCGTTGTTGGCCGCCATGCATTCAGTGCCAATGACGAGAAATCTCGTTATTTAATCATTTTCTTTTATTAGCGATATCCATTCATTTTTCATCAATCCAGCCTCACGTTATCATTGGGACTGTCTATGAGCTCGAAAAGGGCAAATACCGCCCCCTATCGTCTCCTGGATGGTATTGCACCCATTGGAATGGACTCAATGAAAATGCATGTGAAAAAAAAACTCCGGATTCCACATTTTACTTCTCAGGCATGTAACTGGAGACTATTGCATTCATTGAGGCAACCGAAAGCAGCATGGATTATCTGTTTCGAGGTCTAACATTGGATCAATAAACCCGATCGATATTTGGAATGTCGATCAGGAATTGGAATAATCTTTTTGCAGAACATCTGATGTGAGGTAAGGAATCTATTTTACCAGTATTGGGTTAATCAGAGTTTTTTTCATAGCGATCACAACGTGTCTGTGTGTGTGTGTGTGCGTGCGTGTATGACGTTAGCGCTGACCAGGTCATGGATCATCGATTTTTCAGCCCGCTTCTCTAGCGTGCATAAGTACAATATACTATCGATAATCTAGCGTTTATTTTAAAACGATTAAAAATTACAACGTTTTTGTGTATTCCACTAAAGAGCTATTATCGCGGATTTTTCTGGAATCACTAAAAATCTTCAAAACTATACAGGGTATCTGCAGGTTTAGCCCAGTCAGATTTAAGGCTTTTTAAGACTTTTTAATGCCACTCAGAATTAAATGTAATACCAATTTCACAATAACAAAATGGCAAAAATCATGCAACGACACCAATTAGTTTAAGTTTAGGGACACATTGGTCCAAAGATGTTTATTAAAACATAACTTGGAAACTTAAAAATCTTGCACTTAAAGGAGTAACTGGATTGGATGAATTTCAACAAAGGGGTGACCAAACATAAATAGCAAATATAGCTATACAAAATATACCAGGGGCTAGGGATGCCCCGATCACGTTTTTTGCCACCGATACCGATCACCGATCGTCGTGAGCCATATCGGCCGATACCGATCCGATACCGATCGTTTTTGATTAAAAGAAATTAAAATTTATTTTATATAAATTTTTTTCTTTTTTCTTTATAAAATATATATATTATATAATTAGACTTGTACTTGTATTATCTGCGAGACATCGCCACCATGCAATAAGCTCCACTGTCTGTGTGTACTCTAGTAGCCTCCAGCTACGGCCAGGATTCTCCGGAGCTGCAGCTGGACCTATACTCGAGTAGCCTCGAGCTACGGCAAGGATTCTCCGGCGCTGCAGCTGGACCCTAGTATTGGTATAACGTTAAATCACATTCACAAGCCCTCAGCTCGAATACGCATCTAATCAGTGTTATAAGACATTGATATCAGGAGCTATCTGTAGCTACTGCTAGCCGGATATATAACGTTAATACAACGCCTCAGTGAATTATTTAGTTCAATGGGACATTTCGTTTTGAACAGTGAACTAGCTTGCGCTAACGTGAGCTAACAGCTAACAGGTATCATACACTCTACTAGACTTTGTGGAGCGTTTGTTTATGTCAGGAGCTATCGGTAGCTGGCCGACTAGATACCGTTCGGTTAGACAATGCCTCATCATGTATTAAACTAAAAGTGAATAGTTGACTGGGTCGTTTTGTAACGGTAGCTAAGCTAATGTTAGCTCAAGGAGACGCCGTCCTCCCGTGTCCCGTCTCACTAGACTAGACCCGTGTTTACATGCGTACGGGAGGGGCTGGAGGAATGAGCAGACGCCGCACCAGCGGTGTCTGAGACAGAACTCAGCGACAGCGTGTGAGATCGGAGATTTGATAAAGTCAAACTGTATCTCCCGTTAACAGTTTTCCCCCAGATTTCATAATAAAACATAAGATGACATGGCATTTTATCTTTCCTTTCTATGGCATTTTTAAGACCTCTGAAAATGGATTTAAGACATTTTAAGACAAACTAAGGCCTTAATTATTGATAAACAAATTTAAGACCTTTTAAGACTTTTTAAGGATCCGCGGACACCCTGCTATACTCGTATTCAAAACGGTATAAAACGGAAATGTACTGATGAAAAAACTATCCGTTTCGTACATGTTGACTGCAAGCAAGTCATTGATAAGCTACGGTTGTATTAGACACATAGCCATAATTTAAGATATAGTTTATGCATTCGCAAATATCCCCGTCCTCTCATTGACTAAAGCGCTGGCACTCAAGCGATAAATAGCGCACCCCCTTCTGGCAATCAAAGTGTAGAATAAAATAGAATAAAAATGGAATAAAATATACAGTAAATAAATACAGTAAAAATATACTGAGGTCTACTGTAGGTGTAGTATTGCACAGTGCTGTTTCAAAAGTAAGAGTCCAGGAAGATGGTAACTGTCACTCTGTGCTCAGTGATGCATTGTATAGTCTGATGGCTGTTGGAATGAAGGACTTCCTGTGCCGTTCAGTGGTGCATTTAGGTAGTGTGAGCCTAGCACTGAACATGCTCCTCCTGTCAGCCAAGTCTGTGTATAGTGAGTGGGAGGGGTTTTCCCTGATGGCCTGGAGCTTAGCAAGGCTCCTCCTCTCCACCACCCTCGCTAGGGAGTCCAGCTCCACCCCAACCACGCTACTGGCCTTCCTGACCAGCTTATCCAGCCTGTTGGTGTCCCCTGCTCTCAGTCCGCTGCCCCAGCAGGTCACAGCGTACAAGAAGGCGCCCGCCACCACCGACTGATAGAACATCCTCAACATCCTTGTACAGACATTGAATGATCTCATTGAAGAGTCAGCTCTGGCCCTTCTTTTTTTTTTTTTTAAACTTTGACCAGTCAGCTGGTTCTTTTAGCGTTTATCGCTTTTTCTGGTCAAGCATGACCGACAGAAACAGGTTGAATGGGGTATAGATCGGGGGAAAGACACTCTGAGAAAATACGGCGAGTCCGGGAGTCGAACTCGTGTACCCCAGATCCGTGACGCGCACGGTTGTCCCCGACGCCGAAATAGCGTCCGAGGTACGCGGTGAGCTACTGGAGCTCCCCAGCTCTGGCCCTTCTTGTACAGTGCCTCTGTGTGTTTTGACCAGTTCAGTTTGTTGTCGATGTGCACCCGAGGTATTTGTACTCCTCAACCATGTCCACATCGACTCCCCTGATGGAAACGGGGGTCACAGGTGCACTCCTCCTCCTCCCCAGCTCCACCACCAATTCCCTGGTCTTCGCCACATTTAGCTGCAGGTGGTTTTTATCGCACCATGTGACGAAGTCCACTACCAGTTCCCGGTATTCCCTCTCGTCACCGGCCTTTATACATCCCACTATCGCAGAGTCATCAGAAAACTTCTGAAGGTGGCAGGACTCTGACCGATAGTGGAAGTCGTTGGTGTAGACCAGGGGTGGCCAACCAGTCAGAGACTAAGAGCCACAAAAATGACTGTGGTACCACAAAGAGCCACACCATATACCAGCGTTTCTCAACCTTTTTTTTCAGTCACGGCACCCTTCATGTTTAGGTCTCACCCTCTGGCCTCTGAAGTTGCTAATGTCTTTTTTATTTGGGTCTCACAGGGTTAAAAGTACCATGTGAGACCCACGGTTGCAAAATTACAAAATCACTTTTAGCCATTTAAAAAAAGAATGTTTATTTAAAATAAATTAAGCACATGTATAGTCAATTGGTCCTGTTGTTCAGCCTCACAATGCTATTTGATAGTAAATGTATTTATATGTCCCACCCTCTAGCCTCTGAAGTTGCTAATGTCTTTTTAATTTGGGCCTCACAGGGTTAACCTGTTAAGCCAGAGATATACAGTAAAAGTGTATATTTTCAGCATTACGTTTGTTTACCAATGATTTTAATTGTTATTAGTGAAATATAAGATTATAGAAATCTCAGGGCATTGAGTCGGAAACCGGCGCATATTGACAGGAGGAAGTGGCACAGCCAAAAGTGAGTGTAGTATTTTGAAGGAAGAGAGTCAGGGCTTTCGAATTTCGAAAAACTACCCTACCCAGCTCACACCAGCCCCTGTCAATCATCTGACTTCTGGATACACTTTTTTATTTCTCAAATTTTGTGGGATTATCTCCCACAAACCTGAACGTTATTGCCATAAAACAGAACGCAATTAGTTTCTCTACCTTTCTGTGAACGTCTTGCAAAAAACGGTGTTGCAATACGATGAAAAATGGTGGAGAAATTTACATTATAAAAAAGATGGCAGAATTCAGTACTGTGTCTACAAAACCTTCTGTTTAATCATCTTCCCTTTATTCATTTGCTTAGATTTTTCAGGTCTGGTCAATTTTAGCATGGTGTTATTCACAGTCAAAGATAATTTTTTTTTTTTTTTAAATAGAATTGATATTCTCCTTTGGTTCATTACAATTTACTCAAGCCTAGTAACAGACACTATTTCTGACACTGATCCATATATGACCCTGGATTCAGATACCAAGAACATGCAAATTTTTTATTTTTATTTTTTTATGGATGAAAGAGCCGCACATTGACGGGCAAAGAGCCGCATGCGGCTCGCAAGCCGCGGGTTGGCCACCCCTGGTGTAGACGGTGAAAAGGAAGGGAGAGAGGACTGTCCCCTGCGGGGTCCCGGTGTTGCTGACCAGTCTGTCTGACACACAGCTCCGTAGGCGCACGTACTGTGGTCTGCCCATCAGATAGTCAACAACCCAGGACACCAGGGGGGCCTTTACCTGCATCGCCTCCAACTTCTCACCCAGCAGCCCAGGCCTTATGGTATCAAAAGCACTGGAGAAGTCAAAGAACATGACTCTCACAGTGCTCCCCGGTGTTAGATCCTGATCAAACTGGCCAGTATCACGTCTTCGTCTGGTTGGCTCTCCATCCAATTCCTCTGCGTTGTGTCATTTTAATGGGCCTGACGTCTCTCCGACACTGGCTGATAAGATCCTTATCTCCCCCGTTAGTGCAATCCATAAACCATACTAATTCTCCACCTCCGTAAGAATTCGACACTTCGACACTGTGAAATACCTTATGAGGAAAAGCGTCGTTTTATTGCTATAAACAGAAACTCATAATCAGATGTTATCAGATGTTATCAAATTGTATCGTCCTTGAAGAGTCTATTCTAATGATCTTTCGGTGTGTTCGTCTATCGTCCTTTTGTTATTCAGTCCAATAGTGTTCAGGCCTGGTCTTTAGCCTAACCCTCCTCGCGTTAGCCGAAGCTAATGATGATGTGGCATTCTTCCTCAATGAGAGGAGAGAGTGTCTTCTGTGTGATCTCAGTCCTACTCGCTCTTGGTCAGATTCTAGTCTGCCCTACACCCGGAAACACCGTTCGACGTATAGATGTTCGTCGTCGCAACGACGGCCCCGCCTTCTGGTTGTCATGCGACGTGTTGTCATGACAACTGCGTTAATAACCTTTACACACATTTCACGTTTCATTAAGATGAACCTCTCTCCCTCCTGCTCTGGGAGACACTCGCTCTTATCTCAGATGTTCTTACAAGGAATGTCAACAAACATTCTCTCGCTGGCAGTGTGCCTCACAACAATCACCCTGCTCTACTGAACCACCGTCTCCTGCTTCCACCGTCCGCATGCACTTCGACCTCTCTGACCCGGCACCGTTTTAGCTGTGGTCACTCCCCCCAATCTATACATCACATACATTGAAAAAGCACCCCAAATCCTTCACCGGCTTGTCTAGGTGAGTGTAGGCTCGGTTCAGCAGGTAGATGACAGCATCCTCTACCCCCAGTCGGGGCTGGTAGGCGAACTGGAGTGGGTCTAGGTGGGGTTTGATCACCGGGCGGAGTTGCTCCAGGACTAACCTCTCCATGGTCTTCATTATATGAGAGGTTAGAGCCACCGGCCTGTAGTCCTTGGACGTGCTGGGACGCGGGCACTTAGGGACAGGGACCACACAGGAGGTTTTCCACAGTGTCGGGACTCTCTGCAGCCTCAGGCTCATATTGAATATGTGCTGGAGCACATCACACAGCTGAGAGGCACAGGTTTTGAGTACTTTTGGGCTCACCCCATCAGGACCCGCAGCCTTGCCTGCGTGTAACTTGCTCAGCTGTGTACTCACCTGGTCTGCAGAGAGCCACACTGTCTTCGAGCCGCATGGGGGCAGACAGGCTGCACCAGAGATGAGGGGGGGTGGGCAGTTGGGAGGAGGGAGGGGGTTGCTCGAGTTGAAGGGCTGAGAGGTGTGGGGGTGTGCAGGGCAACTGGAGTAGTGTCGGGGGGCGTCTCTACAATTCGTAGCCGCATTTCTGCAGACCCCTCTCTGATTGGTTGAGGCTAGAGATGTTCCGATACCATTTTTCCCTTTCCGATCCGATTCCGATACCTAAGCTTTGGGTATCGGCCGATACCGATATTTATCCGATACCAGTGCATAAATTTTTTTTTTTTTTTAAATTATATAAATTATACTTTTTTTTTTTTAGATACTGTTATACTGTTTTTTTTAGTAATAACTAGAACGTATGGTATTTATTCAACAACAGGTGATTGTATAGATTTGTATTAGTATCATTAATCAATGAGTATGGGCTGCAGCACTGCAGATATACCCTACTCCAATGATCCACACGGACATTAAACGGTGTTGCACTCGCTACTCAGTGGCTCTGCAGATATACCCTATTCAGTCTGTAAGCTAGTGGCAGATAGACCGTTCATGTTGTGATTTTTGATGCAAAATAAATATTCAACATTCTCTTTTGAAACTCCGCCTCAGACTCTTATCCTTTGGCACTTGCTGTACTTTGCTTGCAGGTCTGCAGCCATTATTGCTGGATTATGTGAATAGCACCAACTTTAGACACAGTAACGTTATCAAGCTAAGCTAACTGACCTAGCTCGCCTTCCCGCATCGACATTAAGATAACGTTAGTAATAGTCAGCTAACGCTAGTCCGTAGCTACTTAACTTAAATACAATTCACCGTGGGTGCATTATTGTTGATAGACGGTCACGGACAGTGTTAGGTCCTGGAGAAAGGACAGGCGATCATCTGATTTGATGTAACGTTAAAAGCGGATGTTGTTCCAACTAGCTATCTTTCCAGCTAATGCTATCATAACACCAGCCAAACACATCCCGATTCCCGTCCGAGCTCCCCGTCACACCGCACTGTCGGGGACAATGGAATTTAAGAAAGTGTATCTGCTGTTAAAATGACACAGCATCACACTTTAAAACATGTTCATTTTATAATCCTCACTCTCCGCAGGACTCGGCAGGAGATAAATTACATCATGGGATCGGAGGCTAGAATTTACGTGTACTCGCCGATACCGATACTAGCATTTTAGGCAGTATCGGCGGCATTTCCGATACTAGTATCGGTATCGGAACAACTCTAGTTGAGGCCATTTCTGCAGACCCCTCTCTGATTGGCCGAGCGCGCGCATGCGCATGAGCCGCGACAAGCTCCTCTAGCCAGGAGTCGAAACTCTGTTAAGCTCCAGAGAGAGAGGCTGAAAACCCACAGTTGTTGCCCGACGGATGGGAGCCGAATCCCGGATTCGAGTTTTCTGATGAATAGCCCCAAAACATGGAGGTCGCGAACGCAATTTATACGCAGCGGCATGGAAGTATTGATTACGCCATAACGAATCATTAAAAAAATATACCGTTAACTGGAATATGTTTTGTGTGCCTTTACACATATGTTGGATAGGATTATGTAATTGGTTTGTCATTAAAAACCAATAATAATCGCTCGCCGGCTTCGCTGACCAGAGCTCTCTCAGATTCAAAGTTTTAATTGCAGCCTGGAACATACATGTTTCGGAACCAATGTGTAACTAGACAGTTACAATATAAATAACATTTATATTAATTAACCCAGTTAATGCCTTAAGAGAAAGAGTCTGGTGGTCAATTGCTACGGAAATGTTGTGTCTTACTAATAATAACTAATTCCTTGGTCAATAGAAGTCTTTGTGATACTTTCTGAATATGATTTGGGAACATCAAATGGGCAGGCCGTGAAATAACAACGTTACAATGTACAGTTTCTGACAGCTGGCTGTGTTGTGAAATGTGCATAACGTTATGAATAAACCGCGAAGTCAAGCGAAATAACGTTATACGCGAATCTGGTAGTACATTTCCAATCAGAGAGGGGCTTCGCTCAACCAATCAGAGAGGGGTCTGCAGAAATGGAGCTCAACCAATCAGAGAGGGGTCTGCAGAAATGCGGCTACGAATTGTAGAGACGCTGTCGGGGGGACGGGGACATACTAGCCGGGGCTGCTGTATCTTCAAACCTATTGTAAAACCTATTGTAATGGACTATGAACAGTGCCTGTCAAATGAGCCATACTATTGTCTCCATAGCTATAATACAGAACACACGATGGGTCTACAAACATCGCTAAAATTGTCAATAACGCTGGCACCATTTAGTAAAGATGGCAAAAGCTTATGGCAGTCAATGAGTTAAAGTGTTATTTTATGCATTTGTGGTGGGCCTGTTTGATATTGTTGTTGGACGTCATAAATAAACCCATATATGGGAATTAAACACATTTAATTGAGAGATCAAACAGAGATCACTGACATTGCATCTCAATTGCCCCCCCCCCCCCCCCCCCCCCAGTGGAACCATTGAACATGCAGAGTTTTGAAGTTCTTGATGATTGACTGGGGTTTTATGATCATAGTAAATACAAAAAGAGTGTTTAGACTGAGAGGTTGCAACACCGTGGGGCAGATGTGCATCTTAAAGACTCTGTTCAGTGTTTGGGGCAGGGTTTAAATACTTTGTTCACAGTGTTTGTTTGGGGCAGGGTTTAAATACTTTGTTCACAGTGTTTGGGGCAGGGTTTAAATACTTTGTTCACAGTGTTTGGGGCAGGGTTTAAATACTTTGTTCACAGTGTTTGAGGCAGGGTTTAAAGACTCTGTTCACAATGTTTGAGGCAGGGTTTAAAGACACTGTTCACAGTGTTTGAGGCAGGGTTTAAATACTTTGTTCAAAGTGTTTGAGGCAGGGTTTAAAGACTTTGTTCACAGTGTCTGAGGCAGGGTTTCAAATTTGCACCATGCAACAATTTAAATTATTTACGGATTTAAAGTTTGGAGACGTTCAGTAGGAAAACACTCTCCTTTTTCTGCCAAAGACAGCATGACTTAAGTAATGTTCCGTTCCACCCAGACTCCAGAAATGGAAAACAAAAGTTAGAGTTTTGCTCCAATAGATGTTTCTTAGGTCGGTCACTCTGACCTACTTAATCTCTCAGAGGCCTTCATCATTCATCTCTCTTTTATGTTTGGAAAGACTATTTTAATAAGAACTGGCTTGAATAATGACAGGGGTGTTTTACCCACGCATGCAGAAAGTATGGCATCTGTGCCTAAGTGCAACAAAGCAGAAAAGGGGCGATATCTAAAACTCCAGGCATGTAATTTTGTGGGGACCTGAACCGCACCCAAGAACGAACTGAGACATGGAACTCAACGGGTACAGTGTACAGCTATACCCCGCCCTCTTTTCCTGATCCCACAACTGTCGCTTCCCTTGGGACAAAAGCAACAGTCGTGATTGGAGGATCAAGAAAACATGGTGGGGCTCAAGATAGGTCAATCTTAGTCGATTAGACGTGTTTGTATGCGTCTTTCATATTGAAGAATCCGATAAGCACCAGATAAACACCAGATAAGCACCAGATAAACACCAGATAAGCACCAGATAAGCATCAGATAAGCACCAGATAAACACCAGATAAGCACCAGATAAACACCAGATAAGCACCAGATAAGCACCAGATAAGCACTAGATAAGCAGTAGATAAACACCAGATAAGCACCAGATAAGCACTAGATTGAAGGGCTCCTTCCGTATGGTTTCATGTGGGAAATACAATTGGACAGATTTGCTGATTTAATCAACTATACCAATTAGTCGACAAATTCCTATGACAGCTGCAGAACTCGAGAACTATTAGGAACGTCTGACCACTAAGTGTGTCTGACTCTTTTTTTTTAAACAATATGTTTATTGTTTTGTTTATTTGTCTTTTCTCTTCAAAGAGCAGCTAATAACATTTACAGCATCATTCATTGCAATATATACCCATCAGAAAGACAAAAGGGAGCTTCAATAATAGCCTACATCGTCAACCTACTATGTAATCTGTTCTAAGTATTGCCTAAACCCAGCCCAGCATTTATCAAAGAGATGTGGTTTTTTCTTAAGATTGAACATTATTTTCTCTGATGCCATGTACGAAGAGATTTCACTAAGCCACATAGACATGGGGGGGGATTCAGTGTGTCTGACTCTTAACACTTTGAGCGCCACGCCCGAGATTTCTCGGGTTTACCCCCCGCTGGTTGAATGCCCACTCACGAGAATTCTCGTATTTTTTATCTTTATTTTTTATTAGCGATCTGAAATCATATTGCATCAAGCGAGCCTACGGTTGGATATTCCAGTCACCCCAGGCTCTCAGATGTGAAAAAAGCGCCCCTATCGTCTCCCAGATGGTAAATCACCCTTTTGGATTGGACTCAATGAAAGTGAATGGGATAAAGGATTTCTGACTCCACATTTTACGTCTCACTGATGCAGCCGGGGTTACCAGAGTTCATTCTGGAGCCGCTGAGCCGCGGGGAATCATGTGTTCTACTGTATACACGGTTGATCAATACAATTATCGATTTTTTCGAATGGTGATCAGGAATTGGAATATACCATTTGGATACCATCTGATGTCAGGTAAGGAATCTATGTTATCAGTCTTAGGATAATCAGACTCGTTTTCACGGATATATAAGCGTTTCCACTATATGTGATATTGCTGTTTCACTGTAAAAGCCATCAGGAAATAAGAGCAGCGATTATCAGCGCGCGGCACGAGCGTGCGTGCGCACACATATACTATCGATCATCTAGCGTTTATTTGAAAACGATTCATAAATAGGCCGACAAATGACAACGTTCTGGAATATTCCAGTAAAAGGCGATTATCATAGAATGAGTCGTTTTTTCCGCGAAAACGAGTGATTTTCAAAATGCTATCAAACGGAAATGAAGCGATAAAAAAACAATCTGCCTTGACAATGTTGACTGGAAAATGAGTCTTTGATAAGCGACGGGCAGATTAGACACATAGCCATAATTTAAAACATAGATTAGGCGATATTAAGTTAACATTGGAGTGGGTTTGGGCATCAAGGGGGTAAAAAGGAAAACAAGGCGTGGCATCCAAAGTGTTAACCACCAAATCATGGCGTATATCATGCCAGTTTGGGTCCCTTGTGTATACTGTTTACTTTTACTCATATTTTTATATTGATATCTAATTTTATTGCCTATATTTATGTCTTCCTTCTATTACCCTGCCCATACCTGTACCTCCCCTCCCCCCTCCCCCATGTTGCTATGACGCCCCAAATTTCCCCAAGGGGATCAATAAAGGAATATCTTATCTTATCGTATGACTATTAGTTGACTAAAGATGTCTTAAATTGGGTACAACCCTAACAATTACTCAGCCCTGTTAAATATTCCATCCCACTGTATTGTTATTTTTATTCTAAATGAGTGTATATACTTGACCACATCGTGGACAATTGTACAGCCCTGGCCTATTTTATTTTATAATTCTATTTTATTGTGCTTCTATTTTAATTTAGTTTATATTCCATTTAATTTTATTCTACCGTAATTGTCTGTCGCACCAAATGACCAAATCAAATTCCCTGTATGTGAAAACTACATGGCAATAAACAGGGTTTGTACACCTTTTCCAAGGCAAAATGCAAGCACTTTTCAAGCATTTTCAAGGTGCATTTTCAAGATTTTCCAGCATCTTATGCGGCTGTGGTAAATAAAATATTTACTCAATGATTATTTCACTTCTTCCATCACATTAAATCAGATGTTATTGTGCTATAAAGTTATAAACAACCAAAATTATGTAGACTTGGCATCATATATAACCTGGCTGAGCCCATGTGTTATGCAGTAACCTTACTGTATATCTGTATGTCGTGTATGTCATAAATGTCATGATGAATTGAAAATGGGGGACCCTGATGTAAACAAGACGAAAGTATTGCTCTGGTCTGCATCCCCTTAACAATTGTGTGTATTGAGCCGTACTGTATTGTACCCATTCTGCAATCTGTTAATAATGTTTTCAATCAATCAATCAAACGTGACGAGCCAGGCCAATTTTAGCATGTTAATTTATGGAATATGCAATCTAACAGCTAACGTGAACTTTACAGTAAATTACATGGATAATAATGTTAAGGTAGTTAGTTCATTCCTGTAGGTAAACAATCACTCAAATAATCACCAGATAAAACTTCAATTTCAATCAAATATTTAATGAAAATAAGAGAACAGACTTTGAGGTAGGCAGTCAATCAGCTCCTGGAGCCTTATGTATGTATGTAATGTATACAAAATGTATACAAAATCAAACACTTTTACTTTAAAAGCAAAACATATCTCCTTGAGAAAAAACTGCATCGAACAACACAAAATAGTGCAAACAGGCTGTGGTAAATTAAATATTTACTCAAAATGTGCAAAATAAGAAGTATTTGAGGTAGGCAGTCAATTAGCTCCTTGAGCCTTAAAAAATTAAACACTTTAAAAGCAAAACATATCTCCTTGAGAAAAAACTGCATCGAACAACACAAAATAGTGCGAACATTAATTAAATATTTACTCCAAAAAAGTGCTAAATAATAAGTCTTTGAGGTAGGCAGTCAATCAGCTCCTTGAGCCTTAAATGTATACAAAATCAAACACTTTGTATTGTGCAAAAGAAAAACATCTCCTTGAGAAAAACACTGCATCGAACACAAAATAGTGCAAAAAATATAATTGGCCTAGTTAGACCAAATAGGGCAGGGCCTATTAGGGAGTGTCCTTCAGTTCCTTGAGTTTGTCGGTTAGCTGTTTCTCCACAGTCTCTAGACTTATTTCTTTTTCTTTTGCAGCTCTTCGAAGGCCATTGGACTTTGAGATGAAGCTCAATTTCCCTATAGACTCAGCTTTTTCTGCATTGGCATCAGCAGACTTCAGGAGGACCCTTATATCCTCCTCCATTCTCTTTTTTTTGGCCTTTATCTCGGTTATCTCCTCCATTAGTCCTTTCCTCTTCTGTGCCTTCTGCTTATCTTGCTTTAGATGTTTTTGGTCATCAAGATACATGTGATACTTCTGCCTGGCAGCAGCTGCAGAGAGGAGTAGCTCCTTTGTGTAGGCTATGTTGAGCAGCCCTCCAACACTCTGCACATGGTCATGAATAACCCGCTGGGCAATCAATGAATGCTCTTTGAGGTTCTCCACCATCACTTCTTTGTTGACCGAAAACCCTCTCTCGACAGTGGCTTGACCATGTGAAAGGATCAGGAGGAGTTTTATTACTCCCCATAGATGGCGCCACTCTGCTTTGTTGGATAAACATTCATGATAGAATTCATCCAACCTTCCACTTTCTGGGTTGAAGTTCCTAAAGGGATCCGACACTGACATCAAGCTGTAGTCATAGAAGTGACCAAACTCCCTCAGAATCTCATCACATGATTTCTCTTCAATGCGGCCAGTTTCAACAAGGAGCCGCAGACAAGTGGTGAGTTTCCGGGTGCTTCTCTCTTTGCTCTTGATGAGCTCCCTAGGATCCAGGACAGAGATGCTTCTAACAAGAGGATACTTGAGTGGAGCCTTTTCAAAAAGCTTGGAGACCATCTTCAGCAAAAACACCTTACAGTTCTGCCTGAACTCCAGCCTCAGCCTCAGCATTTGAGTTCTTCTTCATGTGCTCCTGCAGAGCTCGCTCTGTGACAAATCCCACACTCAGTTTGGTGACATCCATGTGGTTGACTGGGTCAGCATAATCAACTTGGAGAAGCTTCACTGTGGTAGTTGCGTCCTTCATGACACTGGGCTTGATGAACTTCTCCATTAGACTCCTCAGCATATTGGTGAGATCCACACTCATAAACGGCAGCATGGGTTTGTCGGTCTGGTATAACTTCAAAAATGGTGTTATTTCCCTAGCCACCATTAGAAAGAAGTTGAGCTTTGCTGGGAAGAGGTCATCTTGAACAATCATCTGAGCAGTCTTGAAAGACTTAGTAGATGGTTCCGTTACTATTTTCGTTTTGGCTGCATTAATGTACATTTTCAGAGAAGGCAAAATCTCTAGTGCACGCTCAGCCACCTCCACATTTTCCAGCCATCGATGACTACAGAAGTCAAGAGGGAAGGACGAGGAACCAGTGACTGCTGTATAGTCCTCCCTACGAGCTGGAACATCTTTGAATAGCCATTTAAGGCTCGACAGAGCATTTCCTAGCTCCCAGTCTGTGGATGCACACCCTCCTCTGAAGGAATTGTGTAGTATATGCAAACCACAGCTTCCTACATTTAGCATCGTCTTGCCTGTTTGTTCTTCTATGTTTTGCTGGGCCAGGGAGAATAGCTTCCAGTTAACATTTGGGCCATCCATAGACAGCTGAATCAGGTTTTGGAAGCCGATATCCGAACACACTGCCTCAACCTTCTCATGTATTTGTTTTGCGGTGTGATGGCCCATGAAAAAAGATGTCAGATACCTTGAGTTTACTCGATTATCATCCCAGAATCTCATGTGCATGTCAAGCTGGCATTTCTTCATTTCCAGATTTAGACTTTCATCAAACAGAAGTACATATCCAGATTCTTTCTTGGCTTTGGCCTTCATCAGGGAAGAGAAATGAGGAGCTATCCCAAATGTGGTGAGGTATGCCACTTTATTCTCCCCACAAGTAAATTGTTTTGCTATCTCACTGTCAGGAAACATTGTTTGAAACATGGCCCCCGTGTCATTACATGAATGGTAGGAATAGTGGCTGGTTACAGCTTTTGTTGCCCAGCATATTTCAGCTTGAAGTGTTGGATTAGAGGTAACAAATGATTTAATGGTGCCTGTGGTGTTGCTAGTTGACTGGTTCTTGGATGAGCCTGTGGATGGTAGAGGGGCAACTCCACTGCAAGCTACTCCACTGGCTGCTTCCACTGTACTGGCTCTCACTACACTGCTGCTTGTTGGTGTGGATGTAGCTGTGCTGCTTGATGCATTGCTTGTCTGCTGGAAATAATCCACTAATGCAGGACCTGGATTTAGTCGTGCTTTCATCAGAATTTGATGCTTCTTGCCTAAATAAAAAGGAGCAACATCATGTTATAAATAAAACAAAGTGTTTTAATTTAATCTCACTGGTTGCACTTAATTTTAAGAGTGTTTATTGTTTAATGTTGACATCTAATCTAAATGGATCATTATGATATTATGCATTTATATTTCATTTTCATTTATAGGCTACTGCCTATGAATTTTAGAGCCTAATGGTGGCCTGGAATGAACTAACTACATTATTATCCATGTAATTAACTGTAAAGTTCACGTTAGCTGTTAGATTGCATATTCCATAAATAAACATGCTAAAATTGGCCTGGCTCGTCACGTTTGATTGAAAACGTTATTAACAGATTGCAGAATGGGTACAGTACAGTACAGCTCAATACACACAATTGTTAAGGGGATGCAGACCAGAGCAATACTTTAGTCTTGTTTACATCAGGGTCCCCCATTTTCAATTCATCATAACATTTATGACATACACATATACAGTACGTTACTGCGTTCCAACCAACAACTGCTCCACACCAGTCTCCGTAAATGTTCCGTTATAAAAATAAAATACCATTTCAATACACAACAAGTGAAAGGAAATTAGCTAACGTTGATTCGCCTAACGTTAACGCTTTGCTAACTTACATGGTGCGTATTTCAAAACACTGCGGTGAAAACAGAGTCCGGTAAACACAAGTTTGTAATTCCAATAGTGTATTCTGCCTGGGCTGTTACTTGACTATTTCGATTATTGAAGTGGTATTTTTAAAACTAACATTTACGGAGACCGGTGTGGAGCACTTGTAGTGTCGAGCCAGGCTGAGACACGTTAATATT
Source organism: Notolepis coatsorum (assembly GCF_963971535.1). Classification (NCBI taxonomy): domain Eukaryota; kingdom Metazoa; phylum Chordata; class Actinopteri; order Aulopiformes; family Paralepididae; genus Notolepis; species Notolepis coatsorum. The sequence continues at coordinate 165,125,406 of NC_140167.1, forward strand.
ATGATCCATTAGCTCACCTTGCATGTGGCTCGAAAGTGCACTCTCCCCCATCGTAAAAATCTTCAAGTCCTTTCTGCATATTTTGCAGACGGCTACTCGAGCATGTTCTCCTCTTTTCAACCATGACTTATATTTGATATTTTCGAGCCAGAGCTCATTGAAACGACAGCCTCCCGGCATTTTTGACCACACACACGCGCGCGCTGTTCTCAGATGGCACAGCTAAAAACACTACGGGTCGAGGCGAGCCACATTTCATTTTGCGTGAAAGGCGATTGCAAAATAAGCTCACTCGAATCGCTCCGACTTATTTTATTTCTTTGTCTAAACAAACCAAACTATTCAGTCAGATAGCGATTTATTATTAAAGTATAAAGTGCAATTACAATTTCAGTAACTTTCCAGCACTTTATACACAATTCAAGCACATTTAAAACCTTGAAAACAGCACATTGAAATACAAGCATTTTCAAGGAATTCCAGCACCCGTACGAACCCTGAATAAAGACCTTTCTGATTTTGATCTGACAAGAATCCATCAGGGTCGTAGTACCTTGTTAACCAGGACGATCACTTTCCCCTTGTGCCCCTCCCTCCTCCTGGAGTCCAGATGTGCTTTGGTGATGTACACGGCCACTCTGGTTTTACCACTTCCTGTCGGCAGGCACACGATGACGTTCTTCCCCTCCAGGGCGGGCCCGGCGACGTCCATTTGATAATCTCGCAGGACAATGTCAGCCTTTTCCAGGCCTCCGGCGACTGCTGCGGTGGTGCCCATCCCGTCTGTGAAGCAGAGCAGAAGTTCAGACCCAGAGCCACGGCCGCAACCTGCAATTACAAACGCTCACAGAGTTCCCAGGATGCTATGGCTAAAGGAAAACGCTCACAGAGTTCCCAGGACACTATGACTAAAGGCAAACGCTCAGAGTTCCCAGGACGCTATGGCTACAGACAAACGCTCACAGAATTACTAGGACGTTATGGCTACAGGCAAACGCTCACAGAGTTACCAGGACGCTATGGCTACAGGCAAACACTCACAGAGTTACCAGGACGCTATGGCTACAGGCAAACGCTCACAGAGTTACCAGGACGCTATGGCTACAGGCAAACGCTCACAGAGTTACCAGGACGATATGGCTACAGGCAAACGCTCAGAGTTACCAGGACGCTATGGCTACAGGCAAACGCTCACAGAGGTACCAGGACGCTATGGCTAAAGGCAAACGCTCACAGAGTTCCCAGGACGTTATGGCTACAGGCCAATACTGACAGAGTTCCCAGGACATTATGGCTACAGGCAAATGCTCACAGAGTTCCCAGGACGTTATGGCTACAGGCAAACGCTCACAGAGTTCCCAGGACGTTATGGCTACAGGAAAACGCTCAGAGTTCCCAGGACGTTATGGCTACAGGCAAATGCTCACAAAGTTCCCAGGACGTTATGGCCACAGGCAAACGCTCACAGAGTTCCCAGGACGTTATGGCTAAAGGCTAGGGATGGGTACCTTTCACATTTGAACCGATACGGTACCGGTACCTGTGAATCGATACCGGTACCCAACGGTACCTTTTTTCGGTACTTTAGTCTCAAGAAATGTAATTTACCTACCTCAGTCGAAAAGAAAAAAAATCCAAACTTCAAATAACTACAATTTCGACAGTTTTCGGTTTGCCATTGCTCTGACTGCTTTGTTGTTGAATCAAGTCAAATCCTAGGTAAGCATATATTGTGCGTGTGAACGTTGACATGAAAAGAAAAAAGGTAAAAAATTAAATAAATGTAATTTTTTTTTTTTTTTTTGGTATCTCACTTGAATCGATACTCGGTAGTACCGACGTGTTTCGGTTCGGTAGCTCAAAAGTACCGAATTCGGTACCCATCCCTACTAAAGGCAAACGCTCACAGGGTTCCCAGGACGTTATGGCTAAAGGCAAACGCTCAGAGTTCCCAGGACGTTATGGCTACAGGCAAACGCTCACAGAGTTCCCAGGACGCTATGGCTACAGGCAAACACTCACAGAGTTCCCAGGACGTTATGGCTACAGGCAAATGCTCACAGAGTTCCCAGGACGTTATGGCTACAGGCAAACGCTCACAGAGTTCCCAGGACGTTATGGCTACAGGCAAACGCTCACAGAGTTCCCAGGACGTTATGGCTAAAGGCAAATGCTCACAGAGTTCCCAGGACGTTATGGCTAAGAGGCAAGCAAACACTCACAGAGTTCCCAGGACGTTATGGCTAAAGGCAAACACTCACAGAGTTCCCAGGACGTTATGGCTACAGGCAAACTCTCACAGAGTTCCCAGGACGTTATGGCTACAGGCAAACGCTCACAGAGTTCCCAGGACGCTATGGCTACAGGCAAACGCTCACAGAGTTCCCAGGACGTTATGGCTACAGGCAAAAGATTGCAGGCAAAAGATTGCAGTGACTGTTCTATGTGCACCACAGAGGCCACGGATCAGCTTCTTACCGTCTTCTGTCCGCGGTCTGTCAACGTGGTTTAGAGTTCATCGCTGGGTTAAGTACTTCTATTCTATTCTCATAATATGCTTACTACATATATCTATTCTATTCACATAATATGTTTGAAAGTATTGCTTACCACTTGTATCTATTGCTATGTCTGCCCATCACAATCAAGCAAACTGTCTAACGCCTGTCCCGTCTCCCTGTCTCCGGCTGTCTCGTAGTGATTGCCGGAATGTTGGACGTCCCGTGATGATGACCGGGAGGATGCGACCCTCTCTGCGCTGACCCCCTTGCCTCAAATAGATCCGCCATCAGCTCTATTTTTTATCTTTCAAAATGTTCAGTTGCTATTGCATGCACTTATCTGTGTTTCATTCAGTTCCCAGGACGTTATGGCTACAGGCAAACGCTCACAGAGTTACCAGGACGCTATGGCTACAGGCAAACGCTCAGAGTTACCAGGACGCTATGGCTACAGGCAAACGCTCACAGAGGTACCAGGACGCTATGGCTAAAGGCAAACGCTCACAGAGTTCCCAGGACGTTATGGCTACAGGCCAATACTGACAGAGTTCCCAGGACATTATGGCTACAGGCAAATGCTCACAGAGTTCCCAGGACGTTATGGCTACAGGCAAACGCTCACAGAGTTCCCAGGACGTTATGGCTACAGGAAAACGCTCAGAGTTCCCAGGACGTTATGGCTACAGGCAAATGCTCACAAAGTTCCCAGGACGTTATGGCCACAGGCAAACGCTCACAGAGTTCCCAGGACGTTATGGCTAAAGGCTAGGGATGGGTACCTTTCACATTTGAACCGATACGGTACCGGTACCTGTGAATCGATACCGGTACCCAACGGTACCTTTTTTCGGTACTTTAGTCTCAAGAAATGTAATTTACCTACCTCAGTCGAAAAGAAAAAAAATCCAAACTTCAAATAACTACAATTTCGACAGTTTTCGGTTTGCCATTGCTCTGACTGCTTTGTTGTTGAATCAAGTCAAATCCTAGGTAAGCATATATTGTGCGTGTGAACGTTGACATGAAAAGAAAAAAGGTAAAAAATTAAATAAATGTAATTTTTTTTTTTTTTTTTTGGTATCTCACTTGAATCGATACTCGGTAGTACCGACGTGTTTCGGTTCGGTAGCTCAAAAGTACCGAATTCGGTACCCATCCCTACTAAAGGCAAACGCTCACAGGGTTCCCAGGACGTTATGGCTAAAGGCAAACGCTCAGAGTTCCCAGGACGTTATGGCTACAGGCAAACGCTCACAGAGTTCCCAGGACGCTATGGCTACAGGCAAACACTCACAGAGTTCCCAGGACGTTATGGCTACAGGCAAATGCTCACAGAGTTCCCAGGACGTTATGGCTACAGGCAAACGCTCACAGAGTTCCCAGGACGTTATGGCTACAGGCAAACGCTCACAGAGTTCCCAGGACGTTATGGCTAAAGGCAAATGCTCACAGAGTTCCCAGGACGTTATGGCTACAGGGCAGGCAAACACTCACAGAGTTCCCAGGACGTTATGGCTAAAGGCAAACACTCACAGAGTTCCCAGGACGTTATGGCTACAGGCAAACTCTCACAGAGTTCCCAGGACGTTATGGCTACAGGCAAACGCTCACAGAGTTCCCAGGACGCTATGGCTACAGGCAAACGCTCACAGAGTTCCCAGGACGTTATGGCTACAGGCAAAAGATTGCAGGCAAAAGATTGCAGTGACTGTTCTATGTGCACCACAGAGGCCACGGATCAGCTTCTTACCGTCTTCTGTCCGCGGTCTGTCAACGTGGTTTAGAGTTCATCGCTGGGTTAAGTACTTCTATTCTATTCTCATAATATGCTTACTACATATATCTATTCTATTCACATAATATGTTTGAAAGTATTGCTTACCACTTGTATCTATTGCTATGTCTGCCCATCACAATCAAGCAAACTGTCTAACGCCTGTCCCGTCTCCCTGTCTCCGGCTGTCTCGTAGTGATTGCCGGAATGTTGGACGTCCCGTGATGATGACCGGGAGGATGCGACCCTCTCTGCGCTGACCCCCTTGCCTCAAATAGATCCGCCATCAGCTCTATTTTTTATCTTTCAAAATGTTCAGTTGCTATTGCATGCACTTATCTGTGTTTCATTCAGTTCCCAGGACGTTATGGCTACAGGCAAACGCTCACAGAGTTCCCAGGATGCTATGGCTACAGGCCAATACTCACAGAGTTCCCAGGACGTTATGGCTACAGGCCATGCACTTATCTGTGTTTCATTACACTTATGAGTGCATGCTTACCAACTGTTTCGCCTGTTTTATTGCAACACTACTATCACCGACATCTAAAAAGGGAGATCCCCCCTTGAATGGCCCTTCTAAGGTTGCTCTCCTCCACATTGCCTGTGGTGCATTTTTTCCTATTGCTAGGTTTTAGTGCGTTTTTCCTTACCTTTGCATGGGGTATGTCTGGGAGTGTTGCATTTATTTTATTTATAAAAAATAATTGGACTTTATGGTGTTTTTGTTTTGTTCTTGATTTATTGTGATGTTTCTCCTTGACTTGTTTAAAGAAGACGTGTCCGGCCCATGGGGACATTAACGTGTGTTTGATTTTGATTTGTTATACATAAGACTGAACCAACACCCATGGTGTTATACATCAGACTGAACCAACACCCATGGTGTTATACAGTGTTGCGTTGCTGATATCAAACCTGGTTGCACGCACTCTAATAACGCCACGTGCCGGGCGCAAATGTTCCCTCACATAAGCACAGACTAAAGACAGTGCCTAATTGCCTCTACGAATCATTCACACGTTTTGTATTTGAACACACCTGACGCCCGGCGCTATTGATATGCAAAGTAGCCATTGGGTACTTAGCGAGTTGGCGCATCAGTCGAGTGCAGCGCATTCCTGTGTGCATGCGCGTGCACATCCGTGCATGTGCGTGCACGCGCTTCTGCTCACAAAAGCTTGGTTGCACGTCATGCAACCCCGTCCCGTGAGCAATGCACCTCTGGTTATACATCAGACTGAACCAACACCCATGGTGTTATACATCAGACTGAACCAACACCCATGGCGTTATACATCAGACTGAACCAACACCCATGGTGTTAGACAGCAGACTGAACCAACACCCATGGTGTTAGGCTTTGTGTCCACCGGGGACGTTTTTTTCAAGGCGGACCGCTTTTGAAAAGCAAAAATATGCATGCTCAGAGCGTCCAGAACTAGTTTCAACTTTAGGCGCTGGGAGCGCTCCGCCCAAAAACACTAGCCGCAGAGAGCGCTAAAACGCGAGGCTGGGAAAAGGAGCGCGCCTGTCGCGTCTGTAGCATAGAAATGAATGACAGAAAGGAGCTGACAACTCATAAAACTCCCCGGTCGATACGGGCCCTTATACATCAGACTGAACCAACACCCATGGTGTTATACATCAGACTGAACCAACACCCATGGTGTTATACATCAGACTGAACCAACACCCATGGTGTTATACATCAGACTGAACCAACACCCATGGTGTTATACATCAGACTGAACCAACATCCATGGTGTTATACATCAGACTGAACCAACACCCATGGTGTTATACATCAGACTGAACCAACATCCATGGTGTTACACCCCTTCCTGACAGGCAGCGACGCGAGCGAGCGTGATTGCGAAAATGATTAAAATGTATTCGTTTCAATCAGACTATCCTGATCTGCCGCAAGCGACAGCAGACTGAGCGGCGATGTCGTTCCCCCCTCAAATATTCGCTCGCTGTGTCTCTAGTTGAGCGATTACGCATCCGAGTCGCGCCCCTAAACACTTTTTATTGGTCGAGAATCGCAGGCTGCTTTGCCCCCTGTTCCTGGTAACACACACACACACACACAGACATACTCGGACACGCGCCGCGTCATATCAGGACAGTGTCGCGCGCGATTTTGTCTCCAGTTCGCTCGCTCGCTGCCTGTCAGGAACCGGTGTTATACATCAGACTGAACCAACATCAATCAATCAATCAATCAAATGTATTTGTATAGCACATTTAGACATGACACTTGTCAACCAAAGTGCTTCACAGTAAGTCACATAGCTAAAAACAAAGAAAAGCGCTAAAGTATAGAATAAACAGAAAATATAAACAACCAACAGATGGACAAAGAAACAAAACAACACGTCAACAAGCAAGGCAAGAGTCAGAGTGAGTGAGGGAAGGCCAGGGAGTATAGATGGGTTTTGAGTTTAGATTTAAAAGACTCGACGGGTGCAGATTTGATGGACATGGGTAGAGCCATATGAATTCCATTTTATTTGTTCCCAAATTCCGTTTTTTCCGTTTTAAAGGGGAACTATCTTATAAATGGCCTTTTTGAGTGTTTAGCATTGTTTCCTAGCTATGTGAACTTATATTAATATGATCTATGTCTCAAAATTCTCATATTGGCGCATTCTTCCAATTCTCCTCTCACAATATTCACCCTCACTGAACTGAGTCATTTGAAAATGTGCTGATATGTGATGTCAGAAAGACACCGCTGCATGTTAATGTTCAGGCGAAGACGACGCTGCGCAGTGGTTTAGGAGCCCAGGCTCAAAACAGCTCGAGATCTTGAGGTAGAAAAATGCTGTTTTTGAGGACTTGATTAGAAATACAAAACAATGGATAAAAAAAAGATATATATTACAGAGGTGTTCCATAGACTCACAGGAATTGTGTAAAAGTGCCCAAATAGTGAAAGAAATAGTAAAATAGTTCCCCTTTAATATTTCTGAATTCTGTATTTTGCTTTTTATGCTCATTTTACCATCAGAAATAGTGTTTAATAAGTGGGAATGAATAAATGTCCACAATTGAATAAGATATAACAGTCCATTTAATGTTTTTAAGTGCTGCAACTCAGAAATACAGTTCAATTTTACACAATATTTTTCAAATAATATTGTGACAAAATAAAAATACACATTTCAAGTGTAAACAATAGATACAGCTAGCTACTACTGACATTATCACAATGACAATATCAGTAGCCTAGCTATATCTATTATATTGTGATGCAATATAGTAATGCATAATTTAGGCACCTTTAGTTTATTTAGTTTATAAAGGACAGTGTATAATGATAATCGTTTGCATTAAACAAATGGATGGGTACACTAGATTTAAATAGAAGCTATCATTTCCATCTATAGTCCTATGTACTGTAACGTTACATAGCTATTTAAGTTTATTTAGTTTATAAAGGACAGTGTGTAATGACAATAGTTTGCATTAAACAAATGGATGGGTGCACCAGATTTAGCAAGAAGCTATCATTTCCTAATAGTCCTATGTACTGTAACGTTACATAGCTATTTAATCACAATAGTGTCGCACGTGTTTTTGCGGGTCCAGTCCACGGAACGTTGACAGAATTAGCAAAACACCTTATCGCCGGAGGCATAAAAGTCATTAGGATACTGTTCTGCTCTGAATTGAGGGCTTATTTAGGAATGTCTTAGCTTCTTGACGATGTTAACACCAAAGCAGCCAGACGTTTGAGCACTGCTGCGTGTTGTGTGTAACCTGCTGTAGTGTCCCCGCCTCCCCGATCATGTTTGCTTTGCACCAAACGTTCCACCCAAAAACGGAATTTCAGTCCAGATTAGGCCAAATTCTGCAATATTCAATTCCGCGATTCCGTCCGCGATTCCGTGAACGCGGATTTCATATGGCTCTAGACATGTGGATGCTGTTCCAGAGGTCAGGGGCTGCTACAGCAAAAGCACAGTATGATTTACATTACTGTCTATGATGGCATAGTTCTTTAAGAATTCTGTCCATAGAGGCAATTGCACAAAATAAACGTGTGGAATCTGACCCCAGACGTGTTCTGGTTCCTTTACTACATTGTTCCTATTTGCACTGTGGACAGTGGACTTGCGATGGTCATGTGTCTGGTATGCTGTGCCCAGAGAAAGCTGTAAACCAAACCAGTTAGACAGTTGGATCAGACTGGTTTGGATCATGCTAGCAGACGGCTCATTCTCTAGTCAGCTAAACGCTGGCTGAGAGATCAAAAACTGAGTTCTACATCCCTCCCCACCAGTAATGAGTTCTACACCCCCCCCAGTAATGAGTTCTACACCCCCCCCCCCCCCCCCCCAGTAATGAGTTCTACATCCCTCCCCCCTAGTAATGAGTTCTACACCCCCCCAGTAATGAGTTATACATCCCCCCCCCCAGTAATGAGTTGTACACCCCCCCCCCAGTAATGAGTTCTACATCCCCCCCAGTAATGAGTTGTACACCCCCCCCCCCAGTAATGAGTTCTACATCCCCCCCAGTAATGAGTTCTACATCCCTCCCCCCCAGTAATGAGTTCTACATCCCTCCCCCCCAGTAATGAGTTCTACATCCCTCCCCCCCAGTAATGAGTTCTACAGCTCTCCCCCCCAGTAATGAGTTCTACACCCCCCCCAGTAATGAGTTCTACATCCCCCCCAGTAATGAGTTCTACACCCCCCCCCAGTAATGAGTTCTACAGCTCTCCCCCCCAGTAATGAGTTCTACATCCCTCCCCCCCCAGTAATGAGTTCTACATCCCCCCCAGTAATGAGTTCTACATCCCCCCCAGTAATGAGTTCTACATCAGTCCCCCAGTAATGAGTTCTACATCCCCCCCAGTAATGAGTTCTACACCCCCCCCCCCCCCCCCCAGTAATGAGTTCTACAGCTCTCCCCCCCCAGTAATGAGTTCTACATCCCTCCCCCCCAGTAATGAGTTCTACATCCCTCCCCCCTAGTAATGAGTTCTACATCCCTCCCCCCCCAGTAATGAGTTCTACATCCCCCCCAGTAATGAGTTCTACACCCCCCCCCCCCCCCCCAGTAATGAGTTCTACAGCTCTCCCCCCCAGTAATGAGTTCTACATCCCTCCCCCCCAGTAATGAGTTCTACATCCCTCCCCCCTAGTAATGAGTTCTACATCCCTCCCCCCCAGTAATGAGTTCTACATCCCTCCCCCCTAGTAATGAATTCTACATCCCCCCCAGTAATGAGTTCTACAGCTCTTCCCCCTAGTAATGAGTTATACACCCCCCCCCCCCCAGTAATGAGTTCTACACCCCCCCCCCCAGTAATGAGTTCTACATCCCTCCCCCCCAGTAATGAGTTCTACACCCCCCCCCCCCAGTAATGAGTTCTACACCCCCCCCCAGTAATGAGTTCTACACCCCCCCCCCCAGTAATGAGTTCTACACCCCCCCCCCAGTAATGAGTTCTACACCCCCCCCAGTAATGAGTTCTACATCACTCCCCCCCAGTAATGAGTTCTACATCCCTCCCCCCTAGTAATGAGTTCTACATCTCTCCCCCCCCAGTAATGAGTTCAGATGCAAAAATGTTTGTTATTCAGTGGAAAAAACGTTTAAATGTCTGCCTCAGGCTTAGCATGCAAGGGTCAAGGTGCCGTCTGACAGAATTGCGTGACATTGCACTGTAGCAGTACAAGGTTGGGGAGATACAGTAAGTAAAGGGCTTAAAGGAACACGCCAACATTTTGGGAAATTAGCTTACCATCTTCTCCAGAGAGAGACAAGAAGATAGATACCAGTTTCCTTTCTGTGCGTTCAGTAGAAAGCTATCTGGCTGCACGTTAAGCCTAGCTCAGCACAATGAATGGAAGCGGACAGTGCCGGTTAGCCTAGACATTCTCCAACTAACACCTCTCCCGAAGGCTAACCGGCACTGTCCGCTTCCATTCATTGTGCTAAGCTAGGCTAACGTGCAGCCAGATAGCTTTTCTACTGAACGCACAGTAGTGACCTTTTTTTTTTTTTACTTCTAATTTACATGCTATACTATGTTATTTTATTTCATACTTATCTTGTCTTGCACAGTCTCTGGAGCGTAACAGTAAGAAGCATTTTGTATAAAAGTATTCTGTACTTCTGTATGACAACTATTAAAGAAACTTGAAACTTGAAACTTGAGAAAACTGGTATCTACCTTCTCGTCTCTCTCTGGAGAAGACGATGAGCTAATTTCCCAAAATGGTGGGGTGTTACTTTAAACCCAATAGGAAGTAGACAGTGGCCTCTGAGCAGCCCTGCACTTTTGTTAGCGGCTCCCAGACCCTGAACTTATTAGGGAGGAAATCCAACCGCTAGACACCTTGCCAACATGTTAGAAAGCCCGGAGGGACCGCTGTTTTCTGCATGAGTCAGAAACTGTAATCCAATAGGTTTCAGCGGCAGCCCGTGGACACGTAACGGAACACACACGTGACTTGTTTTAACCCTTTCACTGCCACACTACCAAAGGGTTAACCCTTTCACTGTGACAATACACCACGCCACACGACACAGGGTTAACCCTGTGGTATAATATAATATTCTCATGTAAATATATTCCCCTCCCCTTTCTCCCCTTGCCTGTGCCCCCCCCCCCTCTCTGTGGAGTGGGACACCCCCCCCCCCTTTTTCTCCCCAATCCTGTGCCCCTCTCCCCAAACCTGTATCCCCCCCCCATTTGACCTATCAAATGGGACCACATCCCCCCCTTGTTAACTATATAATGCTCCTCCCGAGCACAATCCAGGTCTTCTTACCTGGGTCATTTCAGCTGATCACCTGGGGGAAGCCCTCAGCCATTCTCTCTATGTATTCTATCTGTTTGGTTAATAAACCTTGTTATTATCCAAACCTCGGTTGACTGAGAACATTCTTCTTCAGAATATCCCACAACCCTATCACCACCACACTACAGAAGGTTAACCCTTTCACTACCACATGACAGACGGTTTAACAGTCTGTCGTGTGGTAGTGAAAGGATTAACCTTCTGTAGTGTGGTGGTGAAAGGGTTAAGGGGAAGGCAAAGCAGATACATTGTGCTCAGCTCAAACCGTGCAGGTTTATTAGGGGGGAATTGTTTGACACAGATTTAAAATACAACACTACTATAATCACAGTCAAGACGGTAGGTGTGCTCCCCTGCATCCGAGAATAGCGCTACAACGCTGGTAATGTGAGAGAAAGAGAACACCCTGCACACATGGTGTCACGAGAGGCTAGTCTGCTGGACAGGGCCTGTGTGTGTGTGTGTGTGCGTGTGTGTGGTGTCCAACTTCACCTGCTCTTTAGATGTTAAGCTTAGTGATCAGATACTGTAACATTGAATTCTGAAACTAGACACTCTATGGGTCGGTTTAGAACCTTGATTCAGGTCACCGCAATAATGTAATTGTTTTTAAATGGTTACCTCTGTATTTTAACTATTTACATCTCCTTTGTTTTTTAAATGTGCTCTGAATTGTTCCGATGTTTCTGTATTTATTAACGTACCGTGACACTTGTGACGGTAATATCTCGACGACACTGTAAATGAGTTTAACTACTCAGTGTATTGATCGAGTATAAATAAAGATTGAATGAATTCCCTTGTTTGTTTTATTAGCTGCCGATTGAATGACTGCTAGCTAGTCTTCCAGGAAATGACACAACAGAATACAAATACAGAATGTATGTACTTAGTAATACAAATTAAATAATGAAGAAAATAAAAAAAGATAACTCCACTGAAAAGATAATTAAACAGTAAACGGATTGCATTTATATAGAAGCGCTTTACAACTTATGCTACACATTCACACACTGACGGACCATGCAAGATGCCAACCTGTTCATCGGGAGCAGTTAGGGGTTAGTAAGTGTCTTGCTCAAGGACACTTCGACACGCTGCCCGGGAGGAGCCAGAATCTAACCGGGAACCTTCTGATTATTACCAGACAACCGTTCTACCTCCTGAGCCACTGTCACTCCCTATTGAACAATAACAATATGTAACAACCATCAAATGCACTCACAGCTCACAGCACACACATCCACACACACTTTAAACATACAACTCACTGCAGCACCCACTTTAACCACTTTAGAACACCTAAGCACACTTTATATTTATTGGTAAAGAATTTGCACTACAACCCATACCTCATTACACCTTACTGTAAATTGTACCTAAATTGTACCTCATCCTTTGCACTGTATATCATATTGTATGGTAACTCAGTTACTTCTATTCTACATTGAGCATTGTATATAGTATATACTGAATTTTTTTGTCCACGTACTTGACTTCTATTTTATACTTGCTAGACTTATTTTATACTTATCTATTTTTGCCTAGCACAGTCTCTGGAACGTAACAGCATTTTGTATAAAAGTATTCTGTACTTCTGTATGACAACTAATAAAGAAACTTGAACTATTGGAAGTGAAGTCTTGTGTGTCATGTTATAAGCAGAATTATGTATAATTATAACACAATTGTAGACAAGTTATTCTTAGCGTATATATATATATCCACATCTGTCTGTACATACCTGCATATAATCCTTTTTACGTATCTGTAGATACTATATCTATATCTGTACATATCCCTTACCTACTCTTACTAGTTATGCTGCTGGCCAGTATGACTTACTACCATAGTGTCTTTATACCTGTATCACTGTCCATATTAACACTACAACTCTGTACATACATCTGATTAGCACTATTACTCAGTAGTACTCATTTATATATCCTATACCCAGATTAATCATATTGTACATTGTATATTACTATTGCACTTTACTGTTACATTTGCACTCTGGTTGGATGCCAAACTTCTTTTCGTTGTACTGTACTTGTGCTGCATGATGACAAACAATACATTTGAATCTAATCGAATCTAGTGATGCAAGTGATCTCTTGTGTGTCATGTCCTAAGCAGAAGTATGTATAATTATAACACAATTTTAGACAAGTAACCAATGTTTGTGATTATGAATAAAGACATATGAACATAATGACGATGTGTAGTTCACTGACTAGAGGATGAACACCAGCAGGCTCAGTGTTTCCAAACCAGCCTCACCCACACCAGAAATGTACTGTATGCATGCATGGCTCTGTGAAGCACTTTATATATAAAAGTGCCCACCAGATGGCTTGTGTTATGTTACATAATGATGTCATTGCTGTAGACCTTCAGGAACACAATTGCAAAGTCCACTCCTGTATGAGGAGCGGAGGAGAACTGCCAGGACCGCTCGACAGCGCCGGTTGTTCTGTACAGTAAATCCAGGGGTATAAAGTACTTGAGTAATTGTACTTCGTTACAATACTTAAGTACTGTTTTGGGGGATTTGTACTTTACTCAAGTATTATTAGGTTTGTATACTTGTACTCAATTACATTTCAGAAGAAAACAAACATACTTTTTACTCCTTACATTTAAAATGCAGACCTACAAAGTACAAAGTACAAATATCGCAGGTCCAACAATTTTAATGAGTATATTTGTTTCTCTGGCTGAACTAACGTTAACGTTATTAATCCCGCGGCCACACTTTATTTAAAAACAGCCAATCAAATCCCGATCAATGGAAAATGAACCCGCCCATACCCATGCTGATTGGTCCTTGTGCAAGACTAGAAAGCGGGGATATTTGATTAAACACCTGCTATCAGAAGAATAGACAGTCAGAGTGACAAGCTACAGAAGATGGCCACAAACGATAGTACGAGTGATGAAGAGGACGAAACGGAACATTTCATTGCCCCGGAATAAAGAACGTTTTTACTTTAGTAAAGAAACGTTAGTACTTAAGTACTTTTAAAAGTAGAAACGTTTAGACTTTTACTCAAGTGTGTTTTTAGCCAGATACTCTGACTTTTACTTGAGTAAGATTTTGAGACAGTACCGATACTTTCACTTACCGTAAGTATAAGTTCTGGGTACTTTTTACACCCCTGAGTAAATCCCACTGTATATATCCCAGAGTCTGGGCCGAAGGAGACCCTACTGTACTTGGCTGTCACCACGGTGATCAGTACATGTTACCCGTACTGTATGAACTCTGCTGCCTATAATCAATTTATACCTACCTACGGCTTTCACTGTCTACAACTGCCCTACACTGTGATTATAGTAATCATAATAATCACAACTACCTACCTCATACTATAGTCTACTGTAGCAGAGTAGCCTATTGGCACTGCCCCTTTAAGGCAGGCAGTCTAATTGCCATATAGGACTCAGCTGAGTTGATTGCAGCATGGGGAGCAGAGCAAGCAAGCAGAGTGGAGTGAGAGCATGGGGAGCAGAGCAAGCAAGCAGAGTGGAGTGAGAGCAAGCAAAGACAGAGACCAAGCTTGAATGAAGAAAACAAAGAAAGCAATATAAATAAGTAGATTTGAAGGAAACAAAAATGGAGTTCTCATGGATCCAGTGGCACAGGATATGGCCGATCAGAGGTTCCAAGATCACCCTTGAAGAGAAGACACCAGTGGAGAGAAGGCACCAGTGAAACAGACTGATAAGTTATCACCGTCCTTTTCATTTCACTACTTCACTGAACTGTCATCTGTCTTCAAAACCCCAAATAACCTGGATTTGACCACGTTGCACGTTGACACTCAAGGTCTCCATTGACCCTGTTCTCCCAGCTCCCTCCTACAACCCCCAAGCTCTCCTCAGCCACCACTTCGGCCTACCCCAGCCTGCTCTCCCACACACACACACACACACTCACTGAGCACACACCCAATCCCCAATCTGGACTGTTTATTTATTTGACTCATTACCCATTTTTCACTTGTATTCTATGTATCTGTTTTGCACTTGATTCTTTTGAATACAATATATATATTATTTCCCTGAATACTGTTTGCCTGCCTCTTATTTCAAACCTTATCACATGCTGTTTTTTTGTAGTGGAGGTTACCTGGAGCTAGCCGGTAACAACAGTAAGCTTTAATTTTGTTTATTTAATTTATTGACAGGTTTTAGCCTGTCTGGTGCCCAATGCACACCACTGTAACATTTACACTTTGATTATATTGGGCTGACCACCGCTACACTACCCATATAACTCTGTATGATAGCAATAGTGCTATATATACATTTATATTTATAATCCTTTTGACATATCTGTACTTAACCCTTACCTACTCTACTAGTTATGCTGCTGGCCAGTACGACTTACTACAATAGTATCTTTATACCTGTATCACTGTACATACATCTGATTAGCACTATTACTTAGTAGTACTAATTTATATATTTCATACCCAGTTTAATCACATGTACATTGTATATTACTGTTGCACTTTACTGTTACATTTGCACTCTGGTTGGATGCCAAACTTCTTTTAGTTGTACTGTATGATAACAATATACATTTGAATCTAATCTAATCTAATCAAATACAGTTAATAACAGAATCGCACGGATCGACAGGAATCCTTTCCTGTTCCTTTACTTCACAGTCCGGCAGTATACAGTCGGCATGTGTTTGCAATTGAAGGCCTTGGCTCCGCTTGGTGCTCTTTAACCTCTGTGTGGTTAGTCACGCAGGCGGAACACGCTCCACCTGGCCGACAGGCAGATGGGAGGAACCGTCCTGCTGAAACGCCACACTCTTATTGGCTTCTCTCACACTATAGAGCGTATATCCTGTTATTCATAGGATATCATTGCGACAGAAAATTGGCTTCCTATGCAGAAACGGAACCAGCTTTCCTTTGATTAGCAGGAAGAGAGTTGTCGAAGCAGTTTTCTCATCAGTCTTGGAGTATGGTGATGTACTTTATAGGCATGCTGAGGCCTCAACCCTGGACTCTGTCTATCACTCTGCCCTCAGATTCATCACTAATGATAGATATGACACTCATCACTGTGTCCTTTATGAGAAGGTTGGTTGGTCCTCGCTGATGGAGAGGCGCAACAAACACTGGTATTTGTTAATTTTGAAGGCCCTTATTGGTAAGCTACCTCCTTATACTACATCATTACTGGTAAGCTACCTCCTTATACTACATCATTACTGGTAAGCTACCTCCTTATACTACATCATTATTGTTAAGCTACCTCCTTATACTACATCATTATTGGTAAGCTACCTCCTTATACAACATCATTATTGTTAAGCTACCTCCTTATACTACATCATTATTGGTAAGCTACCTCCTTATACTACATCATTATTGGTAAACTACCTCTTTATACTACATTATTGGTAAGCTACCTCCTTATACTACATCATTATTGATCATCTACCTCCTTATACTACATCATTATTGGTAAGCTACCTCCTTATACTACATCATTATTGGAATGGAATTTTGGTACCTATGGAACCCATTCTAGTGACTGGCTGGTCCTTGACTCATTCAGAGCCACGCCCATATGACCAAATTAGGGCTAGCGTGCCAGCACTGAAGTCAATGGGAGGATGGGGAAATTTGCGAACGCTTAAACTATATCTTAAATTATGGCTATGGGTCTAATACACCTAGGGATGGGTACCTTTCACATTTGAACCGATACCGGTACCTGTGAATCGATACCGGTACCCAACGGTACCTTTTTTCGGTACTTTAGTCTCAAGAAATGTAATTTACCTACCTCAGTCGTGAAAGAAAAATCCAAACTTCAAATAACTACAATTTCGACAGTTTTCGGCTTGTCATTGCTCCGACTGCTTTGTTGTTGAATCAAGTCAAATCCTAGGTAAGCATATATTGTGCGTGTGAACGTTGACATAAAAAAAAAAAAAAAAAAAAAAAATCGGTTTCTCACTTGATTCGATACTCGGTAGTACCGACGTGTTTCGGTTCGGTACCTCAAAAGTACCGAATTGGGTACCCATCCCTAAATACACCCGTCGCCTATCAATGACTTTCTTGCAGTCAACATGTACGAAACGGATTGTTTATTCATCTGTACATTTCCGTTTTATACCGTTTTGAATACGAGTATAGTTTGAGATTTCTAGTAATTCCAGAGAAATCCGCGATAATAGCCCTTTAGTGGAATACACGAAACACGTTGTAATTTTTCGGCTGATTTATGAATCGTTTTCAAATAAAAGCTAGATTATCGATAGTATATGTGTACTTATGCACACATATAGCATGCATAAGTACACATATACTATCAATAATCTAGCGTTTATTTGAAAACTATTCATAAATAGGCCGAAAAATTACAGTTTTTGTGTATTCCAGAATATTCCAGTAAAGGGCGATTATCACAGAATCTTTATATTTTCCTGAAACTTTCAAAAGACAAGCGTTTTTCAAAATGGTATAAAACGGAAATGAACGGTTTAAAAAAACAATCCGTTTCGACAATGTTGACTGCAAACAAGTCATTGATAAGCGACGGCCAGATTAGACACATAGACATAATTTAAGACATAGTTTATGCGTTTGCAAATATGAGAGCTCTATCATTGAAGTGGGTGGTGGCATTCAAGGGGGGTAAGGCGCACCGTTAAGGCTCTAACCTCCAGCCCACCTACTAATGCCCTGGCCCCTACATGCAGTGGATTCTGTTAAGGCTCTAACCTCCAGCCCACCTACTAATGCCCTACATGCAGTGGATTCTGTTAAGGCTCTAACCTCCAGCCCACCTACTAATGCCCTACATGCAGTGGCAGTAGATGAAACACACCCTGTCTTTGCCATGAATGAAGTCTCAGAATCTAAAGTGGCAAAAATATTAATCTCACTCAAAAGCTCTAAAGCCAAGGATGTTTTTGGGTTGGACTCCTCTTTTCTGAAAAAGCATAGGGAGTCACTCTCAGGGCCCATTACAAAAATGGTTAATGCCTCTATTAGAGAGGCTGTGTTTCCACAGTCCAATTCAATCCACTTTATTTATAAAGCACATTTAAAAACAACAAAGTTGACAAGTACTGTACAAGTCCACAACATAAGATAAAACATAATAATTGAATAAAAGCACACAATAAAAACAAGTACAATATGTCACATAAAAAGGCAGGTCTCTCAAACTGTTTAAAAGCTTCAGCCTGGACTTTGGGACAGCCAAGAGGAGCTGGTCAGAGGACCTGAGGGACCTTGGGGGAACATAGGGTTCCAGCAGGTCCGAGAGGTACCCCGGTGCCAAGCCGTTCAAACATTTAAAAGCAAACAGTAAAACCTTAAAATCAATTCTAAAACGCACAGGAAGCCAGTGGAGGGCAGCCAGCACAGGGGAAATGTGCTCCCGCTTTCGTGTTCCCGTTAGCAGACGGGCAGCGGCGTCATCCACAGGTATGGAAGTCAGCCATCATCACACCAATTTTTAAGTCAGGAAGTGTAAATGAGGTTAGCAACTACAGACCCATCAGCATCCTCCCGATAGTCTCAAAGATTGCTGAGAAGAGTATAGCTGAACAACTAATTACCCATCTGAACAACAGTCCTTATCCACTTCACCCCATGCAGTTTGGGTTCAGAGCCAATCATTCCACCGAAACTGCAAACTGCTTCTTCTTATGAGACGGTAAAAGCGAAGATGGACAAGGGAGGTGTGATTGGAGCTGTGTTTTTAGACCTGAGAAATGCAGTTGATATGATGTGCTCATCACTAAGCTATCCAGGTTTAATTTTTCATCTCGCACCTTAAAATGTATGAGATCTTATCTTGAGGGTAGGACACAATGTGTCAAAATAAATGGTGATCCATCTTTCCCCCTGGAATATGATGTGGGTGTGCCACATGGTTCAATCCTGGGCCCCCTCGTTCAGCCTATACATAAATTACCTGCCTTCTGTCTGCTCTGGCTCCCTAGTCCAGATGTACGTGGATGACACAGTAATTTATGTACATGCCAAAAACAAAGCAGAAGCGGCAAGAGTACTTAATACAACCATGATACAGGTAGTTCAATGGCTCACTGACTGTTGCCTCCACTTGAATGCAGAGAAGACCACCTGTATGTTCTTCGAAAAAAGATCATCTAATACACCTGATCCAGATGTGTTTGCTGCTGGAGACAAGCTTCAAGTGGTGACCGAATGCATCCTAGATTGCAACCTCGCATTTAAAAAAGTCACGCGAACAGTCAAATTCAATCTATCCAACTTCCGATACATCAGAAACTGTCTGAACATTGAAGCAGCAACATCGGTGCAGTTGGCGCTGCACCGATGGCTGCCTTTCTGATCGCTCCGTCGAGACTGTGCTTTCTTTTGTTAATTTTTATAGTATTAGGAGTTTTATTTGCACCAACTGTTGGTGCATTATATGTGTATGACCGTCAGTCAATCATTGACATTGGATTAAGGAAAACTTACCGATTGGATTGCTCTCTGGATCGGATCGCTGAACAGCAGCAATGGCCCGCCGAGATCCTTTGTTATGGCCATGGCCAAGACCAGGAGAAGCCGCCGCGAAGACGTGGAAAGAGAGCCGGGGTCCGAAACAGACTGAGGTCCAAACGACACAGAACCACATTGCCCAGCATATTGTTGGCCAATGTGCAATCGATAGGAAATAAACTGGACGACATCAGAGCACGGATCCAATTCCAGAGAGCATTCGGGATTGTAACGTCCTCTGTTTCACAGAAACTTGGCTGAGTCCAGATGTCCCGAATCACGCAATAGAACCGGCAGACCACTTCTTCGTTCTCCGCAAGGACCGGACGGCAGAAGAGTCGCTAAAGAAGAAAGGAGGCGGCATTGCCTTCATGATAAACAAGGAGTGGTGCGATTTAGGCAACGCAAAGGAACTGTCTAACCACTGCTCCCCAGACCTGGAGTTTATCACGATAAAATGTCGACCCTTCTTCCTCCCAAGAGAGTTAACGTCCATCATCCTCATCGGAGTGTACATTCCACCACACGCGAACACTGGGGTCGCACTTTCAAAACTTCACGACGAGGTAACAAACAACAGATAGCTAGCGTTGACGCTGCCATTCTGGTTCTGGGCGATTTCAACAGCGCGCGTCTTAAAAAGGTGTTGCCGAATTTCTATCAGCATGTGACCTGTCCCACCAGAGGCGAGAACATATTAGACCATGTATACTCGCAATTTAAGAATGGGTACAAGTCACAGGCTCTTAGCCCATTCGGTAAGTCCGATCACGCCGCCATTTTTCTTTTGCCAAAGTATAAACAAAGTCTCAAGCGAACGCCGGTGGTCTCGCGAGAGGTTAAGCGTTGGACCGTGACGTCAGGGGAGGCACTCCAAGCTGCACTTGAATGCACAGACTGGAGGGTATTCCGTGATAACACAGCCAATATTAACGAATACACTGAAACGGTGCTTGACTTTGTCTGTACTCTGGTAGAAGAAACAATCCCCTCTACCACAATTAGAATCTACCCAAATCAAAAGCCCTGGGTAGATAAATCCGTCCGTGAGGCTCTGAAAGTGCGCACATCAGCATACAACACAGGGCTGGTGACAGGCAACATGGAAGAACACAAGACGGCAAGATACAACGTCAGGAGAGCAGTAATAGAGGCAAAACGGCGTTACAGGGATAAAGTTGAACTTCAGTTTGAACAGGCTGACTCTAGAGGCATGTGGCAGGGCCTCAGAACAATGACAGATTACAAAGGCACCCCCCTCAAACTGAACAGTGACATCTCCTTAGCAAATGATCTCAATTCCTTCTATGCGAGGTTTGAGGCTGTGAATAACAACACCAGCCTACAAACCACGGCAATGGGGGGGGGGGGGGGGTCTGCTGATGGAGACTGTGTTCAGGGTAACAGAGCATGAGGTGAGACGGATCTTTAAAAAAGTGAATATCAGGAAGGCAGCAGGACCGGACGGCATCCCCGGCCGCGTCCTAAAGGTCTGTGCCGACCAACTGGCCCCGGTATTCACTGACATCTTCAACCTGTCTTTGGAACAGGCTGTCATCCCCACCTGTCTGAAGAAGTCCACCATCATCCCTGTACCCAAAAAATCTACGCCCGCTTGCCTCAACGACTACCGCCCTGTAGCCCTCACCTCCATAGCCATGAAGTGCTTTGAGAAGCTAGTGAAGGGCTACATCTGTTCCTCCCTCCCCATCAACCTGGACCCCCTGCAATTTGCATATCGCCCCAACAGGTCCACGGAGGACGCCATAACCCATGTGCTGCACACAGCAGCATCACACCTGGACAAGAGGCAGGGGAACTATGTGAGAATGCTGTCATCGACTACAGCTCAGCATTCAATACCATAGTCCCCTCCAAACTCATAGCCAAGCTCAGGGACCTGGGCTTGAACTATGACCTCTGCCAGTGGGTCCTGGACTTCCTGACTGGCAGACCCCAGGTGGTAAGAGCAGGCAACTGCACCTCCTCATCCATCACGCTCAACATAGGGGCCCCCCAGGGCTGTGTTCTGAGCCCCTTCTACTCCCTGTACACACATGACTGCGTGGCACAGCGGAACAACAACACAATCATCAAATTTGCTGATGACACAGTAGTGGTGGGCCTGATCTCTGCCAACGACGAGAGGGCCTACCTGGAAGAGGTAGAGAATCTGTCACAGTGGTGTCAGGAGAACTGCCTCTCCCTGAACGTCGGCAAAACAAAAGAGATGATTGTGGACTTCAGGAGGTCGGGGGTCAAGGACTACAGCCCCCTCAGCATCAACGGGGCACCGGTTGAGAGAGTGAACAGTTTCAAGTACCTCGGAGCCCACATATCCGAGGACTTGACATGGACCACACACATTGACAGTGTTGTGAAGAAGGCACGACAACGCCTCTACTTCCTAAGGAAGTTCCAAGTCAGTCAGAAGATCCTTAGGAACTTCTACTCATGTACAATAGAGAGCATCCTGACTGGCAACATCACCTCCTGGTTTGGGAATAGCACTGCACAAGACCGTAGCAGACTACAAAGAGTGACACGTTCAGCCGAACGCACAATTGGAGGGGGGCTTCCCACCCTCCAGAACATTTACAACAAGCGGTGCAGGGGGAAGGCTAAGAGAATTATTAAGGACTCGAAATTACATGCTATATTATGTTATTTGATACGCTCCAGAGACTGTGCTAGACAAGATAGTAACAGTAAGAAGCATTTTGTATGAAAGTATTCTGTACTTCTGTATGACGACTATTAAAGAACTTGAACTTGAACTTGAGCCACCCGAACAACTGCCTCTTTGAACTGCTGCGGTCAGGCAAGCGATACCGGAGTCTTAAGGCGAGCACAGAAAGACTCAGAAGAAGCTTCTATCCCCAGGCCATCAGGCTGCTAAACGAACAATAAACACTATGCAACAACCATCAAATGCACACAGCACACACACCCACACTCACTTAAACCACACAAACACACTTTATATTTATTGATAAAGGATTTGCACTACAACTCGTACACCCACTGTAAATTGTACCTAAATTGCACCTCATCCCATTTCTGCCTTGCACTATATAGTATTGTATTAGTACACTGCACAGTATTGTATATTATATGGTAACTCAGTTACGTCTATTCTGCATCGAACATTGTACATATGTCTATACTGAACACTGTGACCTCATTTTTTTTTTTACTTCTAATTTACATGCTATACTATTTTATTTCATACTTATCTTGTCTTGCACAGTCTCTGGAGCGTAACAGTAAGAAGCATTTTGTATAAAAGTATTCTGTACTTCTGTATGACAACTATTAAAGAAACTTGAAACTTGAACACTGTACTTCAATGCCATCATCATGTCACAGGGGAGAGAACAGATGGTGGAGGTAAATGGTACCTGTTACAAAGGATCAGATTAAACCGAATATATATATTTATTGAT
The DNA here is from genome assembly GCF_963971535.1 of Notolepis coatsorum. Taxonomy (NCBI): domain Eukaryota; kingdom Metazoa; phylum Chordata; class Actinopteri; order Aulopiformes; family Paralepididae; genus Notolepis; species Notolepis coatsorum. The sequence continues at coordinate 165,148,470 of NC_140167.1, forward strand.
TGATATATATTGCATAGTGTTTGTATATCGTTTGATATCCCTTGTATATTCCTTGTACATATACACGGAGTATCCCTTTGGCCTAGTACAGACCATGGTATTTCGTTCTCCTATTGGACAGCGGTCCACAGGCGCCAGGGCCATGCCTCCAGAGTCAGGTTCAGGGCCACCGTCAGGACATGTCTGTACATGCCCGGCCTTGCCCAGGGATGCGAGACAGAAATGAGGTTGGCACTGGATTGTTCGCCGTGCATGTAGGTGTGGCGCAGGTGAATACAGAAGTAGAGTTACCCAATAAGTTGAAGCCTCACCCACGATACTCTGTGCGGTGAAGTATGGCCTGTTTGGCCCCAAATAAGAGCATTGAGACCGCGTGCGAATTAATAACTGAATTGTCAGAGTTTGGCGCTATACCGTCGAGTGCGACATATTTCTATTAAGTCAGTAATAGTCTATTTGTGTATAGTGTATCGTGCGGCTAAAGTTCTACAGTGACCAGCATCACCAACGCTTCCTCGTACCAGCTAGAGTGCTTATCCAGGCTGGGCTGCTTTCATGGCGCTTTCACCCGAGGAGACCTAGACGAGAACCGTGTGGACATGTACACTGGATTAATCTACCCGACGACTACATAGCCCTTTGCGGCTGGATTATATTTGTTTTGGTCCTGTGATTTATGGAGCGGAGAATCGCCGACGCCTACACGTGTGGGATTTACCCTGTGAGGAGCCACGTCGAGTCTGCGCCTCAGAGAGCCTGAGGCCGGCTAGCTTTCTTCACTGTGGAGCTACAGTCTACGGAGAACAGCTGTATTCGTCTGTGGATCAAGAGACTATTGCACCGTCTCCTGTACTTGGAGTCTCCTTAGTCATCGTTGACCAGACTCTCTACTACCGACAGATCCTCTACCCCTGCTGGCTTACAACCGGGGGGACCCTTCCAGTATCTCCCGCTATATATTACTAGTGTACCATAGATATAATTCCCTAAGATTCAGGTTGTATAATTACCTCCTGCGTAACCAGAGAATGGACATTCATTATTGATTTGCCTACGCACATTCCTTTGCCTTATAAGCGCATCCAAAGTAAAGTAGAGAAGTATATTATGTACCTTTTGCTGCAATAAATACTTAATTACCACTTTGTGTGGAACCGATTCATTGTGGGAAGTGTTCATCATATTTATATATCATGTACTGTATGGCCAGTAATTAAAGTACATAAAGCGGTTAATATAGTAGTGGTTTAATGATACCATACTTATCAATACAGTCAGGGAATTGTACCCCTCAGTTACACTATCCCCCCCCCTCCCAGTGAGCTGTGGTGTTCCACAAGGAAGCATACTAGGACCGCTACTGTTCCTAATTTATGCAAATGACATGTCGTCAGCTTGTGACTGCAACTTGTTCATGTTTTTACGGACGACTCAGCCCTGCTGGTCTCTGACAAGAACAAGTTACAGGTTGAAAAAACCCTCAGCTCGGAACTAGGCAAAATCTGCATATGGCTCGCTGATAACAAACTATCATTACACATGGGCAAAACGGAGTCCATTCTCCTCGGTTCAAATAACAAACTCAGCAAGACCGACGGCTTCTCAGTTACAGTGGGTGACAATATTGTCACAAGGAAAGATGAAATTACCTACCTGGGTTCCATCCTAGAGGCTAATCTTTCCTGTGACAAAATGGCATCCAATGTAATAAAAAGTCAACCAACAAACTCGATTCTTGTACCGGATCTCCTCTCTGGTAAACAAGAATACCCTGAAGACTCTGGCAGGAGCACTCATTCAAGGGTACTACGACTATTAGGGATGGGTACCGAATTCGGTACTTTTGAGGTACCGAACCGAGACACGTCGGTACTACAGAGTATCGATTCAAGTGAGATACCAACAAATTTAAATTAAAACAATTTTTTTTTACCTTTTTTTCTTTTCATGTCAACGTTCACACGCACAATATATGCTTACCTAGGATTTGACTTGATTCAACAACAAAGCAGTCGGAGCAATGGCAAGCCGAAAACGGTCGAAATTGTAGTTATTTGAAGTTTGGATTTTTTTTTTTTTTTTACGACTGAGGTAGGTAAATACATTTTGAGACTAAAGTACCGAAAAAAGGTACCGTTGGGTACCGGTATCGATTCACAGGGTATCGGTTCAAATGTGAAAGGTACCCATCCCTAACGACTATGCTTGCACCTCATGGTACCAAAGCACCTCAAAGGCACTAAAAACAAAATTACAAACATCTCAAAACAAACTGGTCAGACTACTGCTTGACCTGACTCCTAGAACCCACCTCACCCCTGCCCACTTTGACAACCTAGGATGGCTTAGAGTAGACGACAGAGTACATCAACTTGCAATGGGCCTGGTCTACAAGATACACTACACGACCAAGGTACCCATGTACATGTCAAAATACTTCCCAAAGGTCAGTGAATACCACGATCACAACACCAGAGGGAGCTCCACAAATCATGTTAAACCCAGATTCGGCTCAAACAAGGGACTAAACACGTTTCGCAATTATGCCACAGCAATGTGGAATGCCCTACACAAAGCTGTAAAGGAATGTGAATCACTACCCACTTTCAAAAACACTCTCAAAGAACACCTACGGGAGACTGCAATTCGAAACTGGCCCCTGCAAATGTCCTAACCCAACCCCCTCCAATGTACAGTAAATGACCATGTATGGCTTTGTCAATATTCCAATGTACAGTGTACAGTGCCCCCCACCCCACCCACGCATCCACCTCCAATGTACAGTTACATGTCGAGTTACATTTACATTTAGTCATTTAGCTGACGCTTTTATTCAAAGCGACTTACAAGTTCTGTGCGACAAGACAGCAAGAAGGGTATAACTCTATCAGCTGAGTAACAATGTTCATCAAAGTGTTGCGTGTTACAGTGTAGATTAGTTTATTAGGACAAGTGTAAGGTTAGTCGGGGTTAGATTTTTTTTTTTTTTTTTTTTTTTTATCATTTCAGATAATGGTTGAAGAAGTGAGTCTTTAGTCGACGGCGAAAGATTGGACTGGATTCGGCTGTCCTAACTGGGATGGGTAGTTCATTCCACCATTGTGGGGCAAGGACTGAGAATAGGCGGCTTCTCTTTGATGACCCTCCGGGAGCTTGGATAGGAGTAGATCTGAGGCGGCCAGAAGATGCAGAGCGTAGGGGTCTTGAGGGTGTGTAGTTAGAGACCATTGACCGGAGGTAGGCGGGAGCGGTTCCCTTTGCCGCACGGTATGCTAGGTCGAGGGCCTTGAAGCGTTACCTCAGCTCTACCTCATTTTTGCATTTTGTTGCATTTTGTACTGTAGTTTTGTATATTGTATATTTTGTATAGTGTTTTGTCTTTTCACTGCAATGTACATGCACCTTATAGGTGTGGGGTCTGTGTGTGCCTTGATCAGGTGTTCCCAGTGTGATGTGTTATGTCTAGCTATAGTTCCCTGTCCTGGTTTTGTAGTCCTTATAGTTTCCCTTCCAGGTGTACCCATTTATCAACCCAGGTGTATCTCGTCTCGTCATTCCCTCATGTATAAGTGTTCTGTCTTACCCTGTGTCTGAGGCTGATCCTGTCTGTGCAGTCTGTGGTCTTGTTTGTCATAATATTTTATTTATATATCGACCAGACATCGAGCCTTCTAATTGTCAATAGTAACGTAATAGTGACAAATAAAACAAAAATTGAATAAGATATTCAGGCTGAATCTGAAACCTCCTACAGTATGTGTCTGTAGTGGCTCCTAGCTCTTTCAAACAGCATGACAGACAGACTCAACAATGACATCTTTCCAGTTGAAGGGCAACAGATGCGAGAGAACCTCGTTCACAGACGTGGAAACAGATACATTTCTACTTTTTCTATGGCTACGTTCACACTGCAAACCTGAGTGCTCAATTCTGATTTATTGCTCAGATCTGATTTGTTTTTGTTTGGCTGTTCACATTATTTAAAAAAATGTGGCCAAGATGGTGTGTCCAGTGTGAACTGGTCACGCTCCTGAACTGACCCGCATGCACAAATTAACAATAAAGAAGATGAAAGTAAACATGGAGGACACTGAAGTCAGTTTATGGTTTAATCTATAAATTACTGCAGTGGAGGCTAATTAAAACAAATCAGACCTGTATCTGATTTGTGCTTGTGATTGGAGGATCAAGAAGAGCGGGCAGGAAGCACAGATGGAGATTCATGTCGACCTGTGTAGATCCCTGCCCACAACATGTGATGTGTGATGTTTGCCAAAACATTCCTATTTATGGAACATGTATGAAGGTAAGTACAGGTAAGTTAGGTAAGTACAGGTAAATCAGGTAAGTACATGTAAGTCAGGTAAGTACAGGTAAGTCATGTAAGTACAGGTAAGTCAGGTAAAGGCCTACTTTACTACAACAGATCAATTGAATACAATCCCACCTGGTACTGAGAGACTCTGGCTGTGTGGCACCGGTCCTGCTGTCCTTTCCTCTTCATTGTACAGGTCTGAAAAGATACCAAGCAGGACACCTGTATCATGCATACTGTCAACAAGCAGGTGATACTCGGATAGAATCGGATTCAAAATATATATTCTGTAATGCTGTATATATACCTTATTATAGAGATACACACCTGTCTGTACCTGCATATAATCCTTTTTACATATCTGTAGATACTATATATCTGTACATATTCCTTACCTACTCTTACTAGTTACGCTGCTGGCCAGTATGACTTACTACCATAGTGTCTTTATACCTGTATCACTAATTATTAATCAATATAACATCTGATTAGCACTATTACTCAGTAGTACTAATTTATATATTTTATACCCAGTTTAATCACCTGTACATTGTATATTACTATTGCACTTTACTGTTACATTTGCACTCTGGTTGGATGCCAAACTTCTTTTCGTTGTACTGTACTGTTGTGCTGTATGATGACAATACATTATTGTATATACATATTCTATTCTAATCTAATCTATTCTTTGATGGAAATTCTGACATTGTCTGAAAATACTATCGGGTTCCAAAGCCAATTCTATGGCTTCTTTTGTTCAATATGAGCTGACTCAAATGTGCCACTGTGTGGCTTCTTTTGTGCATTGCACATTTCTCTGAATTGCAGTTGGAAGTCCCTGCTATAGGACTGGTCTCTTCTCTCACTGCTGTCACTTCATATCACAGCCACCTTTATTTTCTTACAGCATACCTTTTATGCGTGACAATGACAACCGATTGATTGAAAACTTTAACAGATTGCAGAATGGGTACAGTACAGTACAGCTCAATACACACAATTGTTAAGGGGATGCCGACCAGAGAAAGACATTCGTCTTGTTTACATCAGGGTCCCCCATTTTCTTTTCATTGTGTTTTTGGTAGATTTTTATTGTTTTTACTACCGGGCAGTCCAGTAGAGAGAGAGAGAGAGAGGAAGAACGGGAGACAGAGCGGGGGGGGGGGAAAGACATTCGGCAAAGGACGGAATCGAACAGGAATCTAACCCGGGTCGGCCGCTTCGCGACACAGCGCGTTACATGGTTCGCCACTTGGGCGCCCATGGTCCCCCATTTTCAATTCATAATGACATACATGACATAGTTATACAGTACTGTTAAACTGAGATCCTAGCAGTAAATATATACATACGAGGGGGAGGGAAATGTACATTTAGAAGGGGGTGGGTGGGAGGGAGGGTGTTCGGACATTTACGGGGGCCAGTTTTGAATTGCAGCCTCCTGTAGGTGCTCTTTGAGAGCGGTTTTGAAGGTGGGTAGTGAAGTGTTATCGAGACAATGAAGACAATGAGTTGCAGACTGGACTCAAGTTTACTTGGTTGACATAGAGACGCTCATACAGACTGGTGCACTCTTATATATCGTCTGGGTTGCACACCGGCATTATATGGTACCTACTGCATATCACTACATCCCCCCTGTTTAGCAGCATCGCCCCATATAATTAGCGGAACACTCTATGTCAATAGTCCACTGAAATCACATCACCAAGTGCAAATCCTCCCCCTTATTTAGCGCTGACGGAGTGACGGGTTTCCTACGTGCCGATGCAGAATTATCCTCGGACAATCTCCCGTCCTGCTTGTAGGCAATCCACTACTGTTACCGCTGTCACCATGAAGTGTTATCGAGACAATGAAGACAATGAGTTGCAGACTGGACTCAAGTTTACTTGGTTGACATAGAGACGCTCATACATACTGGTGCACTCTTATATATCGTCCGGGTTGCACACCGGCATTATATGGTACCTACTGCATATCACTACAGGTAGGGAATGGGATTTAAAAAATGTACGGCCGTGGGTAGGGCGTTCCACATTGATGTGGCATAATTGCTAAACGTGTTTAGCCGAATCTGGGTTGCACATGATTTGTGGAACTCCCTCTGGTGTTGTGGTCGTGGTATTCACTGACCTTTGGGAAGTACCGCGACATGTACATGGGTAACTTAGTGGTGTAGTGTATCTTGTAGACCAGGCCCATTGCAAGTTGCTGTACTCTGTCGTCTACTCTAAGCCATCCTAGGTTGTCAAAATGGGCAGGGTGAGGTGTGTTTTAGGAGTAAGGTCAAGCAGTAGTCTGACCAGTTTGTTTTGTGATGTTTGTAATCTTGTTTTTAGTGCCTTTGATGTGCTTTGGTACCATGAGGTGCAAGCATAGTCGTAGTACCCTTGAATGAGTGCTCCTGCTAGAGTCTTCAGGGTATTCTTGTTTACCAGAGAGGAGATCCGGTACAAGAATCTTGTTCGTTGGAGCGGGGTGTCAAAAGAAGTGTGTTGATTGGTTATCTGGGAGGTGCTCTAGGAGGTGCTCTAGGAGGTGCTCTGAGAGTGTACATGACTGAGACAGGTACACTTTCACTTCCTCAACCAACTTGAATTTCAGAGAGACACGTGGGGCGACAGTGGCTCAGGAGGTTTTTGAGAGCGCGTTTCAAGAGCGTTTGTCTGGTAATCGGAGGGTTCCCAGTTTGATTCCCACTCCTCAGGATGTTGAAGTGTCCTTGAGCAAGACACTTAACCCCTAATTGCTCACAATGAGCAGGTCGGTGTGTGAATGTGTGAGTGAATGGGTAAAATGTGAGGAACAAAATTGAAAAGCGCTTTGGATAAAAGAGTTATAATAAAACAAATCAAGTATTAACACATTGGGTGCCAACAACGAGAAATCTCGTTGTTGGCCGCCATGCGCTGAGTGCCAATGACGAGAAATCTCGTTATTTCTTTTATTAGCGATATCCATACATTTTTCATCCATCTAGCCTCACGTTATCATTGGGACTGGCTCTAAGCTCAAAGGGCAAATACCGCCCCCTATCGTTTCCCGGATGGTATTGCACCCATTGGAATGGAGTCAATGGGAATCAGAAAAAAAAACTCTGGGCTCCACATTTTACTTCTGAGGCATGTAACCTGAGACTATTGCATCCACTGAGGGAACTGGAAGAAGCGTCTTATGTGTTTCGAGGTATAACGTTGGATCAATAAACGCGATCGATATTTGGAATGGCGATCAGGAATTGGATTAATCTTTTTGCAGAACATCTGATCTGAGGTAAGGACTTTATTTGACCAGTATTGGGTTAATCAGAGTTTTTTTTCACAGCGTTCACAACGTGTCTCCTGTGTGTGTACAGTGTGTGCATAACGTTAGCGCCAGGCAGGGCATAATCGATTTTTCAGCCCGCTTCTCTAGCGTGCATAAGTACACATATACTATCGATAATCTAGCATTTATTTGAAAACTATTCATAAATAGGCCGAAAAATTACAACGTGTTTTGTGTATTCCAGTAAAGAGCTATTTTCGCGGATTTTTCTGGAATCACTAGAAATCTTAAACTATACTCTTATTCAAAACGGAAATGTACTGATGAAAAAACAATCAGTTTCGTACATGTTGACTGCAAGCAAGTCAGTGATAAGCGACTGGTGTATAAGACACATAGCTATCATTTAAGATATAGTTTATGCGTTCGCAAATGTGCTCGTCCTCTCATTGACTAAAGCGATAAATCGCGCACCCCCTGCTGGCAACTAATGTGTTAAGAGTTCTGGGGGAAGAGATGTCGGATGTTTCAGACTCTTTGTCCAGAGACACGCAGACATGCATCTACCGGATGATTAAGTTCCCTTAACCCTTTCACTACCACACTACCAAAGGGTTAAAGCTGCAACGTGGAACCTTTTCTGTTTACATTTAAGCCCTCTTCAGATGAGGTCACACAGCGCTGGTTAAGCCCACCGCTGCCAGGGCACTCTCTGTGTCTCTCAGTTATACCAGAGTAGTGTCTGGGTGGATGTTCCCACGCTGGTGCAGCAGCGCAGTGGTGTGTTTCACGTCAATCAGCAGTGACCGTTACTTTGAAGAGAAGCCCAGAAAAGAGAAGAAGGACAACAGGAGCAACGGAGTGAAATGGCAGAAATCTGGAGTGGATCTGGAGTGGACCTGGAGTGGACGCTCCAGATAAAAAAGAAAGTGATCGGCAACGAGGACGACAACAGTGTTTGTATAATAGTACTTATACCCTGGTAGAATAGTACTTATATCCTGGTGGAATAGTACTTATACCCTGGTGGAATAGTACTTATACCCTGGTAAAATAGTACTTATAGGGGTGACAGTTGCTCGGGAGGTAGAGCAGTCGTCTGGTAATGAGAAGGTTCCCGGTTCGATTCCAACTCCTCCCGGGCAGCGCGTCGATGTGTCCTTGAGCAAGACACTTAACCCCTAATTGTTCCCGATGAGCAGGTTGGCACCTTGCATGGTCTCCTCCACTGGGTGAGTGAATGGGTGAATGTGAGGAACAAATTGTAAAGCACTTCGGATAAAATCTGCTATATAAATGGAGCCATTTACCATTTTATACCATGGTGGAATAGTACTCATACCATGGTAGAAAAGTACTTATTCCCTGGTGGAATAGTACTTATTCATAATGCAGGACTTTTAGAAGTCTTTATTCGGCAGGCAATGTTCTTCCTGGCCATGTTTGGATCGACATACACCTGCGAGTCCGGCTTCTCCTCAATGAACACCTCCACCAGTGCCTCCGCCTCGCCACAACATCACCCGAACTTTCGAAAACTCACATTTGAGCAGAGATGCCACTTTTCGCATTGACACACTCTGATTTCCACCCCACGGTTTCCACTTGATCTGAATATTATCATTTTCTTTTTAAAAGAGGTTGGTAATGGTGGTTTCATTCACCTGTGTAGAAAGGGCGTGGTCTCGGGAAGCGGATATTTTCTAGTGACCTCACCAAGACACACACACACAATCTATAATCGGGGAACTGGTACGCGTTTATGTTTATTTTTTTACGTGTGGATCGTGAAGTGAAAGATTGTTTAAAGGCATATTTTGGACACCACACTTACGTAACACGTAACCGGTCCGCTACCACTCTTGCTGTTGGCTCCACGTAGTGGACAGGAAGAGGAACAGAATCAGTACCTGTGGTCTCATCCATGATCTGTACTGGGCCGCTGACTTCCGTCTCTTTCTCTGGGACGACAGAACCCTCTGTTCCAGCTGGCCCCGCCTCTGAGCCAACATCACTTCCTGTGGGCTCACTCACATCCGTCAGCGGAGGTAGGACCTCACCGTCACCTGTACATAACCACATCAGAGAGACACACACACACACACACGGTGATGCACACACACACACACACACACACACGTATAGTCAATGTCTTAACAGGCTAAAATGTGCCTGGTATGTCACAAATACCAAGGACTGAGTTTTAGCACAATGCTATTTAATAATAATGAAATGGACTGCATTTATATAACAGCTTTTATCCAAAGCGCTTTACAACTTATGCCTCACATTCACACACCTCAATGAGACATGCTGCCCTGGAGGAGCGGGAATCGCACCTTCTGATTACCAGACGACCGCTCTACCTCCTGAGCCACTGTTGCTCCTTTTCTATCAGAGGCGTTTGGTTAAAGATAATTATAATAATTTATATAGCGCTTTTCTAGACACTCAAAGCGCTCCCCACAATGTAGGGTGGAAATTGCCTCCTACACCACCACTGGTAGCAGTAGCACCCAACCTTGGGCTACGCATGCTTAATGGCTGACATAGACTGGCACCAGGCACACATCACACTACACAATGGCTGAACGGCTCAGGAGACAGGGATTGATATCAGCCAATTAAGGCAGAGGGATGATTAAGTGGCCTTAATGTCAGAGACCTGTTGGGAATTTGGCCAGGAACACTGGGGAACCCCCTACTCATTGCGATAGGCGTCCTGGGTGCGTGTACCGCTTCCGCAACGGATTCTATTTCCGGGCAGGGCAACCCCGGCAATAGAATCCGTTGCGGAAGCGGTACACGCGTCCTGGGTTCTTTAATGACGAGATTCAGTCAGGACCTCGGTTTAGCATCTCATCCGAAGGTGAGGATGAAAGAGTACACTTTACCCTGTTTCCTACACACTGATGATGCTGTTGAAGGGTAGAGCCTTCCTCATCACAACCCAAGCTGTGCTTTATACTGGACACCCAGCTGATCCTGAGTTAGCCACAGAGCTAATGTCAAGTTAACCCTTTCACTGCCACTCTACCAAATGGTTTAACCCTTTCACTGTGACAATGCAGGTTAACCCTTTCACTGCCACACGACAAAGGGTTAGCCCTTTCACTACCACACTACAGAAGGTTAACCCTTTACTATCAGTGTGATAGTAAAGGGTTAACCTTCTGTAGTGTGGCAGTGAAAGGGTTAATGGGTTAATGGTGGTGGTACAAAGTAGAGGATGAAGTTTTTTCGGGATTCCCACGGGATGGGAGTCAAATTCACTTTGAATCACGTGATTGGGCAGGACCGGGAGTAAACGTCAACGGGAGCAGAAGGGAGTGGGAACTATGACAACAAAATCAATGGGATTCGGGCGGGAGTGGGAGGGAGTGGGATCAGTCTCTGTGGGAGTGGGATTCTTTTTAAACTCTCACTCGGGATTGGGATGGGATGGGATTATTTCTGTGGGAGTGTGAAGGAGCGGGAGTCAAAATCCACTCGCATGTCAGCCTCTAGTACAAAGTGCTCAATCATACTCAACAACAAGAAACGAATTTGCTTCGGGTAGAGGCTGTAGCGTGGCACAACAAAACCCATTTGTTTTGTGGCTAACTTGCTGGAGCTACTGGTATCCACTATCCAGTACGAAGACATACATTTACATTTAGTAATTTAGCTGAAGGCTTTTATCCAAAGCCACTTACAAAGTTGTTACAAGTCAGCAGGAAGGTTACAACGCTGGCAGCTAAGGGTCAGTAAGATTGTTCATCAAACAGCGTTGAACTTGAGTGCTACAGTCTTGAGTGCATAGTAGTATAGACATATTAGCATAGTAGGTAGTAATATAGACATATTAGCATAGTAGGTAGTAGGCTTGGGCGGTATGACGGTATTACGGTATACCACGGTATTTAGAAATACCGACTGTATTGAAAATCAATACCGTCAAAATCACAGTTGGGTTTCAGTTTCTATTACACTGAAACGGAGTTTCGACAGGGACGGCATTGGTTGTAGTGCACACACACAGCACGCGCCAGCAGAGGGCAGGGGAGGCAGTCCGTCTTTCCCGCACAGAGCTGAGCTGAGCAAGATGGCGGCAGCATGTCAAACAAGAGCTAAACTTTTCTGCCACACTGTCGCATTTGGACAATTAAAGGACTCTGTTCGGATTTAAGCAAAACCCTCGCCACGAGTCGACTCGCCAGTGACTTCATCCAGCACAACGAGAGACCGAGGCACTTCTTTGGGAATGTAATATAAAACGGGGTGAGTGTTGACATTTTTTAATCCTAATGCAACTGGCTCACGTTGATACCTGGATGGTGCCGGCTAACTAGCTACCGTTAGCTCACGTTGATACCTGGATGGTGCCGGCTAACTAGCTACCGTTAGCTCACGTTGATACCTGGATGGTGCCGGCTAACTAACTACCGTTAGTAGGGATGCCCCGATCACGTTTTTTGCCACCGATACCGATCACCGATCGTCGTGAGCCATATCGGCCGATACCGATCCGATACCGATTGTTTTTGATTAAAAAGAAATTAAAAATTATTTTATATATATATATATATATATATATATATATTTTTTTATAAAATATATATATTATATAATTAGACTTGTACTTGTATTATCTGCGAGACATCGCCACCACGCAACAAGTCAAAATGCTCGCTATCTGCAAACAGCTCCACTGTCTGTGTGTACTCTAGTAGCCTCCAGCTCCAAAAAGGATTATCCGGCGCTGCAGCGGGACCCTGTGCTTTGGTCATTTCACATTCAGCAAGCCCTCAGCTCGAATACGCATTAAATCAATGTTATAAGACATTGATATCAAGAGCTATCTGTAGCTACTGCTAGCCGGCTAGATGACGTTAAGACAGAACTTTAGTTCAATGGGACATTTCGTTTTGAACAGTAAACTAACGTCAGCTAACGCAAGCTAACGGAGGTATGAACATGGACTACTAGACTTTCTGGATCATTTGTTGATATCAGGAGCTATCGGTAGCTAGCCGGCTAAATACCGTTAGACAATGCCTACTAAACGTGAATAGTTGACTGGGTAATTTTGTTTAAACAGTAACGATAGCTAGGTAGCTAACGTTAGCGCAGGTCGAATGCACTACAGACTCGAGCAGAGGAGCCGCCTCTCAGTCCTCTTTGTTTACAAACTCTACACGGGGGCGGGCGGGGCTAGGGAGGAGGAGCAGCGGCAGTTTGCAGGTTGTGTGTGTCTGAGACAGACAGCGAGTGAGAGCTTCGCTTGATCGGTTTCCGCGATCGGCGAATATGACTCATTATCGGAATTCACAGATTGCATATGCATATTTATACTGAGTATCGGCCGATAACGATTGGTGGCCGATCGATCGGGGCATCCCTAACCGTTAGCTCACGTTGATACCTGGATGGTGCCGGCTAACTAGCTACCGTTAGCTCACGTTGATACTTGGATGGTGCCGGCTAACAGTAACTACAGTAGCTACCGTTAGCTCACGTTGATACCTGGATGGTGCCGGCTAACTAACTACCGTTAGCTCACGTTGATACCTGGATGGTGCTGGCAGTGGCTACCGTTCTGTGATTTGTTTAATTCGAGGTTGAAGAAAGTGCACTTTCAGGTTGAAAGAACGGCCCTAATCTCAACGTGTTTCAATATAAGCGAGCGTTATGTATGGTGATAACGAGTATATTGTTGCCCCCCCCCCCCCCCCCCCCCTGATGAAAATGAAAGTCATACCGTCATACCGTATACCGGGGTATTATGTCAGCAAGGTATGACGGTATGAAAAAAATTATACCGCCCAAGCCTAGTAGGTAGTATTATAGACATATTAGCATAGTAGAAGTAGTATACATATATTAGCATAATAGGTAGTAGTATAGACATATTAGCATAGTAGGTAGTAAAACAAACATATTAGCATAGTAGGTAGTAAAACAGACATATTAGCATAGTAGGTAGTAATATAGACATTATTAACATAGTAGGTAGTAGTGTATACATATTAGCATAGTAGGTAGTAGTATAGACATAATATTAGCATAGTAAATAGTAATATAGATATATTAGCATAGTAGGTAGTAATATTAGCATAGTAGATGCCGGTGGTAATATAGACAAGGTAGATTACTTAACCTAATAGTAAAAGACAGTACAAAGGTTAGTAGTTGTATTTATTTATATTTTCTAAAGTGTGAGCTGAACAGTAACAGTACCGGTGGGGGCAGGACTCTCTCCGGTCAGGTCTCGGTACAGCATTAAGTGTTCGGTCTCCTTCAGGACCATCAGGAAGGTGGAGTACCAGCCCGGTCGATTCCTCACGATTCTTTTCAACAGTTCACGAGCGCCATTCCTGTTCCCGTTGTTTGTCTTGTCGGCTGATATCTAGAACACGGACATCATCATTACTTCCGTAATTACTTCCAAATTCTTGATCACCAACCATTCCACCATAATCTGCAATTGTTTGAATTGATTGTACACGTTTTTATTATGATTGCCATTATTGTATATTTGCTATTGTATTTATTATGTTTGTATGCTCGACATCATTGTAAATGAGGGATTTTTCAAGTTGAAATAAACATTTTATGAATTAACTTGAATAATGATAAACAGAGTAATTCGCAGTGAAATGTTAGTCTGCCATCTTCTGGCCAATAGCTGCAAATACCGGTACGCAGAATGAGTCCCATGCCGCTGCATTTGACCAAACATTTTATAACATATAATATGTAGATGTTATTACATTTGAAAACGCAGTGTGTCGGCTAAGTGGCGCAGTTGGGCAAGGCGCTCGCCACTAACGCAGGAGATGCTGGGTTCGAGCCCAGCTCTCTGTGTTGCTTCCGGCTTGGCTGGTCGTTCATACTAATACAATTGGCAGTATTAGGGGGTGGGAAAGCCGGTGGGTGGGGATCGGACGTTGTGGACAGTAGGGCTGTCTTAAATACTTCTAAGCTTCGAAGCTTCGTTCGATGGCACAAGCTTCGAACATTAAAAAAAAATCGAAGTTAAAAAAAATAAAAAAATTTAAATGTACGTGTGTGTGTGTGTGTGTGTGTGTGTGAACTACCCATCCCAGTTAGGACAGCCAAATCCCGTCCAATCTTTCGCCGTCGACTAAAGACTCACTTCTTCAACCATTATCTGAAATGATTATAAAAAATAAATAAAAATCTAACCGTGACTAACCTTACTGTCATGCACTTGTCCTAATAAACTAACCTACACTGTAACACGCAACACTTTGATAAACATTGTTACTCAGCTGATAGAGTTGTACCCTTCTTGCTGTCTTGTCGTACAGAACTTGTAAGTCGCTTTGGATAAAAGCGTCAGCTAAATGACTACATGTAAATGTGTGTGTGTGTGTGCGCATGGGGCCATTGGGTGGGGCCGGGGGACAAATACACTGGAGGAAAGTAACCCAGCTCAGCACTGCCCAAATTATATCATCACTATTGCCCGTTTGAAGGATATCATCCTCAAACACATATACACCTACATGCCTTGTAGAATTCCACACATAAGAAAGAAAGATACTGGGATGAATAAACAAAATAGGAAATAAAATGTAGAAATGCATGCAATACATAAATAAATATGAATCTCCATATATGAAATAGAACATTTAGATAAGGTGCTACTGAGATGTTTTGGTGAGTTCTTTGTTTTTTTGTGGAAGTTGCCATTCTTAAAAATGCATGAACATTCACTGATAATTGGTCTGTAGTGGAGTCTACAAGGTCTACATTGCCGGACCATGTAGAATCCGGACCTTGTAGACTGACATCATTCTGTGCATAGTTTAGTCTACACAGGCCATATTTCAAATAATCAAAATCTTACTTCATTCATCTTAAACATTCTTGATTTGGGGGATTGGTAGTTCCCATGAAATCTGAAGTTGTTCAAACGACAACAGCAATCCACCTTGAATTAAATCACACAGCCGAGTGAAACCTTGTTGGCTGCGTCACAGTCACGAAAGGGGCTACTTAATTAATTAATCCAACCCACTTTATTTATAGAGCACATTTAAAAACAACAAAGTTTACGAAAGTGCTGTACAAGTCCCACAACATAAGATTAAAAAAAATTTAAATAAAAAAAAATTCGAAGCTTCGAAAAAGCTCGGCCCCGAAGGTTCGATTGCCAAAAAAAGCTTCGAAGGTCAGCCCTAGTGGACAGCGACTTCTACAGGTCGGTTGGTGCGCCTGTACAGCAGAATCAGGAAGTATCAGGGGCAGCGTGAGCCTCCCACGTGTTACTCCTCACCACTGAGAGATCGCGCTGTACAGGTGAAAAGATGCGACGGCTGCCTCCTTGTGTACCGGAGGGGACACGTGATGCAAGGCTTCGTCCACATTGCAGCCGACCAGTGGGAGGCATGGTCTAACAATGTTCGAGACGGGGGAGGGAAAATTGGATAATACGAAATTGGGAAAAATAGAAAAATGGGGAGAAAAAGTTGATAAAAAAAAAAAAAAAAAAACAGTGTGTCAATAAACTGTTCATGCTGGCAGTCATATTTATTGGTAAGCCTTATGTAAATATAATACAGATTTCCGGGATATGTCTCTTTGACCATTGTGTCTTGAAGCATAATGAATGTCATTGTTCCATTTCTACGGGACAACGTTTTAGATTAGATTAAAATCTATTGTCATTAGATACAGTACAAAGCACAAGTAGGCTACAGTACAACTAAAAGAAGTTTGGCATCCGACCAGAGTGCAAATGTAACAGTAAAGTGCAATAGTAATATACAATGTATGTACAGGTGATTAAACTGGATATAAAATATATAAATTAATACTACTGAGTAATAGTGCTAATCAGATGTATGCAGGGGCGTAGCTGGGGGGGGGTAGCTTAGGATGATTCCAAGGGCCCAGCACTGGGGGGGCCCCCAAACATTTTTTTTTTTTTTTTTACTAGACATCACTCAGGTGTATTATTGATGCTCTCATTGATACTATGTTTGTTTCTGAAGTGTGTGTGTGTGTGTGTGTGTGTATGTGTGAGATATATAGAGAAAGAGGGGGGGCTTTGGTAGACTATTGCATTGGTCCATTCATTGAAGATGAACGCAATGCGACATCCTTTACTAGGCTCACCCACCAACAGTGCGGGTGCTGAACTGCTGATCCGAATGTATAGGTAAAAACCATATTATGCGTTTTCATCAATAAAAAAATTGCCAAAAAAAATTCCGCTTGCGCGCTTACATTCACTGGGGGCCTACAAATACATTCTTTCATGGGGCCCAGAATCTGGAGCTACACCCCTGGATGTATGTACAGAGTTGTAGTATTAATATGTACAGTGATACAGGTATAAAGACACTATGGTAATAAGTCATACTGGCCAGCAGCGTAACTAGTATAAGAGTAGGTAAGGGATATGAATGAATGAATAGATTGCAGAATGGGTACAATGAATGAATGAATGAACAGATTGCAGAATGGGTACAATACAGTACGGCTCAATACACACAATTGTTAAGGGGATGCAGACCAGAGAAAGACTTGTCTTGTTTACATCAGGGTCCCCCATTTTCAATTCATAGTGAAAGATATAGATAGTGAGAGAAAACGGTGCTTTTTCAATGTATGTGATGTATAGATTGGGGAGAGATGACCACAGCTAAAAACGGTGGTAATGAAATGTGCATGGTTCGCTTTAGAAAACGGTGATAGAAGAAGAGGCAGTAGCCATCACTGCAGAAGGTTTAGCAGCCAGCCGAATGTTTACATTCCTTGTAAGAACATAGATAACAGAGTGTAGGCCCAGAGCAGGAGGAGAGGGGTGACCTCTTTAATGCAACAGTGGATGAAACGTTTAATGGTGTGAAAGGTTAGCAGTCGTCATGACAGCACGTCGCATGACAACCAGGAGAGGGGCGGGGGGCCGTCGTTGCTACGACGAAGACCTATAAGTCGAACGGTGTTTCCGGGTAGGGCAGACTAAAATCTGACTGAGACTAAGAGGGAAGAAACCAGAAGAGACTCTCTCCTCTCATTAGAGAGAGAGGGGGGGGGGGGGGGGGGAGAATGGCACATCACCAGTAGCTTCGGCTACCACGAGGATGGTCTTAGGCTAACGACTAGGCCTGACCACTATTGGACTGAATAACAAAAGGACAATCTGAACACACCGAGAGATCATTAGAATAGACTCTTCAAGGACGATACAATTTGATAACATCTGATAACATCTGATTAGGAGGTTCTGTTTATAGCAATAAACAACGCTTTTCCTCATAAGGTATCTCACAGTGTCGAAGTGTCGAATTCTTACGGAGGTGGAGAAGTATTATGGTTTATGGATTGCACTAACGGGGGGGAGATAAGGATCTTATCTACCAGTATCGGAGACGTCAGGACCATTAAAAGTACACAACGCAGAGGAATTGGATGGAGGGCCAAACAGACGAAGACGTGATACTGGCCAGTTTGATCAGAATCTTACAATAGTATCTACAGATATGTAAAAAGGATTATATGTATGCAGGTATGTACAGACCGATGTGACTAGCATGGGCGGCGGGTGTATAAGGCTGGGGCAGGCTGTGCTTTCCCAGACCAGTCGACACATTATTTTTATTTATTAAAAAAAAAAAAAAAAAAGTTTTTTAGCCTTTATTTTTTCCCCTGTGTACCTGTGTGTGTGTGGGGGGGCTGGGGTCCGTCAATGGATAGGTGTGGTGACACTTAACATTCCAGACGGCCTGAATACACTGAAGACTGGCAGGAGCCCCCACCCACCCCCACTTCAAAACATGGTTAAAAAAGAACTTGTCAACAACATCCCTGCAGAACTCTAACACCATATGCTTGCCTGTACCTAATATGTAGAATTATTGTTTGTTTGTACATTGTCTGTACATGTCTGATGTAAATATTTAGCATTTATATATAAATAATATTGGGCATACTGCAGAATTAGGCAGCCTGTCTGTGTGTGTGTGTGGGGGGGGGGGGGGGGGGTCGCCCCGACGGAGGTGTCAATGGGTAGCTGCTGCTGATGCATAATGAATGAATGGTGAGTTGTTTAAAATGACAACATACATGTGTTAATTATTTGATTTGATTGATCCGAGAGACCGAGAGAGATTGCTCCAGAGCATCTCAGAGCATTACATTTTCAACTCGACCTATTAACGTGAACTGCGAACCACAAGGCACCAGCGCCAGCGGCCGCCGCTGTTGAAATGTATATAATATATATGCGCAGGCTGCTGGCTAGTGTGTGTCTTGTGCTGCAGCCGGCTCGCTGGCCGAGGTGTCAACGACGAAGGTGTCAATCTGTGGCAGCGTTTAACATTCCAGGTATACAGGCAGTAACCAATCACGCATAGGCTCAGGTTAAATAATGTGGCCAATCACATCAAAAGCAAACATCTGTGTTCTGAATTTCAGCCCGCCGATCGCTTTGTAGAGAAGCGAGGAGGCATAACTAGCGATCACCTGAGGCTGTATGTTGTTTTATCTTGGCAAACAAGGGCTTGCTCTAAGAGGACATGATGAGAGTCCGAGTTCATCAAATCGTGGACACTTTTTAGAGCTACTGTATGTACATTGTTTTCAAAGCATGATGAGATCTAAATTACGAAAAACGTTCACTTCATTGCAACTTGTGATTCAATTCTCACCAAGACGAAACGTCGCATTTATCTGCATTAAGGTAAGACAATGGTTCATATATTATTGGATGCCTTCATTTGAACACTTAATTTGCACTATATATAAATGAGTGGGGCTCGCTGTAGTATAGCCTAGTAGTGTGTGTGTATATGAAATCAGAACCTGGACAGTTTGCGTGAAACCAAAAATAAAAGGTCAAATTTTTCTCACGCTACGCGCGAGGGGGCGTTCCCAATACAGCCTACCTAGAACATAAGCCCGTCCGCCGCCTATGATGACTAGATATATATGCAGTAAATATACGGTATACAGCACTATTGTACATGCTACTATAGAGTCATTAATTAGGGTATGGGTACGAGGTGGCTGTTATTCATGTTCCAACTCCACAGTCTACTCAAGTTTCAAGTTTTGTTTTATTTGTCACATAAGGTACACCAGTACATGTCAAAATCACCCCCACCCCACCACCTAATGTACATTTTCTTCCCCTTCTGATTTTTTTCTGTTTTATGATGTTCTCTCTTACATAGTACCGTATTATGTCTTAAATGTCTTGATGAATTGAAAATGGAGGACCCTGATGTAGACAAGACTAAAGTATTTTTCTGGTCTTCATCCTCTTAGCAGTTGTTTGTATTGAGCTGTACTGTACTGTACTGCACTGTACTGTATATTGGACCCATTCTGCAATCTGAATACAGTTTTCAATCAATCAATCAATCATGTACATTACAGTGCTGCAATGCTTGGTTCTGTATGCGCCTCTTGAGATTGTGCTTCATACAGTAAAAATGTACAAAGAATAAAGTCCAAATCCAAAGACTATATAAAATATACAATCAGTCTACTTACAATCTCTCTGTCCTCGTGGGTCAGAATGCCTTTAGTGAAACACAGGAAACACACGTCCTGCGTCTTCATGTCCAGGAGGCTGGGGGACAGCAGCTCCAGGAGTCGGACGCAGTAGTCGTTCTCCGCCTCCACGGTGGGGTTGGGGAACCGGGCCTGCTCCACATAGTCCGCTGCGTGTTCACATCCTCCGGCGTCCAGCGCGTCCACGAACTCCCGGAACCAGCCGTCATGATGCGGCTCCCGGAGCACCGCGTCCACCAGCAGGTCCGCCGCCTGCGGGCCGCCCTCGGCCCTCGCCTTGATGCGGATCTGCTCCTTCACCTCGGGATCCATGGAGTGCATGCGGTCCAGGACGGGGTCCACTTGGATCAGTTTACGCAGCCGTGGTCTAAAATCCTGGATGAGACACACGCGTTGGTGGTTGTTATTATTATCATCGGATGACATTTTGATCATTCAACCACGGGGTCTCAACGACAGGCTGTTAATTCGACTGTTGTCTGTGACATAATGGAAACAACATACTCATGACTCATAAGGAAAGCGAAACTGTTTCTCTTTCGTTTCTGCAGAAGTATGAAAGTCATAGAAGTGCACATGCGCACTGCTATTTTTCTTTTTGGCATATTGCTGCCTCCCAGTGTTTGTACTCTGGTACTGCACCGTGTTCTTGCTCTGGTCAGATACATCTTATTGACATTAAGTTGTACACAATATAACTAAACATTTTGTAATAAAAGATGGTCTTGTTTCTTTCAAGTTTTGTTTTATTTGTGACATATAAGGTACATGTACATTACAGTGGAATGCTTGGTTCTGTATGCGCCTCCTGAGATTGTGCTCAAATGAATAAAGACCAAACACTACAAATACAAAACTAAAGTAGAAAATGCAAACAAAATGCAAAAATGAGGTAGAGATGTAGTGCAAATCTTTAAGTAATAAATAAATAAAATGGTGTAGTGTTAAGTGTTTAAAGTGTCTAAAGTAAATGTTAAAAGTGAGTGTGTGCAATGAATGTAGAATGGATGGGTTAGTGTTGCATAGAGTCATTGAGCCTCCTGGTGACCTGGGGATCAAATAAAATGTATTTGTAAGGCCCGATGTTCTGAAGGTTCAGATTAACACATAGAGTCTGCGTTTATTATTTTGTATAACTTATATATTGTTTATATATATAAGATATATATTTTCACGTCATCTGTTTACCTACCAGTATTCATCATTCGCTTATTTGTATATGTTCCACTCTTAACGCCGTAGACAGCGTGAGCGCATGCGCGGGGTTCTTGGGACATGCCTGGACAGAGTGTGTGTTATAGAAGAAATGTTTGGCAGCAGTAACAGGACGGCAAGCAACGTATCTTGACAGAGAGCTGTACAGCTAATTAGATACCACATAATATTGTCGAGCCACTATTGGCACAGTATAGTGACTTGTTCGAGCGAAGTAACGTTGAGAGACTTATAGCTGAACCCAGCGGCGTTCTGGATTTAACTACCTATTGAAGACGACATGCGGGTTGGCCTAAGTGTACAAGGGCTAACTAGCTAGCAACCATGCCAACGGGCTTTTTGGACTAATAGCTATTAATCCTGCCATCGGGCGCTAGGAATACAGGAACCCGGTCCGTACGAGACCCTCCTCACCAGCGACGACAGGATTATCCCAAGTTTGTCTGCGGCTCTCTGGAGTAGGAGCTCCAGAGAATTACCGTCTCCACCCGCCATCTTGCTTTCCCCGTGCTGCTCGCTTCTTCTCATTCCATTCCAAGCATCAATGGTCGAGTACTCGTAGTTCAGGACTATCGTTACCTCTGACATTGTTGCATTGACATTATCGTATTAAAGGAGATCTGCGCTATGTATAATATGTATGCTTTCTATTACTATTAAAGTGATTATTCAACTTTGTATCACTGTCCCCTCGCAGTTAATAGAGTGTCCGCCATTTTGTGTACCTATACTATCTGGCTAATTAATATTCTTTAGTAGTGGTTTAATCTAGCATTTCAATACAGTCAGGGTTGTGTAGCCCCTTAGCTACACCCGACAACACACATTAATGTCCCCATGGGCCGGACACGTCTTCTTTAAACAAGTCAAGAAGAAACATCACAATAAATCAAGAACAAAACAAAAACACCATGAAGTCCAAAGTAAAATGTAAAATAAATAAATTAATGCAACACTCCCAGACATACCCCACACGAAGGTAAGGACAAACTCACTAAAAACCTAGCAATAGGGGGGAAAAAGCACCACAGGCAATGTGGAGGGGAGACACCTTAGAAGGGCCGTTCAAGGGGGGATCTCCCTTCTTAGATGTCGGTGATAGTAGTGTTGCTATAAAACAGGCGAAACAGTTGGTAAGCATGTACATATACGTGTAATGAAACACAAATAAGTACATGCAATAGCAACATTTCGAAAGATTGAAAATAGAGCTGATGACAGATCTATTTGAGGTATGGGGTCGGTGTAGAGGATCGCATCCTCCCAGCCATCATCACGGGACGTCCACCACTCCGGTCATCACCACGAGACATCCACTCACAGGGAGATGGGGACAGGCGTTAGACAGTTTGCATGTTTGTGATGGGCGGAGCAATAGATACATGTAGTAAGCATATTATGTGAATAGAATAGAAGTAACCCAGCAATGAACTAGAACAGGCATGGTTTAGACGTTGTAGGTCGGACAGAAGATGGTATGCAGCTGATCCATGACCTCAATGATGCACATAACCAATGTGGGGGTAGAACAGTCACTGCAATCTTGGCAATCACCCCGAGACATCCACCACCTTGGTCAACACAACGAGACAACCACTCAGAGAGATGGGGAGATGGGGGCAGGAGTTATAGAGTTCCCATGTTTGTAGTGGGCGGAGTTGGAGCAATAAATACATGTAGTGGACATGCATACATGGTGACAATAGAATCAACGTATATAAGAGAATTGTGAAATTAAATAATGGATAGAACTAAGAACTACTGCAAGCATGTAAACAGGATGAGATACAAGACGATGGCTCAGGGCCATATGCCCCGGGGGGCAGGAGAAACCACTCAGAATAGGTCAAGGCAGAGCAGGTAAGGTTCAACGCTGCAGGCCAGACAGAAGGCGTTAAGAAGCTTTTCCATGGGACCGGTGGTGCTCATGTCCAGTATGAGGTAGAAGGTCACTGGAATGTCTATATCGATAAATTCACTCAGAGACAGAGACAGGGGTTAAAAAATTCTAGCAGATAGGGGCGCCCTCGTGGCGCATACCATAGTGCCTCGCACACCTACGCGGCCATCCCGGGTTCGCTGCACACCCCTGTGGGATCATTTGTCGCATGTCTTCCCCACTCTTCTCCCGTTCACCCTCTCCTCTGTCGGTCATGTCTGACCAGAAAAAGCCAGAAAAGTGCAAAAAAAATAATAATAATAATAATAATAATAATAATAATAATAATAATAATAATAATAATAATAATAATAATATTCTAGCATATAACAGACATCCTAAGCTCCTTTTGAGTCTCTTTGTACCGGCCATGAGACTCCGGTAGTGCTTGCCTGGGGATAGAAGCTCCTTCTGAGTCTCTCTGTACTGGCCATGAAACTCTGGTAGCGCTTGCCTGGGGATAGTAGCTCCTTTTGAGTCTCTCAGTGCTGTCTATGAGACTCAGGTAGCGCTTGCCTGACTGCAGCAGTGCAAAGAGGCAGTTGTGTATGTGTCAAGACTTTTGGTTTATTTAATATAAGGATCAAATCCATGTAAAGGCGCCTAAATAATTTAACAGGTGTTTGTGCTTGTGAGCATGCGCAGTTGGCGCAACTGCCTTTTTAAATGGTGGCTGATGTCATTCAATGTACAGCCCCCCCCCCCCCCAACCCCACCCCACCTACCCAACCTCCTCCAATGTACAGTTTCTACGTCAAATATATACTCTCTTTTCGGGACTCTTTTTGTATCACAAACAGTACTGTATTTGCAAATCTGGTATGTCATAAATGTATAGATGTAGCAGCAGTACTGTCTATCTGTATGTCATGTATGTCATATATGATGAATTGAAAATGGGGGACCCTGATGTATACAAGACGAAAGTCTTTCCCTGGTCTGCCCTTAACAATTGTATGTATTGAGCTGTACTGTACTGTACCCATTCTGCAATCTGTTAATAAAGTTTTCAATCAATCAATCAATCAATCTAACCAGATGACGGGTGTTGAATGGCTTGCGTGAGATGCGGAAGTAAACATTGCCAGGCATTCTGGTAAATGTAGTTATTGTAGTTCTCCCTCGTTCAAAGGGGACATGAGTCATGACATGCAGGTTTGATAAATGTATAGTGTATGAAATGTATAGTGTATGTATATTCAATAGTAGTATTGATAGTATATTAATATACATACAATATAACTAATAATATTATGCTTAATTAATGTGTATGCTACTGTGCATTTTTGTTCTGTTTCACAGGTTTTTGACCTATGGTCAGCTGTGGAATTTACAACTGCTATGGTCAGCTGTGGAATTTACAACTACAAACTATGGTCAGCTGTGGGAATTATATAAAGTTGTATTGTGGAAAAACATTTCAACTAGTTTGTTTAAAATAAACAAACTCTAATGACTAACCATTGAGTCATCCATTGTGTGGTACCTGTCAGACCCTTTCGGAGGGATTCAAATGAACATTTTTGAAAGATCCGAACAATATATACAGACAGCAGTAGGGATGCACCGATATGAAAATTGGCCACCGATACCGATACCGTTCAACAGAATCGGCCGATACCGATACCGATACCGATATTTGTGGCAAAAAATAAGTATTTGTAATTTTTTATTTTTTATTTTTTTTAATGAAACTACTGTATATTTGTATGTGTGTTTGTATTTGTAGGCCTCTTTACTTACTTAAAAAAAGGAAACATCAAGAAATATGTTTATGGTATTAATTCCACCATGCCATGTAGCACTATCCCTCTCCCAGTATCGTCTGGCGCCTGCAGATGGATACTATTCTCTCAACCAGCGCTCTCAACCAATGCAATAGAACCATTTTGATTGACAGTCGATTCGGCCAATTACGTCACACCGCTAGCACCCACCTCCTGCTGTTCTTATCACCAATCGGCAAGCGTTTATTCATTTTCTACTTCCGGGCATGCCGCCATTGATCTGCTTGCGAGAACCACAACAAGCTAATACGTTAGCTGCCCGCCGACCAGCGCTCCACAAGATGACCAAACGAGACACAATGATTTTACTGCAACAAATGTTATAATAAAACAAAGCCTTTCTTTTTTTTTTTAAACTTTGACCAGACAGCTGGTTCTTTTTAGCGTTTATCACTTTTTCTGGTCAAGCATGACCGACAGAAACAGGTTGAATGGGATATAGAGTAGGGGAAGACTCTGAGAAAATACGGCGAGTCCGGGAGTCGAACTCGTGTACCCCAGATCCGTGACGCGCACGGTTGTCCCCGACGCCGAAATGGCGCCGAGATACGCGGTGAGCTACTGGAGCTCCCCAAAACAAAGCCTTTCTATACATTTGTCTGGTTGAAAACTTTATTAACAGATTGCAGAATGGGTAGTTGGGTACGGAATGAGCAACGGAATGGAACTGAGCTATGAACGGAGTAATGCCTTGCTTACTTGCTATCTTCGGGTAAATAATATGCTGATGTTATTGAACGTGTAACACTAACTATATAACGTTAATGCCACAAAATGAATGTTTGTGTCATTTTAACAGCAGATACTTTCTTAAATGCCATCTTCCCGAGAGAGAGGTGTTGACAGGGAGCTGTGATGGGTTCGCTTGGTTGTGTTATTAATAGCATTGAACAGCTAACCGAAAGCTAGCGTTAACTAACGTTAAAGGTTTAGCCATAACGTTACCTTGGCTAAAGTTGGGGCTATTCATAATCCAGCAATAATGGCTGCAGACCTGCAAGCAAAGTACAGCAAGTTGGCAAAGGAGTATTCCAATGTAAATCACATTTTCACCAGTAACGTTAGTCTTCCATCTGCCGGTAGCTCATGCTAGCTAACCTAGCTCATGTTAACGTAGTCACTGAGCGACCACCTCGCGTACACAATTAATGACATGTTGCGGACAGCCATATCGGTGACAATGTTTAGCTTTTAGTGCCAAATGATAAGAGTCTGAAGTGGAGTCTCAAAAGAGAATGTTGAATATTTAGTAGTAACTTTGATGCAGTAGCTTGTGTGTGTGTGTGTGTGGGGGACTGGGGGCGGCGCCGTTGTGCAGGACGCGACTGAATTTATCGGCTACTGCCATCGGCACATTCGAGCTTATCGGCCGATAGGCCGATTGCAGTCAACAAGGCACTTATCGGCCGATACCAATACCCGACCGATACATCGGTGCACCCCTAGACAGCAGTGTTGTAGTCGAGTCACTAAATCTCAAGTCAGAGTTTTGAGTCCCCAGTGTTCGATTCCAAGTCACCAAAGAAGAGCCTGAGCCAGGTCCGAGTGGAGTCCCCATTACCCTAGTCCGAATCCGGGTCCAAGTCATCAAGGTTGAGTCCACTCCACTCTGGCAGTCAAAGAGATGACATATGAATTAAAAAAGCTGATATATCTACATTAACACTTTGATCGCCAGGCTTAAATTCATAATTTACTATCCTCCGCCAGCTCTATTTACTATGGAGAAGTTCCCCTTCTTTGCAGGGCTATAACTTTTTAAATTGTATTGCTAAATTGACATTACTATGGCCCATTCAACATCAAGTATCTATTGTTCAGGGTGTAGCAACGTTATACTTTTTCATTCACATATTCATACTAAAATACGGTCTAAAGTATAAGTATGTTTTTATCGTTTTCTGCAGCTTTCTCCAGAATGTGATTTATAGCCCCAAATGCATTATATTGATGATCAAATACAGTTTGGATAGAAATCTGCGCGAGATAACATTTTTCAAATGGACGTGCTTCTAGAAGTTACTACTTATGATCTGATGTTGACCGGATGGGGGGGGGGTCGTTTATAATTCCGTGGCCAACGTTATATGATTCATCTAGTGTGGGTGATATGATCATTAGAGCAGTTAGTATCGAACACGTTAAAAAATAACGCTGAATCTTACCGTAGCTTCCTCATAGCGTTGGGCGATGAGCGTGGAACAGAAATTTTCCTATTATGGGATGTAGAAATATGCGATCCATTTCCAGGTTGTATAATAGTATATACGTCCAAATCATGTTGTTTATCGAGTTATTGGTAACTGATTGCTATCCGTTGTGTCCAGCTCGAGTCATGAGACTATTACCGAGTGATCGGACCGAATTGAAATGAGCACCAGCTTCCATTTCCTGTTTCCGCTCTGGGCGATCCGCCGATCGGCCACCAGATGGCGCTCTTGAACCGTTGGAGAGTTGAGAGGGGATCAACAGGAGATCTCAAGTCTCCGGGGGAGAAATATGATTTCGATCACAGATTTTTGAAATATTGATATCAAAGACGTGGTACGGCGTCTTTGGCAGAATGAGCATGGCGGGGAAAGATGTGGGACGGCGTTTTTGGCGACCATAGTGTTAAACATAATGACACAGCGGTCACCATTTCAAAGGGGGTTTATTTACTTTGTGACACGATAGCCAAACAAATGCACTACCCATCAATATCTTATGCCAAACGATTAGGGCATTATACAAAATAAAAATAAAACGATTTATCAATTAACAAGTCCGAGTCCAAGTCTGCACCTTCCGAGTCCGAATGGAGTCAATGCTCAAGTCCAAGTCCGAGTCATCAGTGCTCAAGTCCAAGTCGAGTCACGAGTCCTGAAAATCAGTCCATGACTCTGACTCGAGTCCTACAACACTGACAGAAGGATGTGGATAGATCAGAAGTCTCTTAGTTTATTCTGCGAATGCAGTACTGCACAGCACCCTCTCTCACCTAGACTGCCAGAAGGGGGGCTATGTGAGACTGTTGTTCATTGACTATAGCTCAGCGTTCAACACCATAGTCCCCACCAGACTGGTGGACAAGCTGATCGAGCTGGGTCTGAGCCCCGCTCTGAGCGCCTGGATACTGGACTTTCTGAGTGAAAGTCCAGGCGGTAGGGTGGGGGGTCAGACCTCCAACACCATCACCCTGAGTATTGGGTCCCCCCAGGGCTGTGTTCTGAGCCCCCTGCTTGTTCAGTTGTACAGTGTCCCCCACCCACTCCTCCTGGTTCCGTCAACCCCAATGGTTCCTCCAGTTTGCTCTGAACTCTGAAAAAACGTTTTCCTTTGATGCTTCCAACACCTGGAATGTCCTCCGACTGACTCTGAAGCTGAAGGTTCTTCTAACACTTGGAATGTCCTTTGACTGACTCTGAAGCTGAAGGTTCTTCCAACACCTGGAAGCGTCAATACTTTTACCAACGGAGTTCCGCGTGCGCCTTCTGCGATCTGATTGGCCAGGCCACTGACGTTTCTGGTCGTGTGACATGTGCGGCCAATCGTGTGACGCCTGTTTTTTTCACCGGTTAAGCTTAGGCACTCTTTCGAAGTTGGTTAAGGTTAGAGTTTGTCTTAGAGCAGGGCGATAGAACACCAGCCCTGATTCCAAACTCTAACCTTAACCAACTTCGAAAGAGTCGCCTAAGCTTAACCAGTGATAAACTAGACGTTAGGTAGTTTGCATGCCGTTCGAGGCGGAAATGGGCAAAGACACAGGCGTCACGCGATTGGGCGCACATGTCACATGACCAGAAACGTCAGTGGCCAATCAGATCGCACCAGAAACGTCAGTGGCCAATCAGATCGCAAAAAGCGAACGCAGAACTGGAAATCCGTTGGTAAAAAAATAGACGCCACCTGGAACGTGTTTGTCAAGACAAAAGAAGAAAACATTGTGCTGTCGTTTTTGTAGATCTGTCAAAAGCAATTTGACACAGTTGTTCTATTGCAAAGGTTAATGTTGGCTTTGACGTGTTTGCTTGAAAACGGTTTCAGAGCTATTTTATCTGAGAGATGTCAGTAGCTTAGCTTCTGTGCCCCACAACACGTGGAATGTTTTGCAATGCACTTGAAAACTCAATACTTTAGTATACATTGGTCAGTGCAATCTATAATAGCCAACATTTCACCTCAGTCTGTAGTTGTTTTAATTAATTGAAATTGTTTAATTGATTTGACCTTTTTGTTTCCATATAGTTTTTGTATTTATGATGTGCTTCCTGATGTTGTTGTGAATGAGAGACCAGAAGGAATATAGCTCTTAGCTTCTCTTTCATCTAAGTATTTTATCGTCATAGCTCTGTTTCCCTTATGTAGGTGGAAACAATACAGTTCAGAAATAGATAGAAAAAAGTACTGAGAGACAAATACAGAACTGAGGAACTATAGATAGTTGCTCTCAGGGAATGTTTTGATTTCTTCAAAACAAAAAATAATGGTTGTCTTGTTGTTTTTTAACCTTATTTTAGCCATGAATATTTTCGTTATCTCTTAGGTAGTAAGAGAGTGTTATTTTAAATGTTGTGATATTGTAAGAAAGGGGCAGGAGTAGATAAGCTGTGCTTCCTTCTGCCTCTTCTCCAACTCATTGTTAAAGTTATATGTTATATGTAGGGTTGCAATTAACTGTCTAACTGAACATAACTGCTTCCATTGATTGTATATAACTGTTTCCACTGGACGGCGCTATAGGCGGAGCTTTTACTGTTACTACCAGGTAGAGAGTATAAGAGCTCATGTCAACTCCCTCTTCTTCCTCTTCTCACATCTGCCTCTCACGGAGAGGAGACCCCATGTACTGCTGTGCTATGATCCACTGTAAATAATAAACCACGCCGATTAAGGGCTCAAGGTAGAAACCATGTCTCTTGACCACATTATTGTCGCCCTATAGCCTGATTCTGTCAACAGGTTATGAGCCCAGATCACGCCGGGGGCGAAATAATAAGGGTAGCAAGTTTAGCTAAAGTATAGGCTAGGTTAGCACCGGGAGTACCGCGTGGCTAGACGCTAGGCCAACAGGAGCTAAAACTACGCCCACCGTCAAAGAGCAACATGAAAGCCAAGAAGTCTCCCAGGAGGGTCAAGAAGGTAGCAGCCGGGAGTCCCAGGAAGGTAGCAGCCAAGAGCCCCGAGGACGCGGCACCGGGGGAGACGGAGCATGCTGAGCACAACGGAGGCGAGGGGGAGAACCCCGTCTTAGAACGCGTGGCGCCTGCTGAGCACAACAAAGGCGAGGGGGAGAACCCCGTTTTAGAACGCGTGGCGACCAAAGGGAGGAGCAAATGGCCCTCATTCAATGGAAAAGCAGAGGACTACGAGCTCTGGGAAGAGCGCATGGCGGCGATGGTCGGCGTGAGACGGATCGAGGCAACGCCTGGAGAGTAGCGGAACGAGAGGGCTTCATCCCCAGGGCGCAGACAGCGTACGTCACCAGGCCAACGCAGCTGCAACAGGCCCAAAGGAAGGGACTGATCGTGGACACAGGTGCGTCGTCCCACGTCATCAACGACAGGAGTCGGTTCAAGAACTTTGACAGAACTTTCCGCCCGGAGAGACACAGCATGGAGCTGGCAGACGGAAAGCGCACCTACGGGTTGGCGAAAGAGAGAGGAGATGCACAGGTATGCCTCACGGACAGCGGGGGGCGCCGGCGTACAGTGACGTTAAAGAACGCTCTCTACATACCGTTCCCACAAGGACTATTCTCTGTAATAGCGGCTACTGCGAACGGTGCCAGAGTGTTCTTCATTGAAGGTAAACATTTTCTTGTAGAGCCCAACGGTATGCGATTTGACATAGAGGTGTATCAGAGAATGTATTACCTGAAAACAGAGTGTAATCAAATCAAATTTATTTGAATGACAATGATATGTGTAAAGTAAATATCAGCCACGATATTCATACATGGCATGAGATTATGGGTCATTGTAATTACAAGGATTTACTGAAACTGCAAGCAGTGACAGAGGGCATGCACATTGAAGGTGAAAAACGTAGACCTGATAAAGAATGTGTAGTGTGCATAAAGGGGAAGTTTGCTCAATCGAGAAACAGAAATCCCACAGAAAAAGTAAAGGTACCACTTGCGTTGGTTAACACAGATCTTGCCGGGCCAGTAAGAAACGAGTCCATAGGAGGCTTTAGATATGTACAGTCTTTTACAGACGTGTGCACAGGGGCAGTGTTTGTTTACTTTCTTAAAGCAAAGAGTGACACACTCCAGGCCACGCACAAACAGAGAGTTCCAATCACTGTTGAGGAGGAACAGGATAAGACATGAGACGTCATATCCATATTCCCCACACCAAAACGGAGTGGCAGAGAGGGAATGGCGCACTCTTTTCGAAATGGCTAGGTGTAAGCTAGTAGGCAGTAATTTACCTAAGAGTCTATGGCACTATGCGGTGCAAGAAGCCGCTTACACCAGAAACAGGTGCTTTAATAAGCACACAGGCACAGCATACAGCACTGACAGGAAAGAAGTGTAATCTTGCCAGAATGCACCGATTTGGATCAGTGTGTTATGCGTACCTGCAGGACAGAGGAAAGCTTGAGTCCAGATGTGAAAAAGGACTTTTTGTATGGACACGACAAAGGGAGCCCCGCTTTCCTAGTCTATTATTCCGATAAAGGGAAGGTGCAAAAGCACAGACTAGTGAAATTTGTCACAAAGACAACGTGCGAAATCAAGACACAAACCGAGGAGCCATGGCTGGACTCCAGGGTTAGGTATGGGGAAACAGAGACACCACAGCCTAGTGTACCGAGCACAGACGTGCAGGCAGGCAGCCAGACACCCCCAGAGGACGATGACGAGCAGCACCCGAGGGTGACGTCACGTGCCACAAGCAGTGGGAGGTATCCCTCAAGGGAACACAGACCCCCAAAGTATCTGACAGACTATGCCCGGAAAGGGAGTGACGAGGAGGACAGTACACCCACCACCGTTGATTACTGCTACAGGGTAGTTAGTGGGTTACCGCAGACCTTTAAAGAGGCAATAGTGTCCCCTGAATCAAGTAAATGGGAGAGAGCAATGGATGAGGAAATGAGGTCCCTAGACTAGAGGACAACCACACCTTCACTCTAACCAAGTTGCCAGAGGGCAGACAGACAGTGGGAGGGAAATGGGTGTACTCAATCAAGGAAGGGATCGAAGGCCACAAAGTACAAAGCGAGATTTGTAGCTAAGGGTTTCAGTCAGAGGGAGGGGATAGACTATGGTGAAACATTCTCCCCCACAGCCAATCTGACCAGTGTAAGGGTAGTGGTTCAGAAAGCAGCTGAGGACAATCTGATTTTACATCAGATGGATGTAAAGACAGCCTATCTGCATGCACCCATAGATAGGGAGATATATATGGAACAACCTGAGGGTTACGAAAAGAAAGGAGAGAAGCTAGTGTGTAAGCTAGAAAAATCCATTTTACGGCCTGAAACACTCTGGGCGAAATTGGAACGAGATGCTTCACACATGTCTCATTGAGGGCCACTTCCTACAGAATCCAGTAGACCCCTGTGTTTACTCAAGGGAGTTGTGAAGTGCCACAGAACAAGTGACACTTTTGGACAATGACATCCTGAGTCGTTCCTATATGACTAGTATAATCTTTAAACTGAACTCTGGAAAGATAGCTCTATGATGGCTCTACTTAAAAAAAATGGAAATGAGCCTTTAATATCTGCAGGAAAGGTGCCTGTTGTCTGTGAAGAAAAGGGAGTCAACCTGGAGAATGTGCTTCAGCAGAAGAGAGAAAGCTATAAAATATTAACCCTTACAGACGAAAAGGGAATTCAAGGTTGAGGGTTGAGAACCAGGGAGTCC
This sequence comes from Notolepis coatsorum, assembly GCF_963971535.1. NCBI lineage: Eukaryota > Metazoa > Chordata > Actinopteri > Aulopiformes > Paralepididae > Notolepis > Notolepis coatsorum. The sequence goes on from NC_140167.1 coordinate 165,181,388, forward strand.
TGAAACTATAGAGGGAAATCTTAAAAAAACTATATAACAATTAAATGTTTAATGTGTACAGTAAAAGTTTTCATAAATGGCATGCTTATAATTAACTGTCAGTAGAGAATAATACTAAAAGAAGGATGTGTAAAACTGTTTGTCTGGAGGGGATCTTTAAGAAATCTTGATAAGAAATCCTATGGAGGGCCTCGTGCATCGTACCATGTCACGTGGTCACCACAGACAAAGCCGTTGTCTGTTCTGAAGGAATAAGGGACTTTCTGTTACTTAAAACCACTAGGTAACTAGAAGTAACGTTAGTACAAAGAAGGAGGAGTTCATACGAATTATGTATTGTATTTTGGTTTGCTAAACAAAAATGACATCCCTGTGACATCACTGTGTTTAGACCAATCAGAAATATGGTACAATGTCGATATAAAAGAGACGGTTGCCCATTCAAGAAACAGACTTTTTTGAGAGATTTTGAGGAGATGACTGAAACCTGATATATTGTAAGCTGAAACTTGTGTACTTATAAAAATGAAACTGAACCTTTAATGTAATATTCTACTGTTAAAAAATAAAAACAATCTTCTTTTGGAAACAACGTTTGCTTCTATTTTTCCCAAAAAGACGGGTAAGCATGGAGATGTTTTTTTGCATTGTAACTTTACCAGTAATGTGCCTGATTTATGATGTAAAAAACCTCATGAGTGTGGCTTTCCCCAGACGGAGTAGAAGGAGAAATAGGATTATGCATTAAGGAGAAAGGTGGGTTCTGTAAGCCTGGTTTTATCAAGTAATGCCATACAGTAAACTCTACGGCCAACCGAGTAGATTAAAGCAAAATAAATAAAAGTAAACTCCACGGCGAACCGAGTAGATTAAAGCAAAATAAAGAAAAGTAAACTCTGCAACTCCAATCAATCAACTGTATGACTGGAGGGGACGGGGGGGTGCCTGTGTGTGAGCCGAGGTCGGCTGAGTTTAAGCCCTGAAATTTATAGACACAATTGAGTCCTAGACGTCCCAAACTTCGCAGGACGCTGCTTGAAGCTGGGATTCGGACCAATGAGTTATGGGATAATCAATCTGACCTCGGTTTACGACTCGTACTTAACAGGAGTCAAAAGAGTCAGGAAAAGTGATAATCGTCATTTGGGTGGATGATTTGATCATCGCAGCAGACAACACTAGAAACCTAGATCAGGTGAAAGGTATGCTCTCCACCAGATTCAAAATGAAAGACCTTGGCAGGTTAAAGCATTTCCTAGACATGGACTTTGAACAGTCTGCCAATTGTGTAACAGTATCCCAGAAGAGATATGTGGAAAAGATTCTAAAACGTTTTGACATGCAGGAATGTAGAGCAAGGGAAACGCCATGTGATCAAAAACTGGACTACCAGGAGGATGCTCAGAAACTGAAGCTGTGGGTAGCCTCATCTATTTGACAACATGTACTCGCCCTGACCTATGTTTTGTAGTGAGTAAGTTGTCACAGCATTTTGCTGATCCCACAGAGGAGCACTGGATTACGGTAAAACATGTTTTTCGTTATCTCAAAGGTACAGTAGATAAACAGCTGTGTTTCAGAAAGAGCAGCGAGGGATCGCAACCAGGAAACCCTAAGCATATACAGCACCTATGGGTCTGCTCCATATGGTTACAAAACTTTGTACCAAAAGGAAACCACACATTTGTGGTTAACCCGGCCAACAGAGGCCTACGTAATGGGGGGGGGGAATGGCAAAAACCATACAAGACATGGCAGGACCCGGCTACGCCGACTGGTGTGCAAGAGAAGTGGCCAGACAACCTCATAACCTCCTTAAGGATGGCACAGTGCTGGTAGGAGTCCCCTACCTACTTAAAAATAAGGGTTACGAGGGGATACTGACAATTGCCATGCAAGACATACTGCCCGGAACAGACCTTGAAGGCCAAACCTGAGTACTCCTGGTATATTACAGGAGCATTTTCAGACAAGCCCAGAGAGTAGGCATAACAAGCCTAGTCATGACACTGTTCGGAACAGGGATTTGGCACTATGACGTCAACACGAGCATATGGTGCTTCTTGGAAGCCTACCAAGAAATACCAGCTGCATCCATGGCAGTGGTCTTGCTAGTCCCGGACAAATACCAAGCAAACACAGTGCGCAGAGCTCAAATGGAGGCATGGCCATCACATTACCGTAATGGCTGGGGAAATCTGTTCGAAGAAATTGAGCCCACTATGGTCGGAGACCTCACACAGGTCATGAACGAGGTGGCATACAGAAACCAGACATGGTCTGGTCCTCAGGGAACACCGCGGGAAGCGAGTCACTCAGAACAGAGGGCCCAAATCACGTGGCCCCCGTCTGGACCCGGGAGGATGTATGAGGAAACACCAGACACTCGGCCTCCCAGCACTGAGAGAGAAGGCTCAGGGGGTTTCACTAACCCTGGAAGCCCTGCACTCCAGTTTTCCGGTGCGAGGCACACCCAGGAGGGGGTGACGCAGGAACGTAGTCAGGACTCAGGAGCAGACGCAGACCAAGCACGGCCTGTACCCCCTCACAAGTACATCAGCCAGAGGGAACCCCGCTCAATTAGTGACCCCTCTGGATGTGAAATGAGGGAAGTTACTAGCGGGGGACAACTACAGACGCTGGGGGGATCAGCTACACCAATGGCTACATCAACCCCAGGGCGAGATTACTCCCTGGGGTGCTTAAGCCCAGGACCACGTGTTCACGAGGAAGTGAAACAAGCAAGAGCAGCCTATACCTCTCGCCGTGGTGAACACTCAGGGGCGAGAGGAATATCTACTGACTCTCACAAAGAAACACCAGACATAACAGTCACTAACTACCCAGTCTGGACCGACAACTCTGACGCACCATGGTCAATTCTCACCTTCACTGGACCATCTTTGACGAGCTATGGTAGATGGGAAACAAGCATGGTAACGGCAGGAGGCGCTTATTACCGGAACCTGAGGAAACAGGTAATGGAAATAAGGACCAAAGAACCCCTGAAACCGGGCAAGGCAGTAATCACTGAGTGTGATTATAATGTGTTTCACGCGGAGAAAGTTGTCCATGTGACACTAAGCCAAAACAGGTATAATAAAGTACAGTCCTCACAAAATAACTGGGACAATCTGGTGTCCCGGATGAAGGATCTACTGCAGAGAAGAGAAATCTATGCTGGCCATGGTACCAAGGACATGCCCTACCGACTAGCCATAAACCTGATGTGGGGCAGGTCTCGAGTATATGGCCAAAGAGGCATATGGTTGGGGGAGGCAGTAGTCCGCGCAATCTCAACCATAAGAAGTGCAAAACACACGGAAATCTGCCTCATGGTAGAACCCAAGGACCATGAGGGAATAACCCAGGCCTTGACTGAAGCAGGAGAGAGTGAGGAGGATGAGGACAGTGAACCGGCATCGGTACCCCTCGATCCCCCTCCAAACCCTAAGGGGTCGGGAATTGGACCCAGGAAGGAAAAGTCCAATTCCCAGAGCTCCTCCCGAACAACAGAAAGAGGGAGATCATCCACTCCCCGGAAACCAACAGTACAGTTCGAACCAGAAAGGGATGGACTTGCCAAATCCCGGGCTAAGAGTATTCTTAGACGACTAGGCTGTCCCCAGGAGTCAGGGGACGACCCAACAGATAGCGGACCGGAGTATACTGATCCAGATCAGGACTCAGAAATAGAGGGAGACCGGGATCGGTCAAGCTCCAGAGCCTCCTCAATGTCCTCATCTCGGTCAAGATCTAGGGAGAGAGTTCGGTACCCAAGGGGCGAACCTCCTAGGCCTCGGAACAAGAGAGCCAAACCGGTCAAACTGAGACCTATAGGCCCCGGGGCCCCCCTGAAGGGCACCGCCTTCCAGTCACCTTCAGGCTTGACCTGGAGCTCAGGATTGGAGGACGTCTCCGACGAAAGTGAAGGAGAATTGGCAGGAGAAGAAACAGGGGATATTATGCCAGCATATCCCGTGACATGGAGGAAGGCTCGGGCCTTAGCACGGTCACCTGAGGCAGAGAAAGTGTTGTCTCACCCGGGAATAACGGAACCATACAAGCATGCATATTTACATGCTGGCTATGACGTACTGCGCGAACAAGTGTACAAACGGGACAGGGCCATGGCCGAAATAGCCAGGAGAGAAAGACACTGGTTGAACAAAGCCCCGTCCATAAGCCCAATCCGAGCCCTGAGACACAGCACGGAGGAACACCGCCCGGAGGTAAGCCCTCACTCCATACTGGCCCAATCTCCCGGAGACATATACCGACCAAGAGGAAAGAGTTTACATACCGACAGGAGTCTGTATGACAGTGCCCAATATGGAGAAAGCAACAAAGCACAAGAATTATTGAGCAAAACCCAAGTGCTCAAGAAACTGGCCCCAGAAATGATTCATGGGGAGACCCAGGCTGCTTATATCCATAGGATTGCTCAGATTTTCCATGGGTCACCTCTCTACGATGACCCGGATGCCGCTCGCATTTTGCGACACCTCAAAGGACTGGAGATCCCCGAAGGGGCGTCTATGGCCCAAATGATGGAAATAGAAGTGAGAACCCCCGGTCAAGATCCAGGGGAAAATATGGTGGAGAAACTAATCCCACAGGTGAAAGACGGGAGTGTGTCTCTCACTGTTGCAGCGGAATCAGTCATACGTGGAGGACCTGTGCAAGGATCAGGCTTACTACTTGAAAAATTATTCATAGGAGTACCAGGGGGTAACCGTCTTGCAGCCAAATGCGCAGCATGGTCCCGAGACCAGTTACGGACGGAATGCATGCTGTATGACCAAGTCAAAATGCTTTCTCAAACCAAATACAATAAAAGTGAAAGGAAAGGGGAGAACCCACGAGAGGAGAAGGCTCAAATTCGGCCTCCCAGAGCCCAGCAACAGCCAGCGGCTAACGTTAAACCTACCTACTCAAAAAACGACAAAAGGGGGGGCTCCCAGGAGTTCCCCCCGAGGATAACCAAGGACGAGAAAGGGAAGAAGAATTACATGTACCTACCTCCAGACGAGTGGGCCGCATTAACCCCAGAAAAGCAAGCAGAAAGGAGGGCAACAAGGGAGGAATTCAAATCCCGGAAGGAGAGAGAATAGAATCCTGGCCTCCTGGTGATGTGACACATGACACTCGAACATGGGAAGAAGACAGAGTGACAGAGAGTCTATTAACCCTCAATATAGATCCCCAGGAGAGGCCCCTACTGAATGCTATTGCACTCAAGACACAGGAGACTGATGGGAAGTTAACGTGTCAAGTGGGAAACGACCAATACCTAGTAGACACTGGGGCGGAAATTTCCCTGCATGTAAATACACCCATTACCGGATCCATAGAAGTGGAATTAGGTAATGGGACCAGAGCCCTCATGGGTACAGGGGAGAAGCATGGGATATCAGGAGTGGTAGGACCACCTAATTCGGAACCCCTGTTATCCCCAAAAGACTTGATACTACTGTACGAAAAGGAAAAATGCATACCCAAGTGTGACCCGAAAAGGCCACAGCACAGAGTCCGTGTCAAATATATGAAGCCAGTGGACATACGGGGCGAAATGGAAAAGGTTGTGGAAGAGTCCGAAAGCCATGAGAAAACCCTCATACGAGAAATACTCAAGAGAGGCTTATATGCTGCCCACAAGAACGACGTGGGAAGGGTGGACCCCAAGTATACACACACTATAAAGGGGACCATACCACCGAGACATGCACAGCACAGGGTGGACCCGAGGTGCAAAAAGGAGCTGACAGAAACCATCACGGAATTGGAAGAAATGGGCGTGTTGACTATGTTGGACTCTGCTCTAACAAATACCCCTGTAATGGGAGTCCCCAAACCTGATGGGTCATGGAGATTAGTGCACAACTTAATTGCCCTGAATGCTAGAACATGCTCAGATACCAGGACAATGATAAACATAGCACAAACAACCAGGAATCTGCCCAACAAACGTTGGAAGTCTAGCATTGACCTGGCTAATGGATTCTGGTCAGTACCTATCGACCCCCTATCCACCCAAAAGACGGCGTTCACCTGGAACGGGCTGTCCTATGGATGGACAGTATTACCACAGGGGTATAAGAACTCCCCGAATGTGTTCCAAGGAGTCATAGAGGACATCCTAAGAGGCCTGGATGTCACCATATACATCGACGACGTGTATTGGACCAATGACTCGGAACAAGAACACTTGGAACTACTGGACCAGGTAGTGACCCGCCTCTCCAGGGCCAGGTTAAAGATAGGCCTCAAGAAGTGCGAGATCGCGAAACATACCCTGAGGTATCTGGGTTTCAACATCACGGACACCGGAAAGTCAGTCAGCAGGGAATACCTGGATCAGGTAGCAGCCATAGAGAAGCCTGTGTCCCTGAGTCAGCTGGACTCTGCCATGGGAAAATGCGGCCACATTATGACCCATGTGCCTGGCTATGCGACAAAAGCATCCCGCTCCACAAACTGAAAGGCAAAGCTCTCGAGGGGAAAAACCCTAGGAATAGGAACATCCCCATAGAGGAAGTGGAGCCAGACTGGACGGTGTTCAAAACCCATGTGCTGGAAAACTGCAAAGATCTGGAAAAAAGAGACCCCACCAAACATCTGGAAGTATTCCCACAAGTGGAGGGTACGCAAGGGATAACTCTGAAATGTCAGAATAGAAAGGGGAAGACCCCTTGTCTACTTTTATCCATGCAGTTCACCAATACGGAGGAGCGGTATACAGAAGAAGAACGAATCCTATGTGGAGTATTTAGATTCTGGAATGCCCTGAAGGACTTGGCTCAAGACAAAGATATAATAGTAACCACAGAATTCCCTGCCCTGCAGAGTGCCTCGAAGGGAACTATTACAGGCTCGAGGGCCATGACCTCACGATGGGGACATTGGTCAATGATGTTAACAGATCCTAAAATGAGATTTATCACAACAGGAACCAAGTGTCCCCTAGAAACGAAAACCAAGCTCACAGAGCCTGAGGCCGAACCCAACTGGGTACTCTACACAGACGGAAGTCAGCACAAACAGGACGGAACAAAGGCCAAGTGGGCCTATGTTCTAAAACACAACAATGAGAACATCAAAACAGTGAGTGGCTGGACCGAGGGATCAGCCCAAACGGCGGAGGTAACAGCTATACTGGAGGGCATAATAATGGCCAAAGGGAAGCACATACCGAAACTACTTATTGTAACCGATAGCCAATACTGTTACAACGGAGGAACAGAGAACCTGGAGTACTGGAAAGCGAAAGGATTTGAAACCAGCACAGGCAGACCAATGGCCCATGGTGACCTCTGGGCCCTCATAGTGGAACAATTCCGAGGCATGAAAATAGCTTGGAAATGGCTAAAAAGCCATACGGAGGAAACCGGGGTCCACTACCAGGGAAACAAAGAAGTCGACACCCTGGCCCAAAACCGCCCTGAGGTCAGCGGGCTAAAACTCAAAAGACTGGCCTTAGTCACGCCCACAGCCTGGGAAGACAAAGGCACGGTGAGAGTACCGGAGGACGAGGCTACTCGCATGATCCGACTGGTACATGATAACCTTGGACATGTTGGAAGTAAGAGGATGTTGGTATACCTAAGAACCAACCACATTCACATACCTAAAGCGAAACAAAGAGCGATAACAATCCGGAAGGCCTGTGAACGATGTGCGCTGGTAAGAGGGACAAAACCTGAGCCTGTGCCACTGGGACAAATAGCAGTATCGGAAGCAGGGCTGCATTTTTCCGCTGACGTGTTTGGACCCGTGTCAGAGGGGACGAAAAAGAAACGCAGGCAGGGACTGGTGATAGTGGACAATGGGCCAGGTAGACTCAGAATGTACCCTATCCCCACTCCGACGGCTGCAGTAATATGCAACTGCATATCACAGTTTCTAAGGGAAGAGCCAAGGGCTACATCGCTCAGGATGGATAATGCCACCTACTTCACTCATGGATCAGTGAAGACACTACTGGAGGAAGCGGGTGTAATGGCCCAATACTCGGTACCCTACCAGCCCAATACGAACGGAGTGGCCGAGAGGGCTGTGCGCTCTATAAAAGAGCAGATAATCAAGGAGGATATGTTGCGATCCTGGGATGAACCAATCTCTCTCCTTAGGATACACCAAGCTGTGAACTTGGGAAGAGAGGATAAGAGATGTGTTTCAAAAGATAACACGGCTGTCTCTTCTCCCTTCTCCTTAGGTGAAGCCGTGTGGGTGCTCCGAAAACCCCTGGCAGGGAATCCCAGCAAGAAGTGTGAAAGCAAAGATACCATCGTTGAAATACTTAGTCCCAGGCGACCTAGGTATAGTGCACGTAAATCAAGTCCGCAAAACCGGGTGAAGAAAGGGGAAGATGGCTGGAATCTCAAGCTCTACACCACAGGAAACGGGAAGCAAGATGGCCCAAAGGGGTGTACCGGGACTTAGAGAGTCCATGCCTTTCGCCTTGGAGTGCGCCAGGCACAAAATATTGATCTGTATGGCGCCAGGATTGTCCCCTTTGAATGGGGACGCTGGAAACATACGAGGCGCCAGCGTTTTTATGGGTGTGGCTGATGGAGCAGTTAAGGCGGCGAAAAAGGGGTATCTGTCGGATAACAGATCACTAGTACGTCACCCCGACACCCCGGAAGCAGAACCTGTGGAGGGACCAGGAGGAAGTATAATCAGATGGACGAAATGGGGACACAACCTGGATAAATGCACCTTGTGCCTCGTCCAGGTGACTAACCTACTATGGCACGGACCATCACGGAATCGTCCAGAACAGGTCCCCACGGATCACAAACCTCTATATCGCCCAGGCGATGATACCTACACCTTTGGGCCAAAGGAGGGCCCGAGGGGATGCAGAATAATTGTCTGCCAAGCATGTTATATGGAATACGGACCCCGTATAGTACTGGCAGCGTACCCTCCTATGACCCCACAGTTAGCATCCAAGTGCGGGTGCTCATGGCTGGGTTATGCTCTAGCCAAATGCCAAGACCATACGGAAGTGAAACTAGGGTCAGGAATATACCTGACAAAGGGCAGTGGATACCTGCAAGATGGGGATGCTCCAGTCCGCAAAGGGGCCGCGGGCCGAGGAGGTATAGCCTTCAAGGGCAGCACGGAAAATCTGGCCAGCCTGATGGAAACCTATCTTGAGAAAACCATAAACACCTGTTTCCCCAGGGCAATGCCTTCAAGGGGGGACAAGATGTTCCTGGTGAAAGGACCAGACACATTCTGGGTGAAGGATACGGAGGAGAGGTCAAGACTGTTCACCAAGGGACAGGAGGTCATGACCAATGATAGACTAAAAGGAAATGACCTTCTACTGGATGTAGCCAGCCTGGTGCGCATGATGTTGGCTAAAAGGGCTGTGCTACTAACCTCGGGACTGATCTCCTTGCCCTTCCCCAGCTCTGGACACAGACACGGTGGTGAATTCGATTGGTTGACCACTATAAGTGGAGAGCTCAGAGAAGGGTTCCGGGAAACCCTATCACTAGAACTACTGGTGAGGGACGGGCCTGGAATAACTAAAACGGGCACGAAAGGGAAGTCTATATCCCCAGGAGATACAGAGAGACCCGTGAATGGGAAAGAATACCAATGGGTGATACTCTCTGTCACGCTGAGTGTGGGGCATATGCCACATCCTATCAGAGGCCTCTCTGTGGAGATTGCCCCGGGGAAAGACACTCCTGTGATCGGAAGCATTAGGAAGGGGTCCATGATCAAACCAAAGAGGGTACACTACCCCGACGGCATGGGACCAGGCTCGAGGGCGCCCAGTATATGGGATCGCATCAGGCGAAGATCAGAAGCCTTGACCAAGTAGTACATGCTCGATGCGCACAGGCGATAACCGTCTCACCTTTTCTTCTCAGGCAGCGAAGGAAAGGCGAGAGGGAGGAATATGGCCTACCTGAAGAACACCACAAACACCTATAACCTGGTCGCCCCGGAGTACGGGGAACAACCCATACCCATGCGCAGTGGGCCTGGTCCCGAAGACACACTGGGGCCCGGTACCCAGACATCAGAATATTGGGCACCACCCAACCCACCATACCATGACCTGCCAGTCATAATCAGACAACCAACGCATATGGGCAGGGACTATATATATGAGCACATGACCTGTCTAAACAAAGGGGCATATGCGGTGCCCCGCCCAAATGATGAATCCGCTCGAAGAGAGATCATGACCTGCTTGACAATGGATATAGACCGGGAATGGGAGCAGTCAGATTCTGACAATGAATCCGAGAACAGGGCCGCTCCCAACATAGAAGAGATATCGCCAAGCCTGGCGACTCAACCCAAGAAATCCGCCAAGGCTGTGGCAGGTAAATGGATACTAAGAGTGACTCTGGTAGTACTCGCCATCACACTAACCCTGGGATTTATAAGGGCAATTGATTACCCCAGGACTCGTACTGAATGGGAGTTTGAAGAACCAACGGTTAAGGAACATAGAGGAATACCAGTGACCCACTATAGAATGGTCACTCAAGTCCCGTGTGAACCAAGAAACGCATCAGAGAGATGGGAGGCCTGGTCGGACTATATATCTACCTCTTTTAGTGACACGGGTCAGGCCAAGGAACAATTCCCTGACTGCTCACTGCCTGATCCGGAACCACAATGCTGGTTACTAAACCCAGAGGAGGGATGTAATCCATACATGACATGGAAAGATTTGGCCGCTCAGAGGGACGAGATATGCCTCGGTGCGGCAGGAGCGGAGGTGACGGCAGTATACCCTTCTAACCCCAGAGGCGAAATCTCAACTAAATTGAAACTAGCCAAGGGAGAGGCACGGATATACCCCTGCATCAGGGTCAGAGCACACTCCAGGTATCAGGGTGACCCGGAGTGGGGGCCTTGGGAGGAATTATCTAACTGTTCTACTACCAGACTGAATGGGACCCGAGCAGTAGAAGTGACCCTGGGCAGGAAACCCAGTGATGACACAGGAGAATCAACCTTGACCAAGGTGACCCTGTATACAAAATGGCCCCCGGCATGGGAACGAGAGGTTGAGGCCTTTTTTGGATTCTTGACCCCCAGACAAGACACTCAGACGGAGGCTCAGGTCCAGGAACGGCCTGAACAGGATATACCTCTCACAGCTACTGACCAAGCAGGAGGATGTCCTTTTCAGACTACCGCTACATGGTTCAAATGGACTGTGGCGGTAACCAACCCAGGACGGGTAAAAATCAAACCATACCCACCTACACTTCCATGGGTGCGTGGTCTCCCCCTGGCGGGGGGGAGGACCTTATGGTACACAGACGTCCCAACCTTGACCCCGAGCCAGGTGGAGAAACTCGAGGGAAAGTGGGGCATGCAAATACTAGACTCTCTCCTCGATTGCCTATCTGATAACCTGGCAAAAACTGACGAGGTATGGAGGGGTCTTACCACCCTTGAAGTGGGAAAAAGAATGATGAGAGAAGCGGGTGAATTAGTCCCTATATGCCGAGAAGCACGGAATATGGGGGTCCCACGCCCATACTCGAATGGAACTCTGGGCCAGGAAGCCACCTGTCGTGTGAATTTCAGGAATTATTTGAGGAGGTATAGAGTGTACCCAGAACCCTCACAATACGACAGATACCACAGCAGGTGGGCAAAACGGCCCCTCAATGAATGGAAGGCCTATGCAGGAATAGGCCTCACGGATGAGGAGGTCAACCTGGTGGCGGCATGCTGGCAGAAGGAGCCAGATACGGAAGAGACCAAGTTGACCCTGTTCATCCACCAACAGTTAGCTGCTCAGGTTTTGGGGTTCCAACTAAATGTGGGTAGGCATATAGACCCAAATTCCAGCACCCCATACCCCGGAGCATTGGTAGTGGCGGTGGGGAGCAATAACAAAGATCCCCCAAAAGAAAGCAAACCTAATCCAAACCTCAATCCCGATGGATCCGAAAAAGAGGATATATTGGAGTGGGTACACGATTGGAAAGAAAAGGATCCATAGCTACCATTCACTATGGTGAACATTAAAGAGAGACAATTAGGCGAAATCCTACTACCCCCACCTCTTATTCTCACTAGAAAGACCTCTAGTGGCTACATAATGAGGTGGGGTCTGGAACCAAGCTTCAGAGCGACGGGGGCCCAGCTCGGGGCCTACCCCGGAACTACTTATGGTAGATGGGGGAAACAGTATTGTACGCAGAACGATCAGAGTCTGTGTACAGAGAAGGATACTTATCCGCACCTACATGTGGAGGAAGCTACCTCAGCTATGGTAGACCTAGCTTCTACTAGGACCCTGACTAGGGGGAGATCCCGGGATGGGATTAACAGTACGTAGATCCATTGGGGCACTCTCCCTCTGGCTAAGGCTCGGGAGATAGGATGCGACCCTCGAAGAATGGTAGAAAGGTACTACATTGTGCGTAACCCTCCGCCGCAAGAACATGCATGGAGTAATATGCATTGGTTCGACTCTCCAACCTCACGGGACACCAATGACCTAATGAGATGGAGGGCAGTTTCGGGGGAGGGTGGAACACTGTATTATGACTCAAAATTCCCCCGGCAGGTGGGCATCCCCTTGATAGTGGCTAACTGCTACCGCTCTTCTCCCACTGCGCGATGGGGAGCTAAACAGAATGAAGCCACATGGCAGGCAAAAACTTCAAAATGCGGGCCCCTAGCAACGCTGTTTGAACACACCCTGGATAGAGGATTCCCCTACTATTGGCCACCGGAGGCATACCTGTTGAACCGATGGAATTTCATCAATACCCAGTACTGCAATAACAGACGGGGAAACAATCGACATCTGTTTAACACCTGTACGGGATGCAACAAGGCCCTGTTTGACTTTGTATCCCCATGGAAACCCATATCTGATTATTTGGAAACAGGAGGAAAGCTGAATCCAGAGTTTGGATGGACAGGAAGAGGATTCTACCTGGATGGTGTTTTTCCCATTTCACATGCTAACAACATGACAAACGGGTCCTGTTCACAGGATCGAGCACCGCATGTGGACGAATGGAGCAAACGGAGGGACATAACTCAATTTGCGATAGTACTGGGTACCATTATCGGGCGTGCAGCTGAAGATATAGGAGGGGCCGTGAAGGATGGAGTGGGTGATATTTGGAATTTTGCAACTTCCATGGTACAAACAGCCAGGGCGGTCATTATGGGGATTGTCAGGTGGGCCCTCCCCTGCATTCTGATAATAGGGGTCATTATTACAATAAATCTACTACGTCATATGGGCCTCCTCTCCCGGTCAGGGAGGGCCGTAAATTATGCAAAAAAGAGACTGTGGCCTTCAACTATGACGGAGCCTCTTCTGAAATGAAGATAAAAAGGACCAGTGCTTTCTCTCTCGCACACTAGTCAGAGACGCTGGGACGCATAGACACTACAACAACTAACGGAGAATGGCGGTTAAGGAATATACCATCTTAGACGAACTTATGTTACATGGTGATAGCGTACTGGGTATTTTGGATCGTGACCCCCTTGTTTCTAGGAGAGCGACCCTCGTGTCATCATCACCAAGCCTGGTTTCACCAAAAATGCCTGACCAGGGCCAGACAGCAACTGCGATTACATCACCGGAGGATAAACTGTCTCTGGGCCTAGGAGCAACCTGGATGAAGAAAATAACGCTCCAGAGAGGAAAATGGGACGCTATAGACGACGGCCAACGATCTCAGTTATATGCAGAAAATGGAAGAATGATGACAAATGAAGAGCTTAAGTTCCCAGCCAGTTGGACTGACATAGTGGGAATAAAACCAGGGAGAAGACCTTATTCTGACCCTTTCACCAGGATGCCGTTCGAGGATTTCTTCTACTTGGACGGTGCGTCAGAAGTGAGATCCAGTATCGCCCATGTTCTGGTGGGAGGTAACTGGGCCGGTATCCTCCCGGCCTGGGTGAAGATCTACATGGTTACCCGAGAGGGTGACACAAATCTCGGCAAGACATGGGCGACCGTCAAGAGCTGGGGAAACAGCTGCGAATATTATAGGGTGGATTTGATCTTTTACCCTAAGATGAGCACGTCTAACATCAATGTTGAATCTGGATTCCGTTATGCGCGGAGGGATCCGAAGATTTATCCTGTCCTGCCCTCCACCGAGCACAGGAGTGTGGTCAGTCAAGAAGTCAGGGGAGGTGAAAAAGGTCAAAGCCTGCAAGACCCAAGATCCATGGCCTCTCGACCCGGGGGGTCAAGACAAGAAGTCCCCAGTACAAGTACTTCACCACCATCTACCAGAGGCTGGGCGGAGTACGAGAGGCCAAAGAAAGCAAGAAAGTCATCAAAATATCCAACAACACCTTACCAATGACATAAAAATGTTGGTAAAAATATAATCAAAAAAAGCAAAAGCCCTGTTCTCTAAAAAAGAACAGTGATTTCTATTTCTAAATTTTTTTGTTGTTTATGTAACAACATAGCCCTATATACCTATTTTTCACATGTAATTATATGCTTCATTATTCAATTGACGATGGACAATGATCTCCCAGGATGGCAGAGTGGGTGTGAAGTGCCACAGAACAAGTGACACTTTTTGAAATAGACATCCTGATTCGTTCCAATATAGCCCTATATACCTATTTTTCACATGTAATTATATGCTTCATTATTCAATTATTCAATTGACGATGGACAATGACCTCCCAGGATGGCAGAGTGGGTGTGAAGTGCCACAGAACAAGTGACACTTTTGGACAATGACATCCTGAGTCGTTCCTATATGACTAGTATAATCTTTAAACTGAACTCTGGAAAGATAGCTCTATGATGGCTCTACTTAAAAAAAATGGAAATGAGCCTTTAATATCTGCAGGAAAGGTGCCTGTTGTCTGTGAAGAAAAGGGAGTCAACCTGGAGAATGTGCTTCAGCAGAAGAGAGAAAGCTATAAAATATTAACCCTTACAGACGAAAAGGGAATTCAAGGTTGAGGGTTGAGAACCAGGGAGTCCTGAAACTATAGAGGGAAATCTTAAAAAAACTATATAACAATTAAATGTTTAATGTGTACAGTAAAAGTTTTCATAAATGGCATGCTTATAATTAACTGTCAGTAGAGAATAATACTAAAAGAAGGATGTGTAAAACTGTTTGTCTGGAGGGGATCTTTAAGAAATCTTGATAAGAAATCCTATGGAGGGCCTCGTGCATGGTACCATGTCACGTGGTCACCACAGACAAAGCCGTTGTCTGTTCTGAAGGAATAAGGGACTTTCTGTTACTTAAAACCACTAGGTAACTAGAAGTAACGTTAGTACAAAGAAGGAGGAGTTCATACGAATTATGTATTGTATTTTGGTTTGCTAAACAAAAATGACATCCCTGTGACATCACTGTGTTTAGACCAATCAGAAATATGGTACAATGTCGATATAAAAGAGACGGTTGCCCATTCAAGAAACAGACTTTTTTGAGAGATTTTGAGGAGATGACTGAAACCTGATATATTGTAAGCTGAAACTTGTGTAGTTATAAAAATGAAACTGAACCTTTAATGTAATCTTCTACTGTTAAAAAATAAAAACAATCTTCTTTTGGAAACAACGTTTGCTTCTATTTTTCCCAAAAAGACGGGTAAGCATGGAGATGTTTTTTTGCATTGTAACTTTACCAGTAATGTGCCTGATTTATGATGTAAAAAACCTCATGAGTGTGGCTTTCCCCAGACGGAGTAGAAGGAGAAATAGGATTATGCATTAAGGAGAAAGGTGGGTTCTGTAAGCCTGGTTTTATCAAGTAATGCCATACAGTAAACTCTACGGCCAACCGAGTAGATTAAAGCAAAATAAATAAAAGTAAACTCCACGGCGAACCGAGTAGATTAAAGCAAAATAAAGAAAAGTAAACTCCGCAACTCCAATCAATCAACTGTATGACTGGAGGGGACGGGGGGGTGCCTGTGTGTGAGCCGAGGTCGGCTGAGTTTAAGCCCTGAAATTTATAGACACAATTGAGTCCTAGACGTCCCAAACTTCGCAGGACGCTGCTTGAAGCTGGGATTCGGACCAATGAGTTATGGGATAATCAATCTGACCTCGGTTTACGACTCGTACTTAACAGGAGTCAAAAGAGTCAGGAAAAGTGATAATCGTCATTTGGGTGGATGATTTGATCATCGCAGCAGACAACACTAGAAACCTAGATCAGGTGAAAGGTATGCTCTCCACCAGATTCAAAATGAAAGACCTTGGCAGGTTAAAGCATTTCCTAGACATGGACTTTGAACAGTCTGCCAATTGTGTAACAGTATCCCAGAAGAGATATGTGGAAAAGATTCTAAAACGTTTTGACATGCAGGAATGTAGAGCAAGGGAAACACCATGTGATCAAAAACTGGACTACCAGGAGGATTCTCAGAAACTGAAGCTGTGGGTAGCCTCATCTATTTGACAACATGTACTCGCCCTGACCTATGTTTTGTAGTGAGTAAGTTGTCACAGCATTTTGCTGATCCCACAGAGGAGCACTGGATTACGGTAAAACATGTTTTTCGTTATCTCAAAGGTACAGTAGATAAACAGCTGTGTTTCAGAAAGAGCAGCGAGGGCTTAGGGCTTAAAGCAGGGGTCTCAAACTCACGGCCCGCGGGCCATTTGCGGCCCGCAGGATGATATTTTGCGGCCCCCTACTTGACATCAAAGTTTAGTGTTAGTGCGGCCGGCGCGCAACCTTTTGCCGACCCGTTGCACGAGTTGAGCGTTTTATTTATTTTATCACTTGTAGGCTACCATAGCGCAGGCTCATGGCAGCAACGTTAGTGGTTGAAACGTGATTCCGGAGTGATACCAAGTGGAAGGAAATATATCCTGTCATCAGTGCGTATAGCAGGTATCCTTGAAATTCTCCCCTATCTCCTCTGCAAGCTCCTGTCCGGCTGCACTGCTCCAACTGTCTGTGTCTGTCTACTGCTTTGGTCCAATCATATTCAGCGTCCCGTCACCATTCCCATACCACCCCCCCCCCCCCCCCACCCACAGTCTGCGAATCAGAGGCAGAGTAGGGCGGGTCTTCACGGAATGCATGTTGTCTCTTTCAATGGGTCGGAGTCAGAGCGAGAGTTGACAGCGCATCTACAGTAGTCTAATCTGCAGGTACTGTAGCTAGTAGCATAGTTTTGCCAGCAGGCAGCTAGTAGAAAAATATGGCATGTTCAAAGATGGCCAGTAAAATAAAAGTCAACAGTGAAAATCGCTGCATTTCAAAGGTGAATGGACTGAAAAATATGCGTTCATCCTCCCTCCAACCAGCACAATGTGCCAAGAAACGGTAGCTCTTGTGAAGAGTGGCAATTTGAAACGCAATTTGAAACGCCAGTACGAAACAAAACACAGTTATTTTGATGCAACCTTTCAGCACTAAGAACCACAAAAATAAATGGAATGAAATCATCATATCAAGCTGCAAGCAGAATTATTGTTAAAGTTATGTCACAACGATAAAAAGCAACCAAGTCCTCACTCAGTGGCATGGGTGTTGGCTAAACACAAGAAGCCATTCTCTGATGCATACATAATAAAATAATATATGACTGAAGTGATGGAGACCATGTTTGAAGGCAAACAAAAGCAAATCCTCCTCAGATAGCACAGCAACCAGAATAACTGAAATACTGGCTGATGATTTCATTAAACAGCTTTGTGATAGAATAAAAAAAATGCACAGTGCATTTCCATAGCTGTGGATGAGTCCACTGACACCACTGAGGATGCTCAGTTGCTGGTGTTTGTGAGGTTTTATGATGAGGCAAAGGGGTAGTTTGTTGATGTATTAATACATTTTTAGAATACTTGAAACCCTTTTTTTGTGGAATATTTGATGCGGCCCAGCCTCACCCAGACTCTACCTCCAGCGGCCCCCAGGTAAATTGAGTTTGAGACCCCTGGCTTAAAGCCTACAGTGATGCAGACTGGGCAGCTGACATCACCGATAGAAGGAGTACCACAGGATATTGTGTTAGTTTGAACACAAACAGCTCACTGGTTTCTTGGAAAACAAAGAAGCAGCCCACAGTGGCACTATCAACTTGTGAGGCCAAATACATGGCTCTGGCCATGACAATACAGGAGTGTATTTACCTAGAACAACTGCTTGAAGGAATGGATACCTATGTATATAAGAAGACTGTTGTTTATGAGGACAACCAGGGAACCATTGCCATTGTGAGAAACCCTGTGTGCCGGCAGAGGTGTAAACATGTGGATATAAAGTACCATTTCATCAGATCTGTCATCAGAGAAGAAAGGATGACACTGGTTTATTGTCCAACATACGACATGGTAGCAGACGCTATGACGAAGCCTGCTTCCAAACTGAAACTGAAAAGATTTGCAGAAGTCATGTTTGGTGTGTAAATGGTGACTGCCATATTCTTTTTGATGTTCTAAACTGTATTATTTTCTTTGTAAATTGTTTTGAAGAGGTTATACAGTGTGCTAAAACAACCCTAAGTGGGAGTGTTAAAGTTAGATGTTATATGTAGGGTTGCAATTAACTGTCTAACTGAACATAACTGCTTCCATTGATTGTATATAACTGTTTCCACTGGAGGGCGCTATAGGCGGAGCTTTTACTGTTACTACCAGGTAGAGAGTATAATAGCTCATGTCGACTCCCTCTTCTTCCTCTTCTCACATCTGCCTCTCACGGAGAGGAGACCCCATGTACTGCTGTGCTATGATCCACTGTAAATAATAAACCGCGCCGATTAAGGGCTCAAGGTAGAAACCATGTCTCTTGACCACATTATTGTCGCCCTATAGCCTGATTCTGTCAACACTCATCCTTGTTGCTTTTTCTACGGATGAAGACCGACTCATTTCTTTACGTTTACATTTTGTCTTTACTGTGATTTGTACGTTTGTTATGTTGAAGATAAATGAAGATCAAATCAAATCTGGGACTTCCCCGACCTGTCTGTCTGAAGCTATAGACAGTTTCACTGGAATCCTGTTGCTAGGGAACAGTTTGGACCAAAAGTAACTTCCTGTCAGTTGTTGCATCAGTGAACATTTCAACAGGAAATAAACATAATCTTTAGAATGTTTGTTTATTGTTGTCACTTTGAAACCATCTATAGTATAGATATGGCTTAATTTCCTCCTGCTCCTCTTCCAGTATCTTCTTCCTCCTCCTTCTCCTCCTCCTCCTCCTCCTCCTCCTCCTCCTCCTCCTCCTCTTCATCCTACACCTGTTCCTCCTCCTTCTCCTCTCGCCTCATAATTTTTCCCACAGGAGAGACTTTCCACCACTACACTACCCATCTCTTTCCCCCCAATCCTTCTCCCCCCCTTAGTCTGCAACACATTGGATGTGTTATTGAACGCACCTGCGCCTTTTAGAGCAGATGTGCGCCTGTCGTGACAAAACCATTCCATCCAACCACCATCACTGAGATGTAAAATAAACAAGTAATAATAATTAAAAAAAAATTACTTCCAAAAAGTAAAATTTTTGGTCATGACACTACTAATAAACAAATATCTTTCTTTCTTTTTCTTTCGGCTTTTCCCGTCAGGGGTTGCCACAGCGGATCATCCGTTTCCATCTGTTTCTGTAATCTGCGTCGTCCTCCGTCACCGCTGCCCGCATGTCCTCCTTCACTGTGCCCATAAACCTCCTCTTGGGCCTTCCCCTCCTCCTCTTTCCTGGCAGCTCCATCTCCAGCATCCTCCTCCCGATGTACCCCACCTCCCTCCTCCGCACATGTGCAAACCATCTCAGTCTTGCCTTCTCGCTTTCTGCCCGAACTGCTCAACATGGGACGTTCCTCTGATGTAGACATTTTCGATTTTGTCCAACCTTGTTGTTACTCCCAGAGAGAACCATAACATCTTCATCTCTGCCACCCCCAGCTCCGCCACCTGCTTGTTGGTCAGTGCCACTGTTTCTAGACCATACAGCATAGCTGGTTATGGTTTTTTTTATCATAAAAAAATATGATTTTCATAAAGAAATGACGAAATAATCAAAACAAATCTTTTATTCAGCTCACTACTCTGCCTTCCAACTTCCAACTCCAGGTAACACCAGACAAGACAACAACTCCAGGTTACACCAGACGAGACAACAACTCCAGGTTACACCAGACGAGACAACAACTCCAGGTTACACCAGACGACACAACAACTCCAGGTAACACCAGACGAGACAACAACTCCAGGTTACACCAGACGAGACAACAACTCCAGGTTACACCAGACGAGACAACAACTCCAGGTTACACCAGACGAGACAACAACTCCAGGTTACACCAGACGACACAACAACTCCAGGTTACACCAGACGAGACAACAACTCCAGGTTACACCAGACAACACAACTCCAGGTTACACCAGACAACACAACAACTCCAGGTTACACCAGACGAGACAACAACTCCAGGTTACACCAGACAACACAACAACTCCAGGTTACACCAGACGACACAACAACTCCAGGTTACATCAGACAACACAACAACTCCAGGTTACACCAGACGACACAACAACTCCAGGTTACACCAGACGACACAACAACTCCAGGTTACACCAGACAACACAACAACTCCAGGTTACACCAGACGACACAACAACTCCAGGTTACACCAGACGAGACAACAACTCCAGGTTACACCAGACGAGACAACAACTCCAGGTTACACCAGACGAGACAACAACTCCAGGTTACACCAGACGACACAACAACTCCAGGTTACACCAGACGAGACAACAACTCCAGGTTACACCAGACAACACAACTCCAGGTTACACCAGACGAGACAACAACTCCAGGTTACACCAGACAACACAACTCCAGGTTACACCAGACGAGACAACAACGCCAGGTTACACCAGACAACACAACAACTCCAGGTTACACCAGACGAGACAACTCCAGGTTACACCAGACGAGACAACAACTCCAGGTTACACCAGACAACACAACTCCAGGTTACACCAGACAACAACTCCAGGTTACACCAGACGAGACAACAACAACTCCAGGTTACACCAGACAACAACTCCAGGTTACACCAGACAACACAACAACTCCAGGTTACACCAGACGAGACAACAACTCCAGGTTACACCAGACGACACAACAACTCCAGGTTACACCAGACGAGACAACAACTCCATGTTACAC
This sequence comes from Notolepis coatsorum, assembly GCF_963971535.1. Taxonomy (NCBI): domain Eukaryota; kingdom Metazoa; phylum Chordata; class Actinopteri; order Aulopiformes; family Paralepididae; genus Notolepis; species Notolepis coatsorum. Next base: position 165,202,546 of record NC_140167.1, read on the forward strand.
CAGACGAGACAACAACTCCAGGTTACACCAGACGAGACAACAACTCCAGGTTACACCACAAGATACAAGATACTTTAATGCCACACAACTATGGTTGGTGGTAATTGTTTTTGGTACAGCATGTTAGTTAGCACTGGGACATCAACATGAAACAACAAACGCCCCCCTCCCACCTCCCAATCCCCACAATAAATACATAAATACATACAGGACAGTCACATATAACAGTGTCAGTCAGCGTCGGATGCCCATCTGTGCAAGGGGGGGGGGGGTGGGCCAGGGCGTTTAGTGTTCGGACTGCTGTGGGGAAAATACTGTTTGTGAAGCGTGTGTGTCTGGTTAAAATTGACCTGTAGCGACCTGAGGGCATGCGCTGGAATATGTGGTGTGCTGGGTGGGAGGGATCGTGGACTATTACCAGAGCGGATGACTGTGCATGAGGTGTAGATGGAGTCCAGAGAGGGGAGGGGGCATAAGATGGCATAAGATCTTGATGGCTAGTGCAAAAAATTATAAATAACCTTACTGTCAGGCACTTGTCCTAATATACTAACCTAGTTACACTGTAGCACTCAACACTTTGATGAACATTGTTACTCAGCTGATAGAGTTGTGCCCTTCCTGATGACTTGTCATACAGAACTTGTAATTCGCTTTGAATAAAAGCGTCAGCTAAATGACTAAATGTAAATGTAAATGTTTGGCTATTGTGTCACAAAGTAAATAAACTCCCTTTGAAATAGTGTAATTTATGTTTAATGTAAACCTTCATTTATTTGTATGTCAGCTCTTTGACTGCCAGAGTGGAGTGGACCTTGATGACTTGGACTCGGACTAGGGTAATGGGGACTCGACTCTGGCTCTTCTTTGGTGACTCGGACTTGGACTTAGACTCGACACTGGGGACTCGAGACTCAACTCGGACTCGAGATTTAGTGACTCGACAGCAACACTGGCTGCAGATATTCATTCTCCACTGCAGAACCTCAGCATTAGACCTAAAAACAACACCCTGGCGGGGCGCCCAAGTGGCGAACCACGTAACGCGCTGCGTCGCGGCACGGCCGACCCGGGTTCGATTCCCGGACCTGCCGTTCTTTGCCGAATGTCTTCCCCTGCTCTGTCTCCCATTCTTCCTCTCTCTCTCTCTCTCTCTCTACCGGACTGCCCGGTAGCAAAAACCAATAAAAAATCTACCAAAAACATAAAAAATAAAATAAAATAAAAACACCCTGGCACCTCGCCTTCCTCCAGCTGGCGCCCCACAGCGGGGACGTTTGGCAGGGTTAAGGTGCCCCGAGGAACTCGCACCTTACTCCAGTGTCAGAGAGGAGCCGTTGCAGCTGGGGCGACGCCGGCGCGGACTCCCTCCCTGGACGGCTGCTCTTATAATAATAATAATAACTTTATTTGTATAGCACCTTTCATACAAGAATTGCAGCTCAATTCCGACTCACATACTGTATGCATTACATACTGGACTGACTCACATACTGTACACATTACATACTGGGCCGACTCACATACTGTACGCATTACGTACTGGACTGACTCACATACTGTATACATTACGTACTGGACTGACTCACATAGTGTACACATTATGTACTGGGCCGACTCACATACTGTATACATTACGTACTGGACTGACTCACATACTGTACGCATTACGTACTGGACTGACTCACAAACTGTACGCATTACGTACTGGACTGACTGACATACTGTATACATTACGTACTGGACTGACTCACATACTGTACACATTACGTACTGGACGACTCACATACTGTACGCATTACGTACTGGACTGACTCACATACTGTATACATTACGTACTGGACTGACTCACATACTGTACACATTACATACTGGACTGACTCACATACTGTACGCATTATGTACTGGACTGACTCACATACTGTACGCATTACATACTGGACTGACTCACATACTGTATACATTACGTACTGGACGACTCACATACTGTACGCATTATGTACTGGACTGACTCACATACTGTATACATTACGTACTGGACTGACTCACATACTGTATACATTACGTACTGGACTGACTCACATACTGTACGCATTATGTACTGGACTGACTCACATACTGTACACATTACGTACTGGACTGACTCACATACTGTATACATTACGTACTGGACAACTCACATACTGTACGCATTATGTACTGGACTGACTCACATACTGTATACATTACGTACTGGACTGACTCACATACTGTATACATTATGTACTGGACGACTCACATACTGTACGCATTATGTACTGGACTGACTCACATACTGTATACATTACGTACTGGACGACTCACATACTGTACGCATTACATACTGGACTGACTCACATACTGTATACATTACGTACTGGACGACTCACATACTGTACGCATTACATACTGGACTGACTCACATACTGTATACATTATGTACTGGACTGACTCACATACTGTACGCATTATGTACTGGACTGACTCACATACTGTACACATTACGTACTGGACTGACTCACATACTGTATACATTACGTACTGGACAACTCACATACTGTACGCATTATGTACTGGACTGACTCACATACTGTATACATTACGTACTGGACTGACTCACATAGTGTATACATTATGTACTGGACGACTCACATACTGTACGCATTATGTACTGGACTGACTCGCATACTGTATACATTACGTACTGGACGACTCACATACTGTACGCATTACATACTGGACTGACTCACATACTGTATACATTACGTACTGGACGACTCACATACTGTACGCATTACATACTGGACTGACTCACATACTGTACACATTACATACTGGACTGACTCACATACTGTACACATTACATATTGGACTGGCTCACATACTGTACACATTACGTACTGGACTGACTCACATACTGTACACATTACGTACTGGACTGACTAACATACTGTACACATTATGTACTGGACTGATTCACATACTGTACACATTACATACTGGACTGACTCACATACTGTACGCATTATGTATTGGACTGACTCACATACTGTATACATTACGTACTGGACTGACTCACATACTGTACGCATTACATACTGGACTGACTCACATACTGTACGCATTACATACTGGACTGACTCAACGTACTGGACGACTCACATACTGTACGCATTATGTACTGGACTGACTCACATACTGTATACATTACGTACTGGACTGACTCACATACTGTACGCATTACATACTGGACTGACTCACATACTGTACACATTACATACTGGACTGACTCACATACTGTACACATTACGTACTGGACTGACTCACATACTGTATACATTACGTACTGGACTGACTCACATACTGTATACATTACGTACTGGACTGACTCACATACTATACTGTACACATTACGTAATGGACGACTCACATACTGTACGCATTACGTACTGGACTGACTCACATACTGTACACATTTACATTTACATTTAGTCATTTAGCTGACGCTTTTATCCAAAGCGACTTACAAGTTCTGTACGACAAGACAGCAAGAAGGGTACAACTCTATCAGCTGAGTAACAATGTTCATCAAGTGTTGCGTGTTACAGTGTAGGTTAGTTTATTAGGACAAGTGCATAAGGTAAGGTTAGTCAGGGTTAGATTTTTTTTTAATTTTTTTTAATTTTTTATCATTTCAGATAGTGGTTGAAGAAGTGAGTCTTTAGTCGACGGCGAAAGATTGGACGGGATTCGGCTGTCCTAACTGGGATGGGTAGTTCATTCCACCATTGTGGGGCAAGGACTGAGAATAGGCGGCTTCTCTTTGATGACCCTCCGGGAGCTTGGATAGGAGTAGGTCTGAGGCGGCCAGAAGATGCAGAGCGTAGGGGTCTTGAGGGTGTGTAGTTAGAGACCATTGACCGGATGTAGGCGGGAGCGGTTCCCTTTGCTGCACGGTATGCTAGGTCGAGGGCCTTGAAGCGGATACGTGCAGCAATGGGGAGCCAGTGCAGGTCCCTAAGAAGTGGGGTGACATGGGCCGACTTCGGTAGGTTTGATATCAGGCGGGCCGCTGCGTTTTGAATGAGTTGAAGAGGCTTGGTGGCAGTGGCCGGGAGGCCAGCTAGCAGTGCGTTGCAGTAGTCGAGGCGGGAGATGACTGTTGATTGGACAAGGAGTTGGGTGGCTTCTTTTGTCAGGAAGGGGCGTATCCTTCTGACGTTGCTCAGGAGGAATCTGCAGGTTCTGGTTGTCGCTGCGATGTGAGCAGAGAAGTTCAACTGGTCGTCAAGGACACCACCAAGGTTCTTGGCGGTCGGTGACGCGGTCACAGCTGCATTCTCGACTGTGATGGAGAGGTCGGTCAGGGGGGAGGATTTGGCCGGCAGGTGGAGCAATTCTGTTTTGCTTAGGTTCAGTTTGAGGTGGTTGGTCGTCATCCAGGCGGAGATGTCGGACAGACAGGCCGAGATCCGCTCCGAGACGTGGATATCTGAGGGAGGGAAGGAGAGGAAGAGTTGAGTATCATCGGCATAACAATGATATGAGAAGCCATGAGACGTGATAATGTTACCCAGTGATTTAGTGTAGAGGGAGAAGAGAAGGGGTCCTAGGACCGAGCCCTGGGGGACACCCGTCCGGAGGGGGCGGGTGGCCGACAGAGTCCCTCTCCATGACACTTGGTAGGAGCGGTCATTGAGGTATGATGTCAGCCATGTCAGCGCAGATCCAGCCACTCCCATTCCTGCGAGGGCCGTGAGGAGGATCTGATGGTTGACTGTGTCGAAGGCTGCAGATAGATCTAGGAGAATCAGGACAGAGGAGAGGCCTTTTGCTTTTGCTAAGTGAAGTGCCTCTGTGACCGCAATGAGGGCCGTTTCTGTGGAGTGGCCAGTCCGGAAGCCAGACTGATTGGGGTCTAGGAGGTCATTCTGTAAGAGATAAGCAGTAAGTTGGTTGGATACAGCACGTTCAAGTGTTTTAGAAAGAAAGGAGAGAAGAGAGACAGGACGATAGTTGGCTATGACGGTGGGGTTCAGGGTTGGTTTTTTTATGAGGGGCGTGACTCTGGCTTGTTTTAGGGAGGTGGGGACCACCCCCGAGTTGAGTGAGGAGTTGATGGTTGCAGTTAGGAATGGGAGGATGTCCGGTGCTATGGTCTGGAGGAGTGGGGAGGGTAGCTGGTCCAGCTGGCATGTAGTCGGACGGTTCGACGTTACCAGTGTCAGGGTCTCGGCTTCTGTAATGGGAGAGAAAGATGACAGAGTGAAGGATGAGGTTGGGAGAAGGAGCTGCGGATGTTCTCCACTTTTTCCTCAAAGAAGATCGCAAAGTCTTCGGCAGAAAAAGATGAGGGAGGAGGGGGTGGGGGGGGGGGGGAAGGAGGAGGGAGGACATGGTAGCATGCAGTTTGCGAAGATTCTTGGCAGAGGCCTCGATCCTATGGTGAAAGAAAGAAGCTTTGGCATTAGTAATGGTTTTGGAGAATGTTAACAAGAGGTTGTGATGTGTGTCGATGTCAGCAGTGAGGCGTGATTTTCTATACTTCCTCTCAGCCGCTCTCAGGACCTGTCTTTGTTCTCTCACTGCATCCGTCAGCCATGGACTGGGTGGGGAACGGCGGGCAGGTTTCTCAACGAGGGGACAGAGCTTGTCAAAGGAGGTTGCAAGGGCTGAGAGGAGGGTGGAGGTTGCCATCTCTGTGGGGAGAATAGAGAAGGTGTCACTCAAAGGTAGAGCGGATATTATGTCAGAGGAGAGGGTGGAGGAGGATAGGGAGGCCAGGTTATGTCTGAGTGAGACGGTTTTAGTTGGGGTGAAGACCTTTCGGTTAAGCATGAGAGTTAGTGAGAAGGATATGAAGGAATGGTCAGATACATGTAGGGGAGTTACCGTGGTGTTAATGATGCTGGAGTTACGGGAAAATATGAGATCCAAGGAGTTGCCTGCTTTGTGGGTGGGAGGCATGGCAGTGGGAGTCAGGTCAAATTGTTGTAGGAGGGACACCACTGGGACCGACTGAGATGAGTCAGGCAGGTTGAAGTCGCCCAATAGAAGGAGCGGGGTACCATCTTCCGGTAAGGAGCTTAGAAGCATGTCCAGCTAATCTATGAAGTGATCGAGGGGACCTGGAGGGCGATAGAGTGTAACAATGGTGAGATTGAAAGGATTAGAGACAGATATTGCATGATATTCGAGGGAGGAGAGTGACAGTTCTGGGAGTTGTGTTAGGTTTGTAGCCCATGAAGGAGATGTCATGAGGCCAGTGCCTCCACCCCGTCTGGAGGGTCGAGGTGTGTGAGTGAAGTTATAGTTTGTAGATAATGCTGCAGGTGTTGATGAGTTATTGGGAGTTATCCAGGTCTCAGTTAGAGCCAGGAGCTGCAGATTTAGACTATGGGCGTAGGCAGTAATGAAGTCAGCTTTCTTGACTGCTGATTGACAATTCCATAAGCCTCCCCGTACTGTGACAGGTGTATTAGTGGCTGTAGGAGGGTAGGAGAGATTTGCCGGGTTGCTAGCAAACTGGCGTGGATGGGTAGAGTCAGTTCTGGAGGAGCAGATTGTGGATATAGGTATGAGGCACATTGTGGTGTCAAGAGTGGCAGGGAGAAGGTTGTAGGGAGGAAGCGAGATAGTAGGGAAATAGCAGAGTGGGAGGGAAATATAGGATTATGGTGTGCTTAGCACTGGGTGGATCGGTGGATCCCTCTGCGGATAACTCCAGGAAAACTCCTCTTTGTCCCTCTTCGTTCCTCGACGCTTCGCTGACGCTAGGCCAGCAAGTCCTTAAATCACTATCACTAATTACTGATGAGTGACACCCGCAGCAAAAGGCCACACCTCCAGTTTCTGTCAGCTGGGTGAAACTAATTACAAACTATTTCCACAACACAATTTAGTCACATTACGTACTGGACTGACTCACATACTCAGGGCCGCCTCAGGGGGTGTGCGAGCAGTGCGGTCACACAGGGCCTCGCGGGAAGGGGGGCCATGCACATTTTTTTTTTTTTTTTTTTTTTATTATTATTATTATTTTTTTATTATTATTATTTTTTTTTTGCTAGGCCCCCCTTCCCGTGAGGCCCTTTTCATCACAGACCTAAAATCTAGTTTTGCTTATATGCTTATATATTTCACATTAGACACGTTACTGGCTCTGAGGCTCTGCAGGCAGCAGAATTGGTTTCAATGAGGGGAGGGGTTACAGCCAGGAGCATCTGTTGAGTTCATTGTGTGTGTCTGTGTGCGTGCCGGGGGGGGGGGGGGGGGGGGGCGTGAACCGACTCATTGCCAGACGTGAGCGATTCGACTCACGCTCACGGCAATGAATCGGCTCTTATGAACGAGTCGCTCATGACCGACCCATCACTAGCGTCTGACTATTTCGCGCGTGCAGCATTGGAGCTTATGCCAGCCAAGATGAAGAGGACATCGTTCGGCAGATGGACTGAAGATGAAAGTTGTTGCATGTTAGACAGTTCAGTCAGGCTAACCATCCCGGCTAAAGACAGGGACAGCTAGTTAGCTTTAGCTACGTTATAATATTAAGTGTGGTTCAGTCGGGATATAGCCATGATGATGTCGGCTAGTAGCTAGCTAGCGTTAGCTAACCTAAAGACAGCGCGTGCAGCCAAGATGAAGAGGATGGTCGTTCGGCAGATGAACTTCGTCAACTCCACGCGGTTGTCTCCATCCTCTTGGACGTTTGGTGAGTTTTTAATGCACTCTATTCTATTCCCGCCGTGGATCTCTCTCTCTCTCTCTCTCTCTGGAGCCAAACTGGCCGACTAGCTGTTGTAGTACTAGTAGCTAACGGTGTGTGGCCTGGTGTCAGCACCTGTATTGCTTTTCTCATGTTGTACAGTTTTTCAGTGGTAGCCGCATAGCTTGCTTCTGCGTTAGCTAATGGTTAGCGATAGCCGGGTTGAGCTAACTGTTAGCCAGTTAGCTGTTTAGCTACGACGTTAGCTGCCGGCTGCGCACGTTAGTTTGATGCTATCAGTTAGCCTAGAGTTAGCTCTTAGCTTGTGCTACGACCATTGACATTAGCCGTGAGAATAGCAGGGGGTTCTGGCACTCTGACTACGACATCATCTTTGACAGAAGATGTAGTCGGGCCTGCACCATGACAAGGCTCCGGCCATAGCTTCTTTTTGTCCGCCAGCGAGAGGCCTTTTGTCAACGTGGAGACCTGTGTTGCGGCCTTTCGCCCTGCGTTCCTTGGTGCATGTTACATTCAAGCCTAAAATATGTCTCGTCAAGGCCTTGAATGCGACGTGGTGGACACAGGACACTGGACAAAAGTTTATCAAAAATAACTATTTATTTACAACTAACTAAATGGACAGAAATAGTGGGAGCTGGGTGTTCCAGACTCCAAAGTTAAATAACAAAACTAATAGGCAACAAGGAAGAACAGGCCGAATGTACAACAAAACAGGGAGAACAGGTGAGACGCTGGAGAGCTGAGACATCTCCTGTGAAGTGGGGGAGACTTGACTGCTGCCTGCACTCTGCATTTGTAGGGCGTGGTGCCTCATCACCACACCTGTGATCAATTAAAAAGCGGCCATTTTAAACACAAGCAAAAACAGGAAGAAACAGTGTGTCAATCAAACCACCAATTAGTGACAGCACACTTAACCACAATGTGAATATGCACCACAGACAGTAAGTATCCCTCCACCATGTGAAAGTAATACGTAACACCCCCACACCGAAGATTTATGTTCTTCTCCCAACTACAGCCCAAAGAAACCAACACCAAGAGAACGAACATAAATAAATAAGGGGATACTTACCAACCTTACCAAAAAAATGCAACCACACACTCCAACATGTGTGCAGTGCCTGTACTGTGTTGAGTGTGAGCCCCGGTCAAGAGTCACACTCAACTGTACACCAAAAAAAACTGTGACCCACAAAGCGAGCCACTACCACAGAGTGACAATGGGTCGGCCCCTGTCGAACACAACCCTTAACTCCGTCGAATGCTCTCTACTGAGGAACATTCGACACTGTCGTTTAGCAACCCCGTCCTGATACCCGCCCAAGCGAGACCCCACCAAAATGTATCCAGCCGGGCCTGGATGGAGCGGAGCTAGTGGAAACATCTGGGCAACTAAACCCCACTCAGCCCCTACTGAGGCGCAAGGCCTAGAAGCCAATCCACCCACCAACACATCACCACCAAACAAAAAACTCACGACAACAGGTCCCTCCGCCGATACAGACCTGACAAACAGAGACAACAAACTGGAGTCAGCATGAGACAGCAGCTCACTGCGCTCAGGACAGAAAACAGGAAAACAAAATACAGGCTCCACATCAACAGGCCGCTCCACCGACACCGACCTGTCAAAAGGAGACAGCAAACTGGAATCACACACTTGAGAAAAAACAAACTCATCGCGCTCCGGACAACCAACATGAAAACTATCAGCATACCCCCCTGGTACCAACACAGTGCCCATCTCCTCCCCACCTGGCACTGTCAGTATATGAGACTGTACTGAGGGCTGTACCCCCGATAGCTGTACAGGAGACTGTGAGTCACGAACATCCAGAGCAGGATGTACCGCCTCAGGCACGTCCTCACCATCCCTGGAACAGAGCAACATCACATCAGGCACAAAAATATCTGGAGTACCACCCAAAATGGCGTCACAAAAAACAGCATGGTCAGGAACCAAAATGGTGGCACACTCATCAACACTGTGACTCAAAATGGCGCCACAAAAATTAGCACTGTCATTAGCAACAATGACAGAAGAAACTGCACCGTCATGAGCCAAAACAGTGTCACAAAAAATAGGACTGTCATGAGCAACAATGGTGTCACAGACAGCAACAGTGTCATGAGACAAAAAGGTGCCCGATTTGTTTTTACTGGCACAAGCCAAAATGGTGGCACACACAGTAACATCGTCGTGACACAAAACGGAGACACATGCATCAGCACCAACACGACCAAAATTGGTGCCACACCGTAGACTAGGTTGTGAAGACTGCTCCTGCCGCACAGGACACAGGTAACTAGGTCGATTAGCATACCCAGTGCCTGGCAGAGAGTCAGTGTGGCCACATGAATCAATATCAGAACCACCGACCATACTGGGACCATCACTGCTGACAAGTGAGACATCATGAACGTCAGAGCTACCGTAGGAAGGCCGGCAGCCCAATTCTGGCCTTGTAGCCTCCTCAACCAGAATGGTGCCACATGAAATGTCAGAAACGGTGCCACATGAAATGTCAGAAACGGTGCCACATGAAGTAGCAACATCCTTCTCACTCTCATCCACCTCATTCTCCTCCTCCAATTTGTCTGTGGCCTCAGCCACCGTACAGGCTGGGAAGCCCACGAGATACTGCTCCGCCACTGGAGTATCTGGCACGCATGTCACCTCCGGTTTCACTAGTACTTTACCCCCAGCCAAGTCATTGCCCAAGAGCAACGTTACCCCCTGCATAGGGAGTTTGCCAGCCGTCACTCCGATCACCACTGGTCCTGACACAAGGGCACAATCAAGAAAGACATTATGCAGCGGCACATTCATCGTGTGCATTCCAAAAGCCTCAATAACAACCCCTGCACCCAACTCAGAGTGGTGCGTAAAGGGCAGGACACTTCCGGTTTAGCTTTAGAATGGAGTAGGTCGCATGTGACACAGCTGCTCACCCGTTATTTTTTTTTCGTTTTAAAATCATATTTATATACCATTAATGCGTTTAAAACTTGACGCATATATCAACTGAGACTATCAACTAACTATATTGACCAAAAGAATCGAGATGCCATCAAGGAAAGACCCAAAGAAAGACCCAAAACCAGTCGAAGAGGTCCCGCCGCGGGACCCAGGATACGTACAGCGGACAGCAGAAAGTATTGACTTGACAGAGGCCGCTTCAAGTTCAACCCCAACAAAGACCTCCGCAGATACCGAACATATCATCCGGAAAATGGAGGAAATGGGGAAGACAATGGAGAAGAGAATGGAGGAAATGATCACAGAATCACAGAAGATAATAACTCAAAAAGTAGATTGATAGATCTATTGAAGGCAAAATTGATGCGCTGAGAGCGGACGCCGACGCACAGAATAAACGCACCGAGGCTCTGGAGAAAGTAGTGGAAGCCCACGAAATCAAATTCACTCACATCTACAAGGAAGTAGAGGCTAACACAGTTAACCTAACTGCTGAGATGAAGGGGAACTACAATGAAATCAAGACGGAGCTCAGCGAAATAACGGTGGAGCTCACGCGAATCAATAAAGAACAGAAAGCCAAAATATTCGAGATGGAATATCAAAAACGCAGGCTGAATATTCGCATTGTCGGTCTGGACGAATCAGTGAGATGTGAAAACCCTGAAGAGTTTGCCACAGAATTACAGAAAATCTTGGGAACAGGAATCCTTCCTAAAATACCGGAGGTGGATGAGTGCTTCAGATTGGGTCCCCGCTCCATTGGCAATAACGCTAAGCCCAGAGTGATATTAGTTGTACTGCGCCAAGTCAGAATAAAAGAAATGATTATGCGTGAAATTCGCAGGATGAAAGGCAATCTGAAACACATGGAGGTACCAATACACTGCTTTGAAGATTATTGTCGTGAGGTAGTGGAACTGCGTGCCAAGTTTAAGACGGTGATGTCTCAACTATACCTGGGGAATTACAGACCCCTACTAATATACCCTGCAATACTTCGCGTCGTCGACAAACAAGGAGCAAAAGTTCTCCTCAACTCGCCTGAAGAGGCAGCCAAATTCCTGTCTGAACAGGATCAGAATAGTGTATAAATGGCCTTTTAAATCTCAGTTATGCAAGGTCACCATATAGTACAACCTTTAATAATCGAGGATTTGGGACAGAGAGACCTACGTGCTCAGAGTTTTTGAATGCTTTCCCCGACGTGTATATTATTGCGGACATATTGGATTTAAGATTGGAACACTCCAGAACATACTGGAACATTCAGACAATGTAAAAATGACATATTGGAATAATCTAGAACATCGAAGCATTCTTTGATATATGGAGCATTCTGGAATATCAGCAATACGTGGTCATTCATTCTACCAGAAGCCCCTCGGGGGAATAATCAACAGCTATCTAGATGCAAAACCACAGAGCCATCATAGCCGGCCGGCTGAAAGATCACTCTACACAACGATCATCGCCCACCCCGGTCGGGGGAAATGCTGCATATACGTATTTAAAAATTGTTTTTTTATTAATGGGAAATAATTTCACTACTTCTCCAATTAATACTTTAGATGTTTAAGCATAGCAATGCTCTTTTAAGATCTAAGTTAATGTTCTCTTCCTTTTACTTGTTTTTTTTTTCTTTTTCATCCGCTCTCTCTGATTTATTGAGGCTCTCTCTTCAGTTCAATACCTTCATATTATTCATGGGTTACTATAAATTACTATAAATTACAAGTTCATATAAAATGTAAGTGATTAAGGCATGACAATTGAAGCTTATTTTTGGTCTTTATTTTTAGTTTATCTCATTTAAATTTTTATTTATTTATTTTTTACGGGTAAGTGGCCAAGCCACAGTCGACATTCTACTTATGGTAGAATTTAGAGTGTTAGATCCTATGGTATACATAGGAATGTTAAGGATAATTGGATCATTCTGGGATATCCGGTGGTGCAAGGGAGAGAGTCATACGCAAAGGTTGTGTTCATGGAACACAATCCTGTACGACTCTCGGTGGGAGGGAAGGGTAGGGGATTTTTATTTGTATATATGTATGTTTTTAAGCTCGGCTCTCAACGGGACCTCACTAGTGGGATGTATATCTATTATTGCATCGCACTCTAGAAGCATTACCAAAAATTACAATGCAACATGTATAGACTATGGCTAGTTTGAATATAATGATATGGAACACCGGGGGAATAAATAACCAACTTAAACGCAAAAGCGTGCTCACACTGATGAAAAAAGAACATGTGGACATTGCTCTGCTAAGCGAAACACACATTCTAGGGAAAGACATAGGTAAATTAGCGGACAACATATACCATAATATCAGTCACTCCTCTATTGGTACGAGAACTCGGGGTGTAGCAATAGTCGTTAAACGTAAGTTGAATATTGTACTAAAGGGAGTATGGTCTGATGTAGAAGGTCGGATAACTATAGCTAAGATTGAACATAAGAACAGGAAAATAGCGTTGATAGCGGTATACGCCCCAAATTTGTACGAAGAAGATTTCTTCACTACACTAACCAATGCAATGTTAGACATTCCCGATTACTCATTTATAATAGGAGCGGATTTGAATGCCATCTGGAACCCAAGGATAGACAAATCTTACCTCGCCTTTTCCAGCGAACAAAAGAATTCATCGAAGGCATTAAAGGATTGGTCAAAGATTACAGGTGTAAAGGACTTATGGCGGTTACTTAATCCCACGACCCGAAAGTACTCTTGTCGATCTGCGAGACATAAGACACTATCCAGAATAGATTATGTCTTTGCATCACAGAGACTATTTGATAATTATGAAGTGGAAATGATACCCAACGCACTATCAGATCACTGTTATTTACTCCTTAAAGGTACATTTGGTATACTATCCTCCCGAGCCCCAAGATGGCGATTTAACTCGTTACACAACTCAAAGAAGCTCTTATAGTATTCCAACGGGAGAATGCAAACTCGGTGCAAGACCCCAGAATAATATGGATGTCCGTAAAGGGAATGATCAAAGACTTCACGGATAGCTTTTCCTCCAAAATGCGCAAGAATCAAAGCACAAAACTGGATGAGCTGGAAACGCTTTACTCAACGTTATTTAATTCTCTGAAATACAACAACTCAACTCGACTAGAAAATCAAGTTAACGTACTAAAAATAGAGATCAATGACATATACAGACAACAATCGGAAATACAAATACGCAGCACAAGACAACAGCAGTACTCCCATGGTTCCAAACCCAGCCACCTATTAGCCATGCGATTAAGAATTAATGCAACATTTGCAGATATAACTACCATTAGAGCACAACAAGTACTTGTAACAGATCCTGTAAAAATAAACGATACATTCAAAGTATTCTACTCCGATTTATATAAATCAGAAATGACCTTCGATCAAAACAAAATGGACACATTTCTTAATCAAATTATTCTCCCTAAACTTTCAGAGGATGACGCTAAACAGTTAGAAATACCGATCACACTAGAGGAACTCAAGAAGGCCATAACCGCAATGAAAAGTGGTAAGGCTCCAGGAAGAGACGGTTTCCCATCAGAAATGTACCTTTCTTGTTGGGACATAATTGGCCCCTTATTACTAAATATGATCTTATACTCAGTCAAGGAGGGGAACTTCCATAAAATCGACAATATTGCACTCATAACAGTCCTCCTTAAAAAAGACAAAGACCCCAACGAGTGCGGTAGTTATAGACCTGTAAGCCTCCTCGGAACAGATATCAAACTGTACTCTAAGGTATTAGCCATCAGATTACAAAAGCATATGACGTCTTTAGTTCACCCGGACCAAACTGGCTTCATAGGAGGCCGCCTGATCACTGAGAACATAAGACGTATACTGCACGTACTTGATGCCGACAAGGAGGACACCATACCTAAGGCGATGCTGTCCCTGGATGCTATGAAGGCCTTTGACAGGCTGGAATGGTCGTATCTGTGGGCAGTGCTAGAAAGGATGGGGTTAGGAAAAGGATTCATCGATATGATTAAAGTATTATACAAAGACCCATCGGCCATGATTATAACAGGCACAATCATCTCTGAAATATTTCCGGTATCACGCTCTGCCAGACAGGGTTGTCCTCATAGTCCCGGTCTGTTCAATCTATCATTAGAGCCGTTAGCACAATATATAAGACAATCCCAATCCATAGAACCTATCGTAATCAAGGGCACACAACAAAAAATTTGTTTATATGCGGACGATGTAATATTGTTCATGAAAAACCCCAACACCACATTGCCTCATCTGCTCAAGTTGATTGAGGACTTTGGTGATTTATCGGGATTTAAGATAAATTGGCCGAAGTCGGCTTTCCTTCCACTTAACACCCCTGCAAAAAAAGATACAACCCTCCCAGGACAGATACCGATGGTAAAACATTTCAGATGCTTGGGAGTGGAAATATTCCCTACCATAAGACAAACGGTGAAGCACAACTACACAAAAATCCAAAACAAAATCAAAGACGACCTTGATAGATGGGCAAAACTTAAGAACACAGTACAAGCACGGATATCAATAGTTAAGATGGATGTACTACCTAAAATCAACTTCTTCTGTTCAATGCTACCGTTACCCCCTCCAGAGGGTTACTGGAAAAGATTACACTCCTCCACATACAAATTTATTTGGAATAACAAACCACCACGTATAAAAAGATCCACCGCACAGAGAAATAAAGCAGATGGTGGCATGGCATTTCCAGATTTTTTCCTATATTTTAAGGCGTACTCATTAAGTCCATTGACAACATGGTTTGACTCCCAAGCATTAGCATCTTGGAGAAAAATAGAAGAAAACATAGTAGCCCCACATAGACTGAAGGACATAGCATACACTAAACTACCAATCAAGCACTGTGAACGAAAATTTGGCCCCATAATTACTCATGCGATCCGGATATGGCGTGAATCACAAAAAAAATATCCTAACCCACAAGAATGGCACAATCATACTCCCTTATTCAATAACAATGCTCTCTTAATTGGAAAACGACCTATAAGATTCCCTATATGGGAAGAGCAAGGCATACACTCATTAGGGGATATTTTTAACAAACAGGGTTTTTGTAGTGATAAAGAAATACGCAAAAAATGTAATCTCACCAAGTCCACATGGCTTTTTCACAAACAGTTAGAGCTATGTTTGAAGTCTCACGGTGTTCCATTAGACAGACCAATTGAACACCACAGATACCACAAATTCTTCTACTCAAGAGAGACATCGAGAGGTTTTGTTTCAGATTTTTATCATCAATTACTAACGTCCTCGTATGAAACCCTCCAACTTGACTCTGTCTGGAGGAGGGATATACCAGACCTGGAAAATGACTTTGATTGGCAAGGAGCCTGGGCAAATGTCCGACTTACATCAAGGAACCCGGATCATCAACAAATCAATCTTAACTATATTCACAGGACATACTTGACTCCTATAAGACTGTGCCGAATGGGGCTCAAACAAGATTCCAAATGCACCCAATGTACAAATGGGGACGAAGGGACATTTATGCACATGTATTGGGACTGCTCACCAGTTAAGGCATTCTGGAAAGATGTGACCCAACAAATATCAAAACTCGTATCTTGGAATATACCTGTACACCCCTCGGTATTGCTGTTGAATGATGTTTTTGAGTTTGCAGTGAATCCACAGCTAAAGAGATTGGTTTTATCGGGTATCACAGTAGCCAAAAAGCTGATCGCATCACGCTGGTTTCAACCGGAAAAAATGTGCCGTAAAGTTTGGTTTCTTACATATCTCGATGTAATTTACCATGAAATATCTACAGCAAGAATTCTGGGTCTCAATGAATCCAAAATGTCAATGTGGTTAGAAGTGGTGGAGAGAATAAAAGCTAGCTTATAATGGTAGTGTCTGGTTAGGTGCGAGGGATAGTGGAGGTACTTCTCAAGGTGGGGTCCGGGAGGGGGGGGTTCGAGCTGAGCATATGTATGTAGGTTTTTTTTTTAGATAACAGGTATTATGGGTATATCTTATATAAAACAACTAACCAAAAGGTGATCCCATTGGATGTGCCCTGACAATTAATGCTTGTATATCTTATCGTGTGTTGTCATGTTTGTTTATATGTTTGTTTTAAAAAAGAATAAAAAAATAAAATACAAAAAAAAAAAGGGCAGGACACTACTTTGCACAAAAGATTGGGATGCGCCAGTATCACGGAGAATT
The DNA here is from genome assembly GCF_963971535.1 of Notolepis coatsorum. Lineage (NCBI taxonomy): Eukaryota > Metazoa > Chordata > Actinopteri > Aulopiformes > Paralepididae > Notolepis > Notolepis coatsorum. Next base: position 165,219,509 of record NC_140167.1, read on the forward strand.
GTCACCGGTACTTTAGGACCCCCCTCTGTCAATGAAACAAACCCTTCACTCCTGAAAGGTGTGTAAAGGTCATCCACTCCTCTGCCATCTAGTGGAGACAGAACAGGGTTACGTACAGGCGTATTTATCAACATCACTGGTCTGGGTGGGTTAGACGGGCGCTTTTCTGGGTGCAAACGATAACAATTTCCCATCACATGTCCTGCACTCCCACAACTCTGGCACTTCCGGGCATCATCGCTTCCCCATGCCCCATTAAACTTACCACTACCCCCAGCACTGGACACCGTAGGCCTATTAGGAGTCCATTTCGGCCTCCCCTCATCATGCACATGATAATGCTGTCTCTCAAAAGACGTCCTGTGGGTCAAAACATACTCATCAGCCAGGACCGCTGCTGCTGAACAGGTCCTGACTTTCCTCTCATTTAAGTACATAGCAATATCCTCAGATACGCCATACACCTTGAATTCCTCCAATAAGATTAGGTCCCTAATCTCCTCCACTGTGGTGACCTTTTCTGCTGCACACCACCGGTCAAAAAGCAACCGCTTTTCCCTCACAAACTCCACAAAAGACTGAGAGTGCTGTTTCCTCAAATTGCGGAATTTCTGGCGGTAAGCCTCAGGGACCAATTCATAGGCTTTAAGGATAGCCTGTTTCACCAAAGCATAATCTTTATTATCAGGATACATCGACGCATACACGATCTGTGCCTTACCGCGCAAAGCACTCTGCATGAGGATAGTCCATTTATCTGCTGGCCAGCCGCAACTGCCAGCTATGTCCTCAAATAATAAAAAAAAACTATCGACGTCCCTTTCCAAAAAAAACGGAACCATGCTTTTCTGCCTAGCCATATCAAAACCCGGCTCCCGATGCACACGTATAGCACCAGCACCACCCGCATTACGCATCGCCATCTCCCGGTCATATGCTGCCTGGGCGCGTACCTCCTGTGCCACCTCAATAGCTTCCTGGGCCTGGGCAGCAGCTGCTCTTCTCACCCCAGCAGCCTCCTCAATAGCCTCCTGGGCCTGGGCAGCAGCTGCTCTTCTCACCTCACTAGCTTCAATAGCCTCCCTGGCTGTAGCCGCTGCTGTAGCTGCTATAGCTGCTGTAGCTGCTCTCCTCATCTCACTAGCTTCAAGGTCCTCACGGTCTGCCTTGTTAACAGCTGCAAGCTCAAGCGCTGTCCTAAGCTCCACATCTCGCCCACGCGGTAGCTCAAAGCCTTCTCCCTCCTCCTCCAGAGTTCTACCTGCAGCCACAACAAAAACCTTCAGTGTACTCAGCTCCTCAATTAATTGACCTACCAAGTTCTCCTTTTTCTGGCCTGCATCGAGGTCTATTGAAAACCTTGCTGCCACCTGTAGTAACTCATCCTTTGAATTTTTTTTTACCTTGGCCAGTGTTGGCTCTGCAATAAAGTCATCAATGTCCAACGTCATTGTCTATTATTCACAGTAAACGACAACAAACGAATACAACAATATTAATTACTAATAAAGTAATTAATCAACCAATTAATTAATTACTAATACAAGGCAATACTACAATTAATCCACAACAAGGGATATAGTTCAGTATCCTGGGGTTCAAACTCCAATTTCCCTGTATCCACAAAAAGGTGTAGCACGTAATTAAATGACAGTGATTGAAGATACACGGCATAACACAGCACGCAATTAAACTCACAAGCAGTAGTTCAAAACACGGCATTTTATGTTAGCACGCAAAACAAATCACACTGTATTTAAGACACACGGCATAACACATACTGGATCAAAAGGTCAAGCTCAATAATGCACACAGATCCTATACTAGATAATCACAGCAGACACTGCTACTGGACACTAGCTACAGGCCTCTGCTGAGACGAACCACCCACAAGACTAACCCTGTGGTAGGCATTTATCCCAAAATACTGGAACAAACGCTCTTCAGTAACAAACCAAGTGAGGCAAAACCCCTTGTGTTACTCAACAACCAAATTCAACAAACAAATTCTAATAATACAAACGGGTGCTCCATACAATCTGATTTGACTCACAAATAGCTTCTAAAACCTATACTGCAGTCAAAAGAAAGACTGCTAGGCCCACCACATGTCTAATCTAACAAAAACACTTACATCAGGTCCTAACACACTAATTACATTTCCCGGCCCCCTAACCTACCTATACTGAAAGCTAATGCACTGTAGACCTAGCTTTCTTCAACCACACCTGCTACCAGCCAAAGATCATATACCAATCACTTATTTGACTGCCCCAGGAGTACGTGGTACACAGGAGGCTAACAACAGCCAGAAAACAATGAAATTACCTACCTGTGGTGTCCACTAAACTAAATATTTTAAAGCATACCAGTAGTCAAATCAAATTATAAATTAAGAGCATACTTACCTGTTTGAATACCGGCTAGAGCCCCCATGTTACATTCAAGCCTAAAATATGGCTCGTCAAGGCCTTGAATGCGACGTGGTGGACACAGGACACTGGACAAAAGTTTATCAAAAATAACTATTTATTTACAACTAACTAAATGGACAGAAATAGTGGGAGCTGGGTGTTCCAGACTCCAAAGTTAAATAACAAAACTAATAGGCAACAGGCCGAATGTACAACAAAACAGGGAGAACAGGTGAGACGCTGGAGAGCTGAGACATCTCCTGTGAAGTGGGGGAGACTTGACTGCTGCCTGCACTCTGCATTTGTAGGGCGTGGTGCCTCATCACCACACCTGTGATCAATTAAAAAGCGGCCATTTTAAACACAAGCAAAAACAGGAAGAAACAGTGTGTCAATCAAACCACCAATTAGTGACAGCACACTTAACCACAATGTGAATATGCACCACAGACAGTAAGTATCCCTCCACCATGTGAAAGTAATACGTAACAGTGCAGGTAAGATGAATGAAAATGTAATGACATTACCCCACTCTTCCTTCCTTCCCCTCCCGAATGTTTAGTTAATAACGATGTTTTTTTCCAGGCAAAACATATGTTACTTCACAACATTTGGAGATACGACATGTGCTGTGTGTGAATTGTCTTGGTCGTTTGTGTAGCTTGGGTAGCGTTGGGCCGTTGGCCAAAGCTGTGTGTGGCCTGGTGTCAGTAACTGGCTACTCTATTTGCAGTTAGCCTATTTAGCTGATGTCGGCCATTGGCTCCTTGCTGCTTTGTTTTCTCTGGTATAGACCCTCTTCTCTTTGGATTTAAGTGTTGATCGTTGTCCTTTTGGATCTATGTATATTCATGTTGCCTTTGTGAAGTTATCTTTTCCTTCTGTTTTGTTCTTCCATTAAAAGTTGAATATCTTTGCTTATCGCTCTCATACATGCTCTCTCTCTAACACACACACACACGACAAACACACATGCTCTCTCTCTCTCTCTCTCTTTCTAACACACACAGTCTGCCTATGGCGGCCTTTCTCGATGGCTAGGCTGTGCTCGCTGAGTCTGTACCTAGTCAAGGATCTTCAGTCACAGTGCTCAGGTATTCTGCCACTGTGTACTCTCTGTTTAGGGCCAAATAGCATTTCAATTTCTTTCCAATGTGTCTCTCTCTCTCTCTCTCTCTCTGTATACTGTATATTGACTATAGAACGGGAGCTCTCTCTCGCTCTCTCTCTTGCTATATATTGACTGTATCATGCCCAGCCTCGGGCAGCGCTATTATTTAAGAATATGTTGACTGTATGAAAAAAAAAAAATTATATATATATATATTTTTTTTTAACCTTTGGGGGGGGGGGGGGCTCGCGTTTAAATCTCGCACAGGGCCTCGCATTTCTCCCAGGCGGCCCTGCACATACTGTACGCATTACGTACTGGACGACTCACATACTGTACGCATTATGTACTGGACTGACTCTCATACTGTATACATTACGTCGTACTGGACTGACTCACATACTGTATACATTACGTACTGGACTGACTCACATACTGTACGCATTATGTACTGGACTGACTCACATACTGTACACATTACGTACTGGACTGACTCACATACTGTATACATTACGTACTGGACAACTCACATACTGTACGCATTATGTACTGGACTGACTCAGATACTGTATACATTACATACTGGACTGACTCACATACTATATACATTACGTACTGGACGACTCACATACTGTATGCATTATGTACTGGACTGACTCACATACTGTATACATTACGTACTGGACGACTCACATACTGTACGCATTACATACTGGACTGACTCACATACTGTATACATTACGTACTGGACAACTCACATACTGTACGCATTATGTACTGGACTGACTCACATACTGTATACATTACGTACTGGACTGACTCACATACTATATACATTACGTACTGGACGACTCACATACTGTATGCATTATGTACTGGACTGACACACATACTGTATACATTACGTACTGGACGACTCACATACTGTACGCATTACATACTGGACTGACTCACATACTGTATACATTACGTACTGGACGACTCACATACTGTATGCATTACATACTGGACTGACTCACATACTGTACACATTACATACTGGACTGACTCACATACTGTACACATTACATATTGGACTGGCTCACATACTGTACACATTACGTACTGGACTGACTCACATACTGTACGCATTACGTACTGGACTGACTAACATACTGTACACATTACGTACTGGACTGATTCATATACTGTACACATTACATACTGGACTGACTCACATACTGTACGCATTATGTATTGGACTGACTCACATACTGTATACATTACGTACTGGACTGACTCACATACTGTACGCATTACATACTGGACTGACTCACATACTGTACGCATTACATACTGGACTGACTCACATACTGTACACATTACGTACTGGATGACTCACATACTGTACGCATTATGTACTGGACTGACTCACATACTGTATACATTATGTACTGGACTGACTTACATACTGTACACATTACATACTGGACTGACTCACATACTGTACACATTACATACTGGACTGACTCACATACTGTACACATTACATACTGGACTGACTCACATACTGTACACATTACGTACTGGACTGACTCACATACTGTATACATTACATACTGGACTGACTCACATACTATACTGTAGACATTACGTAATGGACGACTCACATACTGTACGCATTACGTACTGGACTGACTCACATACTGTACACATTACGTACTGGACTGACTCACATACTGTACGCGTTACGTACTGGACTGACTCACATACTGTACACATTACGTACTGGACTGACTCACATACTGTACGCATTACGTACTGGACTGACTCACATACTGTATACATTACGTACTGGACTGACTCACATACTATACTGTACACATTACGTAATGGACGACTCACATACTGTACGCATTACGTACTGGACTGACTCACATACTGTACGCATTACGTACTGGACTGACTCACATACTGTACGCATTACGTACTGGACTGACTCACATACTGTACACATTACGTACTGGACTGACTCACATACTGTACGCATTACGTACTGGACTGACTCACATACTGTACACATTACGTACTGGACGACTCACATACTGTACGCATTACGTACTGGACTGACTCACATACTGTATGACATTACATACTGACCGACTCACATACTGTACACATTACGTACTGGACTGACTCACATACTGTACGCATTGCGTACTGGACTGACTCACATACTGTACACATTACGTACTGGACGACTCACATTCTGTACGCATTACGTACTGGACTGACTCACATACTGTACGCATTATGTACTGGACGACTCACATACTGTACGCATTACGTACTGGACTGACTCACATACTGTACGCATTATGTACTGGACCGACTCACATACGCATTGTGCTGCTGGCCAGTATGACTTACTACCATAGTGTCTTTATATCTGTATCACTGTGCTGTGCTTATAATACTACATATAAGCACAGCACAGTTTATATATTTTATACCCAGTTTAATCACCTGTACATTGTATACAACTATTGCATTTTCCGTTACATTTGCACTCTGGTTGGATGCTGAAGTTCTCTTCGTTGTACTGTACTTAAAAAAAAATGTTAACCTTTATTTTACCAGGCTTAAGAACAAATTCTTATTTTCAATGACGGCCTGGTGAGAGGACAAAAGGGAAGGGTAACGGGGGAAAGGGGACACAAAAAAAGAACAAGAGAAAAAGGGGTAAGAGGTAAGGGAAATAATTAAAACACACATCAAACAACCAAATAAAATTACAAAGGGGCATACATGAAGCAGAACAGACACATTACAGTTAAAAGGCTGGGTGACAGTTGCAGGTGTGTGTAAACAACTCTGCGATAGAGTCCTTAAAAGTAGTGAGGAGGATCAATTTGTCCATTTTCAAAGTATTTTGCATCTCGTTCCAACTGCAGGGAACATCAAATTGGAAGGAGGAATGACTGAAGGAAGTGTTAATATGTACTGGATTGACTCCATGCTCGTGTTCTCGTGGTCAGCACCACATGGAAAACTCACCTACAAATCCCTACACTCCCTTGCCGCCCGGTATCTAGCCGACCTCCTCCATCCCTCCATCCCACCCCGGAGGCTGCGGTCCTCTGACTCTGCTCTCCTCTCCATCCTCACCACCAACCTGCGGACTGTTGGTCCCAGAGCCTTCTCTGTTGCCGCACCCACCCTCTGGAACTCCCTCCAGACATACACAACGATACATCCCTGGACTCAAATCACTACTCAAATCTTACCCCTTCACCAAATTTATTAACAACTCTGCCTGACCTCCCTCTTTTACCCAACTGTCCCTCTGATTTCCTTCCCCTTAGTTTGTCTCCCTCTTTATTTTATTTTTGTATTGATGTTTTTCCCCCTCTTTTTTCCTCTGTTTTTCTCCCATCCCAATGTTAGTCATTATGCCAATTCCCAATCCCCTTCCTGGTCGTGCGCACCTACCCCCCACAGTCGGTCTGGGAGAGTGGAGGCTATCACGTGCTTCCTCCGACACACGTGTAGCCAATCAACTGCTTCTTTTCACCTGGCAGCGCAGACTCTCACTGAGAGGGTGTAACGTGTGGAAGGATCACACTACCCCCCTTAGATCCTTTCCTCGCTGAGCAGGCGCCCCCGACCGAACTGTAGGAGTCGCTGTTTACAACGACCAGGACCCACCCACCAGCTTTCCCACCCCTAACACTGCCAATTGTGTTAGTATGAACGACCAGCCAAGCTGGTAGCAATGCCGAGAGCAGCTCGGCATTGCTACTGCATTGGAATATCTCCTGCATTGGTGGCGAGCGCCTTGCGAACTACACCACCTAGCCGCCCTGTCTCCCTCTTTATATGATAGAGGTATATGTCCCTCTGATTTCCTTCCTCTTAGTTTGTCTCCCTCTTTATAGGATAGACGTATATGTCCCTCTGATTTCCTTCCTCTTAGTTTGTCTCCCTCTTTATATGATAGAGGTATATGTCCCTCTGATTTCCTTCCTCTTAATTTGTCTCCCTCTTTATATGATAGAGGTATATATGTCCCTCTGATTTCCTTCCCCTTAGTTTGTCCCCCTCCTCTGTTAAGCATCTTGGGTTCCCTGAAAGGCGCTATATACATTTAAGAAATTATTATTATTATTATTATTATTATTATTATTATTATTATTATTATTATTATTATTATTATTATTATTATTATTATTATTATTATTATTATTATTATTATTATTATTATTATTATTATTATTATTATTATTATTATTATTATTATTATTATTATTATTATTATTATTATTATTATTATTATTATTATTATTATTATTATTATTATTATTATTATTATTATTATTATTTTGCTTCTTGTTGAGGGTCTATGCTGGTGAAGCAGAGAAGGCCAAGTGGCACCTGACAGAATTTATGTTTTCTGCCTGTATCGATTGAGGAACAATCACCAGATTTGAAGTTGAAGATCTGTCCCTAAATAATAAAAAAAAAACAATAATATCTTTGAATCTACAAGGAACTCATTGCAGTATTATTGTTATCTAACTAAAATGGAAGGAATATCGTCTGTCATTCAATTTTCTCGAGAACCGTTCATCGACATTCCACATTTCCCACTGTTATTATTATTATTATTACATTTTAAAGTTAATCTGAAGGAAAAAGTTACTACATTTTGAAAAGTTATTACATTTCCTGGTGTTATTACATTTTAAAGTTCTTCCAAAGGAAAAAGTTACTACATTTTGAAAAGTTATTACATTTCCTGGTGTTATTACATTTTAAAGTCCTTCTAAAGGAAAAGGTTATTACATTTCCCGGTGTTACAGTGTATTGCTGTACAGTAAATTTCGCAGAGTAAATTTTACTCAAACTGAGTCCATTTGAGCCCAAGTGAGTAAAATTTTACTCAGTTTGAGTAAAATGTACTCAGTTTGAGTAAAATGTACTCAGCGAAATTTACTATGAGGACCCAAAAAGTGCAGTCGTGGACGGGCAGTTCTGGAGAAAGTTGCAAACAGCAACAACCAAGGGCCAATCATCCAATACTTTGACCGACTAGAGTTTATAGAATAGAATAGAATAGAAATACTTTATTCATCCCGAGGGAAATTTGGCACTACAGATCGCTCACAGTAAACATTTAGGTAGACAAAACAAAAGTCATGAATAAGAATAGAAATAAGACTAAGAATAAAATACGTTATGTTATGTATATTCTAATATAAAATATCGGCTACAGTCAAAATATACATAAATATACAGTAAGTGTAACTGAGGGGTACAATTCCCTGACTGTATTAATAAGTATGGTATCATTAAACCACTACCGTCTTATGTACATTACTACTGGCCATACAGTACACGAGTATATGATGAGAACTCCTCCACAATGACACGGTTTCCACACAAATCTGGATTTAAGTATTTATTAGCAGCAAGAATACATAATATACTTTACTTTCAATGCGCTTATAAGGCAAAGGAATGTGCGTAGGCAAATCAATAACGAATGTCCATTCTCATATTACGCATGAGATAATAATACAACCTGAATATTAGGAATTATATCTATGGTACTCTGGTAAGGTAGCGGGAGATACTGGTAGGGGGTTCCCACCGGTTGTAAGCCAGCAGGGGGAGCAAATGTTCGAATGCAAAGTCTGGATCCACGGGGACTCAATAAGCTCCTGCTAGGGGAGGCGGTATATTACTCCCTGATCGGCAGACGAAAGCAACAGCTGTAATCCCAGTATGCGTGCAGCACAGGTGAAAGCCGGCCAGCCTCTCCTTGAGACGGGCTCGAGTGATGTTCCTCACGTCACGGGTAAATCCCACAGTAGTGGGTGTAGACGATTCTTCTCCGCTCCAACAGCCTGGTCCAAAGCAATAATAATAATAATCCAGCCGGAAAGGGGCTCTGCATTCACCGGTGTAGGTTCTCCGGTGCGTGGTACTTCACATTAACTAGGTAGAACTTGACGTTATTCCACTAAGCTCTGACACTTTACTATCCTATTCGCACGCGGCTATAAGTGCTCTATTTAGACGCACGGTTGCTCACTTCACTTGGTCGTTGACTCGTGATGAAGGCTTTACTAGTAAGGAGCGAACGATACGTTGAACAAACGTATTAGGATAAGACAAGACTCTATTTTGGGGCAAAACGGGCCCACTTCACAGCACGTTGTATCGTGGTGAAGGCTTCACTTGGGTAACTCGAACTACTTCTGTATTCACCTGCGCCATATTTATATGTTAGGCGAATAAACTAGTACCAGCCTTATTCCTGTCTTAGTAGTCTTGGGCAGAACCGGGCATGTTGAGACAAGCCTTGACGGTGGCTTTGAACTCGACTCTGGGGGTATGGCAATGGCGCTGGTGGAACGCTATCCAATAAGAGAACGAAATATTATGGTCTGTACTAGGTTAAAGGGATATTCCGTGTATATGTACAAAGAATACACAAGGGATATCAAACGATATACAAATATTATGCAATATATATCAATCAATAAATACATATATTCGGTTTAATCTGACCCTTTGTAACAGCCGCCTCCTAATTAGTCCCACCTAATTAGATGAGCAGAGACAGATTAACCGCACTGTCCACTACTCAATGTCTGTTGTGAGGGTAGGCAGTTCACAAAGTCAGGGGTCATGGTCGTCATTAAGCGAGTCGGGGAGCCTTGGCGACTCTATCAGCCTCGCCACGGGTCGGTTGTAGGTCCGCCCTTGGACGAGCAATTCTGCCGCTCTGACCTTTCCGTCGGCACCAGTGGTCACTTTGCTTACGCGGCCGGCCGGCCACGCAGCTCGGGGTAGTGACTGGTCTATGATCATGACGACTGGACGGGATGAAGGGGGGCTTAGGAGGAAGCGGGCCTGAGACTGCTTTGATCTGTGCTTGGCTGTGCCTCCTCCTCCTCCGTCTGTTTCTCTTGTTTGCTCTGTACCCCGTCTGAGGAGGGGCCGGTGCCGGCCGCCCCGTCAAGGAGTCGCTTGGGGTGCTGGGTTCGAGGTCAGCTACGTCTGAAGCGCAGCTGAGGGGGGTGGAGTTCCGAACTCCCTCTTGTGCCCACGGTTCTCTCACAGGCCTCTCGCTTAATGTCAATAGCCTCTGCTGTACGAGGGAGTGGCCGGTGTCGCTCGCCTTTGTGTGTAGGCAGCGTGTAGACGTGGGTTGACTGTCAAGTCCGTAGAGGGGGCCCTGGAGCGTCCATCCCAGTCGGGTCTGAACCGCGACTGGGCATCCTTTGGGTCCGATGTGGGCCGCCTCAATTGGGAGAATGAGGTCCGCGTGGTCGGAGCCGATGAGCAGGGTCGGTGTGGCGCCGTCGATAAGCGGTATAGGTAGTTGACGTAGGTGCACATACTTGGCCATCAGCTGTGGGATGGGGTAGGTGTACTGAGACAGGCCTATGTCGTGGCTGGTGAAGATGTTGGTTATACTATACTGCTTCTCGGGCTGGTCCACCGCTGCTATCTTGAAGGAGACCTTTTCACCTTTTATGGTCTTCTGGTCCCTTCTGATGGTGCGTATGGTCATGGTATCTTTGACACCCCGCAGGCCCAACTGGGCTGCTGCGGAAGCGAGGAGGAGAGTCTTTTCAGACCCATCGTCCAGGACGGCGTAAGTGTCCAGGACCTTGTCCTCGTAGCTCAGGAGCACTCTGACCACTTTGAGGAGCACTCGGGGGGTCCCGCTATGCTGGTCAATGTGGAGCACTCCTGTTGGTCGGTTGCCTTGGATCTTCTGGTGGGCTCCGCACAGTGCTGCGCGGTAAGCGGCGCCCGCCTGGGCCGCCTCACGCCACTGGTCAACTTGGACGGGGTTCAGTGTCTTATATTCGGCGCACTGTGCCAGCCAGTGTCCGCCGTCGCAGTAGGTACAGTAGGGAGCGGTCTGGTGGCTCTTCGGTACTGGTGCCACCGCCTCGGCATGGTACATTACCGCGACGGGCCCACTCTGTTGTCCTGGCTGACGCCTGTTGATGTCATGCAGGACCTCCAAGTGGGTGCCACCGCACCTGCTGCACTTCTTCTTCAAGCGGCACTCAGCTGCTAGGTGGCTGCGCGCGCAGCGGAAGCAGCGGCGGTGGTCCTTGATCCACTGACTCACCTCGTCCGTGGTCAGCTTCCCGAAAGTGTCGCATTGGTACAGCCGATGTTCTCCCTCACAGTACTGGCACTCAATCTTCCACTGGTCCTCTTTCGTCGAGGGGGTGTTGTGGTTCTTGTGCTGCGGTACTGATTCGGCTTGGTGCATAACGGTCACCAACCGGCGGTTATCTGTTGATCCCCGAGGTCCAAGTCTTGGGCTTGGTCCACTCCATACGAACGTGTCGAGTCGTAGGCTACTGACCTCCCTGGCGAGGAACTCAGATAGGTCTAGGAGGGATGCCTCTGGACCGTTGGGGTCGCGGTGGTCTCTCTGCCGCCGAAAGCGCTCTTGTCGGGCGGGAGGGAGCTTCTCTAGTATCCTCTCTACATTAGAGTTAGCGTACAGTTCATAGATCCCCTTTTCCTTTTGAGACCCCAGCATCCCTACCAGGGACTGTACCTTGATAGAGAGGTCATCTAATGCTCTGTTGTCTCTGGCTGGGGGGAGACGGTCAATGTCTCTTATCTCCTGTATCACATAGTCCCATATGCGTCCATAACGTTGGTCGAGGGCTACTAGAGCCGCGGTGTATGGGGTAGTAGAGCTGGAATATGCCAGCGCTATATTGTGCGCTCTGGGCACCTTCAGGTGCTTGAGTAGGATAGCATACTTGTACGGTTCATCTGGTACGTCGGACAGCATAGTCTCTAAGCACATTCGTAGCTCTGTGTACTGTGCTCTGTTCTCGTGTGTGAAGTCCGGGAACGTCGGTGTGCCAAGGTACGATGCCATGGATGACTGGCACATCGGTGAGCATTGGGGGAGAGGCCTCCTGGGCGAGTCTCCCCGTGCGTGTCGTCTTGGGCTGGTACTTGGTGGGTACCGAAGGTCGGGTACCCAGGTGCTGTTCCTCGGGGCTGGCGGTGCGTCAAACTCACCCGTGAGTTGAGTCGGGGGTTTGTAGCGCAGGGCCTCGGGGCTGACGTCTGGGCTGTACTGGACCTCCTGGTCCAGAGTACGTTGCTGCTGGTCGGGGCTGTACTGGGCCTCCTGGTCCAGAGTACGTTGCTGCTGGTCAGCTTGACATTCCTCCTCTTCCTCCTCCTCTTCCTCCTCCTCTTCCTCTGCTAGGACCTGGAGTCTTCTGTTCAGTCTCTCGGCGTGGTCCGGTTCTTCCCGGTGGCTGGGTCTCGTATGGACCGGCCGGGGAGGGGGTTCGGAGACGTGGACAGGATCCTCCTGTTGGCGGGGTCCCGGGTCGCTTGGTCGGGTAGGGGAATGCGTCCTAGACCCTTGTCGTGACGATCTCCGGGAGCTCCGTGCGGAGAGAGGGGGTGTCGCCATGGCAACCAATTTGTCCATCAGCTGCGCCTGCAGCCGGTCGCGCTCTGCCTCGCGCTGGGCATGGGCTGCGTCGCGCACTGCTTCGCGCTGGGCATTGGCGGCGTCGCGCTGCGCATTGGCGCTGGCCTGGCCGGCGTTGCGCTGTGCGTTGGCGGCGTCGCGCTGGGCATTGGCGCTGGCATGGGCGGCGTGGAGCTGTGCATTTGCGACGTCGCGCTGTGCATTGGCGGCGGCGTGCTGTGCATCGGCGCGGCTTCTTTCAATGTTCTCTTCCGTCTGAAGGCGTCTGGTCTCCAGTTTTATGCGGTCGTCTTCACTCCTTTGTTGCGCCTGGAAGCGCTCTCGCTCGGTTGCAGAATGTTCGCGCTCGCGCGTCTGTTGCGCTTGAAGTCGATCGCGTTCGGTGGAGGCTGCCAGGGTGGCGATGAGTGCCTGCGCCAGCATCTTGTCCGCCTCGCTGGGGGAAGACGCTGGTCGAGGCGATCGGCTCCCGGCAGTACTCGTTGGAGATCCGTTCTCCTGTCGCGTACCAAGGAGATCCATCTCCTGGGTGCGCGTCTCTTTTTGTGGTGGGTCGGGTTCCATCCCTGGAGGGCTTTCTTTATCCTGGAGCTCTCCGGGGACTGTCCCGTTGGCGTTGTCGGGGGGTAAAGTCATGTCATGTCCCTCCTGGTCCCCCCCGTGAGCTTGGTCAGTTACGTTAGAACCCACTAGGGTCTCTACTGGCGGGGTAGCCTGGTCGATAGGGTTGGACATAATTTTACTATCCGCTTTAGTTACTTTATCCGTATTTAACTTCCTTTTAAAGCTAGGTATTGGACTGACAACGTAGTCCTCTAGGTGAAGAGGTGGCTGCCGTCTGCTCTCCGGGCGATCTAGCTTAGGAGAACCGTTTGTGGAGTGTTCATCATCGGCCATGTTAATATTAATATTATATTAATATTACGCTAATTCTTATCCGGGGCTCGAAGGACCAATTGTAACTGAGGGGTACAATTCCCTGACTGTATTAATAAGTATGGTATCATTAAACCACTACCGTCTTATGTACATTACTACTGGCCATACAGTACACGAGTATATGATGAGAACTCCTCCACAATGACACGGTTTCCACACAAATCTGGATTTAAGTATTTATTAGCAGCAAGAATACATAATATACTTTACTTTCAATGCGCTTATAAGGCAAAGGAATGTGCATAGGCAAATCAATAACGAATGTCCATTCTCATATTACGCATGAGATAATAATACAACCTGAATATTAGGAATTATATCTATGGTACTCTGGTAAGGTAGCGGGAGATACTGGTAGGGGGTTCCCACCGGTTGTAAGCCAGCAGGGGGAGCAAATGTTCGAATGCAAAGTCTGGATCCACGGGGACTCAATAAGCTCCTGCTAGGGGAGGCGGTATATTACTCCCTGAACGGCAGACGAAAGCAACAGCTGTAATCCCAGTATGCGTGCAGCACAGGTGAAAGCCGGCCAGCCTCTCCTTGAGACGGGCTCGAGTGATGTTCCTCACGTCACGGGTAAATCCCACAGTAGTGGGTGTAGACGATTCTTCTCCGCTCCAACAGCCTGGTCCAAAGCAATAATAATAATAATCCAGCCGGAAAGGGGCTCTGCATTCACCGGTGTAGGTTCTCCGGTGCGTGGTACTTCACATTAACTAGGTAGAACTTGACGTTATTCCACTAAGCTCTGACACTTTACTATCCTATTCGCACGCGGCTATAAGTGCTCTATTTAGACGCACGGTTGCTCACTTCACTTGGTCGTTGACTCGTGATGAAGGCTTTACTAGTAAGGAGCGAACGATACGTTGAACAAACGTATTAGGATAAGACAAGACTCTATTTTGGGGCAAAACGGGCCCACTTCACAGCACGTTGTATCGTGGTGAAGGCTTCACTTGGGTAACTCGAACTACTTCTGTATTCACCTGCGCCATATTTATATGTTAGGCGAATAAACTAGTACCAGCCTTATTCCTGTCTCGTAGTCTTGGGCAGAACCGGGCATGTTGAGACAAGCCTTGACGGTGGCTTTGAACTCGACTCTGGGGGTATGGCAATGGCGCTGGTGGAACGCTATCCAATAAGAGAACGAAATATTATGGTCTGTACTAGGTTAAAGGGATATTCCGTGTATATGTACAAAGAATACACAAGGGATATCAAACGATATACAAATATTATGCAATATATATCAATTAAGGGGAGACACTGCAGGTGAATAGGGTAAACATTTTTACTAATAGATATCACAATGAAACTTCCCCAGTTGATTACTTATATTAAGACAAGACTTTTTTGTATTACAAGTTTTCTGAAATTGTATGTTTAAATATGCAAATGAGGCATGATCTACTTAAATATGCACTAATTTGCATATAATTCCAGGACAGAAATCTGAACATTGGATAAAGCCATTTTCAAAATTATAGTTTCATTTTGTTGACAAATTAGAGCCAAAGGTTATTACAGAGGGGATTTTGGATATCTCTTTTTATCACTCCATAAATCAGAAAATATTCCATTCAGTCCATTTTTATGGTAAAATTCCATATTTCGCCATGTTTTTAGGAATAAAATGTGATATAAATCAGGGTATGAATGCGATATCAACAAACCCTTCTGTAAATACCTTCAGAACATAGATATGAATAGAACTGGAAGGTTTGGTGTATGTGCGTGCTACTGAAGTGGAGATTTCTGGCTCAGAGTATGAGGAAAAACTCTTAAAACTCATTTTTGGGAAAACGCCTTCAAAGTTCTGTATTGTAAAATGCCATACTTTTTTTTTAAAACGGATATTTACAAACACAATACCTAATCAAACCATTAGTAATAGACAACCTAAACACATGCCTGATAACTGAATAATAATAATAATGTTGTTATTGAACTGAACAGAACTACACACAGGCTACAAACAGTGTAGTACAGTGTAGTACCCCCTAATAGGCAAAACATATTTGAATAGATATCACTATGAAACTTTCCCAATTTGTTATGTACATATAAACTAAGAAAAAATATATTGCAAGTTTTCTGAAATTTATGTTTATATATGCAAATGAGGCACTTCCCCATTAAATATGTGCCCATTTATGGATGCAATAAGGCAAAATGATGTAAAATAAACAACTAAATGTGTGTTATTGACGTTTTATTGTCACTAGTTTCATAGAAGACATGTTTAGGAAGCAAAATATAACAAAATCTCAAAATCAACAAAAAAAGTATATTTGACTATTCACCTGCAGTGTCTCGCCTTAATAAATACATATATTCGGTTTAATCTGACCCTTTGTAACAGTAAGTGTACAGTAGGCCTAAAAAGTGTGGAATTGTACAGTGTTGATTTAAGAGTAAAGTAAAAGTCCAGGAAGATTTGATAGTACTGTCACCCTGTGCTGTGATGCAGTGAGGCTCAGTGATGCCGCGTTATAGAGTCTGATGGCTGTCGGAATGAAGGACTTCCTGTGCCGTTCAGTGTTACATCTTGGGAGTCTTAGTCTAGCACTGAATGTGCTCCTTCTGTCAGCCAAGTCTGTGTATAGTGGGTGGGAGGGGTTGTCCCTGATGGCATGGAGCTTATAGTTTATAGTTACACACCTTTGTAACGGTTTAACTAAAGCCAGAACCCAGATGCAGACACAAACAGGCAGAGACAATGTTGAAAACCCAAATGGCGGTATATTTATTTGGAAAAAGGAGAATACGGTAACCAGGTCCTTAGACAGTCCAGGGAGTAGGCGAGTAGCAGGGTAGTCAGACGAGTGGTGGTGGGGGGGGGGGGGGTCATAGCCGGGAGCGGGTTCTCAGACGGTCAGGGGATTCACACGGAGAAGAGTGGTCAGGCAGGTGGAGGTTATACACAGGGATCCAGGACTCGGGAGCAAGGTGTGAAGCCAGGTAAGGAACTGCGAGCAAAGGAGGACAAGACAATCAGCTGCTCCTCCGGTGTCACACACCTGCACCCCATCCTGTACTTAGAGAGAGAGATAGAGAGGGAGGTAGGGATAGAGTGGGAGAACCAAGCATTATAGTGGACGGAAAGCCTGGAGGTGCATGACAACCTTTTTGTTTTCATATATCACTACAATATATTACTGCCTTCGCCCCAGTTGACTCCTCCTTCATCATGGACCTCATGACTACCTCCAAGACCACTACCTGCTCCCTTGACCCCCTACCCACTACTCTCACCAAAGCCTGCCTCCCTGCTCTCATCTCCCACCTCACCGCCCTTTTCAACCAGTCACTATCCCTAGGCCACGTCCCCTCCCCCTACAAACTCGCCGCTGTCACCCCTGTCCTCAAAAAACCCACTCTTGACCCATCCAGCCTCTCCAACTACCGCCCCATATCCAATCTTCCTTTTTTCTCAAAAACACTGGAACGTATTGCTGCCTCCCAACTCCACTCCCATCTCCAGTCCAACACCCTCTATGAACCCCTTCAGTCTGGCTTCCGTCCCGCTCACAGCACCGAAACTGCACTGGTAAAGGTCATCAACGACCTCCTCATCTCCGCTGACTCCGGTGCCCTCAACATCCTGATCCTACTCGATCTCAGTGCAGCCTTTGACACAGTGTGTCACTCCATCCTCCTCCAAAGGCTGCACCAACTGGGTGTTGAGGGCACAGCACTTGACTGGTTCTCCTCCTACCTCACTGACAGACACCAATTCATCTCCCTCTCCGGCCACACCTCCTCCCCCTCCCCAGTCACACAGGGGGTCCCCCAAGGCTCAGTCCTTGGCCCCCTGCTCTTCATCTGCTACATTCTCCCCCTTGGTCACATCATCCGCAAATACCACCTCAACTTCCACTGTTACGCTGACGACACCCAAATCTACATCAGTACACAATCCCCCCACAGCCCACCCCTCAGTCACATCGAATCATGCATCACCGAACTCCAAACTTGGATGACCCACAACTTCCTCAAACTGAACAGTGACAAGACTGAACTTCTCATCATTGGCACCAAAACCACCCTCACCAGATCCGGACCCATCACACTCACCATTAACGACTCCACCATCACCCCCTCCCCCCTAGTCCGCAACCTTGGTGTCCTCCTTGACCCCACCCTCTCATTTGACCCCCACGTCCGCTCCATCGTGAAAACATCCTACTTTAACCTCCGCAACATGGCAAAAATCCGTCGCTGCCTCTCCCCCCCCCGCTGCTGAATCCCTCATTCACGCCTTCATCTCCTCCCGCCTGGACTACTGCAACTCCCTCCTCACTGGTATCACCTCCCGCTCCCTCCATAAACTGCAAATGGTCCAAAATTCAGCCGCCCGCCTCCTCACTAACACCCGGTCCCGCGAACACATCACTCCTGTCCTCCACTCCCTCCACTGGCTCCCGATCAAACACCGCATTAACTTTAAAACACTACTCCTCACCTTCAAAGCCCTCCACAGCCTAGCCCCCCCCTACCTGACTGATCTCCTTCTCCCCTACCGCCCCACCCGTTCCCTCCAGTCCTCCTCCACTGCCTCCCTCACTGTCCCGACATCCAAGCTTAAAAACTTCGGAGATCGGGCCTTCTCTCGCACTGCACCCCGACTCTGGAACTCCCTCCCCCAGTCCATCAGAGACTCCCCTACACTCTCCACCTTCAAAGCTTGCCTCAAAACCCACCTGTTCTCCCTTGCCTTCAACCCCCCCCCCACCCCTAAACCCCCCCCTCCCCTCCAACCTGATTGATATGTCTCCAGCCTTTTTTTTTTTTTTTTTTTTTTTTTTTTGCCATCAGGCTGTCTCCCCCGTTCCCCCCATGGTCTCATGTTCCTTTTGTTTTTGTTTCTTTGTTGTTTTGTTTTTGTTTCTTTGCTTTCGTTTCTTTGTTTGTACCCCTGCTCCCGACTACTGTCAGCGACTTCGGGTTATTGAGAAGCGCTATATAAATTAAATGAATTATTATTATTATTATTACAAGGCCGTTGTCAAATTCCCTACCAGTCTCACATAAACCAGACCTCAAGGTGCTCTGTTCCGTAAATCATGTTGTGTCTAAGGACACATCACTGGACTGGAGTGAAGAAAGAGAAGCCATGTTTCTCATAGAAGTGTGAAATGATCAGAGCAGTGTGAAGGAGGTTCCGGTCAGAACAAGCTGCATTCTAAAAACTGTAATTGCATCAGAGGTGGCCATCAGGGCCAGCAAGACCTTCCTAGACCTAGAAGGCTTCAATGGACAGGGGTGGGGTTGTTGTGGGGGCTGTGTTCCTTGATATAAGGAAAGCTTTCGACACTGTTTACCATTACCATACTATTCTACTCCAAAAGCTGGTCAATTTCAACTTCTCCATAGAGATTGATTGATTGATTGAAAACGTTATTAACAGATTGCAGAATGGGTACAGTACAGCTCAATACATACAATTGTTAAGGGGATGCAGACCAGAGAAAGACTTTCGTCTTGTTTACATCAGGGTCCCCCATTTTCAATTCATCATAACATATATGAAATACATGACATACAGATAGACAGTACTGCTACATCTATACATTTATGACATACCAGATTTGCAAATACAGTACTGTTTGTGATACGAAAATAGTCCAGAAAAGAGAGTATATACATTTGACGTAGAAACTGTACATTGGAGGAGGTTGGGTAGGAGGGGTGGGTGGGGGACACTGTACAACTGTACAAGCAAAACTGTACATTGGAATATTGACAAGACCATACTTGGTAATTTACTGTACATTGGATGGGGGTTGTGTTAGGACATTTACAGGGGCCAGTTTCGAATTGCAGTCTCCCGTAGGTGTTTTTTGAGAGTGTTTTTGAAAGTGGGTAGTGATTCACATTCCTTTACAGCTTTGGGTAGGGCGTTCCACATTGATGTGGCATAATTGCGAAGCGTGTTTAGTCCCTTGTTTGAGCCGAATCTGGGTTTAACATGATTTGTGGAGCTCCCTCTGGTGTTGTGATCGTGGTATTCACTGACCTTTGGGAAGTATTTTGACATGTACATGGGTACCTTGGTCGTGTAGTGTATCTTGTAGACCAGGCCCATTGCAAGTTGCTGTACTCTGTCGTCTACTCTAAGCCATCCTAGGTTGTCAAAGTGGGCAGGGGTGAGGTGGGTTCTAGGAGTAAGGTCAAGCAGTAGTCTGACCAGTTTGTTTTGAGATGTTTGTAATTTTGTTTTTAGCGCCTTTGAGGTGCTTTGGTACCATGGGGTGCAAGCATAGTCGTAGTACCCTTGAATGAGTGCTCCTGCCAGAGTCTTCAGGGTATTCTTGTTTACCAGTGAGGAGATCCGGTTTGAGAATCGAGTTTGTTGGTTGACTTTTTTTTATTACATTGGATGCCATTTTGTCACAGGAAAGATTTGCCTCTAGGATGGAACCCAGGTAGGTAATATCTTCTTTCCTTGTGACAATATTGTCACCCACTGTAACTGAGAAGCCGTCGGTCTTGCTGAGTTTGTTATTTGAACCGAAGAGAATGGACTCTGTTTTGCCCATGTGTAATGATAGTTTGTTATCAGCGAGCCATATGCAGATTTTGCCTAGTTCTGAGCTGAGGGTTTTTTCAACCTGTAGCTTGTTCTTGTCAGAGACCAGCAGGGCTGAGTCGTCCGCAAACAGGAACAAGTTGCAGTCACAAGCTGACGACATGTCATTTGCATAAATTAGGAACAGTAGCGGACCTAGTATGCTTCCTTGTGGAACACCACAGCTCACTGTGAGGGGGGGGGGGGGATAGGGTACCGTTTACCTCCACCGTTTCCTCAACCTCTTCAAATCATACCTTTCATTCTGTTCCCAACTTGTCAAAATTGAAAATCATAAATCTACTGCCATCTGTCTGTCAACTGGTGTCCCACAGGGCTCTGTCTTGGGTCAAATCCTGTTCAGCATGTACATTAACGATCTGCCTTCTGTGTGTGGCCAATGTAATGTACTGATGTATGCTGATGATATGTGATCTTTACACACGGTAAAACCACAGAAGAGGTTGCAACAAAATTGTCTAATGTCATGGTGAATGTCACATGATATGATATGATACTAGGGATGCTCGATGTTGGATTTTTTACCGATACCGATATACCGATATTGTCCAACTCTTAATTTACGATACCGATATCAACCGATATCAACCGATACCGATATATGCAGGGTTCCCCCCCCCCAAAAAATGGAATCATTTCAGGTAATTCACATTACATATCTCTTGTTGTGGAATTAACACAACATTATGCATACTTTTGACAATAAATAAAATCAGAATTTATTCTTACTTGCTTGCCTGGGTAAATAAAGGTTATAGAAATGTAAGAAAAAAAAAAAAATCTTTTTTTTTGAAAACCGATACCGATATTTTCCGATATCACATTTTAATGCCGATATCGGCCGATAATATCGGTAGGCCGATAATATCAGACATCCCTATGTAGAAGGGTGGATTATCCCTGCTTATGGGAGTAGTTATACACAGCCACCTGGTAGCAGGATACAGTAGAGTTCAATCTATCTGCACCCCCGTCTTTGGGCCCGGAACGTCGTTCTGGAGGGCGGGCAGCAGGAGCGGATGGGGCCCAGGATTTACTAACCTGGGGGGTGGTACTCTGGTCTTCCTCGCCTTCCAGGGCGGTCAGCAGTAGCTCCCCACACACTCTCACTTCCCCCAGTACCTCCGTTAGCCCTCCCACACCCGGTGGCTGTTAGTTCAATAAAGATATTGGGCTTCCCTCCAAGCAGTACCCTTCCTTGACCACCTGTATAGACCCTTAATGATATGCTGCGAATGGGGTGGAAGGGTTAAATAAATATACAACAGTCATATGTATTTACCCGGTCAACAAGGTTAGCATATGATCAGAAATAGACACTCACACCGTGCTCCCATTTACTTCTCCTTTATGTAAGCCTGGTCAATTAGCAAGTTACAATTTATACTTTATGTGGTTCATATGGCATGTATTCACATTAGGCACCGGGTGCTCTCACTTGTATTATAGGGGAACGCTATTCCCAACATAGGCACCTAATGCTCAATACATTATTACAAAACCCTGCTTGGATTAGGGGAAGACCCAGGCACATGGTAAGGAGTTCAATGGGAATTCAAGAACGTCACAGTTATCACAATACAAAAGAAATAATTTACATGTGGGCCCACGTTAGCAAATAAAACCTACAATAAAGCTGGCTTATAATGGTTGGGGTACCCCTAGACACTGGTCGTTAGCGTTCGCTCGAATGGATACTGTTTTGGGCACACGGAGTACCGCTGTACTTAACCAAGATGGCGGATCCACTCTCACCACCCCTCGTCCGGGTGACAAGATGGCGTCGGGCGATCCCGCGAGCACAGCCAGCGGGCTGGGGTAGACAGCATGGGCAGTGGTGTAACTGGAGGAGCGTGCTGTGTTGTGGCGACCTCTGCTGGAGAAAGAGGTCTCCTCTGCTGCGTTGATGAGACGTCCACTGCGAGCTGCTGTCTGGGCTGGCGTGCTCTAAACTGTTTGGCTACCTTAAACACAGCTAAACTGTGGGTCTTAGTGAACCCTCCTGCTATCGTCTGTACTACTAACGCAACGTGGCTGTATGCACCACCGGTCTTCAGCGACGCTCGCCTGGTGATATACTTAAGTCACTATAGCCGTTAGCAGCATGCTAATACACCGCTCACACTTCTGGGATAACACGTTATCTATGGACGTTGGTTCTTCTTTCTGTATCGCTTACTCACACACTTCACTATCGCTTGTACTTCTAGGATAACACGTTATCTAGCAAGTACTCTCTATCACCCGTTGCTCTCCAACGGGGCTCTTCAACGGGACTCTTCAAACGGGGCTCGTCCAGAGCACACGCCCGTTCACGACCGCTCACGTCCGAGTTCACTGCCGAAGAGAGCTTCCTTCTGTTCCGCCCTCCAGGTAATCATCTCTCACTCGCTGCTCCTCTCTCCTCCGCTCCACCTGCCACCACTGCCCCCTGCTGGCGACCGCAACTGGTCCCACTATAGGACAACTCAAGGCAAGGAGAAAGATGCTTCAATGTCATGTTAATGATCCATATCGAAGCCGGAGAAAGAAGAGCACCTCGCATCATTAGTAGTCCGGGCGAGATATCAAAAGGAACACTGTTTATCACACTTTATACACACAGGGGAAGTAACAAGTTAGTCAGCACTTCTGAATACTTAGCAGAATATTCAGGATGCTACACCTATATGATACATTTATTTATATTGCGCCCCTCAAGCAATAGTTACATCGGCCCGGGGTGCATCCCGGGAGAGAAAGAGAAAACAAACAAAAAAGACAGGAACAAAACGAAAAACTGAAAAAATACATGCAGTCCAACCAAGCAGATAGAGAACAGACATACATAATACACCACACATACAACAATAAAAAAAACTAGCTCATGGATTGTTTATGGCGAATAGGTGGGTTTTGAGCATGGCCTTAAAGGTCCGTAGGGTGCTTGCATATTTCAGGTTGAGTGGGAGCTTGTTCCAGAGGGTCGGTGCTGCGACTGCGAAAGCCCGGTTTCCCTTTGTCACCAGTCTTGTGTGGGGGATTTGGTTGTTTGAATGGAGGGATCTGGAGCTGGTTGATTGGACCAGGAGTTCTTTTATGTAGGCTGGGGCGAGACCGTTTATGGCTTTGTATGTAAACATGAGGATTTTGAAATGTATTCGCTGTTTTACCGGGAGCCAGTGTAGGGATACAAGGACGGGGGAGATGTGGTCCCTCATCTTGGTGCCCATCACGAGCCTGGCGGCTGCGTTCTGGACGAGTTGGAGGCGGTTTAAGTATTTGTCTGCGACACCAGAGTAGAGGGCGTTGCAGTAGTCCAGTCTTGAGAAAATGAGGGTTAGGATGACCCTTTGAAGGTCGCTGTGGGAGAGGAATGTTTTAATTTTTGCGATGGTGCGCAGCTGGAGGAAGCAGAACTGAGCCACTGCTGGCACTTGTCTGTCTAGTTTCAGCTCAAAGTCAAAAAAGACCCAGAGGTTTTTGACCTGGGGTTTTATCAGGGTGGACAGAGTGCCCATGTTGTTGGTGATCTGGGTGACAGAGGTGGGTGTGCCGAACAGAATTATTTCAGTTTTGCTCTCATTTAACTGCATGAAGTTTTGTGACATCCACTCTTTGATATCTCCCAGACAGTCTTTTAGTCGGTGTAGCTAAGGGGCTACACAACCCTGACTGTATTTAGATATGTTAGATTAAACCACTGCTAAAGAATATGTTAATGGCCAGACAGTATAAGTACACAAAATGGCGGACACTCTATTAACGGCGCGGGGACAGTGATACAAGTTGAACAAGCATTTCAATAGTCATAGCAACATACATATTATATATCACGGTTCTCTTTTAATAATAGAATGTCAGTGCAACAAAGTCAGAGGTAACTATAGTTCCTATACTACGGATACCCGACCGGTGGAGCTCTGAATGGAGTGAGATGGAGCGAAGCGGCACAGGGAAAAGCAAGATGGTGGCTGGAGACGGTGGTTCTCTCTAGAGCTCCGGCTCCAGAGAAACTGCAGACTGGTGGGATAATCCTGTTGTCGCTGGGAAAGAGGGTCTCGTCCGGACCGGTCCTTGTATTCCTAGCGCCCGATGGCAGGATTAATAGCTATTAGTCCAAAAGCCCGTTGGCATGGATGATAGCTAGTTAGCTCCGTTTGTACTTGAAGCTAACCCGCAGACGGTCGTCAATGAGTAGTTATATCCAGAACGTCGCTGGGTTCAACTATAAGTCTCTCCACGTTACTTCGCTTACACAAGTCACTATACTGTGCCAATAATGGCTCGACAATATTATAGTTGTATCTAATTAGCCGTACGGCTCTCTATAACGATACGCTGCTCTCGGTCTGTGTACAACTGCACCAGACGTCTTCTCTCTCGCTCTGCTAGTTTTCCTGTTAATGCTGCTGCTGAACATCTTCTCCACAACACACTCTATCTTAGTTCCCTGTGGACCCCGCCTGTTCACCTGTACAGATCAATGCGCTAGCTCCCTTGTCCGGGCATGCCTAAACATGTTTTGAAACATGTCTAGAGGGGCGCGCGCACTGGCGCCTACGGCGTTAAGAATGGGACATATACAATAAGCGAATGATGAATACTGTTAGGCAAACAGATGACGTAAAGATATATATCTTATATATATAAACAATATATAAGTTATACAAAATAATAAACGCAGACTTTCAGTGTTAATCTGAACCTTCAGAACAGCCGCCCCCTAATTAGTCCGAACCTAATTAGTAAATAAAATGTGGGGCACAGATTAATATTAAGGGTCAAGTCAATTTCTCCATAATGGGCTATGGGGAGTCGGAAGTAATCTATAAAGTCAGTGGGTTATCGTCGTCGTCAGGGGGGTCAGGGAACGCAGGAAGCTCTATCAACTTAGCTACTGGTCTGGTATAAGTCCGCCCTTGGACGATGACTTCTGCCCCTCTGACCTTCCCATCCGAACCATTGATCACTCTGCTCACACGGCCGGCTGGCCACGTAGCTCGGGGTAGTGACTGGTCTATGATCATCACGACGGTCCCCACGGTCAGGTTGTCCCTGTCTTTCACCCATTTCTGACGGGCTGGAAGGGAGGGTAAGTAGCGTAGGAGGAAG
Organism: Notolepis coatsorum; assembly: GCF_963971535.1. Taxonomy (NCBI): domain Eukaryota; kingdom Metazoa; phylum Chordata; class Actinopteri; order Aulopiformes; family Paralepididae; genus Notolepis; species Notolepis coatsorum. Next base: position 165,245,149 of record NC_140167.1, read on the forward strand.
CGGGCCCAAGACTGGTCGGTCAGTACTTGGCTGTGTCTCCACATTCTCCGTCGTTCATCCCGTCCTGTCTGTACACCGTCTGAGAAAGGGCAGGGTCCGGCCGCCCCATCAAGAGGTAGTTTGGGGTGATGGGTTCGATGTCAGCTACGTCGCTTGGAACGTAGCCGAGGGGCTTGGAGTTCAGAACTCCCTCTTCTCGAGCCCTCAGGTAGGCCACTGATCCGTACGCCACTTCAGAGGCGTCGCTGAAGACGTGCAGGTCTGTCTGACACTTCTCCAGTCGCACGGTAGGGGGGAAGTAACTCCGCGGGATGGCCACCTCGCGGAGTAAGACAAGTTCATCCTCCCACTCTCTCCATGTGGTGGCTAGGTGCTCGGGTATGGGGTCGTCCCAGCCCTGCTCCTTGGCCCACAGTTCTCTCACCAGCATCTTTGCCCGGGTGGTGTAGGGGAGGATACACCCCATTGGGTCGTACTGGCTGGCGAGTGTTCGGTACACACTCCGCCGAGTGGTCAGTCTAGTCGTGGACGTCTCCTAATCCGTCCTCAGAGGTGTGTGTCGGTAGTGAAGCGAGTCCGTCTTGAAGCGCCAGACGAGGCCCAGGGTCATCTCTTGCGCTTCGCCTGGGGTGTGCGCCATCCAGGTCTCGCTGCTCGCAGCCTTAGTCTCTGGAGGGAGGTGCCGGAGAACTTGAGGGTCGCTACTGGCCCACTGTCGTAGGTCGAATCCACCTTTGGTAAACGAAGCCTGTAGCTTCATTAGGATGGTCTCTGCTTCTTCTGGCGTGGATACGCTCTGTAGGCAGTGGTGCGTCGCTCCCTTAGGCACATGCAGAGTGGGCATCCCGTCCCGCCTCAAGAGTGGGGTTGCGTATCTTAGCACTCCGTCGACCTCGACTCTCGTAGTCTTCTGCTCTAGTAGAGCGATGGCATACTTGTCCTCCTTGGACCGAACCATCTTGAGTTCGTTCTTGAATGGCAGCGCGTCTAGTGTCCATAGCCTCTCAACGTGCTGTAGGAGAGTGTTGTCTGTGTCGCTCACCTTGGTGTAAAGGCAGCGTGTGGACGTTGGTCGGCTGGAAGGCCCGGAGAGGGGGCCCTGGAGCGTCCATCCCAGTCGAGTCTTAACCGCGGCTGGGCATCCTCTGGGTCCGATGTGGACCGCATCAGTTGGGACAATGAGGTCCGCGTGGTCGGAGCCAATGAGTAGGGTCGGTGTAGCGCCGCTGATGAGCGGTATGGGCAGTTGGCGTAGGTGGTCGTACTTTTCCCTCAACTGTGGGATGGGGTAATCGTAGCGTGACAAACCTATGTCGTAGCTCGTGAACGCCTTGCTGATGCTGTACCGCTTCTCAGGCTGGTCGATCGCTGCAATGGTGAACGAGACGTTTTCACCTTTGATTGTCTTTAAGTCTTGACGAATGGTACGGAGGGTCATGGTCTCCTCTGGGCCCCGCAGGTCCAACTGGGTCGCGGCGGAGGCGAGGAGGAGTGTCTTCTCCGACCCGTCGTCGAGGACGGCGTAGGTGTCGAGTACCTTGTCCCCGTGACTGAGGAGTACTGGTACTACCTTGAGGAGCACTCTAGAGCTCCCACTCTTCGCGGGGTCGATGTAGAGTACTTCTGTTCTCGAGTTGCTTTGTGGAGCTGAGTTTCGCTTGTTGCTCTCGTGCAGTGCTTCGAAGTGAGCGCCATCACACTTGTTAGCCTTAATCCACTGATTTACTTCGGCGGTGGTCAGTTTCTTGAATGCGTCGCACTGTGACAGCCAGTGTTCGTTGTCGCAGTAGTGACATGCGATCTTCCATTTCTCTTCGGCGGGGGGGTTGTGACTCTTCTGTCGTGACACCGACTCGGCCTGGTGCATCACTGTGATGGGCCTACTTTGGTCTTTAGCCCTCCTCTCTTTGGTGGGGGGGTTGTGACTCTTCTGTCGTGACACCGACTCGGCCTGGTGCATCACTGTGATGGGCCTGCTTTGGTCTTTAGCCCTCCTCAGTCCCTCTTTAGAGTTCGAGACACCCCATGCGAAGGTGTCGATTCTTAGGCTGCTAACCTCCCTGGCTAGGAAGTCAGCAAGATCCCGCAGTGACTGTTCTGGGCCATTCGGGTCACGGTAGTTTCGTTGCCGCCGAAAGCGTTCTTGGCGCAATGGGGGGAGCTTCTCCAATATGCGCTCCACGTTGGAGTTGGCGTACAACTCGTACATCCCCCGCTCTCGTTGGGACCCGAGCATCCCTACTAGGGACTGTACCTTGACGGATAGGTCGCCCAGGGCTCGGTTGTCTCTAGCCGGGGGGAGACGTTCGATCTCACGTATCTCCTGAATGACATAGTCCCATGTGCGTCCGTAACGTGCGTCGAGGGCCGCCAGGGCGTCAGAGTAGGGAGTCCGTGAATTGGAGTATGCCAGCGCAATGTTGTGAGCTCTAGTTACCTTGAGATGCTTAAGGAGAATGGCGTACTTGTATGACTCGTCTTGTACTCCTAACATGATTGTCTCTAGGCACATACGCAGCTCGGTGTACTGCGCTCGGTCTTCTCTTGTGAAGTCTGGGAATGTGGGTGTCCCAATGGATGGCTGTGACACTGACGCACGTGGGGGGAGAGGCATCCGTGGCGAGTCTCCCTGTACGTTGGGTCGTTGGTTCGTGCTGGGCGGGAACCAGGGGCTGGGTTCCCAGGCACTATTCCTTGGTGCCGTCTGGTGCTCGAACTCCCCACTGGGGCGAGTGGGGCGTGTTGGGGGTTCATAACGCAGCGTGTCGGGACTGAGACCGGGGCTGCGCTGAGCCTCCTGGTCTGAGATGGGGTAGTGCGGGTGGGCTTTCTGTCCTCCCTCGTCCTCCGTCAGGCTTTGTAGTCGCTCGGCTAGCTGCTCTGCGACGTAAGCAGGTTCTTCCCGTAGGCGGGGTCCCGTGTAGCTTGGTCGGGGAGGGGAGGGTGCCCTCGACCCTTGTCGTGATGATCTCCGGGAGCTCCGGGTGGAGGAGTGGGGAGTCCCATTCTGGAGCGCTTGCGTCATCATTTGTGCTTGTAGACGGTCTCGCTGCATGGTTTCTTCAGCCTGGAGGCGCCTCTCTTCCAGCCTGAGATGTATCGTGGCGTCAGCCTGGAGGCGACTCTCTTCCAGTCTGAGATTTTCGCGCTCACTCTCTCGTTGCGCCTGGAGGCGGTCACGCTTACCCTGGAGGCGGTCACGCTCACTCTCTTGTTGCGCCTGGAGGCGGTCACGCTCACCCTGGAGGTGGTCACGCTCACTCTCTTGTTGCGCCTGGAGGCGTCTCTCTTCCACTCTGAAATGTTCACTCTCACTTTCTCTTGCGCCTGGAGGCGGTCACGCTCACCCTGGAGGCGATCCCTTTCCGCCGAAGCGGTTATCGTGGCGATCAGGACTTGCGCTAGCCTCTGGTCGGCCTCGCTTGGGGATGACGCTGATGATGGTGATTTGGAGTTGGCAGGACTTGGCGGTGACCTGGTCTTCTCACGCGCTCCGAGGTCCCTCTCGGAGGCGCTGTACTCTGTCTTCTCCCGCTCTCCGAGGTCCATCTCGGGGGCGCGGTACTCTTTACTTTCATGCGCTCCGAAGTCCATCTCTGGGGCACGGTGTTCTATGGGTATAGTCAAGTCATGCCCCGCTTGTCCCCCCCTGTAGGCTAAGTCAGTTTCACTTAAACTAGCTTGGGTCTCTACATCTGGGTTTGACAGGTCGATAAGGTTGGGCATACTTGAGCTACCAATGTTATCCTTGCTTAACGTACTCGTAGATAAGCTAGGAGGTAACTCTACAGCGTAGCCCTCCAAGTGGTGAGGGGGCTGACGCTGGCGCCTAGGGCGCTCTAATGGGGGAGAGCCGATTGGAGAGTGTCCGCCGCTGGCCATGTTATCACTAATATTATTATTACTGATACCATCCGGCTCGAAGGACCAATTGTAGCTAAGGGGCTACACAACCCTGACTGTATTTAGATATGTTAGATTAAACCACTGCTAAATAATATGTTAATGGCCAGACAGTATAAGTACACAAAATGGCGGACACTCTATTAACGGCGCAGGGACAGTGATACAAGTTGAACAAGCATTTTAATAGTCATAGCAACATACATATTATATATCACGGTTCTCTTTTAATAATAGAATGTCAGTGCAACAAAGTCAGAGGTAACTATAGTTCCTATACTACGGATACCCGACCGGTGGAGCTCTGAATGGAGTGAGACGGAGCGAAGTGGCACAGGGAAAAGCAAGATGGTGGCTGGAGACGGTGGTTCTCTCTAGAGCTCCGGCTCCAGAGAAACTGCAGACTGGTGGGATAATCCTGTCGTCGCTGGGAAAGAGGGTCTCGTCCGGACCGGTCCTTGTATTCCTAGCGCCCGATGGCAGGATTAATAGCTATTAGTCCAAAAGCCCGTTGGCATGGATGATAGCTAGTTAGCTCCGTTTGTACTTGAAGCTAACCCGCAGACGGTCGTCAATGAGTAGTTATATCCAGAACGTCGCTGGGTTCAACTATAAGTCTCTCCACGTTACTTCGCTTACACAAGTCACTATACTGTGCCAATAATGGCTCGACAATATTATAGTTGTATCTAATTAGCAGTACGGCTCTCTATAACGATACGCTGCTCTCGGTCTGTGTACAACTGCACCAGACGTCTTCTCTCTCACTCTGCTAGTTTTCCTGTTAATGCTGCTGCTGAACGTCTTCTCCACAACACACTCTATCTTAGTTCCCTGTGGACCCCGCCTGTTCACCTGTACAGATCAATGCGCTAGCTCCCTTGTCCGGGCATGCCTGAACATGTTCTGAAACATGTCTAGAGGGGTGCGCGCACTGGCGCCTACGGCGTTAAGAATGGGACATATACAAGAAAGGCGAATGATGAATACTGTTAGGCAAACAGATGACGTAAAGATATATATCTTATATATATAAACAATATATAAGTTATACAAAATAATAAACGCAGACTTTCAGTGTTAATCTGGACCTTCAGAACAGTCGGGTTAATCCAGAGGGGTCATCTGTGGTGAGTGGTAAGTAGATCTGTGTATCATCGGCATAGCAGTGGAATGAGATGTTGTGTCAGGTGATGATTTGACTGAGGAGGAGCATGTAGAGGTTGAAGATAATGGGAGCCAGGTTTGAATCCTGTGGGACTCCGTGGGTGAGGTTTGCTTTCTGGGAGGAGCAGTTTGTTAGGTTCACTGAGAAGGTTCTGTTTTCCAGGTAGGACCTGAACCAAGCCAGGGCGGTGTTTGTGATGCCCGCCCCCTGCTGGAGGCGGTTGATGAGGATGGTGTGGTCGATCGTGTCGAAGGCTGCACTTAGGTCGAGGAGGACCAGTGCAGCACATTTCCCAGAGTCGGTGATGAGGAGTAAATCGTTCAGTACTTTTACGAGGGCGGACTCAGTGATGTGGCCAGCCCGGAAGCCGGACTGGAATTTCTCCAGAATGTTGTTTTGGTGGAGGTAGGGGAGCAGTTGAGTGAGGACAGCTTTTTCCAGTAGTTTGGACAGTAATGGTAATTTGGATATTGGTCTATAGTTGCTGAGAAGGGTGGGGTCTAAGCTGGGTTTTTTAAGGAGGGGCTGTAGCCCTACTTTAAGAAATTTCGCCTAAAGGTACATGCCTAAGTAAATGGAAGATTGCTCCACTTCTACAAGGTCAATTTGCATGTTCTAGGAAGATCTAGGGACCTGGGGGTATGTATTCCCAGTGTCAGAAATATTGTGTCTGTTACTAGGCTTGAGTAAATTGTAATGAAAAAAAGGAGAATATAAATGATGATATTTTTTTACATCTGTGCCGGTGAATAACACTGTTACAATTGTGAGCAAACAGAGCTTGCTCACTGAGCTCATTCACCACCTTATTGAGATCAAGTGTACAAAAAATCTAAGCAAATGAATAAAGGGAAGATGATTAAACAGAAGGATTTGTAGATACAGTAATAAATGATAATCGATTTTAATAATAAATTCATATTTGACCTCGAACTTGACCTTGACCTTATTATGGCCAAATCATACATCTATGGATAGGGAAAAGGCTCCTCTTTCCAATGGCAGGGTTAAATCTGGATTTAGTCATTTCCTCACGGTTTTATGATAAAATTGATATAATTAGCATTTTTCCGATAAATTCTTATTTTCTGTAAATCTTTTTATCTTTTTTTAACCTTCTCTTTCTCCTATTTTTCTCTGATTTTCTCCCCGTCCCAATTAGTGGTTGTGCCAATTCCCCCCCTCCCCTACCTGGTTGTTGTTCACATGTTCTCCCACAAGTCAGTACAAGGGTGTCCTGATGTCGAACGCATGCTTCCTCCGAGATGTGCGCCGTCCAGCCAGTGACGCTCTTTTCACTTGGCAGCGAGGACTCTCATTGGTGAAGTGTAACGCATGGGAGGGCACGCTATCTCCACCAAGTCCTGCCCCGCTTAGCAAGCGCCGAGACCTGACCTGTAGGCGTCGCTGTCCACAACGCCAGATTCCCACCCGCCAGCTTTCCCACCCCCTAATACTGCCAATTGTGTGAGGATTCGCCTGTCCCTGGACCTTTTTCCTGTGTTTTCCCTGTCTACTCTCCTCTACTCTTCACCAGCCCCCACCCTTGCGATGATTTACTCTCCTCTACTCTTCACCAGCCCCCACCCTTGGACATCCTTGATCCTCTACCTTCACGGACCTGTTGGGAGTTTGCAATCACCTCGGGAGAGTACATAGGTTGCAGACTCCCCTCCAGTCCTTGTCGGGTCGTTCTGTGTTCTGGACTCTGTGTTCGTTCTGTATCTGTGTACACTCTGTGTTCATGGAGTTCTGTACGTTACCATCCTGTACGTTACCATCACCTGCCGCGTCTCCGGCGTGAGACGACGTGCCAGCCATCACCACCTGTCGCCGTTTGCCTGGAGTGGGACACCGTCTTCGCTCTCTAATTCTCTACGGGAGGTTTTCCAGTGTTCCCACTCCAGACGTCAAGCCGGCTCGTCATCGCTCCCGATTCCACGGGAGGAAGGCGTCTCTTCGTGATCCTCGTTCCTGGGGGTGAGGCTCATCGTCGCTCCCTAGTATTCCACGGGAGGACGGCGTGTGCCCATCCCGTTCCTCTTGAACCCAGGCTCGTCGTCGCTCCCTAGTATTCCACGGGAGGACGGCGTGTTCCCATCCCGGTCCCCTGGGACCCCCTTTGTTCTGCGCTGCCCGTCTGCAGCATCCGAAGAGGAGGAGGAGGATCTCCGTGCCAGGCCCCGCTGTCGGGCCCGTTCCCGTGCCAGGCCCCCGCCGTCGGGCCCCTGTCCCCGTGCCAGGCCTCCGCCGTCGGGCCCCTGTTCCCGTGCCAGGCCTCCGCTGTCGGGCCCCTGTCCCTGTGCCAGGCCTCCGCCGTCGGAACCCTGTCCTCATCCCTGTAAGCAGCTCTGGCCCTCGCCCTGTCCAAGGCCTTAACCCTGTTCTCTGTCCCTGTCTCCAGCCCGCCTCTCCGGGCCTCTGTCCCTGTCCCCCTCTCCAGTGCCCCTGTTCCTGGCCCTGACACTTAGCCCTGGTCCTTAGCCTTAGTCCCTTAGCCTGTTCGCCTCTTAAAGGCACAGTGCCGCATTTTCCATATTTCCTTGACTCTAGTGTTTTTGTGTTTTCCCTTAAAGGGACTGTGCCGCTTTTTGTTCTATAATAAATATTTGCCCTGTTTTGGCTTACTCTCATACCTGTCTTGTGTTGTGCGATTGGGGTCGGTTACAAACCATAACAAATTGTATTAGTATGAACGGCCAGCCAAGCTGGTAGCAACGCAGAGAGCTGGGCTCGAACCCAGCGTCTCCTGCATTGGTGACGAGCGCAATCTCCGCTACGCCACCTGACCGCACAATTATTTTCGGTAAATCTTACAAAACATTGGTAAAAATGAAAATATACACTTTGACTGCTGTTTTGATAGGGTTATGGTCTTTACTCTTGGCAATTTTTTTTTTTAAATAAAAACATTACCTCGTAACATCCTCATGAGTATGATTCGCGATGCGCCATTTTGCTGACCTCTAGCGGCTCGGGTGTGCATTTCTTTTAATACAATATATAGATAATTATAGCCCTATTTGTTGCCTGTCAATTGCCCTTTCAGGTGACAAAATCCGCTCAGCGGTTCTCGAGTTACATGCCGATATGTGAGGCGTGCGCCAAAGTACACATTACCACCCCCGACCTCCGGGGGCTCTAGCTCCGTCAATCATTTGGCAATCTCGAAACATTTTGCACAGGGTTGTAGCCAATGCGTGTGGCTTTCCAATGATACCCCATGATATGATAATTGGGGATCTACTACGGTCTCTATTGATAGATTTATGATAAAGAAAAGCAGGGCTTAACAGGTTAAGGAGGGGCTGGACTACTGCATGTTTAAAGGTGGATGGAACTGTAGCAGTAGCCAGTGAGCTGTTGATGATAGAGAGGATGTGTGGACCGACTGTGTGGAACACCTCCTTGAGGAGGTGGGCGGGGATGTGCATCCCAGCTAGGTCCTGAGTGGGGGGTGGGATATTTCTTCTGATTTTATTCACTTTCTCACAGAAAAAGGACAGAAATTCCTCACATTTGGTGTGTGTGTGTGTGTGTGTGTGTGTGTGTGTGTGTGTGTGTGTGTGTGTGTGTGTGTGTGTGTGTGTGTGTGTGTGTGTGTGTGTGTGTGTGTGTGTGTGTGTGTGTGTGTGTGTGTGTGTGTGTGTGTGTGTGTGTGTGTGTGTGTGTGTGTGTGTGTGTGTGTGTGTGTGTGTGTGTGTGTGTGTGTGGATATGGTGCGTTTGTCTCTCTGGGTCTTTTAATATGTCATGATGTGCTCTGTCCTTGTGTCCATGACTGTATTGTGACTTGTATCCCTATCATATGTCTATGTGCTTTTGTGTTTTTATTCTAATGTTATTTATCTTGATTTTATTCTGTTTGTATTGCTAACCCTTTTTCACACAGGATTTTTTTTTGCCTGTACTTTCTGGCAGGGGGACTGCCAATGGAAATTAGCCTTTTGGCTAAAATTGGGTGCATTTACATTTGTAAAATGTTTTATTAATGTACGCTGTCCCCCTTGATCAAATAAAGTAAACCTAAACCTAAACCTAAACCTAGATTGTCAGAATCAGAAAATTATATGTTGTATATCTTCATTAATGGTATATGTATTTTACAAAGTTTGTTCACATAATTTTAATAACACAATTCCATTGCTCTCTCCCTCATTTGCGCTGCTTCCAGTTGAGCTCATAAATTCATAATAGTTGAGCTTTTATCCAATCAGATTGTCCAGCTGTGCAGTCTCCGGGTAAAATTCAGCTATATGATGGGGTGAGGTTGTTGATTGTGACATTCTTTAACCAATCAGATTTAGAGTTTAACATGTTGGGCGTATTCTTTGCCACTAGAGCGTTCTTACAACCACACTCTTATCTTAAACAAACCCTAACCGTAACCACACTGTTATCTTAAACTAACCCAAACCATAACCCTAACCTAAATCACACTGTTACCTTACACTAACCATAACCCTAACCTTAACCACAACCACACTGTTATCTTAAACTAACCCTAACTTTGTATCATCCTAATATTGCTGTGTTTGCCTCAGGGTCAGTGGCCTGCTCTCGTCCGCCACCACAAGCATTGTTAGTTTGACTCCCAATCATGCTTTTCTTTTTGGAATTTTGCTGATACGAAACATAAATATATTACTTATATATATATAGATAACATACATTATGTACCTTTTTTCCTGTTGTCGATGAAGTACTTTATGCATTTTCTGTTGACGGTGTGTTACCAGGCCTCTCTTCAGATGTGATGTTTCCTTTTTAATCATTTGAGTGAAAAAGTTAAGCCACTCAAAACTCAGTGGTTTAACAGTTTATTGCTCCAACAGCTTAAACCTACGTGCTGTTATTTCATTACACTCTCATTTCCTATTGTACTTCTCAATCACTAGAAGAAAAAAACATTTACATATATAATTTTTCAGTCTGTTACAATATATTCTCTAATGTGCACCATCTATATGAAACCAATAGAGGAGAAAGCATTATGATCTCAGTGATGTCACGGTTACTGCTACATGAATATTCCATACTGATTCAGTATTTGGATATGGTTATAGGCACAATACCCCACCTTACCTGTGGGACTGTTTGTGTGCTAGCGATATGTGGTTCCAATTATACACACAAAGAATGTAATTGCATCCTAACGTGACAGAAGAAAAAGAAGCAATGTATTTGGACTTATTTTTTTTTACACAGTAACGGCTACGTTCTGGGCCAAACAAAGCAGTGCAAAATAGTAGAAACACTAAAAATATAAAACGACATATACTGCCTTGTAGAAATGCCAACGTCACACTTGCTTGTCAGAGGCTTAACTCTGGAATAACATGCAACAGAAAACACAAGCATGCGTGTCAGCCTGGACAAGCAGCTCTGTCCCGTTCGCTGGAACACCGAGGGTATACACGTACATGTACACAGCTGCAGTTCCCTGGAACATCGAGGGGTACACGTACTGTACATGTACACGGCTGCAGTTCCCTGGAACATCGAGGGGTACACGTACTGTACATGTACACGGCTGCAGTTCCCTGGAACATCGAGGGGTACACGTACTGTACATGTACACAGCTGCAGTTCCCTGGAACATCGAGGGGTACGGGTACATGTACACGGCTCCAGTTCACCGGAACACTGAGGTTACACGTACATGTACACGGCTGCAGTAATAATGCACATCGTTTTTAAGGAAGAAAAAGTACTGAATAATTTACTTTGTGTATTGCAGTGCAATAGTCCAGTATACCCTGAGTCACTCTTCAGAGAAGACAGGCAAACCGCAAAAAAGACCCGCGAAAACTGTCCTCACGCCTGCATAATAATGCTGTTATTACTTCGTTATTAAGTATTGAAACAGTCCTTATTCAATGTGTGTAATAAGAAAAAACGTAACTATTATCAAGCAATTGCAAATCAACATTAAAGATGTCCTGTGCAAGCATGCTGATAAACCGCTGTCACTAGAGTAATGCATGACAACACTTATATAAGAACACTTGACTGAGTGCTGCAGGGGCCTATGGCTGAGGAGGTCCTGGGCCGGAGGCGGGTGTTTGGAGCACGCTGGGGTCCAGGTCGGAATCGGAGGGCAGGGGGGAGGACAAGGTTTCAACTGGAAGAAGGATCAATTCAGATCGTTGATGTGCTATTGTCTGTTGTTGTTGTTGTTGTGGCTGTGTGTGTCTTTGTACAAGCAGCTCTGTAAGGCCGTCTTCTACGGGTGCGTTGGTGTGAGCCGAGCTCAACAGAGTGTCTTTGGATTCCTGGTGGGTCCTCCTCTCCACGCTGAGCCCAGGACCCTGAAGAGGACAGACGAGGAACACACCCAGGTAAGCTGTCGCGACACTAAGATAAGATGAGATAAGATATTCCTTTAGTGATAGGTAGGTAGGTAGGTAGATATTTATTTAGACAACAAAACATATACAGATCATTACATCACATATTTGCTTTTGTCAAGGATAGGAATGAAAAAGCCAATGACTTATTTACATCGTTGTCCCTGGAAGTCAAGGATGCTTGATACATACACATACAACTCATTACAGAAATATTTCACAATCATTACATTTGATAGCAATAATGGCACAATCATTAATTAATACAAACATGCGCATTTGTTGAGACATGTTAAACTAGCCTTGAGTCTGTGTATCTCGGAGCACCCTGAGGGGAGGGGGCGGTGGGGGGGAGGAAGGAGAGCTTTTCCGGAATCACAGTTGCAGGACCGGAGGGGGTGGGGATGGTAGAGATGACTACAGTTGCCGTCATAGGGGGGTGAGCTTGGCGATGAGACAGTCACTTTGGCAACGTAAGGCGCAGGGCATACACGTAGGAGGGGGGATGGGGGGAGGGGGCTGGGGGTGGGGGGTCCGCATGCCACTCTTATCTCCAAGAGGGCCTTTGACTCCAGCAGCTCTCAGTTCGACCTTGGAGTCGTCCAGGAATTTGTTTTGGCTGACTGACTGGCAACATTTCCCACGTCGATTTAAATTTGATTTTGAGTAGAGTGCATTTTAACTCTATTGATTTGAGTGGAGTGAGTTTTAACAACTCCGTCCAAATGACTGAATGCATTAATCCAAGTGTCCAAGTGTCTTAATCAGTTCATTTTCATGGGGGACATGCAGGCGTCATGGGGGAGGGGGAGGGGAGGTACTGGTATGGGCAGGGTAATAGTAGAAAGACAATATAGGCAATATAATTATAGTAAAGATCAAAATAAGCAGTGTAAAGAATATAATTAACTCTGAATATAAGCACATGAGCAAGTAAGAAGTTTAATGATCAGAGGTGCAGATGAGGGTCTGTATCAGTTATATTATACTTTACAATAAAAAGTCAATAACACTTAGAATCTGAATATATATACTATGAGTAAGTAAAGTATACAGTATACACAGGTACAGTATACATAAGGTACCCTAACTGCTGAACAACTTTTCATTCATCCACTATTACTATGACAATATGCCAAGTCCGTTCTGTTGAAGGATAACTCCAGCATGGGTGAAGGTAACAGGGACATTTCACCTCAAAGCAACATCAAACTCAAAGCAAAATTTAAATCTAAACACCAGATTGGCGAGACAACAGTAGCTCAGGAGGTAGAGCGGTCGTCTGGTAATCAAAAGGTTCCCCGTTTGATTCCCGGGCAATGTGTTGAAGTGTCCTTGAGCGAGACACTTAACCCCTAACTGCTCCCGATGAGCAGGTCGGCACCTTGCATGGTCGCCTCCGCCGTGAATGTGTGAATGTGAGGCATACAGTACGTTGTAAATCGCATATTGAGTGGAATTCTCATTTTAATCCCGTTCCTCCTCCTGGGATTTGTGTGCATGGGTGTGGCCTTGCCTTTGCAGAATGGGTGTGGCCTTGTCTTTGCAGAATGGGTGTGGCCTTGCCTTTGCAGAATGGGCGTGGCCTTGCCTTTGCAGATTGGGAGTGGCCTTGCCTTCTGAAGCAGTACAGAATGGGCGTGGCCTTGCCTTTGCAGATTGGGAGTGGCCTTGCCTTCTGAAGCAGTACAGAATGGGCGTGGCCTTGCCTTTGCAGATTGGGAGTGGCCTTGCCTTCTGAAGCAGTACAGAATGGGCGTGGCCTTGCCTTTGCAGATTGGGAGTGGCCTTGCCTTCTGAAGCAGTACAGAATGGGCGTGGCCTTGCCTTTGCAGATTGGGAGTGGCCTTGCCTTCTGAAGCAGTACAGAATGGGCGTGGCCTTGCCTTTGCAGAATGGGTGTGGCCTTGCCTTTGCAGATTGGGCGTGGCATTGGCCTTGCCTTCTGAAGCAGTACAAAACCACTGTTTTGGGCTTTGTTTGTCAGGTTTACTGCACAACAGGGACATAGAACCAAAATCACCACTACTGCTACAAAACATAAAGGTGCTGTAAATGGTATTTATTTGTTTGTTAAAATAATAGCTCTACACCCACCACTGATATAGTGTCTGGTCAGTAACATGAGTCTCTCAGTCCTTCTGCTCTGCAGTAAACATAAAATATATTTCCTGGTATCCCGTTCCCACTTTATCCAATCAGGAGAGAGAACTCCAGACTGCAAAAATGGTCTGACAAAAATGATAAATAAAGAAATACATTTTAAGCTAATTTGTCCTTGAAACAAGTTGTCAAGTTAGACGCGCTCTCAAAGTCTGACACTGGCTGCTGTAATCCCATAAAGTTGAATTGAAGAAAGCAGGAAAGCTGGACCAGCACTCTCAGGTTCATAAATTTTTAATGGCAGCCTGAAATAGAAACATACATGTTTCGGAACTATGGTTCCTTCATCAGTGTTATGGCTAACCTGTCAGGCTGCTATTAAAAAGTCCTTGAAACAAGTAAAATAATCTACTAGTGCAGTAAACAAATTGGCAAGATTTCTTGAAATAAGTAAAAATATCTAGGGTTCTCTCTCCTGATTGGATAAAGTGAGAACAGGATACCAGAATATTTATTTTGTGTTTACTGCAGAGTGGAGGGACTGGAAGACCCATGTTACTGACCAGACACTATATATCAGTGATGGCTGTCAGAATGTAGAGCTATTTAACACTTATCTTAACAAATAAATACCACTTACAGCAGCCTCAAAAGGGGCACGACTGCTCACTCTAGTTGCTGTGTGGCCGAGGAAGCGCCTGGCGGTCGGAGCGGCCGGCTGGGCCTTCAGCCCGGGCTTCTGGTAGTCTGGAGTGGCCGTCACAGTGCTGTAGGCCGGAGGGCCCACGCTGCACTGTCTCTGGAGCAGCTGCAGGATGGTGTGGATGTCTGTCGTCATCTGAGACTCCAACCTGGTGGGGACGGACAGAGAGACAGAGACACAGACAGACAGACAGACAGACAGACAGACAGACAGACAGACAGACAGACAGACGGACAGACGGACGGACGGACGGACAGACGGACAGACGGACAGGACAGACAGACAGACAGACAGACAGACAGACAGACGGACAGACGGACAGACGGACAGACGGACAGACGGACAGACGGACAGACGGACAGACGGACGGACGGACGGACAGAAATGATCAGCCCTGTCACAGAATTATCCTTGCTGGGCTGACGGCAGTGAAGAAGCTGGTAGCTCTGCTCTGGAAACACTAACTCTCCTTGCTGGGCTGACGGCAGTGGAGAAGCTGGTAGCTCTGCTCTGGAAACACTAACTCTCCTTGCTGGGCTGACGGCAGTGGAGAAGCTGGTAGCTCTGCTCTGGAAACACTAACTCTCCTTGCTGGGCTGACAGCAGTTCTACTTTTTCTCTCTACTTATTTAAATCTTTATTGTATCATTTTAATGTTTGTTTATTCGTTTTCTTTGCATAAAAGTTAACTTAATTTTTTTGTGTAATCTTGCTGCAATAAATAAAACATTTGTAATCACAAAAAAAACGTTTAGCCAATACTGATACTACAGGGGGGTTGTAGTAAGTAGATGAAGACTCACTGACAAAAAGAAAAATGCAGTCCATTCAACTTTCTACGCGAGTGTGCTTCACTGACCACCAGGGGGAGCTTGTGTTCTTTGACACCAGGTGACAGGGTGGTGACTGCTCGGGAGCATTGAAATTGATTGATTGATTGAAAACTTTATTAACAGATTGCAGAATGGGAATACAGTACGGCTCAATACACACAATTGTTAAGGGGATGCAGACCAGAGAGGGGGTGGGTGGGGGACACTGTACACTGTACATTGGAATACTGACAAAGCCATACTTGGTCATTTACTGTACAACTGGTTTAGCACATCTTGTCAGCTGTTTTTCCCGTCATAGTAGACTAATGCAACTGCTCTAGAAGTGATAATGAATATTCAGTGTGGGGGGTGGGGGGTGAATTCCACGTTTATTGAGGAAATGACTGACTCACACGATTTCACTCACTCTAATTATGGCTAGATTTCAATGGGCGCTATATTTAGGACTGATCAGGCAAGGTGTGTTAATGCTGAATAATCTTAAAATTGCCCATAGTGCTTTTCAGATACATCGTCTGGTTCATGTTATTCTTGGTTTACCTTACTGTTTCTCAAGTCATGACTATTGAGAAATACACACATTTTGTCATATAGTTTTACCTGCATATAATCCTTTTTACATATATGTAGATATTATATCTATAACTGTACATATCCCTTACCTACTGTTACTGGTACTACCTTACCTTGCTACCTCTCTATCTTTTTTATGCTCGCTTATGCCTCTATCTTTTTACTGCTGTGAAGCACTTTGAACTGCAATTTCTGTATGAAAAGTGCGATACAAATAAAGTTATTATTATTATCAGAATCAGAAAGGTCTTTATTTATAAGTACGTTTGCACGTACATGGGATTTGTTTTGGTCGTTTGGTGCATCGACATTAACAGACGAGGTAGACTAGAATAAAATGGAATACATCAACTAAATTAAAATAAGTAAGTACAACATAACATGAAAAAGGAAATGTAATAATAAAATAGGACAGGACCAAGGATCGATCTGGCTTGGTTTAAAGCGAATGCCGTACCAGCATTTCTTTCTTTCTGGTGGAAATTTTGGGCGGAAGCACTTCATCCGAGGCGGGGGCAGGGGCGGGGGGGGGGCTAGGCGGGGGCAGGGACAGGGGGGGTTAGCGTTGGCTGAGCCTCGACACATTAGTTTGCTCCTGCTGTGAGGGACCAGGGTCAGGCAGAGTACGCCAGGATAAAATGTCTTCTGTGAGATGGAAAAGCGGAGCCCGGTGATGCGGCAGAGCCTCCAGTGTGTTTGTCTCTCGTCCTCCGTGATAATTCCTGCTAAAAATACCACCCGCTGTGCGTCTGTCTGTCTGGCTGCGCCGAGGCCTGCTGGCTGCAGGTGTGTTGTTATCGCTGGGGGGGGGGGATGACAACAGAAACTCAGATGTATTAACCCTTTCACTACCACACTACAGAGGGTTAACCTTCTGTATTGTGGCAATGAAAGGGTTAACCCTTTGGTAACGAGTTCCACGCCGGACGTGCAGCCTATCTATCTGCATGTCGCGATGGGGACGTCGGGCTGCGTTTACTTTTAAGCTTAGTGCGTTCTGACATTTCTCTCTTGGTTTCACAGCCTCTCGCTTCAGGCTGCGTTTCTCTGACATCTGTCGGTTCACTGTTGTCTGTTTGAGATTCGAGACGTTTTTTTCCCCCGTTTTTTTTCTGCCGCTCTTCTTCTTTCACCCCTCGAGGCGTGATATGCACTGAGAAAATCACATCCACTGTTAGACACTGAAGTAAGAGCAATGAGTCGGCATCACTGGAGTCAAGGAGGTCAAACGCTTTGCTGTCGTTACCGGAAATATATTTTAAAAGAAGATATTGGTAGAGCCAATATTTATTTAAATTACTCTACAACATTAAAACAAATATATTAGTTTTTAGTGGCAAAATAAAGAGAATAATTTTGTTACAGCCACTTCCTGTAATCACTTGACCCCGCTATAAGCCATCGATCATGGAAAACAACCTTTTGAGCTCTGAGGGGATTGTAAATAGCAGAGCGAGAGGATTGTAAAATAGCAGTGTGAGATATTGAGAACGCTTGCGATGCTTTGGCCGCATTGAATTCCTAATAGGTGACGACACACCCATTCTCAAAGACACTCTGAAGTCACGAGACCGCCACCATCTTAATTTAGGGGACAACCAACAGGTGTGTACAAGCAAAAGTGAGCTCCGTTTTTAAATAGTGGTAACATATAAACATGAAAAAGGCATGTAGGCTACTTGAAGCCTCCAGTGCACATACACTGAGAATGGACTATATGGCGAAGTAGCTAGCAGCTAACATTTATCTGCTGTTTACAGCCTCACAGCCAATAATTAATTTACGATATAAATATTTGTTCCTTATTCTCACCTGTTATGAAATGGGTATAGAGCAGACATACGTATGATTTGACTTGGGGCACCAGTGTCTGCTTTGATCGACCCTCCCGTCTGCGTATATGTGTGCCCTCTTGATAGCCGCCAGCCACTTTTCCCTCCGTGATGCCTCAACTGATATTATATAAAACTTGAGTTTTGATTTTGTTATTGGTACAAAAAGTCACACAACAGCTCTTTGGCATTTTGATGCACTGAAGAAAATTACCCTTGATTAAGTTTAATTTGCCGCTTTCCGATCCGTTTTTGGCACTAAATGAAGCGTAAACAATGTACCGGGAGTGAATCTTTCCCCCGCGCCACTCTTGCGTAGCAACAACAGACAGGAAGTTGACTTCGAGAATCGCCTTTTGGTAAAAAAACTCAAAAGTCCCAAACGGAAAGAATGATCCGATTTCACACGGTTGTAGTCGAGACTTGGGGCAACATTCAGATGCAAAAACCTTCTTGTTGAATCCTATTTAAGGGGAGTAGAAAAACGCAGACGCCATTTTGACAGGCATTTCTCGAACAAAACATCAACCGACAAACACTATTGTGTGGCACAGAGGTCGGCTACAGTCTGAGTGGTTGTTTGTTCTACCAGCTGAAAGTATCGTCTGGGACTTGAAAATGTAAGGAGCCAAAACTGCGTTCTGAATAGCATTGTGGGCGGAGCTCCTGTTTGATTACATTTCGGCAGAACGTTTGACCTCCTACTGAAGTGACTGTGACATAATAGTGATTTAGATATTAGGGACCCCCAATCTGTCAGTGCTAAGACTAATCAGCAAAAATTCAAGTAATAATCTCAAATATTTTCATACAGTATGAATGTCAGTTTTGCTACCCTCTAACGCCAACTGAGATCCACCTATGCCCAGTTCATCAACGCTTTTACATTTGCTACATTTGCAGTTCTAAATCCTGGTGTCTGGTAGGACATTTCTGGGGAAATAATCTGTCCAGTGATGCATTTTACATCACACCAGCATTTGGAATAAACAGAAGACAAAGTCAGTCGTCACTTAGAATCTTCAAAATGGTAAGCAAAAAGTAAACCCACAACAGCAATGGCTGCTAATCACAGATAGATGTCGCCAAAACAACCAAACATTTGTACGTGCAGATTACCACTTTAAACTGTAACCGTTTACCGTACATGTACTGGCTAAGTTTAGGGTTGAGCCTCAAAGGCCTACATGTGGAATCTTCAAGTAAAGCACTGCCACTGATGTTACCTCTTTAACCCTTTCACTACCACACTATAGAAGGTTAACCCTTTCACTACCACACTACAGATGGTTAACCTTCTATAATGTGGTAGTGAAAGGTTAACCTTCTGTAGTGTGGTAGTGACAGGCTAACCTTCTGTAGTGTGGTAGTCAGTGATGCAGTGGTTGCACGCTGTTTTAATGATGCCACGTGCACGCGTGCATGCAAATAAATGTTCCCTCGCGTGCACACAGTACAGCTCCGACCAGCATTATGATTAGAATGAGCATAAATAGTAGGAAACATGTTTGTATAGGAAATTACTAGTTTTAGTTTAGTTTTTGTAAATATTGCCTTGAAATAGAGAAGCTGAAAAAGGTAGCAGGATGTAGCATTCAATATATAAATAAATTATATTGTCAACAGATATGGTTGAAAACAAACAATGTTTTAAATGTAATTGTAGATACAATATTGTAGTTACACTTTCTTTAATTGAATTAACTTAAACTAGAAAAGTAAATACAAACTAAATTAACAATGTAACTTACAGTTTACAGAAGGACAGTTTCCTTCTGAAGCACAACTTAAGAAATGTCTCATCCTTCCAGTCGGGACCTTTTGTCACATAGTGAGAGGTTCCACAGCTAAAGCAAACCCCCACCAATTGGTACAGGGCTTGCATTTAGGTTTTGCTCTTCTCATTCTTTGTTATGCTATTGTTATGCAAAGACAAGTAGCTAGGTGAGTGATCTCGCTGCCACTGTTGTTACCTGTTCAAGTGTTCCTGGAGCAGATCTAGGCGCTGCTCGACCTCTCCGTACGTGATCTCGCTGGCAGAGTTGTCCTCCCCTCCCCGGTCCGCCAGCTCTGCTGACTCATCCAGGTAGTCTGAGGGCTTCTCACGCGTCCATTTATCACCTGGATCTGCCGGAGGGGTGGAGCAAACGCACATGCTTTAAACCTCACATGTGGGTCAGGGGTAAGGTAATCACTAAACCAACCCCGGCACTGGAATAGAACGTGATTAATCTTCACAGAAAAGCTGTGTGTTGGCCGTTCCTTTCCCTAATTTATCAGCCCTCTCTTGTTGCAGAGAGAAATTGTTAACACAGTGTTTTTCTCTCCGCGTGGCAGGCTGGCTAACCATGCTGTTATCTGCGCTGGGCACCTGCGGGCACCGGCTGGGCTGACCGTTGATCAGCGCGCGAGATTCTTTTGTGATTCTAAACGGAGTAACGGTTGGCCTGTGTTTGACTATTACTATCTGCTCCGAGCAGGCCCGCGGACGGCTTTGTGTCGTCGCCAAACGGGCCGCCGGGATTCGCCGTACAGGGTCTTTTGTCGCCGGTGATGTCACAATGGGTGACGTTTTACCTTTTGTACTCGAGGAGCATTCTTCCTATTACATTCCGAACAATGGAGATCAACAATGGAGCCGATACGTCTGTCAACAGTTTTACAAGGCGTTTAACCACCGCTGCCCTCGTTGTCTGTCATGCAGAATGCCTGTGGAGCGTTAATGAGAGGATGTGTCCTTGATCCTTCCTAGCTAATAGCTCCGCGAGAGGCCTGCCGTAGGGGGTTGAGGTTGGCAGTGTGTCAGGAGTCCAGTTATCTCTGGGTATTCTAGATATTATCACTTACTACCATAGTGTCTTTATACCTGTATCACTGTACATATTAATACTACAACTCTGTACATACTGTACGTCTGATTAGCATGATTACTCAGTAGTACTCATCAGTGGCGAATCCTTATGGAAGCCAACGGAAGCCATGCCTCCCTAATATTAAAATATGAATTAATATCAAATATGAAATATGAAAAAAAAAGAAAAAAATATATATATTTTTTTTAATATAGTTTACATTCTTTTTCATCTGTGCATCTGTGTTATAATTTTTATTTTTATTTTTTTTATGTCTCCCTCTTCTCCTTCTCACTCCCTCTAACACACTGTCAGACTCACTGTGCTCACTGCAGCTAGTATAGGAGAGAGGCAGGAGGTAGGTCTCTTTCTCCAGGCTTCCAGCATTATAGAGTCCAAATCCGATCCTAGCCAATCAGATTCGAGCTGACTGCCACACCCTAAAAGTTTAAAACGGGGCTGAGAGGAAAACACTCTGCACTCTGAACATTGTATTAACCCGTAACTGTTCCCACGGGCCGAATATTGCCCCGATCCTCGCGAGATTAAATCCACGGGGACCTCTCGGCGTGCCGAAGCTTTTCCTAAATCACTTCCATCATCGAAAACGAGGGGAAAAGGTCGGCTCGCGACCCTGAAAATGTCGCGTGATTTTAAAAACGCTGTATTAAGTGAGCCTATTATGGGATCCACGCAAGCTTTCTATCGTGGAAACATCTGGGCGTCCCGCAACCTTTACTCATTCACATGTAGCCCCTAAAATGCTTAGAAAAGGAAAACAGAAAGCGTGGAATAAACTCGTTTGACTGGCCGCCGAGCCATACTGTAGTGTACATGGTGACTGCTTGACTAAAAAAAAATAAAAATAAAAATAATAATAATAATAAAAATATTTAACAATTTTTTTTTTTATAATTTTTTTTGGCTTCCCCTGTTATTTTACCCACGCGACGCCACTGGTACTCATATATATATTTTATACCTATAACTATAATCATAACTACCTACCTCATACTATAGTCTACCCATATAACTCTGATAGCATGTACAATAGTGCTGTATATATACCATACAGTATATTTATATTTACTGCAGATATATATATATATATCTGTCTGAATGTATGTGCATATAATCCTTCTATATACCTACTTATACACCTGCATATAACTCTGTATGATAGCATGTACAATAATACTATATAGACCGTTTTATTCTTACCGTATATATCTCTATCCATATATCTGTCTGTACATACCTGCATATAATCATTTTTACATATCTGTAGATATATCTATATGTGTACATATCCCTTACCTCTCTTATAGTTACGCTGCAGGCCAGTATGACTTACTACCATTCCATGGGTACATTCCATGGGTCTAACATGTCAGACTAGCCTGCCTACGTTCCATGGATCTAACATGTCAGGCTAGCTTGCGTACGTTCCATGGGTCTAACATGTCAGACTAGCTTGCGTACGTTCCATGGGTCTGACGTGTCAGGCTAGCTTGCATACGTTCCATGGGTCTGACGTGTCAGGCTAGCTTGCGTACGTTCCATGGGTGATGGGTCTGACGTGTCAGGCTACTAAGCCCCCCGATCAGGCCTGTTGAGGCAGATGCTGGCTGTAGGGATGCTAAGCCACGTGCAGAAGACTGTTGTTTGACTCAGAGAAGCCTGGGTTATTTATGCCTTTTGTTTGTTCTGGATGTGTCTGTTTTGTTTGACTGAGCATGGTGTAGCATTTATGAACCGTCTCTCTCTGTGCAACCGTGGCAGCTGCCCTGGGTAGATGCTGACTGTGTGTGTGTGAGTTGAGTGACTCCAGTCACTCAACTCACTCTGGTTGGATGGCAAACTTCTTTTCATTGTACAATACATTTGAATCGAATCTAATCTATGTACATTTAAATGAGAAATAACCAGGACAATATTGAGAGAGTGAGTGTACGGCTCAGAGAATGAGTGGGCTATGGTGGGCTGAGGCTGCCTCGGTGTTCGTCACCTCAGCGGCTGAGCCGTGAGAGTCTAGCACTGATACCTAGTCGGGGTTTACAGTGAGGATGATTTAATTGACATGCTATTTCTTGTGTCTGCACAGCAGATGTGTCCGTCCGCCGGGATTATCCGCCAAGACGGGGCCCGCTCAGACACACACTCTGACACATCCTGTGATCCAGCAGCTGGAGGTGATTATCTGTGTCTACCTGCAGTAGCCCACTCTACAGCCTATCTATAGAATTAGTCAATTGAAATGTTGGGAGATAATAATAATAATAATAATAATACCGGCAGTAATAATGATAATAGTAATAATAATACCTGTAGTAATAATACTACTACTAATAATAATAATATCGGCAGTAGTAATAATTATAATATGAATAATAATACCGGCAGTAATAATGATAATAATAATAATAATAATACCTGCAGTAATAATACTACTACTACTACTACTAATAATAATACCGGCAGTAGTAATAATTATAATATGAATAAGAATACTGGCAGTAATAATAATAATAATAATAATAATAATAATAATAATAATAATAATAATAATAATAATAATAATAATAATAATAATAATAATAATAATAATAATGATAATAATGATAATAATGATATAATAATGAAATAATAATGAAATAATAATAATAATAATAATAATAATAATAATAATAATAATAATAATAATAATAATAATAATAATAATAATAATAATAATAATAATAATAATAATAATAATACTACAGGCAGTAATAATAATATCTGCAATAATAATAATAATTATTATTTGCATTGCACTCTTTTAAGACAAGTCATTTGTCAGCAGCTAGAGGGGTGATTATCTGTGTCTGTCTACAGTAGCTGACTCTGCAGCCTATCTATTCTCCTGCTATAGTGAGCCAAATATGATGCAGGTAATTGGATGATGTTCACTATGGTCCCCTTAAGGGGCATATTTGCAACAAAGTGGCCTTTCTGGTGTTGCAGTTGCTATGGTGTCGTCACTCTGTGGACAGCGAGGCTCTGTCCCCTCCTCGAGGCTCTGGGAATCGGGGCTATCCATCCAGACCTTTGGAAATCTGATAATAAGCTGCCTGGACAGGTGTGAAGATTGCCGGGTTGGTCCGGTTGTCATTTCAACTGGACCAACAATACTCTTTAAGGGTTGGTGTCTGTGTATCGGTGGTCTGTGTGCATAGACACTGTAGCGGTGTTATCACGATACCAAAACGTTGACGATACCGGCAAAAACCTAAAACATCAGGACGTAATGGAGTATAATATTAGATGACAGAACATGGAAAAATCTTTATCTTCTTGTTAATAGAATAACAGAAAATATTTTGACGCTGTTGAAACTTAAAAAAAGAATATGAAAATAAAAAATTATATTCTGTTACAGCTGAGCTATAGCTAATCTCTGTTTGGCTACTTAAAATCACTGTTGACACGCCTACTATGCAAAGCTTGCGCTCACGCACGCACGCAGTGAGGTTTGGTTCGTTCCCCGCCACACGCTCTCCTGAGGTACGGTGTTGATTGGTGCATTCCCCGCCACACGCTTTTTGAGCGATTGCCACTTTCATCACGCAGCTGTCATAGTTTGTGATTAGCGCCCCAGAGGGCTTTATATACCTGGACCTTCCTTCTATCGTTGTCGGGTCGTTCTGGAATACAACTGCATTTGCCTGCTTTTTCCCCGTTGCTGTTCCTGGTCTACTTTCTCTCCAGGACCTTTCTGTGGAGAACCGCTGTTGAGAACCTTGTTCCCCGTTTGGAGCTGCGCCTCGTTTTACCCGCTTTACGCGTTGCGCTTGGGTGAGTGGAACCAAACCCCTCTGGATTATTCTGATTGTGTGTTTTAGAAGAGACACTGAAGATTTCGTTTTGTTTGCACTGACTCAGCTAAGTTGTGTGTTGTGGGGAACACTGAAGACTGTCACTGTCAATTGGTTCTGGACACAGCTAAGGGAGGAGGGAACCACACTGTCTCTGTGTTTCGTTGGACTGTTTCTGATACCTCTCTCTCTCTCCGTTTTCCACCTTGAGTTAAAGCTGGGAGTATCTGCAGAGCCGCTACAACGTCACATGCCAATTCCCCACCGCTATCACCAGGAGGATTCTGCAGAGCTGCAGATGACTCTGCCGAAGGCAGTCTCCCTGTTTGTTTGAGAATAATACTTTACCCTTTTTTTGACTCTGTAAATAAATACGCCCTATTATTTGGCTAACTCTGAACTAGCTGTCTGTGCCGTTGCGTTTGAGGTCGGTTACAAACCATAACACACACACGCACGCACGCACGCACACACACACACGCACGCACACACGCACACGTTCACACTCACACTCACACACACTGTTCTAATAAGAGTATTGGACTGTTTTTAACGGCTGGGTATCGCAAGACTTTTCTAGTATCGGTGTATCGTGCGACCCTACACTGTAATACTGTAGTAAAACAAACAAAGCAGGTTACCTTCAAAAGACAGGCTCCTCTCCCTGACCTGGTGGTGTCCGCTGGGATGTGAGCCTGGGTGAGCCTGGGTCGGGGGGTCGGCTGAGCGGTAACCCAGGGCCGTCAAGCCCAGAGACGTCAGGTCATCCTTCACCGAGTTCCTGCGGTCTACCGAACCTCTCTTTAGGCACGTGTACGACTCCCGCTCCCTCCCAGAGTCCTGGTCCTCCTCCTGGGTGCTGTCCCCTGCAGAACGGCAGTCAACGGGAGTCAGTGGAACACTCTGTTCCTTGGAGAACACGTCCTCCTCTGGGAAGAACACTCGACAAGGAACAATAACAAGAAGCAACTTTGCAGAATCTGCACCTGTAGAATGATGGAGGGAGCAGTCTGTGGTGGTGTCCTGCTCACCTTTAGCCAGTGGTGTGAAGGAGATCCTTCTCTTGCTCTTAGCTATTTCACCAACTGAATCACCGTCTTGGGAATAGATGACCTGCACCAATGGGAGCGTTGCAATGAATAATTAGTCAATTGAAATGTTGGGAGATAATAATAATAATAATAATAATAATAATAATAATAATAATAATAATAATAATAATAATAATAATAATAATAATAATAATAATAATAATAATAATAATAATAATAATAATAATAGTAATAATAATACCGGCAGTGATGATGATAATAATAATAATAATAATAATAATAATAATAATAATAATAATAATAATAATAATAATAATAATAATAATAATAATTATTATTATTATTATAATTATAATAATAACAATAACAATAATTATAACAACAATAATAATAATAATAATAATAATAATAATAATAATAATAATAATAATAATAATAATAATAATAATAATAATAATAATAATAATAATAATAATAATACTAAATAAATACTGGCAGTAGTAATAATAATAATAATAATAATAATAATAATAATAATAATAATAATAATAATAATAATAATAATAATAATAATAATAATAATAATAATAATAATAATAATAATAATACCTGCAGTAATAATAATACTATTAGTAATAATAATAATAATGCCGGCAGTAATAATAATAATAGTAGTAGTAATAATAATAATACCAGTATTATTAATAATAATAATAATAATAATAATAATAATAATAATAATAATAATAATAATAATAATAATAATAATAATAATAATAATAATTTGCATGGCACTTTTTTAAGACAAGTCACAAAATGCTTTACATAACATCAAAGACAAAAACAAAGAAATGATGTGAGAAAAACATAGTAAAAACCACATAAGACAAACACATCTATTATTAGTATTAAAAGCTAAGTCTTTAAAAGTGTGTTTTAAGAAGTGATTTGAAAGAGGATACTGGGTTTTCTAGCTGCCCTTGTGGCCGAAGCCCAATCACCTTTTCTTCTGTAATCTAGACTGTAATGTCTAGAAGAACACTGTCCTGCAAGATTATATCAATTTACTTGGGTATGTACTTTTAGGCGAATTTTCTGAAAATATAGGGTTTAACAGGTTAAGAGTCAGATCGTCCTAACAGTGTTTATTATTAAGAGTCAGACAGTCCTAACAGTGTTTATTATTAAGAGTCAGACGGTCCTAACAGTAAGAGTCAGATAGTCCTAACTCCTAACAGTGTTTATTATTAAGAGTCAGACAGTCCTAACAGTAAGAGTCAGATAGTCCTAACAGTGTTTATTATTAAGAGTCAGCAGGCCTAACAGTGTTTATTATTAATAATAACTTTATTTATATAGAACCTTTCATACATGGATTGCAGCTCAAAGTGCTTCACAGCAAATATCATACGCAGTAAGCAGTGGTGGAAGAAGTACACAATTCCTTTACTTAAGTAAAAGTAGAAATACTCAGATAAATGAGTACTCTGGTAAAAGTAAAAGTCCTCCATTCAAATTATACTTAAGTAAAAGTGGAAAAGTATTTGCTATTGAATGTACTTAAGTATCTAAAGTAAAAGTACACATTCTACATGACGTTTGTGTATCCATTGGCCTCTATAGGTTATGTTAAGGCGAGACACCCCAGGGCCCTATTCCCCGTACCTGGTTCAACTAAGTCGATCAAGAGTCCCATTATCCAGATTCAATTAACCCGATGTTTGAATCCGGGATTTTCCTGTTCCTCGAACGCTGATTCAGTCTCGTTCATTTGAACCAGACTTGAGACTCAGGATAATTGCGCGCGGCCACCTCAGCTGAAAAGACAGCAGGTGTCGATCGCAGAAATCCTGATTTTCTAACGGCATTGATTGATTGATTGATTTAAAACTTTATTAACAGATTGCAGAATGGGTACAATGCAGTACGGCTCAATAGCCTCGCCGACAAGTTAAATGCATAATCTATAGGCAAATTTTAAGTCCCTCATTACCCCAATCAATCAGATTATATTTCTTTAAACGTGCCTGCTGGCAGTAGGCTTATGGAATGAATAATCAAATGAGATCTTGCTAGCGAAAATAATTAGTTCAACTCTTTCAGAATAAGGATACGGCTCTCTTGACCATTAATGGATATATAATGGATATTTTATTTATCTGGCACCGTGGTCTAATGGTTAGTCTTTATACCTCTCACGCGGACGACCCGCGTTCGAATCCCCCCTTTTTCTAAATTCTTTTTTTCTTTTTGCGATGTAAATGCTTCAATTTGGTGCACTTTGAGAGCTATATAAAGAATGACATCCTCAATGCATGTAGATTTATAATATTTTAACTTAAAACTAGGCTACTTTTGCGTATAGTCATTAATATTATATTCCAAAAAAAATTATATTAGAAACGCGGGGTTTTGAACTCTGGTCGTCCGCTTGACAGGAATGAGCACTAACCATTACACCACTGTGCCAGACAAAATATATCCATTATATATCCATCAATGGACAAGAGACCCGTGTTTCGAATATTTTTCTTTTGAATGAAGTTTTATCTCTTTATTCTCAAATGCATTAATGTGACGTCAACGGCTCATTCAATTGCTCAAATCCGTCAAACAGCGCATCTCATCAGACATTTTAATCCCAGTTACAATATCACAATAACGTGTGAGTGATGATACAATTCAACAATCCTCAGATTCCTCGTAATTCATAATCCACAAAGACCACAATCCACGTATAGACACTTCAATTTTATGCTTGAATGAAACACAATCCGGGCGCTCCGTTAAGCAATCTACAGCGGAGAATATATGAAACTAATCAGAGCCAAACGGCCGATAGGTTTCATTTATTAAAAATATCCCTGCGGGATTCACATTTGCAATGCGCCGTTATTAAAATAACCACATGCAGCGTGTATCGCGACTCCGAGCGCCGTATATGACGTGCATTATTTTATTTAGGACAAAGTAAATCTATAGGCTGAATATGATTTATTATCAGCATTTAGTTCTATTATTATACATTTCAAAAGCCCCCTCTAGGAAAACGAAGCACAAAAACATAATTCAGAATGGTATAATGGGATCTAGACTGTGAGAAATATTTCAGGAAGCGAGCTGGCATTTCTTTGCGAGGGCGTGGCTATGGTTCATCCAGCTAACTGAACTTAACCCTGCTCCGGACCAGGTTCAAACTTTCTGATCTGTTACCATGGTGATTTAGAAAATCCGACTTCGGGGAACCGAAAGGTCTGGCTTAAGTCAAGCTATGCTGAAAATTATCCGGCTAACTCAGTTAGCCAGGTAAGGGGAACGGGGCCCAGGTGAATAGGCAAATAAAATTTCTTTTGTTGATTTTGAGATTTTGTTATAATTAGCTTCCTAAACATGTCTCCTATGAAACTAGTGACAATAAAACGTCAATAACACACATTTAGTTGTTTATTTTACTTCATTTTGCCTTATTGCATCCATAAATGTGCACATATTTAACACTATCCCGCCCAAGCACGGAGATCTCTGTTTCGATTCCACCCGTTGTGGACAGAAGCACGGATATATCTGTGGCAAGTTGTTATTGCTTTTATTCCATATTAATAACCTATTCAAGGTCGCCGAGCTGCACTGCAGATTTACCCTATTCTTTGAATTTGAGAAGGTGCAATACCGGCCAGATCCTCTTAGGGGCGCTATCGCGATAATGCAGTGTGCACTGTGGCTGAAGGGAGCATTCTTTTTTTGGACTTTTTTTTTGAGTTTCCAGTAGCTGGATTCTGTATGTGTAGCCTGTACCTTGGATTACGTTTTGCATCGCAGATTTCACCATGCAATAAGGGGATTTATCATCAGCCAATGGACATACCGATCTACCAGATGGCGATCGATAACGGGGAAATGCTCGGGGGATCCCACCGGACCACGGTAAGATCTTTTTCACGTAAAGTACAGCCCAATCGGGCATTATTATGATACTCAACCAGGCGTTCGGCCTATGAGGCTAATGAGGCTAACATGGTTATTGGTGATCAATAATCAGAAACGACGTCCCCCGCCCCCCCCCCCCCCCCCCCCTTTCATGCATACATGCTTGAGGATCGTGCCGATCATAATGCAGTTTGAGTTATTTCTGTAGCATCTGTAAAACGGAAATGCCATTGGATATAACGTTAGCAGCTATTAGCCCTATATCTAGCCTTCCAGAAAATATACTAGACCAAATCCTGTATAAGGCTTATATTCAAGGCGCTATAAAATGAGAACGTATTGATGACATTTTTTTTTTATCTTTAAGCTATTTTGAAGGGACGGTTTATGGACTCAATTGACAATGAGAATGGACAGATGTATGTAGTTCTGTTCCAATAACATCATTATTATTATTATTATTATTATTATTATTATTATTATTATTATTATTATTATTATTATTATTATTATTATTATTATTATTATTATTATTATTATTATTATTATTATTATTATTATTATTATTATTATTATTATTATTATTATTATTATTATTATTATTATTATTATTATTATTATTATTATTATTATTATTATTATTATTATTCAGTTATCAGGCATGTGTTTAGGTTGTCAATTACTAATGGTTTGATTAGGTATTGTGTTTGTAAATATCTGTTTAAAAAGAAAGTATGGCATTTTACAATACAGAACTTTGAAGGCGTTTTCCCCAAAAATGAGTTCTGGCTCAGAGTATGAGGAAAAACTCATTAAAACTTTTAATGAGTTTTTCCTCATACTCTGAGCCAGAAATCCCCACTTCAGTAGCACTCACATACACCAAACCTTCCAGTTCTATTCATATCTATGTTCTGAAGGTATTTACAGAAGGGTTTGTTGATATCGCATTCATATCCTGATTTATATCACATTTTATTCCTAAAAACATGGCGAAATATGGAATTATTTCCATAAATATTTTCTGATTTATGGAGTGATAAAAAGAGATATCCAAAATACCCTCTGTAATAACCTTTGGCTCTAATATGTCAACAAAATGAAACTATAATTTTGAAAATGGCTTTATCCAATGTTCAGATTTCTGTCCTGGAATTATATGTAAATTAGTGCATATTTAAGTAGATCATGCCTAATTTGCATATTTAAACATACAATTTCAGAAAACTTGTAATACAAAAAAGTCTTGTCTTAATATAAGTAATCAACTGGGGAAGTTTCATTGTGATATCTATTAGTAAAACATTTTACCCTATTCACCTGTAGTGTCTCGCCTTAAGTGGTATGTGGTCCAATGCTGCTCTGATTATGTCCTCTTGAAGTTGACAGGCTTCAAACGTGAAAGTATATAATCTTCATACATTTATTTATTTTATATATATTGTGTTTTCTATGCAAAATCCTTTTCTTCAAAGTAACTATAACTGATGGGTTCAGATAAATGTAGTGGAGTAAAAAGTACAATATTCCCCTTGAAATGTAGTGGAATACTTACCTGAGTAAAAACACTTAGTTACCTTCCACCACTGGCAGTACATATGTGAAAAGTCAACTAACTCTACGGCCTAGGCCCCGAATATACTCGAAAACTGACACGTACACGCACGCAGCTGCAGACACGCTATGCATGCGGCTCTGTTTATAGTCCATTTTTGGTGTCTGTATTAAGCGCCAGCGTCGAATGCTTATGTTATGATTGTTGTAATTGCTCACGAAGAGCAGGTTGGCACCTTGCATGGTTGCCTCTGCCATCGGTGTGTGAATGTGTGAGTGAATGCGTAATATGTGAGGAACAAATTGTAAAGCGCTTTGGATAAGTCGGCGCACATATCCGCGGGGTATCCGCGCAGTAAAAAAATCGGGCAGGAACACAGACACCGATGCGACGTCCGTGCGGACAAGAACGTTGCCGAAAATGACGCAATTTACATCACACGTACCAACGCGCACCTGCGGACACGGGAAGTATAATCGGGCCTTTATTGTCTGCCATGTGAACTCTAGTGATGTGGAATCTGCATTCTTTCTCCAACAGACCGTGGATGATCGCTGTGTATGTTGTGCGTGTGTGTTTGGATACCGGCATTTATCATTTATGATAATAGATGGTCTCTGTGTTTGTTAGGCGTGTTTGTTTGCTCTGTGACAAGAGAGAGAAGAAATATGTGGCTCCTGCATCTCCCAGGTGTGTTGGAACTACTTGTGTGCTATTTTGTGTCCATCCTGTGATGTTCAGAGGAGGAGGCACATTGAATAAACCGTCTGACTGACTGGATATTCAATCTACTTACACTAGATCCATATTGTTTTGTACTTAGCAGCCGCTGTTTCTTCCAACATGGAGGAGAAATGGTCATTCTATTACATTGTTATTATTATTATTATTATTATTATTATTATTATTATTATTATTATTATTATTATTATTATTATTATTATTATTATTATTATTATTATTATTATTATTATTATTATTATTATTATTATTATTATTATTATTATTAACCCATTCTCCGCCGATGACGTGTTAACACGTCATTCTCCGCCATGCGTAATCTGCCAATGACGCCGCAAGGCGTCTTTGAGATCAATATTTCATATTTTCGTCATGGTATTCACATTTCACCCACGGAGTCTTGGCTGGTGCTGTAGGACTCCGCTCAACTCTGCAACGCTTCAATACCGCCACCTCATTTACATTTACATTTAGTCATTTAGCTGACGCTTTTATCCAAAGCGACTTACAAGTTCTGTACGACAAGCCATCAGGAAGAGCACAACTCTATCAGCTGAGTAACAATGTTCATCAAAGTGTTGAGTGCTACAGTGTAGGTTAGTTTATTAGGACAAGTGCATGACAGTATGGTTAGTTAGGGTTAGATTTTTTTTTTTTTTAATTCAGATAATGGTTGAAGAAGTGAGTCTTTAGTCGACGGCGAAAGATTGGACGTGTTTCGGCTGTCCTAACTGGGGTGGGTAGTTCATTCCACCATTGTGGGGCAAGGACTGAGAATAGGCGACTTCTCTTTGATGACCCTCCCGGAGCTTGGATAGGAGTAGGTCTGAGGCGGCCAGAAGATGCAGAGCGTAGGGGTCTTGAGGGTGTGTAGTTAGAGACCATTGACCGGAGGTAGGCGGGAGCAGTTCCCTTTGCCGCACGGTATGCTAGGTCAAGGGCCTTGAAGCGGATTCGTGCAGCAATGGGGAGCCAGTGCAGGTCCCTAAGAAGTGGGGTGACATGGGCCGACTTCGGTAGGTTTGAGATCAGGCGGGCGGCTGCGTTCTGAATGAGTTGAAGAGGCTTAGTGGCAGTGGCCGGGAGGCCAGCGAGCAGTGCGTTGCAGTAGTCGAGGCGGGAGATGACTGTTGATTGGACGAGGAGTTGGGTGGCTTCTTTTGTCAGGAAGGGGCGTATCCTTCTGACGTTGCTCAGGAGGAATCGGCAGGTTCTGGTTGTCGCTGCGATGTGAGCAGAGAAGTTCAACTGGTCGTCGAGGACAACACCAAGGTTCTTGGCGGTCGGGGACGTGGTCACAGCTGCATTCTCGACTGTGATGGAAAGGTCGGTCAGGGGGGAGGATTTGGCCGGCAGGTGGAGCAATTCTGTTTTGCTTAGGTTCAGTTTGAGGTGGTTGGTCGTCATCCAGGCGGAGATGTCGGACAGACAGGCCGAGATCCGCTCAGAGACGTGGATATCTGAGGGAGGGAAGGAGAGGAAGAGTTGAGTATCGTCGGCATAACAGTGGTAGGAGAAGCCATGAGACGTGATAATGTTACCCAGTGATTTAGTGTAGAGGGAGAAGAGAAGGGGTCCTAAAACCGAGCCCTGGGGAACACCCGTCCGCAGGGGGCGGGTGGCCGACAGGGTCCCTCTCCATGACACTTGGTAGGAGCGGTCATTGAGGTATGATGACAACCATGTCAGCGCAGAGCCAGCCACTCCCATTCATGCGAGGGCCGCGAGGAGGATCTGGTGGTTGACTGTGTCGAAGGCTGCAGATAGATCTAGGAGAATCAGGACAGAGGAGAGGCCTTTCGCTTTTGCTAAGTGAAGTGCCTCTGTGACCGCAATGAGGGCTGTCTCTGTGGAGTGACCAGTCCTGAAGCCTGACTGATTAGGGTCTAGGAGGTCATTCTGTAAGAGATAAGCAGTAAGTTGGTTGGATACAGCACGTTCAAGTGTTTTAGAAAGGAAGGAGAGAAGAGAGACAGGACGGTAGTTGCCTATGACGGTAGGGTTCAGGGATGGTTTTTTTATGAGGGGCGTGACTCTGGCTTGTTTTAGAGAGGTGGGGACCACCCCCGAGTTGAGTGAGGAGTTGATGGTTGCAGTTAGGAATGGGAGGATGTCTGGTGCTATGGACTGGAGGAGTGGGGAAGGTAGCCGGTCCAGCTGGCATGTAGTCGGACGGTTCGACGTTACCAGTGTCAGGGTCTCGGCTTCTGTAATGGGAGAGAAAGATGACAGAGTGAAGGATGAGGTTCTCGATTCAGCATTTGGAATGGGTGGGGGTTGGGAGAAGGAGCTGCGGATGTTCTCCACTTTTTCCTCAAAGAAAATCGCAAAGTCTTCGGCAGAGAAAGATGAGGGAGGGGGGGTGGGGGGGGAGTGAGGAGGGAGGACATGGTAGCATGCAGTTTGCGAAGATTCTTGGCAGAGGCCTCGATCCTATGGTGAAAGAAAGAAGCTTTGGCATTAGTAATGGTTTTGGAGAATGTTAACAAGAGGTTGTGATATGTGTCGATGTCAGCAGTGAGGCGTGACTTTCTATACTTCCTTTCAGCTGCTCTCAGGACCTGTCTTTGTTCTCTCACTGGATCTGTCAGCCATGGACTGGGTGGGGAACGGCGGGCAGGTTTCTCAACGAGGGGACAGAGCTTGTCGAAGGAGGTTGCAAGGGCTGAGAGGAGGGTGGAGGTTGCCATCTCTGTGGAGAGAGCAGAGAAGGTGTCACTCAAAGGTAGAGTGGATAGTATGTCAGAGGAGAGGGTGGAGGGGGATAGGGAGGGCAGGTTGCGTCTGAGTGAGACGGTTTGAGTTGGGGTGAAGACCTTTCGGTTAAGCATGAGAGTTAGTGAGAAGGATATGAAGGAATGGTCAGATACATGTAGGGGAGTTACCGTGGTGTTAATGATGCTGGAGTTACGGTAAGGAGCTTAGAAGCATGTCCAGCTCATCTGTGAAGTGATCGAGCGGACCTGGAGGGCGGTAGAGTGTAACAATGGTGAGATTGAAAGGATTAGAGACAGATACTGCATGATATTCAAAAGAGGAGAGTGACAGTGCTGGGAGGGGTGTTACGTTTGTAGTCCATGAAGGAGATGTCATGAGGCCAGTGCCTCCACCCCGCCTGGAAGGTCGAGGTGTGTGAGTGAAGTTATAGTTTGTAGATAATGCTGCAGGTGTTGATGAGTTATTGGGGGTTATCCAGGTCTCAGTTAGAGCCAGGAGCTGCAGATTTTGACTATGGGCGTAGGCAGTAATGAAGTCAGCTTTCTTGACTGCTGATTGACAATTCCATAGGCCTCCCTGTACTGTGACAGGTGTATTAGTGGCTGTAGGAGGGTAGGATAGATTAGCCGGGTTGCTAGCAAACTGCCGTGGGTGGGTTGAGTCTGTTCTGGGGGAGCAGATTGTGGATATGAGACACATTGTGGTGTCAAGAGTGGCAGGGAGGAAGTAGAGAAATAGCAGAGTGGGAGGGAAAGGGAGATTTTTCAGAGTGGAGTGTAAGATAGGATTATGATGTACTTAGCACTGGGTGGATCCCTGGATCCCTCTGCAGAAAACTCCAGGAAAACTCCTCTTTGTCCCTCTTCGTTTCTCAACGCTTCGCTGACGCTAAGCCAGCAGGCCTTTAAATCCCTATCACTAATTAGTGCTTTCTAACACCTGGCCCTTAATGGGTCACTTAAGGAAACAAAATGGCCGCTTTAAACACGCCCCTTAATCAAGTCAGCTGGTCAAGTCAGCAATCAAGTCTCAGTTTAAAGATATTACTAAATTACTTAAAATGTCTTAATCAAGTCAGCTGGTCAAGTCAGCAATCAAGTCTCAATCACCTCGTGGCCGATCGACGAGTTGCCAAACCGGAAGTGGCCGGAAGTGCTTGGTCCGTCCCCTATTCCGTCCGGCCACTCGTTATCGCTCCCGGGACTCAATCCAGACGCCGTGGATATCGATCCGTTGCCATAACTCAATAAACAACATGATTTGGACGTATATTAGTATTATACAAACCGGAACTGGATCACCTCGATCAACATCACATAACTGGGATCTGTTTGCGCCAGTGTGATCGCCCAACGGTAAGAGGAGGCTGATGTTACTTTCAGCCTGTTTGTTTATTATTATCCATACAAACTGCTCTGATCAATATATCACCCATACTACATAAATGATTTAACGTCGGCCACGGAATTATAAACGCCCATCCCCCCCCCCCCCCCCCTCCGTTCACCCGCAGATGATAAGTCATAACGTCTAGGACCATGTACAGTTGAAATCTTTTATCTGGCGTCGATCGGTATCAAACTGCATTTGATTATCTAATATATGTGTCTCTATCTAAGACAATGTGTCTCATACCTATATCCACAATCTGCTCCTCTAGAACAGATTCAACCCACCCACGGCAGTTTGCTAGCAACCCGGCTAATCTCTCCTACCCTCCTACAGCCACTAATACACCTGTCACAGTACGGCGCGGCTTATGGAATTGTCAATCAGCAGTCAAGAAAGCTGACTTCATTACTGCCTACGCCCATAGTCTAAATCTGCAGCTCCTGGCTCTAACTGAGACCTGGATAACCCCCAATAACTCATCAACACCTGCAGCATTATCTACAAACTATAACTTCACTCACACACCTCGACCTTCCAGACGGGGTGGAGGCACTGGCCTCATGACATCTCCTTCATGGGCTACAAACGTAACACCACTCCCAGAACTGTCACTCTCCTCTCTCGAATATCATGCAGTATCTGTCTCTAATCCTTTCAATCTCACCATTGTTACACTCTACCGCCCTCCAGGTCCGCTCGATCACTTCACAGATGAGCTGGACATGCTTCTAAGCTCCTTACCGGAAGATGGTACCCCTCTCCTTCTATTGGGCGACTTCAACCTGCCTGACTCATCTCAGTCAGTCATAGTAGTCTCCCTCCTACAATCGTTTGACCTGACTCCCACTGCCATGCCTCCCACCCACAAAGCAGGCAACTCCTTGGATCTCATATTTTCCCGTAACTCCAGCATCATTAACACCACGGTAACTCCCCTACATGTATCTGACCATTCCTTCATATCCTTCTCACTAACTCTCATGCTTAACCAAAAGGTCTTCACCCCAACTCAAACAGTCTCACTCAGACGCAACCTGCCCTCCCTATCCCCCTCCACCCTCTCCTCTGACATACTATCTGCTCTACCTTTGAGTGACACCTTCTCTGCTCTCTCCACAGAGATGGCAACCTCCACCCTCCTTTCAGCCCTTGCAACCTCCTTCAACAAGCTCTGTCCCCTTGTTGAGAAACCTGCCCATCGTTCCCCACCCAGTCCATGGCTGACAGATCCAGTGAGAGAACAAAGACAGGTCCTGAGAGCAGCTGAAAGGAAGTATAGAAAGTCACGCCTCACTGCTGACATCGACACATATCACAACCTCTTGTTAACATTCTCCAAAACCATCACTAATGCCAAAGCTTCTTTCTTCCACCATAGGATCGAGGCCTCTGCCAAGAATCTTCGCAAACTGCATGCTACCATGTCCTCCCTCCTCACTCCCCCCCCCACCCCACCCTCCCTCATCTTTCTCTGCCGAAGACTTTGCGATCTTCTTTGAGGAAAAAGTGGAGAACATCCGCAGCTCCTTCTCCCAACCCCCACCCATTCCAAATGCTGAATCGAGAACCTCATCCTTCACTCTGTCATCTTTCTCTCCCATTACAGAAGCAGAGACCCTGACACTGGTAATGTCGAACCGTCCGACTACTTGCCAGCTGGACCAGCTACCCTCCCCACTCCTCCAGACCATAGCACCAGACATCCTCCCATTCCTAACGGCAACCATCAACTCCTCACTCAACTCGGGGGTGGTCCCCACCTCCCTAAAACAAGCCAGAGTCACGCCGCTCATAAAAAAACCAACCCTGAACCCTACCGTCATAGGCAACTACCGTCCTGTCTCTCTTCTCTCCTTCCAACCAACTTACTGCTTATCTCTTACAGAATGACCTCCTAGACCCTAATCAGTCAGGCTTCAGGACTGGTCACTCCACAGAGACAGCCTTCATTGCGGTCACAGAGGCACTTCACTTAGCAAAAGCGAAAAGCCTCTCCTCTGTCCTGATTCTCCTAGATCTATCTGCAGCCTTCGACACAGTCAACCACCAGATCCTCCTTGCGGCCCTCGCAGGAATGGGAGTGGCTGGCTCTGCGCTGACATGGCTGTCATCATACCTCAATGACCGCTCCTACCAAGTGTCATGGAGAGGGACCCTGTCGGCCATCCGCCCCCTGCGGACGGGTGTCCCCCAGGGCTCGGTTTTAGGACCCCTTCTCTTCTCCCTCTACACTAAATCACTGGCTAACATTATCACGTCTCATGGCTTCTCCTACCATTGTTATGCCGACGATACTCAACTCTTCCTCTCCCACGTCCATATCCACGTCTCTGAGCGGATCTCGGCCTGTCTGTCCGACATCTCCACCTGGATGACGACCAACCACCTCAAACTGAACCTAAGCAAAACAGAATTGCTCCACCTGCCGGCCAAATCCTCCCCCCTAACCGACCTTTCAATCACAGTCGAGAATGCAGCTGTGACTGCGTCCCCGACCGCCAAGAACCTTGGTGTTGTCATCGACGACCAGTTGAACTTCTCTGCTCACATCGCAGCGACGACCAGAACCTGCCGATTCCTCCTGAGCAACGTCAGAAGGATCCGCCCCTTCCTGACAAAAGAAGCCACCCAACTCCTCGTCCATTCAACAGTCATCTCCCGCCTCAACTACTGCAACGCACTGCTCGCTGGCCTCCCGGCCACTGCCACTAAGCCTCTTCAACTCATTCAGAACGCAGCGGCCCGCCTGATCTCAAACCTACCGAAGTCGGCCCATGTCACCCCACTTCTTAGGGACCTGCACTGGCTCCCCATTGCTGCACGAATCCGCTTCAAGGCCCTCGACCTAGCATACCGTGCGGCAAAGGGAACCGCTCCCACCTACCTCCGGTCAATGGTCTCTAACTACACACCCTCAAGACCCCTACGCTCTGCATCTTCTGGCCGCCTCAGACCTACTCCTATCCATGCTCCGGGAGGGTCATCAAAGAGAAGTCGCCTATTCTCAGTCCTTGCCCCACAATGGTGGAATGAACTACCCACCCCAGTTAGGACAGCCGAATCACGTCCAATCTTTCGCCGTTGACTAAAGACGCACTTCTTCAACCATTATCTGGAAGAAGAAAAAAAAATCTAACCCTAACTAACCGTACTGTCATGCACTTGTCCTAATAAACTAACCTACACTGTAGCACTCAACACTTTGATGAACATTGTTGCTCAGCTGATAGAGTTGTGCCCTTCCTGATGGCTTGTCGTACAGAACTTGTAAGCCGCTTTGGATAAAAGCGTCAGCTAAATGACTAAATGTAAATGTAAATGTATATGCATTTATGGCTATATCTCACGTTCTATGAAATACTGCAGAAAACGATAATAACATATTTATACTCTAGACCAGGGGTGTCAAACTCATTCTCACAGAGGGCCACATCAGCATTATGGTTGCCCTCAAAGGGCCAAAGACCGTATAAATGTTAATAACATATTGTTAAACATGTTTCTGTATTTATTACTTATTCAAGTTATACATATTGTGAGGATTGGTTCGTTCCCCGCCACACGCTCCTTTAAGGTACTGTGTTGATTGGTGCATTCCCCGCCACACGCTTCTGGAGCGATTACCAATTCCATCACGCACCTGTCATAGTTTGTGATTAGCGCTCCAGAGGCTTCATATACTGGGACCTTCTTTCAATCGATGTCGGGTCATTTTGAATACTACTGCTTCTGCCTGCTTTCCCCCCGTTGTTGTGCCTCGTCTACTTTCCCTCCAGGACATCTTTGGATTGCCGCTGGTGAATATCTTGATCCTCCGTTTGGAGCTGCGCGTCGTTGCCCGCTTTACACGTTTGCGCTTTGGTGAGTTTTGGAACCAAACCCTTTTTGGATTATCTGTTTTTGTGTGTTTGGATAACACTGAAGAGTATCGTTTTTGTTTGCACTGGACTCAGCTAAATTGTATGTTTTGGATAACACTGAAGAGTATCATTTTTGTTTGCACTGGACTCAGCTAAATTGTGTGTTTTGGATAACACTGAAGAGTATCGTTTTTGTTTGCACTGGACTAAGCTAAATTGTGTGTTTAGGATAAACACTGAAGAAGTACCGTTTTGTTTTGTTCTGGACTCAGCTAAGGGAGGACTGAACTGCACTGCCTCTGTGTACTGTTGGACTGTTGTTGATCTCTCTCTCTCTCTCTCTCTCTCCGTTTCCACTCAGAGTTGGAGCTGGGAGTATCTGCAGAGCCGCAACGGCGTCAACGCCGATTCCTTTGGTGAGTTTTGGAACCAAACCCTTTTTGGATTATCTGTTTTTGTGTGTTTGGATAACACTGACGAGTATCGTTTTTGTTTGCACTGGACTCAGCTAAATTGTATGTTTTGGATAACACTGAAGAGTATCATTTTTGTTTGCACTGGACTCAGCTAAATTGTGTGTTTTGGATAACACTGAAGAGTATCGTTTTTGTTTGCACTGGACTCAGCTAAATTGTGTGTTTAGGATAAACACTGAAGAAGTACCGTTTTGTTTTGTTCTGGACTCAGCTAAGGGAGGACTGAACTGCACCGCCTCTGTGTACTGTTGGACTGTTGTTGATCTCTCTCTCTCTCTCTCTCCGTTTCCAATCCGAGTTGGAGCTGGGAGTATCTGCAGAGCCGCAACGGCGTCAATGCCGATTCCCCACCTCTAACACCGAGAGGATCTGCAGAGCCGCAGATAACTCTGCCGAAGGCAGTCTCCTTTTTTGTTGTTCAGAACTGTTACTTGACTCTTTTTGATTCTGTAAATAAATACGCCCTAGTGTTTGGCTAACTCTGAACTACCTGTCTGTGCCGTGCTGTTGAGGTCGGTTTCAAACCCTAACATTACGACCCGACCATGACGACCTCAGCCGACACAGACAGAGTCAGAACAGCGTTGGCGGTCCAGATTGAATTAACCAACGACCACAGCCTACAGTTAGGTGCGGCTGCGGCTGCTGTACAGGAGCTCCGAGCCCAGGTCCTGCCTATTCAGGAGTCCCTTGGCTCTCTGGCTACCCTGCAGACAGCCCAGGGTAATCAGCAGGCTGATATTCTTCACCAATTGCAAACTCTGAGTGAAGCATTTAACGCCCTGCTTGTAACAACCATCAAATGCACACAGCACACACACCCACACGCACACACTCACTCAAACAAACAACACACTGCAGCACCCACTCTCCACACTTTAGATCACACAAACACACTTTACACTTTATATTTATTGATAAAGGATTTGCACTACAACTCGTACACCTACTGTGAATTGTACCTAAATTGCACCTCGTCCCATTTCTGCCTTGCACTATATAGTATTGTATATTAGTACACTGCACAGTATTGTATATTGTATGGTAACTACGTCTATTCTGCATCGAACATTGTACATATGTCTAAACTGAACACTGTGACCTCATCTTTTTACTTCTAATTTTACTATGTTATTTTATTTCATACTTATCTTGTCTTGCACAGTCTCTGGAGCGTAACAGTAAGAAGCATTTTGTATAAAAGTATTCTGTACTTCTGTATGACAAATATTAAAGAAACGAAACTAAACCCCACCTGCTTCAGGAGTCTCGGCCAGAGCACCACCCGCAGCTGTGGCAGGCCCCGTGCCTCCCGATCCCGCACCTCGGGAGCCCCGTCTCTCCGAACCACGGTTGTTCAATGGTAACTTCGAGGATTGTGCCACATTCATCATGCAATGTGAGTTGGTTTTTCTTCATCAACCCAGCCGATTCACTTCAGAGGGAGCCCGAGTGGCTTACATGACTAACCTGCTCTCAGGCCGGGCAGCACAGTGGGTTACTGCCTCCTGGGCAATGGGGGCTGATTTCTGTTTTTCCTACCCAGACTTCGTGGCAGAGCTCCGCAGGGTTTTCCACCACCCAGCCCGTGGCCAGGACCCAGGAGCTCGGTTGGGCACCTTCCGGCAGGGCAGTGGCGGGGTCACCGACTACGTGCTGGAGTTCAGACTGGCGGCAACGGAGAGCGGTTGGAACGATCAAGTGCTTCGTCTCACCTTCATGAGGGGGCTCAACGACGCTGTAAGGGACCAGCTCGGGACCCGTGAGGAACCTGAGTCCCTCGAGGACTTATTCAGCCTCGCCATTCACATCGACGGACGCCTCCGGGAGAGAAGGCGT
This sequence comes from Notolepis coatsorum, assembly GCF_963971535.1. Lineage (NCBI taxonomy): Eukaryota > Metazoa > Chordata > Actinopteri > Aulopiformes > Paralepididae > Notolepis > Notolepis coatsorum. Next base: position 165,286,882 of record NC_140167.1, read on the forward strand.
GAGAGAGCCCGACTGGGACCTCCAGAAGTTCCCCAGACCCCCCGCACTCGTGACGGTACTGCGGTCCGTCCTGCTCCCACCACAACTGGTGGTTCCTTCCCCTCCCGTTCGGTGCCCGAGGAGGAACCCATGCAGCTGGGACGCTCACACCTTAGCCCGGCTGAACGGGAGGCCAGGTTCAGGTCCGGCCTTTGCCTCTACTGTGGCCGGGATGGGCACCGTATCTCCAACTGCCCCACCCGGCCAAAAGACCAGGCTCGCCGGGACCCCGGGAGATCCTGGTGAGCCGTTTTTCTCGTTCCCAGAACCGTGCACCACCTAGTCGTCTGATGAGCGTCACCCTGGCCTGGGCGGACCAACGGGCGACGGTGGAGGCACTCATCGACTCGGGTGCTGACGAGAGTTTCCTGGATTTCAAGTTTGCTACCCAGGCCAACATTCCGCTAGAGGTCCTTGTGAGACCCTTGGAGGTGTTCGCGTTGGACCAACACCGCCTGGCTGACATCACTCAACGCACCTGTCCAGTCCTTCTCACCATTGCTGGTAACCACGTTGAGAGACTCCAGTTTTTCATCACCAGATCCCCTCTTGTCCCAGTAGTCCTGGGCAGGCCCTGGCTCGCGCTGCATGAGCCCCACATCGCCTGGTCCTCCGGTACCATCAGGGGGTGGAGCTCCGCCTGTCATGCCCAGTGTCTTCAGGCGGCGTCCTGTCCCTCGCCCCGGAGCCCCCTTTGTGAGCCGCCCCCGGACCTCTCGACTATACCCCCCGAGTACCACGACCTCGAGGAGGTTTTCAGTAAGTCCCGGGCTCAGGCCCTTCCGCCTCACCGGCCTTACGACTGTGCCATCGACCTCCGCTCAGGGGCTCCCCTTCCCGGCAGCCGCCTCTACAGTCTGACCGTCCCTGAGAAGGCAGCGATGGATCGATATATCTCTGAGTCCTTAGAAGCAGGACTCATTCGGCCTTCCTCCTCCCCTGTGGCGGCCGGTTTCTTCTTTGTTGGGAAGAAGGACGGAGACCTTCGACCCTGCATCGACTATCGCCAGCTCAACGAGATCACCATTAAGAACAAGTACCCTCTTCCTCTCATGAACTCCACCTTCGAGCCTCTCACCCAGGCTACCGTCTTTACCAAGCTGGACCTCCGGAGTGCCTACCATCTGGTCCGTATCCGAGAGGGCGATGAGTGGAAGACCGCCTTCAAGACTCCCAGGGGCCACTACGAGTACCTGGTAATGCCGTTCGGCCTCACTAACGCTCCGGCGGTATTCCAGGCGCTCATGAACGACGTCCTTCGTGACATGCTGGAGGAGTTTGTGGTGGTATACCTAGACGACATCCTCATTTTTTCCAAGACCCTCGACGAACACATCCAGCATGTCCGCCGTGTGCTGGAGCGCCTCCTCCACAATCGGCTCTTCGTCAAGGCAGAGAAGTGCCGATTTCACTCCGACTCCGTCGATTACCTGGGCTTCATCGTGGAGAGAGGCTTGACCCGAGCTGACCCTCGCAAGATCCGGGCCGTGGAGGAGTGGCCGGAACCCACCTCTCGGAAGGAGTTACAGAGCTTCCTCGGGTTCGCCAACTTCTACCGAAGATTCATCCGGAACTACAGCCAGGTGGCGGAACCACTTACCAGGCTAACCTCTCCCGCCCTGCCGTTCGACTGGTCCCCAGCGGCGTGTGCTGCGTTCCGCTCCCTCAAGAAGAGGTTCACTACCGCCCCGGTCTTGCTCCATCCAGACCCCAAGAGACAGTTCATCGTAGAGGTGGACGCCTCGGATACTGGACTAGGGGCTATCTTATCTCAGCGGTCGGCAACGGACCAGAAGGTACATCCGTGCGCCTTCTACTCACGTCGTTTCCTCCCTGCCGAGAGGAACTATGACATCGGCAATCGGGAGCTGCTGGCGGTTGTGGCTGCCTTGGAGGAGTGGCGTCATTGGCTAGAGGGGGCCGAGGAGCCATTAACCATTTGGACGGACCACAAGAACTTGACGTACATCCGTGCTTCCAAGCGCCTCAATGGCCGGCAGGCAAGATGGGCCAGCTTCCTCAGTCGGTTCGACTTCTCGCTGATGTTTCGCCCTGGTTCCCGCAACACGAAGGACGACTCCCTGTCCCGGTTACACTCCAAGGGGGCTCCAAACACTGAGGACCCGACTCCCATCCTCCCAGAGGCCAGGGTGGTGGGAGTGGTCACCTTGGGCATCGAGGGGGTGGTAAGGCGTGCCCTACGCTTCCATCGCGCTCCAGGCAATGTACCGGTTCATCGCCTCTTCGTCCCCGACTCAGTCCGGTCCCGGGTCCTCCAGTGGGGCCATACCAGCCGGTTCGCCTGCCACCCAGGCGTTCATCGCACGTTCTCCTTCCTGGCTCGTCGATTCTGGTGGCCCACCATGAGGAACGACGTCAAGGAGTTCGTACTGGCCTGCGCGGTCTGCGCCCGCAGCAAGGCCTCCCACCAGGCACCCTCCGGGCTATTGCAACCGCTTCCCATTCCGAGCCGCCCTTGGTCCCATGTGGCGTTGGACTTCGTCACGGGTCTTCCTTCTTCCCAGGGGAACACGTGCCTACTGACCGTGGTGGATCGGTTCAGCAAGGGGGTTCACCTCGTGGCCCTTCCCAAGCTTCCCTCGGCGGCCGAGACGGCGGACCTCCTGACACGCCACGTGTTCCGCCTCCATGGGTTTCCCCAGGACGTCGTCTCGGACCGGGGGCCCCAGTTCACTTCCCAGGTATGGCTGGCTTTTTGCAAGGGATTGGGGGCAACGGTCAGTCTTTCCTCTGGTTATCATCCCCAGACTAACGGACAAACGGAGAGGATGAACCAGAGCGTGGAGTCTGCTCTTCGGTGTGTGGCTGCCGAGAAACCCGCTTCTTGGAGCCATTTGCTTCCCTGGGTCGAGTACTCCATCAACTCCATGGTCAGTTCCGCCACCGGCCTCTCGCCTTTTGAAATTTCCCTGGGCTACCAACCCCCTCTTTTCCCTGCACAGGAGTCGGAGGTGGCAGTTCCCTCCGTACAGGACCATCTCGACCGGTGCCATCGGGTCTGGGAGATCGCCAGGACTGCGCTGCTCCGGTCATCGGAGCACGCCAGTCGTGGGGCTGACCGGCGCCGGGTCCCTGCACCGACGTACCACCCTGGGCAGAGGGTGTGGCTGTCTGCAAAGGACCTTCCGCTTCGGTCCTCGGCCAAGAAGCTTAACCCCTGGTTCGTCGGTCCTTTTGAGGTTCTGAAGGTACTCAGTCCGGCGGCGGTGAGTCTTAAGCTTCCTGCGTCCATGCGCATTCACCCCATTTTCCATGTGTCCCGGGTTAAGCCTGTCTCTCTCAGTCCCCTGATGCCTCCTGCTCCGGACCCGCCTCCTCCCGAGATGGTGGACGGACACCCCCAGTGGCAGGTCGGCCGGTTGATGGGCGTTCGACGGCGGGGTCCGGGGTTCCAGTACCTGGTGGACTGGGAGGGATACGGCCCGGAGGAACGGAGCTGGGTCTCCCGCCAGCTCATCATGGACCCCGGCCTGATCACCGACTTCCATCGTGCCCATCCGGACGAGCCGGGTCGGGCTGGTCGCCGGGTGGCTCCCGTGGAGGGGGGGGTACTGTGAGGATTGGTTCGTTCCCCGCCACACGCTCCTTTAAGGTACTGTGTTTATTGGTGCATTCCCCGCCACACGCTTCTGGAGCGATTACCAATTCCATCACGCACCTGTCATAGTTTGTGATTAGCACTCCAGAGGCTTCATATACTGGGACCTTCTTTCAATCGATGTCGGGTCGTTTTGAATACTACTGCTTCTGCCTGCTTTCCCCCCGTTGTTGTGCCTCGTCTACTTTCCCTCCAGGACATCTTTGGATTGCCGCTGGTTAATATCTTGATCCTCCGTTTGGAGCTGCGCCTCGTTGCCCGCTTTACGCGTTTGCGCTTTGGTGAGTTTTGGAACCAAACCCTTTTTGGATTATCTGTTTTTGTGTGTTTGGATAACACTGAAGAGTATCGTTTTTGTTTGCACTGGACTCGGCTAAATTGTGTGTTTTGGATAACACTGAAGAGTATCGTTTTTGTTTGCACTGGACTCAGCTAAATTGTGTGTTTTGGATAACACTGAAGAGTATCGTTTTTGCTTGCACTGGACTCAGCTAAATTGTGTGTTTAGGATAAACACTGAAGAAGTACCGTTTTGTTTTGTTCTGGACTCAGCTAAGGGAGGACTGAACTGCACTGCCTCTGTGTACTGTTGGACTGTTGTTGATCTCTCTCTCTTTCTCCGTTTCCACTCCGAGTTGGAGCTGGGAGTATCTGCAGAGCTGCAACGGCATCAACGCCGATTCCCCACCTCTAACACAGAGAGGATCTGCAGAGCCGCAGATAACTCTGCCGAAGGCAGTCTCCTTTTTTGTTGTTCAGAACTGTTACTTGACTCTTTTTGATTCTGTAAATAAATACGCCCTAGTGTTTGGCTAACTCTCAACTACCTATCTGTGCCGTGCTGTTGAGGTCGGTTTCAAACCCTAACACATATTGCATATGCATTTGCATAGATGTAAAAATATATGTTAGCTTATGTTATTTTAACAAATAATTTTAGTTTATCAGAACCCCATATTACTCCATCAATCAATGATCAAACCATTCAAGTAAATAACAAAGAATAATATCATCAAATACAAGCTATGACATTAAGTTTGTTCAAAACCTTTTTGTCACAGTCAAGAGGGGCAGAACTAACAACTGTGAGCTGCAAAGAACACGTGGGACAGATGTAGCAGATGTTACAAAAACAAATGGCTGCACACAACCTTGCAGAGGCCATACATCCAACTAATGGAAGATAGTTTAATTAACTTTAATTCATCATCATTTTAATTAACATATTGCAGAATGGGTACAGTACAGTACAGCTCAATACACACAATTGTTAAGGGGATGCAGACCAGAGAAAGACTTTCGACTTGTTTACATCAGGGTCCCCCATTTTCAATTCGTAATGAAATTGCTATTATGTGTCTGCATGAACACACAACTGTAACTGTACTCAAAAATAACAAAATAAGGGTTGTCTCAGTTCACAACTATATTGGTCAAGTTTTGGGTGGGACTTGTTTGCGTCCCTACAGCTTCTTATTCAATTGAGCGAGATGCTCGGTTATGTCACACAGCCAGTTTGCATCTGACAGTTCAGACAATATTTCTTCAACCCTTTGTTACCTATTCCGCCTGGATCTTTTTTGTATTTTGGGCTGTAAAATTGTCAAAGAATGTCTGAGGGTTGTGCTTTTGGCTTTTTTCCTTTGTTACTTCATCAATACCTCAGATGTTCAACATACATGTATGTGTAAGAATGTGTAATAACTAAGGCTGTCAAAGTTAAAGCTTTATTAACGCATTAACCCACAATTATTTTAATGCCACTATTTTTTAACCCAAGATTAATGTTTAAATTTTTTTATTTTTTATTTTTTTTCAGGGCTCTTGGGGGGGCACATCAAATGACGTGGCGGGCCACATTTGGCCCGCGGGCCGTGAGTTTGACACCTATGCTCTAGACCGTATTTTTGTATGAATGTGTGAATGAAAAAGTAAAACGTTCCTACATCCTGAACGATAGATAATTGATGTTGAATGGGCCATAGTAATGTCAATTTAGCAATACAATTTAAAAAGTTATAGCCCTGCAAAGAAGGTGAACATCTCCATAGACAAATAGTGCTGGCAGAGAGGGGACAGCGATGGATATAAGCTCCGGCAGAGAATGGGTTAATAATAATAATAATAATAATAATAATAATAATAATAATAATAATAATAATAATAATAATAATAATAATAATAATAATAATAATAATAATAATAAACTATTTGTATAGCACCTTTCATACAAGAATTGCAGCTCAAAGTACTTCACAGCTATAATGTAGACACAAAATAGAAAAGAAATTGCATACTGGGTGCATTCTTCCTGTTTCTGTATCCTCATCATTATTGTTATCATTACAACATCAATACTATTTAAAAACAACAGTTTACAGTGCAATAGACCACCGCAACACTTCCGACATTCTGAAATCATGGGAGAGAGAGCTCGGGGAGAAAATAAATTAATGTGGATGAGAGCCTTGACATTACTGGATTGTCCAGAGTTCTAGGTTCATCAATCTGTGCATGCAGAGTTGGGGAGTAGGTGCGAAAAAGTTACTATAGCACGGCCGAGAAAGTGCCGATCGACTTGGGATTGGTCTCTCCGTGTTCAGGAGACTCAGGCATATAAAAGTCTATTGGATCATGTCTCCAGCACCCCCACAGCCGTAGCTACAACCATTTAATGTCAAGGCTCTAGGGCTGAGCCCAAACGTTCGGACCTTCGTTTGTTACGTTGTCGTTCGAATTCTAAATCAACATTTGAATTATTATTATTATTTTTTTTATCTACTTTTTCTCCCCCTTTTTTCTGTATTTTTCTCCCATCCCAATTTAGTCGTTATGCCAATTCCCTTCCTGGTCATTGCGCACATTTTCCCCCACTTGCCGACCTAGGGTTGATAGTTACTATCACATGTCCTCTCCGATACATGTGGAGTCAGCCAGCCGCTTCTTTTCACCTGACAGCGAGGACTCTCACTGGGGAAGTGTAACGCGTGGGAGGATCACACTACTTAGTAGAAAAGACTCACGCACATCCCAAGTATAGTCACGGGTGCTCGACTCAAATAGATATGTAAGGTTGTGGAAAAAAAGTCAGCACACCGTCTGCCGTGTTCCCAAGTTTAATTTACTATAACACTATAACGTTTCGGCCTGTGGCCTTTGTCAAGGACACCGCTGTTTACAACGACCAGGATACACACCCCACCGGCTTCCCACCAGCCAACACTGCCAATTGTGTTAGTATGGATGACCGACCAAGCCGGAGGTACCGCTGACAGCTGGATTCGATACCAGTGTCTCTGCGGTGGTAGGCAGGCACTTAGTCCGCTGCGCTACCCAGCCACCTGAATTTCTTTTTTTTAATAATTCTTTTAAAATGTTTAAAAAAAATTTAACACTTTAATCGCCGGGGGTTAAATTCATAATTTACCATCCCTCGCCAGCCCTATTTAACATGGAGAAGTTCCCCTTCTTTGCAGGGCTATAACTTTTTAAATTCTATTGCTAAATTGCCATTATTATGGCCCATTCAATGTCCTATATGTATTGTTCAGGGTGTAGCAACGTTAAACTTTTTCATTCACATATTCATACTAAAATATGGTCTAAAGTATAAGTATGTTTTTATCGTTTTCTGCAGCTTTCTTCAGAACGTGATTTATAGCCCTAAATGCATTATATTGATGATCAAATACAGTTTGGTAGGAATCTGTGCGAGATAAAAAATTTCAAATGGACGTGCTTCTAGAAGTTTCTACGTATCATCTGATGATGACCGGATGGGCGGGGGATCGTTTATAATTCCGTGGGCAGCGTTAGATGATTCATCCAGAGTGGGTCATATGTTCATCAGAGCAGTTAGTAAAGAACACGTTAGAATATAACGCTGAATCTTACCGTGGTTCCTCGCGCCGCTGGCAGATGAGCGTGGAACAGAATTTTTTCTATTATGGGATGGAGAAATGCCAGATCCATTTCCAGGTTGTATAATAGTATATGTCCAAATCATGTTGTTTTTTCGAGTTATTTGCACCGATCGATGTTCACTGTATCAAGACGGAGTCTCTCTAACGATAGCGAGTGGCCGGACCACATATGGATGAGCACTACAGGTTCAAAAGTTAATATCCGGTTGGCGATCTGCCGATCGGCCACCAGATGGCGCTCTTGAACCGCTAGAGAGTTGAGAGGAGATCAGCAGTGTGTCTCAGGGCTCCGGAAAGGAAATATGATTTCGATGACAGATTTTTGAAATATTGACATCAAAGACGAGTTACGGCGTCTTCGGCAGAATGAGCATGGCTAGGAATGTTTCAAGTTTCTTTAATAGTTGTCATACAGAAGTACAGAATACTTTTATACAAAATGCTTCTTACTGTTACGCTCCAGAGACTGTGCAAGACAAGATAAGTATGAAATAGAATAACATAGTATAGCATGTAAATTAGAAGTAAAAAAAATGAGGTCACAGTGTTCAGTATAGGCATATGTACAATGTTCGATGCAGAATAGACGTAACTGAGTTACCATATAATATACAATACTATGCGGTGTACTAATATACAATACTATATAGTGCAAGGCAGAAATGGGATGAGGTGCAATTTAGGTACAATTTACAGTAGGTGTACGAGTTGTAGTGCAAATCCTTTATCAATAAATATAAAGTGTGTTTGTGTGATCTAAAGTGTGGAGAGTGGGTGCTGCAGTGTGTTGTTTGTTTAAGTGAGTGTGTGCGTGTGAGGGTGTGTGCTGTGTGCATTTGATGGTTGTTGCATAGTGTTTATTGTTCGTTTAGCAGCCTGATGGCCTGGGGATAGAAGCTTCTTCTGAGTCTTTCTGTGCTCGCCTTAAGACTCCGGTATCGCTTGCCTGACCGCAGCAGTTCAAAGAGGCAGTTGTTCGGGTGGCTCGAGTCCTTAATAATTCTCTTAGCCTTCCCCCTGCACCGCTTGTTGTAAATGTTCTGGAGTGTGGGAAGCCCCCCTCCAATTGTGCGTTCGGCTGAACGTGTCACTCTTTGTAGTCTGCTACGGTCTTGTGCAGTGCTATTCCCAAACCAGGAGGTGATGTTGCCAGTCAGGATGCTCTCTATTGTACATGAGTAGAAGTTCCTAAGGATATTCTGACTGACTTGGAACTTCCTTAGGCGCCTGAGGAAGTAGAGGCGTTGTCGTGCCTTCTTCACAACACTGTCAATGTGTGTGGTCCATGTCAAATCCTCGGATATGTGGGCTCCGAGGTACTTGAAACTGTTCACTCTCTCAACCGGTGCCCCGTCGATGCTGAGGGGGCTGTAGTCCTTGACCCCCGACCTCCTGAAGTCCACAATCATCTCTTTTGTTTTGCTGACGTTCAGGGAGAGGCAGTTCTCCTGACACCACTGTGACAGATTCTCTACCTCTTCCAGGTAGGCCCTCTCGTCGTTGGCAGAGATCAGGCCCACCACTACTGACGAGATCCGGCATTTTCGGCGGTTAAAGTGTTAATATATTTTTTTTTACATGTCTATTCATTCTGTTTAAACCAATGGGGTTTTTCTTCACAGTTGCAGATAAAGATTAGGCTTTGGATTATGTATGTTGACGAAACTGAGAAAGATGATTTAATAAAAAAAAATCAGATTCATTCATTAATCAGATTCATCACTTTATTCAAATTGAGGATTTAGTTATTTTATTTTTTTATCCACTTTTTCTCCCCATTTTCTATTTTACTCCCATCCCAATTTCGTATTATCCAATTCTTCCCTCCCCTGTCTTGAACGTTGTTAGAACGTTCCTGCTTCTGCCGCACCGGCGTCACCAAACCGACCTGTAGGAGTCGCTGTCCACAATGTCCAATCCCCACCCACCGGCTTTCCCACCTTTAACACTTGCCAATTGTGTTAGTATGAGCGACCGGCCAGCCGGTAGCAATGCCGAGAGCTGGGCTCGAACTCAGCATCTCCTGCGTTAGTGGCGAGCGCCTTGCCCACTGCGCCAATCAGCCGCCCTTAAATTGAGGATTTAGTTTGAGGATAAAAAAATAATATATATATATATATATATTTAGATTATTATATTTATAAACGAAGGTTCGAGCGTCCGTTTGAAAAACCCTGACGAAGTTCGAAGCCCAAAAACAGGCTTCGGGGACAGCTCTATACAAGGCTCTCATCTCATCCACTCTTCCATGAGCTCAATGTGAAGCAGAAGCGCAGTGGTCTATAGGGAGGTGTAGTGGTTACGTCATTGCGTCATTGCATTGATAGAAGAGAACTCATTTTGTGCAAAAATGGAAAGCTTTTCAATGTCCATGCGGAAGAATTGTTACAATAGCCGATAATCCATTTCCCCAATGATAAATCTCTATATACAGGTGGAACAACCAGTGACGTCAGACTACACCTCCCTATTGCTGTGTCTGAGAAACGACACCAGTGGGTGAATAGTGTAGCGGCCTCTTGGCATCAGGACCCACCTTGACGTCGTCTTCTCTGAGGTTGAACGTCAGCTCCAGGTTGGTGAGGAAGAAGTCTGCGAACTCTGGGTACATGTCCAGCACCTCCAGCAGCTCCTCCCTCTGGATGGTGTGCAGGTCACAGTAGCTCAGCGCTCGCACGTCAGCGTTGGACTTCCCAGGCTTGGCATAGAGATGGATCATTTCTCCAAATATGTCGTTTTTCCCTTGAAAGGAAATGGACAGAGCCGCTCGTTAGATTATTCGGTAAGGGGCTGAACAGAATTTTATTTAACATTTTATTTAAACTCGAAAGGCAACCGAGGTTTCCCTCATTTACAGTCACGTCGAGTGTACATACATAAATAAGCAAAGCATACAAAATCACACAGCATATAAAATCATAACAATAACACAACAAGACGAGGTAAAGAGAATCTCAAGAGGGGAGAATCTCCAGCGGACTGTTGGAGTTCATTCCATGAGCTAGAGGGGCATCATAGCAAAAAGCAGGTTTACCCTGTTCCAAGCAAACTCAGGGGACCTTAAGGACCAGCCAGTCACTAGAATGGGTTCCATAGGTTCCACAATTCCATTCCAATAATGATGTAGTGTAAGGAGGTAGCTTACCAATAAGGGCCTTAATTAACCTCTTAAGCCCTAGCCATATTTTCAGAAAATTCGCCTAAAAGTACATACCCAAGTAAATGGAAAATTGCTCCACTTCTACAACGCTATTTGCATGTTCTTGGTATCTAGGGATAATCTATGGACCTCAGGGAATGTATTCCCACGTATTATCAGAAATATTGTGTCTGTTACTATGCTTGAGTAAATTGTAATGAACCAAAGGAGAATATAAATTATTATTATAAAAATAAAAATCCATCTTTGACGGTGAATAACACCATGCTAACATTGACCAGACGTGAGATCAAGTGTACAAAAAATCTAAGCAAATGAATAAAGGGCAGATGATTTACAGGGTTTTTATGTAGATACAGTACTGAATTCTGCCATCCGGACACATGCAATCCTAAAAATGAATATAGAATATCAGGCCTATGAATGACCTTATTATGGCCAAGTCATACATCTATGGATCTCATCTTTCCAATGGCAGAGTTCAATCTGGATTTAGTACCACCAGGCACCCGTAACAGGGCAGCAAAGACTGTGAATGAAATCTATTGTAAGTACAGTTACTTTTTTGTAATGAAAAAATGCTCAAACAAACTACGTTCTATTTCATGGCAATAACGTTCAGGTTTGTTCGACCCATGAGACATACTCACGAAAAATAGCGTACAAATATTATTCTGCGCCAGACTGCTCCAAGTTTGACAGGGGCTGGCCGGAGCTGGGTAGTGTAGTTTTATGAAATTCGAAAGCCCTAGGTCTCTTCTTTCATAGGACTACACTCACGTTTGACTGTGCCATTTCCTTGCGTCAATATCCGCCGGTTTCTGACTCAATGCGCTGAGAATTCTATAAACTCATACGTATTCATATAACATTTGAAATCATTGGTAAACAAACATAGTGCTGAAAATATACACTTTGACTGCTGTTCTGATAGGGTTAGGGTCTTTACTCTTGGCTACATTTGAAAAAGAAATGCTACATTAATTAATACGGACTGTATTGATCTATTTATGGTGTGAAATTATTGTCTGCCCAGTACCAGACCGCTCAGGCTTAAGTGGTTAAAAATGAACAAACACCAGTGTTTATTGCGCCTCTCCGTCAGAGAGGACCAACCGACCTTCTCATAAAGGACACAGTGATGAGTGTCGTATATCTATCATTAGTGATGAATCTGTGGGCAGATTGATGGACAGAGCCCAAGGATGTAAGTGTAAATTTGACTTGCAATGACAAAATTACACATAGTTGTCAACCGCATATAGTGAGACAATATGACCGCTGTGTAATATTGATCTAATCATTCCAGTCTGAGGATTATGAAAAGGCCTTTCCTCTGTGGACATATCCGCCTTGGGTCGGCACGTCAGTTGTCTCGCTAGCTCTGATAAATTATTTACGCCCAATGACTGCCAGTCCCGACTCAAGTCCACTTTGAAGTTGAGAGGGAAAATACTGTTTGATTGTGATTGACACACTTTACTCGCTGTGGACTTCAAGAGGATTATCTGATCATTCCAATATATATAATAAAAGCGGCTCATCTGAAGACGACACTTGAACGAGAAGTCTCGACGTCCGCTGTAGTGAGGGCTGGATTCCCTTTCAGTTCAGTCAATTCCGCTAGATAAAAGTCACAGAAGTTGACTTGCTCATGACGGAACATCCATTGTTGTTGGCGGTTGGCAGTAGGTTGGATAGTACAACCTTTTCATGTAAAATCTTTCTGAATTCACCGAATTGAACGTGAATTGATGGGATGGTTTACCATTGTGGTAGATAAAACTCCCCCCTCTCTCTTTAATCTCTCTCACCCATCTTTCCTTCACCCCTCCTCCCATTCCTTCTCTCTCTTTCATCTCTCCTTCCTATCTACCCAACCCCCAGTCCTTCACCTTCCCCAGATGTTCAGTCCATTGAACCCCCACCCGCTCTCGTTTTGTATAAAGATGTTCCTCATTCAGGGGGGGTTCTCTCACTCCGGGTGTCCCAGCTAGTCACCTCATTGAGAGTCATCCAGCCTACTCTAACTATTTTTGTATTGATACTTTGACTGAGTTAATAAACTGTATTAACCAGGTCTCTTCTGACTAAGTAAGTTATTCAGCTTCGGCTACTTTCCACCACACCTTGCGCTGCAGGTCTATATGTCTCAACTTTGATGTAGAAAGATATTCCTTTGGTGGTATATTTTCAAAAGGGCTGGATGTACAGTATACTCTAAAGGGCTGACTAAGTGCTCACACCTGAGCTTGATAGAGCAATTAGCACAGCCTCCATTTTAGAATATAGCTCAGTTCACCCATTTGTTTGTTTGTATGCCCTGAAAAAGGCCAATAGAGAGGCCAAAACACGTTGGTTTTTTAATTGTTCTATTATGAACTAAGCAACTAATGAAAGCTTTTTTATATACTTGAAGAGTGCCTGGAATTTCTTTGTTTTTTCAACTGGCTCCCCTTTATCCAAAGAGCACCTTCTAAAACACTGGATTCACACTACAAAGACGCTGCCTGTTCAAATACTCTAAAGGGCATTGGGGGGCGGGGGGAGGTCGTCAGTTGGTGCCAGGGTTCACTAAATGCCAGCACGATGAGCAGTATCTCCTATGATAGAGAGGGGATAAGTCACTCTCCTTTTGTGCCTGATAGTGACTTATGAGCGGCCAGAAGCTTCTATGTTCACCAGCGGCTCAGCAGGAACAGCTCTCTAACACGCGAGGCGCCGTCACACAGAGTGCCTCACACTCACCCTGCCGCCACCGCACACACCTCTCGCAAGGACACCAGAAGGTCATCGCTTGAATGGTGGCATAGTTGAGTAATTCCTCTCCTCTGTAACCTGCCGTACAGTACGGTACCTCCGCTGGCCCGGGACGGAGTTCTGCCGTCTCCCCGCCAACGCCGTCCCGACTCGACGTTAAACTACTATGTTTCCTAAAAGTCACAAAACGTAGTATGGGTGGACTGCCCGCTATCTATTTAAAGGGTGTACTCTTTGAAGAGTACATACTGTTAGAATGACTCTGCTGATCTATTAGAGCAGACAGCTCTCACCCCTTAAATCCGGAATATCAATTATTGCCTTCCGGCCAACGTTTAGAGACCCCTGCAGCTAAAAACAATAGGTATGAATTCTCATTTATACCTACCTCCATTCGTGCCATACATAAAGGAAGCATGAGGAGGTAGCTTTGAGGTGGGTGGGTGGGTGGATGGTGTAACGTTCCCCCCGGTCCTGCTCCACAACTCCCATTTGTCCATGGACATTTCCCACTCCTGAACTGCGTCTTTCAGCCACCAGGTGGCCTAGTTCAGTGTGTGCATCTTTGTTGTCTTGTTTTTATTAATGAATGAATTAATTAATTAATTTCCTGTTTCAGTGTATTAACCCCGTTATGTTTTCTGTTTAGTCATTACCCCATCTGTGTCTAATCTACTAATCACTCTCATGTCTCTAATTAGCAGTGTTGGGACTAACGCGTTGGCGGTAACTAGTACTTTAACACATTACTTTTGAAATTCAGTAACGGCGTTAGCGTTACTGAATGGTTCGTTACTGCATTATTTTTATGTAGATTGATAGCGAGCGGTAGTGATCCAGCGCAGTCCTCCTGACTCCTGTCTGTGTGTCACTCACCTGCGGGGACAGGCTGTGCTGTGGGCGTGTTTTGTTTACTATAGTCCTCCTGACTGTCATGGCAGCGCCCAGCTACTCGCGTTTGTACACATGGATATTCTCACTATTTCTCTTTTGTCGAGCACAAAGAAAATAACGTTTTAGTTAAATGTCATTTGTGTTTTGGCTCAAAGATACTATCTACTGCCCATGCTTCAACGAAGCTAGTAGCGGAGTCTAACGTTAACGACCAGGACTCATCCAAAGCCACTCGCCACCCGCTTTCAGGGGTCTACAGTAGTTAGCATGATACCAGGCGACACACAGCAAATGGGACGGAACACTTTTTCCAACTACTTGGAGAGAGAATACAACATGCAAATGAGATAAAGAAAATGTTTGAGGGGCTGGACTAACGTTACATCTCGACCACCGCAGACTTTGGTGAGTGCAGTGATGTGAATGCAAATGAATGGAAACTCAAGTTGATCAACGGATTTTGACTGTACGAATCTGCCAGGGAATCTCATCAATACTAATCAAACAATATAAATATAGTCCTTTCATGCACAATTGATATCCTAACTATTCTAACGTTGCAATGTACGATTGATATCTTAAACAACGTTGCAAGATGGTTATAATGAAACACTCCAGCGACATCAAGGCTGTTTTTTCAACCTAAGCGGCGATACAATTAGGCACGGCGCATTTCTTATTACGTCGGGACTCGGGACAACATTTGTGTTTGTGTCAGATTTATGTTTGTATAGACCACATTGCTTAGCAGAGTTCAGTGATGTGAATGAAAACTGTGAAGTTGATCAACCAATTTTGAGTATCTGTAAGGGCATGGGAGCAATCTTTTTTTAACTAAATAGTTACTTTTCACAGTAACGCATTACTTTTGGGTGTAAGTAACTAGTAAAGTAACAGAGTTACTTTTGAAATGAAGTAACTAGTAAAGTAACTGAGTTACTATTTTTCAGTAACTAGCACAACACTGCTAATTAGTCTGTGTATTTAAATGTTGTCTGCCCAGCATTCCTTGCTGGGTCATTACTTTTGTTTCCTGTTCACTGTCGTGAGTACTTGTTAGTGTTGTGCTTATATAGTTTTTGAGACTACGGTCTCTCTTTTCTTTTCCTTATTTCAAAGTGTTTCTTTTCTTATAACGCTCCATGTGTCACAATAAAGTGCACGTTATTGTGAAAGAGCAACCAACGCATTCCGCCTCCTGTCTATCCTCTCCTCGTGTCTATGCTGCAATTGGGTTCTACACAACACCATGCCATCTAAACGTTCTAATCGTAACAGGATGGTTGTAGTTGCTTACTTAACTGTTATCATTATCTGATCTTGTGACCATGTATATGTCTGTCTATGTTCTTCTTGTTTATGTATGTTTACTGTGTTTTTTGGAGTTCTTATTATCTGCTGTAACATGAATTGCCCAGTTTGGGACATGCTAATAAACTTGACCTTGACCTGAAGGTCATAATATGAGGCTGCGGCTACATCGACCAGCTGTCGCCGAGTGGATCCAAATTTGACAGTAGGTCCGTTTGTTTACTTTTAGATTAGAAATTAGATTATTTATTTAACCAGGCAGGTCAATTAAGAACACATTCTTATTTTCAATGACGGCCTGGTGAGAGGACAAAAGGGCCTCTAGAAGGGTAACTGGGAAAGGGGACCAAAAATTAAAAATCGAATTCGAGATATGGTGAGAAGCTCTGGTATTATAGGGAGTACATGACAATTTTAACAGGTGTATTAAATATGATAAATGATTGTAAGCCAATTAATTTCTTTCGAGAGTGTAACATAATTGTGCCTTTGCAGAACCAACGGCTTTGTGGATGGTAACATATCCGTCAGTTCTAAAAGTAATTCAAAACAGACGTAGATAAACAATACTGTACCGTCTGTAAGACAGCATTTTGGAAAGGTTTGCCATGGAATGGTAGTGATTCTGAGTAGGGATGCACCGATCTGACTTTTTCAGTCCCGATACCGATACCTGGGCTTTGGGTATCGGCCGATACCGAGTACTAATCCGATACCCATTGTTCAATTAATAAACTGTATGCCTCACTGACTGTGTGGAAGAGACTGGGATCATTATTTTGTGCAAGGCAACATCAGGCTTGACATAAAACATTACTTTCCTAACTCAGTGAAACAAAATGTAACAAATTAACAGATAATAACAATAACAATAATTATATTATTTTCTTAATTTTTTTTAATACCGATATATATATATATATTTTCCCGATACCCGATCCAGCAATTTTTGTCATATTGGGGCCGATATCTGATATCGACATCGGATCGGTGCATCCCTAATTCTGAGCATTGTGTTTGTATCAAATAGGAAAGGGCTGGTATCAGATCAGTGGCATCCCCACCAGTGTATTCAGTTATTGCACTCAGACCCCATTCTGTCAGGGTGGCTTCAGAGCATTCCTTTCATGAATAATGTCCAGTTTAACCAGGGCTTGGCCTGTAACACCTGGTTGGGGGTTACCCATGAGAAGAGAACACTATCACTAACATCCAGGCATGTGCAGAGGGGGGGGGGGGGGGGGGGGGGGCTTTGGGTGCCCAAGCACTTGATGACCAAAGTGCCCGTAAATAATTTTCTTAAAGGGGAACTATCTTATAAATGGCCTTTTTGAGTGTTTAGCATTGTTTCCTAGCTATGTGAACTTATATTAATATGATCTATGTCTCAAAATTCTCATATTGGCGCATTCTTCCAATTCTCCTCTCACAATATTCACCCTCACTGAACTGAGTCGTTTGAAAATGTGCCTATATGTGATGTCATATAGTCACTGCTGCATGTTAATGTTCAGGCGGACGACGCCGCTGCACAGTGGTTTAGGAGCCCAGGCTCAAAATAGCTCGAGATCTTGAGGTAGAAAAATGCTGTTTTTGAGGACTTGATTAGAAATACAAAACAATGAATAAAAAAAATATATATATTACAGAGGTGTTCCATAGACTCACAGGAATTGTGTAAAAGTGCCCAAATAGTGAAAGAAATAGTAAAATAGTTCCCCTTTAAGTAAAAGATTCCATTGTGAACCGGGAGGAGAGGATCTAATGGTCAGTGTGTTCTGTTCTCTATTGCACATCATACAGTAACATTGCATGTGTGGCTGTTTTGAATGGACACCAAAGATTCTATTTCACACTATTCCACAATAAAGTACCCATAGTAGTCATTATATACCCTCTCTCTCTCTCTCTCTCTCTCTCTCTTATATGCATTCTTGTCTGCTGTTTCTTGTCAGTTTCTGCTGGGGCTGTAAGTGTCTAGGTGCACCAACTACTCATGTCCTCTAGCAGCCTGAGAGTAGTCTGCAATTGAGGAATCTTCAAATAATAATAATAATAATAATACATTTGGATAAATACCAAACTATTCTAAGGCGTAATCATATGCAGTTTGTTGTAAGATTTCTTGTTACATTCTCTGAATATTGGTTGCTAATGCTATAGTTTGGCTGGTTACGTTACGCTATCACTGTGTACCTGTATCACTGTACATTAATACTACAACTCTGTACGTCTGATAGATAGTAGTTTATTGTCACGAATAAAGTACAGGTATGTTGTGAAGGATCAGATTAAACCGAATATGTATATTTATTTATATATATATATTTAATTGTATTTGTATATCGTTTGATATCCCCTGTATATTCCTTGTACAATATGCATTGAATATCCCCGTTTCTACTAAACAGCCCATAATAGTTTCATTCTACCATTGGACGAGAACCTGGCGCCAGGTTGCCATACCCCTAGGTCCAAGTTCAATCGTGCCGCCTAACATGTCGAGGCAACCCCCGGTTCCGCGCAGTAATATGTCGGGCGAAATACGAATGGTACTATTTGTTCATAGCGCATATATATATATGGCGCCAGTAAAGTAGAACTTTCTTTTAGTCCAGTTCTTTACCCTCCAACAGAGTGACAGACGCAAAAGCCTCCCCACGACGCACGTGCGGTGTAGTAAGGCCTACTTGGCCCAGAATAGGCATTGAGATATCGTGTAGATTAATAGTTGAATGGTCATAGTTTGGCACCATACCGTCGAGTTGGACGTATTCTATTAAGCTAATAATAGTCTATTTATGTATGGTGCATCGTTCGGTTAGAGTTCTACAGTTATCAGTACCCCCATCGTTCCTGACGTTATCTGGACGCTTAACCAGGCTGGTCAGACCCCTAGTGGTGATTGCATCCGAGGAGCTCCGGGCCAAGAGCGACTGGACCTGTATATTGGATTACTCTACCCGGACGACGGCGAGCCTTCCACGGCTTGGATTATGCTTTGTGTGCTTTGATTATTCCATGGATAAAGGCCAACACTGCGGAGTGTTGGAATTACCCCCCGGAGAGGACTCCAGGTGAGACGGCGCTCTACACGTGAGGTCGCCTCACGTCTCTCCGTTGTGGACCGGCAGATACCGTTCCACAGAGGGTCCAGCTGTATTCGTCTGCGGTCCGAGGTTCTGTGGGCACCGTGTCCAAGACTTTGGATTCTCCCAAGACACCGTCGGCCAGATGGGATACCGCCAGCGGCTTCTCTAACCCCCCCCTCCTACTGTCTTACAACCAGCGACACCCCCCCCCCCTTAGTGTATCCAGCTATAATCATCTAAGTACCATCGCTATCGTTTTCCTAAATATTCCAGGTTGTATACTTACTCCCTGCGCAACCAGAGATTGGACATTCAATGTTGATTTACCTACGAATACTCATTTGCCATAAAAGTGCATATTCCATATTTCAAATCATAAATGTAATTAAGTGATCGTTGTATACACCCTTTGCTGTATTAAACCTTCGATTTGGTACATTTGTGTGGATTCGTTTCATCAGGTGGGAAAGTGTTCATCATACTTATATCTTGTACTGGGTGGCCAGAAGTTAAAGTACATGAGGTAGTGGTATTAAATATCATATCTAACAATACAGTCAGGGAATTGTACCCCTCAGTTACAATTGGTCCTTCGAGCCGGAGGGTAACTAGTGTAATATTAATATAGTGTTATTAATATCGAAATGGCCTATGATGAACACTCCACGAAACGATCCTCCTAACCTAGAACGCCCGCGGCGCAGACGACAGACACCTCAGTACTTAGAGGCTTACACTGTCAGTCAACTACCTAGCCTTCGACAAATGGTAAGCGCGGTAAAAGTAGAAAGTAAAATTATGTCTGACCTTAACGAGCAGGTTCCCCCGACCACAGAGGCCCTAGTAGGTCCTAATGTAACTGACCAAGCTCACGGTGGGGACCAGGAGGGAATTGACATGCCTTTACCCCCCGCCACTACTCAAGAAGTAGTCCCCGACCAGCCCCGGGAGGAAGACAACCCTACAGAGAGAGAACTCTGCACGGAAGAAGAGGAGGAGAGCGCCGAGGAACTAGAGCTCCAGGACTCCCCAACGAGTACCCCCAGGAGCGGCTCACGCAGGAGCGGCTCACCTCCACAACCGCCTTCCCCCAGCGAAGCGGAGAGGACACTACAACAGGCATTCCTCGTCAGCCTGACAGCCTCTACCGAACGCGATCGGCTCCAAGCACAGACGCTTAGCGAGCGCGAACAACTCCAAGCACAGACGCTTAGCGAGCGCGAACAACTCCAAGCGCAACAACGGAGCGAAGAAGAGCGCATACGCCTGGAGATGAGACGCATTCAGATGGAAGAGAATATGGCAAGAGACCGAGCAGACACCCAGCGTGCCGCTGCCGGTGCCCAAAGAGACGCAGAGCGCGAACTCGCTCTCATCCAGCGCGAAGCCGAGCGCGACAGGATACAAGCTGAGCGCGACAAGCTACAAACGCAGATAATGGAGCAGCTGATCAAAAGGACAACTCCCTCTCCCTCCGCCAGGGGCTCAAGGAACTCGTCGAGACAACAGTAAAGAGCAGCGTCACCGCAACGAGCAAGCGACCCTGAACTTGACCAACAGACCGAGTCTAGACCCCCCGCAGACCCCCTTCCCATACCGGTCCAAGCGAGACCCAGCTACAAGGAAGGAGCGGCATACACTGCGGAGAAGCTAAATAAACGATTACAGGATCTGGAAGATTTGATAGAGGAAGAAGAGGGAGAAGAGGAGAACCAAGCCCGACGACAGCACAGTACTCCACCGGACCAGGAGGTCCCATACAGTCCAGGCTATACCCCCGCGGCGCTGCGCTACAGACCCCCGACTCTATTCACGGGTGAGCACGACGCACGACCAGCCCCGAGGAACAGTACCTGGACCAGCGGGCCATGGTACCCTGCCAGTACCAGCCCACAGCGAGGCGCAAGAGGGGACTCGCCCAGGAGGTCTCTCCCCCAACGCTCGCCGATGTATCAGCCATCCACGGCGTCATACAACGCCACACCGTCATTCCCAGACTTCGCCTATGAGAGTCGAGCACAGTACACGGAGCTCCGGATGTGCTTAGAGACAATGATGGTGGATGTCGCTGATGAACGCCACAAGTATGCAATATTACTGAAGCACCTGAAAGTACCGCGAGCGCACAATATAGCGCTAGCCTATGCTACCTCCTCGACCCCATACACAGCGGCCCTTGCAGCGCTGGATCAGAGATATGGACGTATATGGGATTACGTAATCCAGGAGATAAGGCATATTGACCGCCTACCCCCAGCCACAGACAATCGCTCACTAGACGACCTGTCAATCAAAGTGCAGTCCCTGGTGGGGATGCTGGGAGCTCAACGGGAGAAGGGCATGCATGAGCTATACGCCAACTCTAACGTTGAGAGGATTTTGGAGAAGCTGCCACCCGCAAGACAGGAGCGCTTTAGGCGGCAGAGGGACTACCGAGATCCCGACGGCCCCGAGCCATCCCTCCTTGATCTGGCCGACTTCCTGGCGAGAGAGGTCAGCAGCTTACGACTGGACACCTTCGGGCGGAGCACGCCAAGCTCCAGAGAGGGACCCAGGAGAATAAATGATGGAAGAAGATCGGTGACTGTCATGCACCAATCAGAGTCAGCACCGAGCAGTAGGAGTCACAGCACCCCCTCGAGAAAAGAGAAGTGGAAGATAGCGTGTCCCTACTGTGAGAAAGAACACTGGCTGTCACAATGCGACTCATTCACAAAGATGAATGCAGAAGAAGTGAGTCAATGGATAAAGTCCAACCGGCGCTGTTATCGATGTGCGCGGCCCCACATGGCAGCCGAATGCCGCCTAAAGAAAAGGTGCAGCCGGTGCGATGGAGCCCATCTAGATATACTACACGATAGTAACGGAAGACGGCCTATACCTGCACCACGGAGCGGCACCAAGGCAAGTGTCATGTACATTGACCCCGCCAGCAGCAACGGAGCTCAAGTGCTCTTAAAGGTAGTCCGTGTGACATTGAGCTACCAAGATAAAGTCATGGACACTTACGCCGTCCTTGATGACGGGTCAGAGAAGACCCTTCTGCTCGCCTCCGCTGCGACCCAGCTGGGACTGCGGGGGAGCAAGAACGAAATGACGATTCGGACAGAGCGACGGTACAAGATCACAAATGCTTTCACCAGCCAAGAAATAGGACTATCGCAGTACACCTACCCTGTCACCAAGTTGATGGATAAATATGTGCACCTGCGCCAATTACCTATCCCGCTCATAGACGGCGCTATCCCGACCCTGTTGATAGGCTCCGACCATGCAGAACTCATAGTCCCGATTGACCGGGTCCATACAGGCCCCCGAGGCTGTCCTGCAGCAGTCGAGACCCGCCTAGGATGGACATTACAAGGCCCCCTCGCTAAATCTCTCAACCGAACAGCAGCCACTAGCTGCTTCCACTCCAGAACGACAGAAGAAGACACCACTCTCCTGCAGCATGTCGAGAGGCTATGGACCCTAGAGACAATGCCCTTTAAGAACGAAAAGAAAGACATTCGCTCTAAAGAAGACATTTACGCCATCAACCTACTCGAGCAGGGGACAAAGAGAGTCACAGTCGGCGGAGTGATGAGATACGCAACTCCACTCCTGAGGCGAGAGGGAATGCCCACCTTTCACGCAAAGAAAGACGCCACGGAGCGCTATCTACTGAACACAGAGCGGCGCCTAGCCAAAGACCCCGCTCAAGAGAGTGTGTACCGAGCTGAGATTGAGAAGCTAATCACAGCGGGACACGTAACAAAGATTGACATTAAAGAGGCCGATCAGACGACCGAATCATGGTACGTGCCGCATCACAAGGTCCATCACAACGGCAAGGATCGCATTGTGTTTAACTGCAGCTACTAGATCGGATCCCAAAATCTGAATAAAGAGCTCTTGCCCGGCCCCACACTCGGCCCCTCCCTACTAGGCGTGCTACTGCGCTTCCGCCAGGACAAGGTGGCTATAAGCGGGGATATCAAAGGGATGTTCTTGCAGGTGAGACTAGTAGAGGAGGACAAGCCTCTGCTACGGTTCCTATGGAGAGAGAAGATCGGAGATGAGAACCCATCCATCTACCAGTGGGAAGTACTCCCCTTCGGAACCACATGCAGCCCGTGCTGTGCTACATTTGCACTACAGAAACACGTCACAGAGGACCCAGCAGCAGATGAAGAGGTCCAACACAGTGTGAAGAACAGTTTCTACGTGGACAACTGTTTACAAAGCGTCTCGACTCAAGAAGAAGCCGAGGCTCTCCTAATCAAGTTACGCGCCTCCCTAATAAAAGGCGGCTTTGATCTCAGGCAGTGGGCCAGCAGCGACCCGCACGTATTGCGCAGCCTCTCCTCCGCGGACAAGGCTGCCAGCAGCGAGACCTGGATGGCGACAATCCCAGGAGAAGCCCAAGAAATGACACTAGGATTAGTCTGGCGCTTCAAAACAGACTCGCTCCACTATAGACACAAACCCTTGGCTCCAGAGCAAGGAAGGTCGGCGGCGATACCGACCACCAGACGGAGTGTGTACAGAACACTCGCCAGACAATATGACCCGTTGGGATGTATTCTACCTTACACCACCAGGGCAAAGATGATTGTACGAGCACTATGGGACAAGGACCAGGGCTGGGACGACCCAATACCCGCACACCTTGCCTCAACATGGAGAGAGTGGGAGACGGAACTCCGCTCACTCCCAGGTGTCAATATACGCCGCAGCTACTTCCCATCCACAGTGAGGCCAGAGACATGCAAGATTGAGCTACACGTCTTCAGCGACGCCTCCGAAGTAGCCTACGGATCGGTTGCCTATTCGCGTGCCCAAGAGATGGGAGGAAAGATACACACTGCTTTCATACTGGCCCGCTCAAGAATAGCCCCACGTAAGCAACAATCTATCCCACGTCTAGAGCTCTGCGCAACCCTCGCAGGAGCGCATCTAGCCACGTTAATCCAACGTGAACTCACCATTCCGGTGCATAGAACAATCTTGTGGTCAGATTCCACGACAGTACTCACATGGATTAAGTCTGATTCATGCAGATACAAAGTCTTCGTGGGAGTCAGAGTCACAGAGATTCAAGAATTAACAGAAGAAGCAAGCTGGCGGTATGTGGACACCAAACACAACCCAGCTGACGTCATCACCCGGGGAATGTCCCTGGATGACCTAACCCGTCGCAACATCTACAGTGACGGACCAGCATTCCTCAAGCTCCCGGAAGGAGATTGGCCTACGCCCACCCCGAGGGAAGCAAGTAACGAGGAGGCTGAGAACAAGAAGCCTATGTTCTGTGGACTGAGCACTGTCGCCTCCACAGACCCCAACATAGATGACTGCATTACCCTAGAGAGTGCGCAACAAAGAACATTCCTGCGGCACCACCCAGAGATTCAGTCCACCACTGACATGTCAGCAGCTGACTACGAAGAAGCAGAACTTCTTCTACTACAACGAGCCCAGAGAGACTCGTTCCCCGATGAGCTAGACTGTCTACAGGGAGGAAACCCCGTCCCATCAGACAGCAGACTGATTCACCTGGCACCAGAGAGTGACGCACATAATCTCATCAGAGTGGGTGGTCGCCTGCGGAGAGCCCCCGATCTACCAGATGACATTAAGCACCCGATCGTCTTGAACAGCCGACACAAGGTCACAGAGCTGATCATAAAGAAATACGACAAGGATGTACACCACGCAGGAGCAGAGAGAGTCGTCGCGGAGATCAGACGTCGTTATTGGATATTGCAAGGGAGAGAAGCAGTACGGCGCTTCCAGCGAACCTGTCTAGACTGCCGTAAGTGGCGCGCGCAGCCCAGCATACCACGGATGGCTGACTTACCCCCCTGTCGCCTCCGAATCGGCGACAAGCCATTCCACTCCACAGGCATGGACTGCTTTGGCCCGTTGTATATAAAGAGAGGAAGAGGCACCGAGAAGCGGTGGGGTATTGTATTCAAATGCATGACCACCAGAGCGATACATATTGAGCTCCTTCCGACCATGAGCACAGACTCATTCCTTATGGCCTCCCGGAGATTCACATCACGGAAAGGAAAACCGTCTACATTGTTGTCTAATCACGGGACCAACTTCAAAGGCGGAGAAAGAGAGCTGAGAGAGAGCTTCCAAGCTATGGGCCCAGAACTTAAGACCCACCTCGCTCCAGCCCAGATTGACTTCCAGTTTAACCCCCCGAACGCACCCCACTTCGGTGGAACCTGGGAACGAGAAGTACGTTCTATAAAGACAGCCCTGTACGCCGTACTCGGAGCCCAGACTGTGGCAGAGGAAGTCCTAATGACAGTCCTCACGGAGATCGAGGGAGTATTGAACTCAAAGCCCCTCGGTTACGTCTCCAGTGATGTAGCAGATGTCGACCCAGTCACCCCCAACACACTCCTAATGGGGCGGCTGGACCCCGCGCTACCCCAGACAATGTACAGGCCCGAAGAAGCGAACGGCCGAAGAATGTGGAGGTACAGCCAAGTACTAGCTGACAAGTTTTGGAGCAGCTTCCTACTTCACTACCTACCGTCTCTACAGACCCGCCAGAAGTGGGTAAAAGAGAGAGACAATTTGACAGAAGGAACAGTCGTCATGATTATTGACCAGTCGCTACCCAGAGCTATGTGGCCGGCTGGCCGCGTAAGCAAAGTGATCACCGGTGCCGATGGCAAGGTCCGAGCAGCTGAAGTACTCGTCCAAGGGCGCACTTACACACGTCCCGTGGCGAGGCTCATAGAACTGCCCCGACTCCCAGATACTATCGATGATGACCATGACCCTATGATTTTGTGAGTTGACTGACCCTTACAGCGGACCTTGAGTGGTAGACAGTGCGGTTAATCTGTCTCTGCTTAGCTAATTAGGTGGGACTAATTAGGGGGCGGCTGTTGTGAAGGATCAGATTAAACCGAATATGTATATTTATTTATATATATATATATTTAATTGTATTTGTATATCGTTTGATATCCCCTGTATATTCCTTGTACAATATGCATTGAATATCCCCGTTTCTACTAAACAGCCCATAATAGTTTCATTCTACCATTGGACGAGAACCTGGCGCCAGGTTGCCATACCCCTAGGTCCAAGTTCAATCGTGCCGCCTAACATGTCGAGGCAACCCCCGGTTCCGCGCAGTAATATGTCGGGCGAAATACGAATGGTACTATTTGTTCATAGCGCATATATATATGGCGCCAGTAAAGTAGAACTTTCTTTTAGTCCAGTTCTTTACCCTCCAACAGAGTGACAGACGCAAAAGCCTCCCCACGACGCACGTGCGGTGTAGTAAGGCCTACTTGGCCCAGAATAGGCATTGAGATATCGTGTAGATTAATAGTTGAATGGTCATAGTTTGGCACCATACCGTCGAGTTGGACGTATTCTATTAAGCTAATAATAGTCTATTTATGTATGGTGCATCGTTCGGTTAGAGTTCTACAGTTATCAGTACCCCCATCGTTCCTGACGTTATCTGGACTGTAGCTGAGGGGTACAATTCCCTGACTGTATTGTTAGATATGATATTTAATACCACTACCTCATGTACTTTAACTTCTGGCCACCCAGTACAAGATATAAGTATGATGAACACTTTCCCACCTGATGAAACGAACCAACACAAATGGACCAAATCGAATATTTAATACAGCAAAGGGTGTACACAATATTCACTTAATTACATTTATGATTTGAAATGTTAAGTATGCACTTTTATGGCAAATGAGTATTCGTAGGTAAATCAACATTGAATGTCCAATCTCTGGTTGCGCAGGGAGTAAGTATACAACCTGGAATATTTAGGAAACGATAGCGATAGTACTTAAATAATTATAGCTGGATACACTAAGGGGGGGGGGGGTCCCGCTGGTTGTAAGACAGTAGGAGGGGGGGGTTAGAGAAGTCGCTGGCGGTATCCCATCTGGCCGACGGTGTCTTGGGAGAATCCAAAGTCTTAGACCCAGTGCCCACAGAACCTGGGGCCGTAGACGAACACAGCTGGACCCTCTGTGGAACGGTATCTGCCGGTCCACAACGGAGAGACGTGGTGCGACCTCACGTGTAGAGCGCCGCCTCACCTGTAGTCCTCTCCGGGGGGTAATTCCAACACTCGACAGTGTTGGCCTTTATCCATGGAATAATCAAAGCACATAAAGCATAATCCAAGAGCCGTGGAAGGCTCGCCGTCGTCGGGTAGAGTAATCCAATATACAGGTCCAGTCGCTCTTGACCCGGAGCTCCTCGGATGCAATCACCACTAGGGGTCTGACCAGCCTGGATAAGCGTCCAGATAACGTCAGGAACGATGGGGGTACTGATAACTGTAGGACTCGAACCGAACGATGCACCATACATAAATAGACTATTATTAGCTCAATAGAATACGTCCAACTCGACGGTATGGTGCCAAACTATGACCATTCAACTATTAATCTACACGATATCTCAATGCCTATTCTGGGCCAAGTAGGCCCTACTACACCGCACGTGCTTCGTGGGGAGGCTTTTGCGTCTGTCACTCTGTTGGAGGGTAAAGAACTGGACTAAAAGAAGGTTCTACTTTACGAGCGTCATATATATATGCGCTATGAACAAATAGTACCACACGTATTTCGCCCGGCATATTACTGCGCGGAACCGGGGGCTGCCTCGACATGTTAGGCGGCACGATTGAACTTGAACCTAGGGGTATGGCAACCTGGCGCCAGGTTCTAGTCCAATGGTAGAATGAAACTATTATGGGCTGTTTAGTAGAAACGGGGATATTCAATGCATATTGTACAAGGAATATACAGGGGATATCAAACGATATACAAATACAATTAAATATATATATATAAATAAATATACATATTCGGTTTAATCTGATCCTTCACAACATGGACGCTTAACCAGGCTGGTCAGACCCCTAGTGGTGATTGCATCCGAGGAGCTCCGGGCCAAGAGCGACTGGACCTGTATATTGGATTACTCTACCCGGACGACGGCGAGCCTTCCACGGCTTGGATTATGCTTTGTGTGCTTTGATTATTCCATGGATAAAGGCCAACACTGCGGAGTGTTGGAATTACCCCCCGGAGAGGACTCCAGGTGAGACGGCGCTCTACACGTGAGGTCGCCTCACGTCTCTCCGTTGTGGACCGGCAGATACCGTTCCACAGAGGGTCCAGCTGTATTCGTCTGCGGTCCGAGGTTCTGTGGGCACCGTGTCCAAGACTTTGGATTCTCCCAAGACACCGTCGGCCAGATGGGATACCGCCAGCGGCTTCTCTAACCCCCCCCTCCTACTGTCTTACAACCAGCGACACCCCCCCCCCCCTTAGTGTATCCAGCTATAATCATCTAAGTACCATCGCTATCGTTTTCCTAAATATTCCAGGTTGTATACTTACTCCCTGCGCAACCAGAGATTGGACATTCAATGTTGATTTACCTACGAATACTCATTTGCCATAAAAGTGCATATTCCATATTTCAAATCATAAATGTAATTAAGTGATCGTTGTATACACCCTTTGCTGTATTAAACCTTTGATTTGGTACATTTGTGTGGATTCGTTTCATCAGGTGGGAAAGTGTTCATCATACTTATATCTTGTACTGGGTGGCCAGAAGTTAAAGTACATGAGGTAGTGGTATTAAATATCATATCTAACAATACAGTCAGGGAATTGTACCCCTCAGTTACAAGGTACATTACAGTGCTTTTTTCTGTTTTGTGTGAGATTATGTGAGATCATAGGATGCTTGGTTCATACACATACAGCTCATTATAGTAATATTCCACAATTATTACATTTGAGATAGTAATAATGGCACAAAACATAAAATCACCGACATGCGCATTTGTTGATACATGCAGGACTAGCCTTGAGACAAACGTATGCGTATCACTGCCGCACACAGAGAGGCAGCCGACAGTGTGCCGCCATTATGCGGAGGGAGGGGGGGGGGGTAATGTCCTGACCACAGTTGAAACTGTTGGAGACGTGTTCGGTGGGCCTCATGCCCTTCACATGAGGCCCACCGAACACGTCTCCAACAGTTTCAGTTCTGCGTCTCTGATCTCGGGAAAGAAAGCGAGGCAGTGTTTGAACGGTATGTGTCTCCGTTGGGAGATCGTAACGATTCCTCCCTGAGTCGACTGCTGAGGTATCGCTGCGTACTACTGGCAAATACCGAGCGAGCTAAATTGAGTCTGGGCAAGTTATTAAAATGAATCATTCAAATAATTTGATCCGATGAACCAGTGAAAGAAGGGGACTTGGCCATAAGTCCGATTGACAAAGTCAATAGTGAGTCCCATGTCCCATTAGCCTATTCTTTAATTGGAGCCGAAGAGTGCTGCCGAGTGCTTCCGCGTTTTCCCTGATTGGCTGCGACACGCCCCGCGGCAGCGCGGCAGCCGCAGAGCGGAGCGGCAGAGCTTGCGGCATTATGTAGCCGTAATCCCTGATGTTTTTCATTCGACGCTTAGCTCAACTGGTATGCTGCCGTGCTGTGGAGCCTGCGGTGCGGTTGGTCACAAGTTTATTTTTTTATTTTTTACGTTTATCGCCTCTCGCTATAAACATGCATTCTTCCGCTGGTTAAGTTTAGGCATTCTTTCGGAGTTGGTTAAGGTTAGGGTTAAGTTAAGGTTAGGCATTATTTCTGAGTTGGTTAAGGTTAGGGTTAAGTTAAGGTTAGGGAGGGTTAAGGTTAGGCATTCTTTCGGAGTTGGTTAGGGTTAAGTTAAGGTTAGGCATTATATCGGAGTTGGTTAAGGTTAGGGTTAAGTTAAGGTTAGGGAGGGTTAAGGTTAGGCATTATTTCGGAGTTGGTTAAGGTTAGGGTTTGTCACAGAGAATGCCTGTCTGTCTTTCTTGACGTGGAGGATGCAGCCTATTTCCGCACTGCCGCTCTCTCGCGCTGCCGCGGTCACATGGGCGTCATGGCCAATCAGAGAAACGCGACGCACTCTTCCGCTGGGAATAAGCTACACGCGTCCCATTAGACCGAATGCCCATTGGTCTGACGGTCCATTATCCAGAGCTCAGAACCCATTGGTCCTGAAGTGCTGTCGCCCCGATTTGTTTTTTTGCTCTTAATATTTGATGTATTTTGAGGTGCAAACTGTGGATGTTTTCCTCTGAGGCCTCTGTTCACACCCATCCATCCCATTTTTGCTTTCATATTCTGTGGGGGGATGGCGGGTCGTGTGCTCCACGGCCTGTACGGCGATTCTGGATGTTCAGGTAGATGGACATGGTGGTGGTTGGGGTGTGGGGCGTTGTGGGTGGTCTGGGATGGCACTGGGACCTTTGGGATGCTTTGGGGTGCTGTGGGGGTTGTGGTGGGTTCTTCATGTCGGTGGATTGGGGGGGTCCGTCGGAGCACGTGCAGGGGCTGGTGTTTGACTCTGGGGGGGGGGGGTTGGTTGGAGCCTATGGTACCTATGGCTTCGGCTGGACCTTTCCCGGACCTTCCGTGGAGTTGGGTACTGGTCTCTTGCGTGTGCTTTGGTGGATTTTGGTTGGTTTTCGCCGTTAGGGACCGCCCGCAGGGGTGGCATTCCCGTCGCCGTGCATGGCGGTGTGAATGGTGCGCGGGCTGTTTGTATTTTCCTTCGGTCATGACATACTTTATCGGGGGATGTGTCTTGGATGGGGATGTGGTAGGGATTGATGTGTGGGGTGTTTGGAGACTGGCTGTTCAAGCCTTCAAGCAACATTGTACTATTGTACTTATTTTATGCCTATTCTTATGTCTGCACGTTTACGTTGCACTACTTTTATTGTCTTTTATACCTATTCTTATGTCTGCAATTTATGCATTGTTTTTTATTCTGTCAATTGTGTGCTGATTTTATGCCTATGTTCATTTTATACTAATCGCTGTGGGGCACTCTGGACTGTGGTCCACGTGTGAAAAGTGCTATATAGATAGCCTTTCGAGAATAAATAAAGGTTTGAATGAATCATGTATTTCAGCACCATGGACAGAGAGAGAGCAGTGAAAATGCCTTTCATCCTATCTATTCTGGCACATATTTCAGCACCATGGACAGAGAGTGGGTGTCAACTCAACTCAACTCAAAGTTTATTTATAAAGTACATTTAAAACAACCGCAGTTGATCAAAGTGCTGTACAGGTCAATAAAAGGCTAACACAGGCAATGTGGCACAACGAGTGGGACCTAGGGACAACCAGCAGCAGATTGACTGATCTCAGTGCTCAGGCAGGAGCATGAATGTGCAGGAGCCAGATACTGAGGTACCAGCCTCAGGGTGTCTAATTATTAGTGGACCGGGTGAGCAGCTTCAAGTACCTGGGGGTCCACATCTCAGAGGATCTGACATGGTCAACACACATAGACACAGTCGTAAAAAAGGCGAAGCAGCGCCTCTACCACCTGAGACAGTTAAGGAAGTTCAGAGTATCGGGGAAGATACTCCAGTCCTTCTACTCCGGAGCTGTAGAGAGCATCTTGACTGGAAACATCACTGCCTGGTATGGAAACAGCACGGCACAGGACAAGAAGGCCCTACAGAGAGTGGTGCGCTCTGCCGAGCGTACCACGGGTATTGCACTACCTCCCCTGCAGGTTCTACACAACAAGAGGTGCAAATCCAGAGCCTGCAGAATAATGAAAGACCCTCACCACCCCAATAACAGCCTGTGCCAGCTGCTGAGGTCAGGCAGACGCCTGCGAACACCAGCTACTAGGACAGAGAGGCTTCGGCTCAGCTTCTTCCCCCAGGCCATCAGGCTTCTTCCCCCAGGCCATCAGAGCCTTGAACAATGAACACTGAGGGTCACAGAACACTGAACTCTCCACACACAAGCACACATTAGCACACACGCTGTGCACGCTCGCACACTAGCAGCCACTTTAACATGAGAAAGCACTCACTCATGCTGCACACGCCCACACTTATGGCCACAAAGGAAAGGTCACTTTAAAAATAGTATAGTAACAGTGTATTGCACTACCAAGGGACCTAGCATGTCCTTCATGCTCTGTAAATAACTATGTACAAATACCGTGATGTCCCACTATGTTACCTGTTTATTGCACAATGTTGTTTATTGGATTCCATTATATGTGGCCAGGTTCAGCTCCAACTCCATAGTGAAGTTTGCGGATGACACAGTGGTGGTGGGCTTTATCTCTAACAATGACAAGAAGGCCTACCGGGAGGAGGTTGATGTCCTGCTAGGATAACAGCCTACTCCTGAACATTGGTAAGACCAAGGAGCTGATCGTGGATTTTAGGAGAATACAGCAGGGGACACACACGCCACTGTGGATTAATGGGACTATCGTGGACAGGGTGAGCAGTTTCAAATACCTGGGAGTCCACATCGCAGAGGACCTGACATGGTCAATCCAGTCCAGAGTTGGAAGAATAATCTACTGCTTATCTGCCCATCACAACCATCTTACTGCTGCAGTGTGGCTCGTCTATAGCCTAGGTCTGCAGCAGGGGCTTATTGCCCTGTGGACTGAGATATATATTTTTTACTTTGGCCTGACTTGGGCCTCCAGCCTGCTACACCTGGGCCTCCAGCTCTACTGGGCCACTAGCTACACCTGGGCCTCCAGCTCTACTGGGCCACTAGCTACACCTGGGCCTCCAGCTCTACTGGGCCTCCAGCTCTACTGGGCCTCCAGCTCTACTGGGCCACTAGCTCTACTGGGCCTCCAGCTTCACCTGAGGACCCCCAGCTCCACTTAGCCTTCAGCCTGCTCTACCTGGGCCTCCAGCCTGCTCTACCTGAGCCTCCAGCTCCACATAGCCTCCAGCCTGCTCTACCTGGGCCTCCAGCTCCACATAGCCTCCAGCCTGCTCTTCCTGGGCCTCCAGCCTGCTCTACCTGAGCCTCCAGCCTGCTCTACCTGAGCCTCCAGCTCCACTTAGCCTCCAGCCTGCTCTACCTGAGCCTCCGGCTCCACTAAGCCTCCAGCCTGCTCTACCTGAGCCTCCGGCTCCACTTAGCCTCCAGCCTGCTCTACCTGAGCCTCCAGCTCCACTAGCCTCCAGCCTGCTCTACCTGGGCCTCCAGCCTGCTCTACTTGAGCCTCCAGCTCCACTAGCCTCCAGCCTGCTCTACCTGGGCCTCCAGCCTGCTCTACTTGAGCCTCCAGCTCCACTTAGCCTCCAGCCTGCTCTATCTGGGCCTCCAGCTCCACTTAGCCTCCAGCCTGCTCTACCTGAGCCTACAGCTCCAGGATGACATCAGACTTGGATTATAGGAGAGGACAGCAGGAGACACACACACCACTGAGGATAAACGGGGCCACCGTGGACAGGGTGAGCAGCTTCAAGTACCTGGGGGTCCACATCTCAGAGGATCTGACATGGTCAACACACATAGACACAGTCGTAAAAAAGGCGAAGCAGCGCCTCTACCACCTGAGACAGTTAAGGAAGTTCAGAGTATCGGGGAAGATACTCCAGTCCTTCTACTCCGGAGCTGTAGAGAGCATCTTGACTGGAAACATCACTGCCTGGTATGGAAACAGCACGGCACAGGACAAGAAGGCCCTACAGAGAGTGGTGCGCTCTGCCGAGCGTACCACGGGTATTGCACTACCTCCCCTGCAGGTTCTACACAACAAGAGGTGCAAATCCAGAGCCTGCAGAATAATGAAAGACCCTCACCACCCCAATAACAGCCTGTGCCAGCTGCTGAGGTCAGGCAGACGCCTGCGAACACCAGCTACTAGGACAGAGAGGCTTCGGCTCAGCTTCTTCCCCCAGGCCATCAGGCTTCTTCCCCCAGGCCATCAGAGCCTTGAACAATGAACACTGAGGGTCACAGAACACTGAACTCTCCACACACAAGCACACATTAGCACACACGCTGTGCACGCTCGCACACTAGCAGCCACTTTAACATGAGAAAGCACTCACTCATGCTGCACACGCCCACACTTATGGCCACAAAGGAAAGGTCACTTTAAAAATAGTATAGTAACAGTGTATTGCACTACCAAGGGACCTAGCATGTCCTTCATGCTCTGTAAATAACTATGTACAAATACCGTGATGTCCCACTATGTTACCTGTTTATTGCACAATGTTGTTTATTGGATTCCATTATATGTTGTACTACTGTATTGCACATCGTTGCGGGCAAGACCACCCGCATTTCATTGTATACTTGTATGCCGTGACAAATAAAACTCTTGACTTGACTTGACACCAGTCCCCCACTGGAGTGTTCCACTACTGGCTGTTGCCAGATCGCCAAGCAGTTGGAGGAGTTGCTGGAGCGGGTCTCCCTCCTCACCACCATCCATCTGGAGGAGCAGAGACATCAGGAGACCATCCTGTCGGCTGACCTGAGAGAAGCACCCCCCGCCCCCAGTTCGGGTGGATCTTTTAGGGAGAGCCTATACAGGAAGCAGGGAGCCAAGCCCAAGCTCTCCAGCTTCACTCCTACTCACCCCCCTCCCCAGGCCTGGTCTAAAGTGCAGTCGAGGCGTAAGAGGCGAACCTGGGACTCTCGTCTTAGCCCTCCACCCCATGAGTCTCTCTCACTCTCCAACAGATTCAACATCCTGGAGAGTGTGGAGCTTGACCACCGGACACCAGGGGCCAAGAGGCAACGTCCGGGGTCAGGCTCACCCACTCCTATGGCTATGAGCTGTCTGGGCCCCCCACCACAGGAGCGGGAGGAGGATCTGCCAGCTACTCCTAGCATTTCTAGGCGCCCTGGATTCCCGGTCTTCACCCCCAGACCGAAACCGACCTCCTCTCCCGGGGTGGGGGAATAGGTGTTACAGCAGACTGGTCATGCAGGAATGTCCTTCACTGCTGCTCCTGGTACCACGCCTGTAGCCGACACGCAGGAGGCGTGGATGGGTCCCCTGCCTCACTCTCTGAAGGATCCCCCTCGCCAGCCGCGCCCCCCTCCCACTCGGAATGGTAAACCTATAGACGGCAGACCTCTACGGAGACCCCCAAGGGATGGTGAGCCCTGCACCGCTCCCCCTCCCTCTGTGCTTGTCATCGGGACTTCAATGGTGCGTCATGTGGCAGTCCCGAGGGCCAGAACCACCACAGTGGTTAAACCCTGTCCTCTGTGTCCTCCTCTCTTCAGTAAAGACACCACAGTGGTTAAACCCTGTCCTCTGTGTATTCTCTTCAGTAAACACACCACAGTGGTTAAACCCTGTCCTCTGTGTCCTCTCTTCAGTAAACACACACAGTGGTTAAACCCTGTCCTCTGTGTCCTCCTCTCTTCAGTAAAGACACCACAGTGGTTAAACCCTGTCCTCTGTGTCCTCTCTTCAGTAAAGACACCACAGTGGTTAAACCCTGTCCTCTGTGTCCTCCTCTCTTCAGTAAAGACACCACAGTGGTTAAACCCTGTCCTCTGTGTCCTCCTCTCTTCAGTAAACACACACAGTGGTTAAACCCTGTCCTCTGTGTCCTCCACTCTTCAGTAAACACCACAGTGGTTAAACCCTGTCCTCTGTGTCCTCCTCTCTTCAGTAAAGACACCACAGTGGTTAAACCCTGTCCTCTGTGTCCTCTCTTCAGTAAAGACACCACAGTGGTTAAACCCTGTCCTCTGTGTCCTCCTCTCTTCAGTAAAAACACACAGTGGTTAAACCCTGTCCTCTGTGTCATCTCTTCAGTAAACACACCACAGTGGTTCAAGTTTCAAGTTTCTTTAATAGTTGTCATACAGAAGTACAGAATACTTTTATACAAAATGCTTCTTACTGTTACGCTCCAGAGACTGTGCTAGACAAGATAAGTATGAAATAAAATAGTATAGCATGTAAAATAGAAGTAAAAATAGAGGTCAGTGTTCAGTATAGACATATGTACAATGTTCGATGCAGAATAGAAGTAACTGAGTTACCATACAATATACAATATACTATGCAATGTACTAATATACAATACTATATAGTGCAAAGCAGAAATGGGATGAGGTACAATTTAGGTACAATTTACAGTAAGGTGTACGAGTTGTAGTGCAAATGATTTACCAATAAATATAAAGTGTGTTTAGGTGATCTAAAGTGTGGAGAGTGGGTGCTGCAGTGTGTTGTTTGTTTAAAGTGAGTGTGTGCATGTGGATGTGTGTGCTGTGTGCATTTGATGGTTGTTGCATAGTGTTTATTGTTCGTTGAGCAGCCTGATGGCCTGGGGATAGAAGCTTCTTCTGAGTCTTTCTGTGCTCGCCTTGAGACTCCGGTATCGCTTGCCTGACCGCAGCAGTTCAAAGAGGCAGTTGTTCGGGTGGCTGGAGTCCTTGATGATTCTCTTAGCCTTACCCCTGCACCGCTTGTTGTAAATGTTCTGGAGGGTGGGAAGCCCCCCTCCAATTGTGCGTTCGGCTGAACGTGTCACTCTTTGTAGTCTGCTTCGGTCTTGTGCAGTGCTATTCCCAAACCAGGAGGTGATGTTGCCAGTCAGGATGCTCTCTATTGTACATGAGTAGAAGTTCTTAAGGATCTTCTGACTGACTTGGAACTTCCTTAGGCGCCTGAGGAAGTAGAGGCGTTGTCGTGCCTTCTTCACAACACTGTCAATGTGTGTGGTCCATGTCAAGTCCTCGGATATGTGGGCTCCGAGGTACTTAAAACTGTTCACTCTCTCAACCGGTGCCCCGTCAATGCTGAGGGGGCTGTAGTCCTTGACCCCCGACCTCCTAAAGTCCACAATCATCTCCTTTGTGTTGCTGACGGTCAGGGAGAGGCTGTTATCCTGGCACCATCCCGCCAGGACCTTGACCTCTTCCAGGTAGGCCCTCTCGTCGTTTGCGGAGATCAGGCCCACCACTACTGTGTCGTCAGCAAATTTGATGATTGTGTTGTTACTCCGCTGAGCCACACAGTCGT
This sequence comes from Notolepis coatsorum, assembly GCF_963971535.1. Lineage (NCBI taxonomy): Eukaryota > Metazoa > Chordata > Actinopteri > Aulopiformes > Paralepididae > Notolepis > Notolepis coatsorum. The sequence continues at coordinate 165,323,540 of NC_140167.1, forward strand.
GTGTGTACAGGGAGTAGAGGAGGGGACTCAGAACACAGCCCTGGGGGGCCCCTATGTTGAGGGTGATGGATGAGGAGGTGCAGTTGCATGCTCTCACCACCTGGGGTCTGCCCGTCAGGAAGTCCAATACCCTCTGGCAGAGGTCATAGTTCAAGCCCAGGTCCCTGAGCTTGGCTATGAGTTTGGAGGGGACTATGGTATTGAATGCCGAGCTGTAGTCGATGAATAGCATTCTCACATAGTTCCCCTTCCTCTTGTCCAGGTGTGATGCTGCTGTGTGCAGCACATGGGCTATGGCGTCCTCCGTGGACCTGTTGGGGCGGTATGCAAATTGCAGGGGGTCCAGGTTGATGGGGAGGAAGGAGCAGATGTAGCCCTTTACTAGCTTCTCAAAGCACTTCATGGCTATGGAGGTGAGAGCTACAGGGCGGTAGTCGTTGAGGCAAGCAGGCTTGGATTTTTTAGGTACAGGGATGATAGTGGACTTCTTCAGGCAGGTGGGGATGACAGCCTGTTCTAAGGACAGGTTAAATATGTCAGTGAATACCGGGGCCAGTTGGTCGGCACAGACTTTTAGGACGCGGCCGGGGATGCCGTCCGGTCCTGCTGCCTTCCTGATATTCACTTTTTTAAAGGTCCGCCTCACCTCATGCTCTGTTACCCTGAGCATTGCCGTGGCTTGTAGGCTGGTGTTGTTATTACCAGCCTCAAACCTCGCATAGAAGGTATTGAGATCATTTGCTAAGGAGATGTCACTGTTCAGTTTGAGGGAGGTGCCTTTGTAGTCTGTCATCGTTTTGAGGCCCTGCCACATGGCTCTGGAGTCAGCCTGTTCAAACTGAAGTTCAATTTTATCCCTGTAGCGCCGTTTTGCCTCTATTACTGTCCTCCTTACGTTGTATCGTGCCACCTTGTGGTCATTCATGTTGCCTGCCACCAGGCCGGCGTTGTATGCTGTGGTGCGCGCTTTCAGAGCTTCACGGACGGATTTGTCTACCCAGGGCTTTTGATTTGGGTAAACTTTAATTATGGTAGTGGGGATTGTTTCTTCCACCAAAGTACGAACAAAGTCCAGCACTGTATCCGTGTAGTCATTAATGTTATCTGTGTCACGGAACACGCTCCAGTCTGTGCATTCAAGCGCAGCCTGTAGCGTCTCCTCTGATGCCACATCCCATTTCTGTACCTCTCGCGAGACTACCGGAGTGCTCTTGATCCTTTGTTTATATTTTGGTGAAAGAAAAATGGCCGCATGATCAGATTTTCCGAAGCCGCTAGCAGAATGAGCCTTGTACCCACCCTTGAATTGCGTGTAACAGTGGTCTAAAATGTTACCGCCTCTGGTGTTACAAGTCACATGCTGATAGAAGTCCGGCAATACCTTTCTCAGGTTGGTGCTATTGAAATCACCCACAACCACAATAGCAGCGTCAAGGTTCGCTGACTGGAGTTTGTTTACCTCGTCGTGGAGCCTGGAGAGCGCGTCACCAGTGTTTGCTTGCGGTGGAATATACACTCCGACCAGGATGATCGACGTTAACTCCCTCGGGAGGAAGAAAGGTCGACACTTGATGGTTATATATTCCAGGTTGGGGGAGCAGTGGTTCGATAGTTCCTTCACGTTGGCTGGATCGCTCCAATTGTTGTTCAACATGAAGGCTATTCCACCTCCACGCTGTTTGCCGGATTCTACTGTTCTATCCTTGCGGTGAATGAAGAAGTGTTCGGCCGGTTGGATGGCGTGGTCTGGGACGTCCGGCGTCAGCCACGTCTCGATGAAGCAGAGAACATTGCAGTCTCTAACGTCTCTCTGGAATTGAATCCTTGCTCGGATGTCGTCTAGTTTATTGTTTATTGCTTGTACATTGGCTAGCAATATACTGGGTAGTGGCGTCCTGTGCCGCCTGGTTCTCAATCTGTTACGGACTCCAGCTCTCTTTCCTCGCCGCCTGGTTCCTTTGTTCCTGGGGTCGAGATCTGGTCCTGATGTCCTCAAGATCTCAACAGGCCATTGTTGCGGTTCAGAGAGCTGATCCAGAGAGTAATCCAGTCGGTAAATTTCCCGTAATCCAATGTCTATGAGTGACTGACGGGCATACAGATTAAATGCACCTACTGTTGGTACAGACAAAACTCTTAAAACTATAAATATTAACAAAAGCGCACAGACAGGCAGCCGGTCGTAGCGGCGCCATCTTCCTTAAACCCTGTCCTCTGTGTCCTCTCTTCAGTAAACACACCACAGTGGTTAAACCCTGTCCTCTGTGTCCTCCTCTCTTCAGTAAACACACCACAGTGGTTAAACCCTGTCCTCTGTGTCCTCCTCTCTTCAGTAAAAACACCACAGTGGTTAAACCCTGTCCTCTGTGTCCTCCTCTCTTCAGTAAACACACCACAGTGGTTAAACCCTGTCCTCTGTGTCCTCCTCTCTTCAGTAAACACACCACAGTGGTTAAACCCTGTCCTCTGTGTCCTCCTCTCTTCAGTAAAAACACCACAGTGGTTAAACCCTGTCCTCTGTGTCCTCCTCTCTTCAGTAAAAACACCACAGTGGTTAAACCCTGTCCCCTGTGTCCTCCTCTCTTCAGTAAACACACACAGTGGTTAAACCCTGTCCTCTGTGTCCTCCTCTCTTCAGTAAAGACACCACAGTGGTTAAACCCTGTCCTCTGTGTCCTCCTCTCTTCAGTAAACACACCACAGTGGTTAAACCCTGTCCTCTGTGTCCTCCTCTCTTCAGTAAACACACCACAGTGGTTAAAATAGAATAGAAATCCTTTATTTATCCAGAGGGAAATTCGGCTAAACCTGACCTGTGTCCTGCCTCCCTCTATATAGATCCTCACCTCTGTTCACCTCTACCCCAGTCCTCCCTCACACAGGAACAGTCACCAGAGCCAAGCATCCAGTTTTCAACACCATATCTCTTCTTAAAAGGTATGTGGGGTAAATTGGGTGTCCAGAAAGGGAACAGAAGTACTGACAGGAGGCTGTAGAGGGATTACAATGAAACTAGAGGCGTCGACAGTACGACCTGGACAATGATCTAGTGGTGATTTGGACAGATGGGAGGAGAGATCGTCTGTTCAACCTTGAGAACATGGCTGGATGGAGGAGGCCGTCATGCAGGCACGTGCACACATAGAGGCCAAGGGGTGCTTGAGCACCTGCCTTTTTGAGCCTCATCAAAAAAGTGCCAATTTAAAAAAAAAAAGGATTTTTTTTCTTTTTCCGTTACGCATATAGACTGCCCTTCCAACTGAAAAATGTCAGGATAGAATCAAAATATTAGGTAAAGAGAGAGAGAGATGCCCCATATTCCATTGCAGTTTGCACGGCGTCCTCAGCGTGCCTCTCCGCGGACCTATATATTTTATGCTGATGATGATGATGATAGAAACCGCTGTGGCCCATACAGTTGAATGCTGGTATTACACTCATTGAGGGACACGAAGAAGTTAAGTCCGATGGGATTTGGGAATCTCAAATACAAACCGGGATTGGAATAAAAAATGCATTTATATTAAACAATACAGAATATACAGCACTTTTTTGCATGCACTCATCTGTGTTTCACTACACACTTGAGTGCATGCTTACCAACTGTTAGTCTGCAACACTACTATCACCGACATCTAAGAAGGGAGATGCCCCCTTGAATGGCCCTTCTAAGGTTTCTCTCCTCCACACTGCCTGTGGAGCATTTTTCCCTATTGTTAGGTTTTAGTGAGTTTTTCCTTACCTTCGCGTGGGGTATGTCTGGGAGTGCTTGCATTCTTTCATTTATTTGCATTTATTTAAAATGTGTTGGACCTTATGGTGTTCTTGTTCTGTTCTTGACTTATTGTTATGTTTCTTCTTGACTTGTTTAAAGAAGACTTGTACGGCCCATGGGGACATTAACGTGTGTTGTCGGGCCTTACAAATAAATTTGATTTGATCTTGGGGTCTGTAGGGTAAGCACTTATTCCCTCCCCCCTGAACATTTATGGAGATGTATGGGCCTTTTAAGTCAGTGATAAAAGTGTCTTTCAAGGATAAGTGAGCTCCTGCACTGATTATTATAGTTCAATACGCGCTCTCGGTTAATATATACACACAAGTGTAGTGCCCTTTTCAGCCTTTGAGCATCTGCCCCTCTAAAGTCCTGTGCACGTCCCTGCCGTCATGGTCAATTAAAAGTTATATACTAGATCAAATTTGACAGCAGTTGTCTAGTCCTGTTCCCGTTCAGTTTTATATACGAGTCACATTTGGTCTAAAACGGATGGAAATGGCAGAGAAAACCATGACCTATTGCCGTGCAGAGGTTTTACAGCCACTGATGGGAGGCTGAAAGGGTGACTGAGACACTCTGGTTGAGACTGAGGGAATAGGGCCGACAGAACACTCTGGTTGGTTCAGACTGAGGGAATAGGGCCGACAGAACACTCTGGTTGGTTCAGACTGAGGGAATAGGGCAGACGGAACACTGTGTTTGCCCAAGCGTTCAGTACAATGTACAACTACATCTTCAGAAAATATACTTAAGTCCTTTTTGTTTGACTTGGGGCCCTTTGGCATTTACTCATTCAGCGGCAGGAGATTTCCCCATTTCCCTACCTGGACATTTAATAATACGTCTGTGAACAAGCGTCAAGTGACATTCTTAACCTGAATTTGGGGATCCTGCTGTTTTTAATCATAAATCGATCAATACAGACTGTATTAATTAATGTTGTGTTTCTTTTTCAAATGTAGCCAAGAGTAAATACCTTAACCCTATCAAAACAGCAGTCAAAGTGTATATTTTCAGCACTAGGTTTGTTTACCGATGCTTTTAAGATTTACCGAAAATACGATTTTATTCTTAATTCTAAATCTAAATCCAGATTTAACACTGCCATTGGAAAGAGGATTTTTTCCCCTATCCATAGATGTATGATTTGGCCATAATAAGGTCAAGGTCAAGTTCAAGGTACATTTTAAATGTATAATTCAAATGGATTATAATTTATTACTGTATCTACACATCCTTCTCTTTAATCTTCCCTTTATTCATTTTCTTAGATTCTTTGCAGACTTGATCTCAAGAAGGTGATGAATGAGCTCAGTGAGCGAGCTCGGAGGTTGCACAATTGTAACATGGTGTTATTCACCGGCAAAGATGCCAAAAAAGAAATCATAATTTATAGTCTCCTTTGTTTCATCACAATTTACTCAAGCCTAGTAACAGACACAATATTTCTGACACTGGGAATACATACCTCCAGGTTCCTAGAGGTTCCTAGATACCAAGAACATGCTAATTGACCTTGTAGAAGTGGAGCAATCTTCCATTTACTTGGGCATGTACCTTTAGACGAAATTTCTGAAAATAGGGCTACAGCTTAAAACCGCTTAACCTGCAATGAGTCTCCTGGCCATTTTAGTTTTCGTTTTTGAGGACTGCATACTTTTTTTTCAAACCAAAACAACATACTTTATACTTATAGCACATGCATGAGCCTGGTCTCTTTTGAAAGATGACATTCTAAAGTTTCTGATTTCAGAAAGAAAATTCACTTTTAGTGCTAACGTAATAGAGTAACATAGGTCTGAAATTGAGTTGTAGAAAAACTTGTTACTCAAGTTTTTCTGTAGTAGTTAGTAGTCCAGAGGTAGTATTTCCCCAGAAGGTGGTATGGCTTACAACTCCATACGGACCCATAGCCTGAAGCCTTATGTAGTACATGTCCAAATTTCATAAAGATCGATTCAGAAATGAGTGATTAGGAGTGATTTTGGTCAACTGTGTACAAAAGAAAAACTGAGTTTTCTCATAGATTTTAGTTTTTTAGATTCATACATCCCCACGTGGGGTATCATTGGAAAGCCACACTCATTGGCTACAACCCTCCACAATAATTTTCGAGATCGGATCTAGATTGATGGAACTACTGCGTCAAGAGTCGGGAGTGGTATTTTGAGCAATACCGTGTACTTTGCACAAGCCTCAAATACCGGCATGTAACTCGAGAACCGCTGAACGGATTTTGTCGGATTTTGTCGGATTTTGTCGCTATCGACAGGCAACAAATAAGCCTTCAATTCGATATATATATATTGTATTACAAAATATGCACACTAGGGGTCGCCAAAGTGCCGGTGGGCAAATCGTCCTAAAAACGTCCCACATGCGGGACGGCGCATGCTAAGAGGTTTTAACAGGTTAAATAGTTCAGAGGTCTTTTTTGAGAAATATGACTTCAAGGGATAGTTGTGATTACCTTTCTCAATACAATCCATGCTGTTCCTCATACTTCCTCATACTAGCTCCAGCTAGTTAGCCGCGGACCAATGTGAAGTCAATGGGGTCAAGCTTGTGCCTGTACAAGGTGACTAAAGCCACATGTATGGTCTAGCGCCATGTGTGTATGTCTGTTCTGTGCACTACCTTGTGTGCGTGGTAGTGCACCAGGCTCACAGACAATCGCCTTGGTTCAACAAGGAAGCTGCAATTTGATATTTCAATTTGAAACAAATATCAAATTGTGTATTTAAAGGTGCAATAGATAACATTCAGTCACTAGATGTCGCACTAGAGCACCAGCATGTCATTTATCCAATCAGGTCCATTCCACGTGGGGAAATGGGGAGTAGGGATACATGTAAACAACAACGTTCATTTTGGACCCGCCAACATTATTAAAATGATAAATTCTCAATCATTTTCCCCCTACTTTCTCTACTCAGTTTTTCCAGTAATCCTACAATCCCTGCTTTTATTCTGCACCTTTCTAAAACCTCTGTGGATGTATTATACTTTTTTTTTTTTTTTAAAGATTACTCTACATAACATTTTTATCTAAAGCACCTTAACTCATTCCGGGCCAACCACGAATATAGTTGGGTTAACTCGCCATCGCTTCTGTGCCAATCACGAGTATAGTCGGGTTTTAATCGTTATTTATTTTATTAGCGATATCCATTCATTTTCATCCATCCAACCTGATGTTATCGTTGGGAATGGGTCTGAGCTTGCAAAAGGGCAAATACTGCCGCCTATCGTCTCCCGGATGGTATTGCACATCATTGGATTGGATTGGCTGGGACTGTGCATCAAAAAAAATAAGTCCGGTCCAGGTTTTACTTCTCGGGCATGCAGCTGGATACTATTGCATTGAGTCCCCCCACTGGGAGCATCGTGGATCATTGTGTTTTGGACTATAACGTTGGATCAATGGACGCAATCGATATTTGGAATGGAGATCAGGAATTGGATTAATCTTTTTGCATGACATCAGATGTGAGGTAAGGCCTTTATGTTACGAATCTTGGGGTAATCAGATGTTCCTATCACCGCCATCGGAGCTTGTGTGTGTGTGTGTGTGTGTGTGAAGTTCGCGCCGACCAAAGTACGGAGAAGCGATTTTTCAGACCCCGCTTCTCTTCGTACATGAGGACACATATACTATCGATAATCTAGCGTTTATTTGAAAACGATTCATAAATCATTAAAAAAATTACAACGCGTTCTGTGTATTCCACTAAAGGGCTATTATCGTGTCTTTCTCTGGAATTACTAGAAATCTCCAAAACTATACTTGTATTCAAAACGGTATGAAACGGAAATGTACAGATGAAAAAACAATCCGTTTCATACATGTTGACTGGAAGCAACTCATTGACGATCACTGTGTTATTTAGATCTATTGCTATTATATTTGATATGTTTTATGCACTCGCAAATAAGTCCTATTCTCCATTGGATATAGCGTTGGCACGGAAGGGACATCAGCAGAGGGCGCTGTTGGCCCGGAATGAGTTAAACAAGTATGAATATTACTTGTATAAAAAATTTGATTATCGAATAACATCAATTACCAATCATTAATTTGATCTCAAATATATAGAGAGAAATGAGACAGCGTGTTTCCAGTTGCCTCTCGCTGTATTTGCAAACAAACTAAAATCGACCAGCGGTGAAATTTTTACCGAGGATGGCCACTACGGTGTCGTCCTTGAGGATCTCGATGGAGCCCCGGGACAGGAAGTAGAGTGCGGTGAGGACGTCCCCGCCATGGACCAGGGTGTCCCCTGGCGGAGCATGGGTGGTCTGGAAGCGCATGGCCAGGGCCCGCAGGCAGCCCTTGGTGGCCCCGTGGAAAGCCTTGCAGTCCTCCAGGAGGTTCTTGTTGAGGTGGAGACAGATGTCTGCCTGGAGACACTCGGGAAAGCCTTTCAACACCTGAGATGCAGATATAGTCCGTCAATACAAAGATCACACTGCCTACTTGCTCAGATGCGTATACTGCTGCAATGTGCAGTTTTTTATATATAATATATATATTAGAGCTGGGCCGTTAACGGCGTTAACGTGCTGCATTAACGCTATACTAGTATCGCGCGATAATATAATTAACGCATTAATCTAAAAATAAAAAAAAATAAAAAATGTTTTTTTTTTACATTTTTTTTTTTTTTACCTTTATTTACCCAGGGTAGGTTCGCTGAGCACAGATGCTCTTTTTCATTCTCACAGTTCCATTCACACCTGGGAGCTGCCCAGTACAACCACATAGTTGACACCATTGGCCACTGAGCAACTCCACTGGAGCAGTTGATTCAAGCCATGTCACATAGTTCAAGTTTGAAATGATTCTTTCTGTTTTGCTCCTGAGAGTGCTAGATACTGTACTGTACTGGTAATATTATTTATTTGTGTTAACTTCTGAATAAAACAACTTATTAAACACAAGTACATCTTATTGAACATTATTTTGATATTTCATTACCAATTATCATAGCAAAACAGCTTTTTCAAACAGTCTGTAATGCATTTTGGAAATGGGAGATGGGCTCATGGTGTAATGGGCCACCTGGCCTGAGAAACATAAGGAGGAAAGAAAAAGTAAGGACTTACTTCTGGTCATTATTTGGGTAGAACACACATGTTTTTTTTTTTTTTTGAGCCATTTTAATCTAGATTAATCTAGATTAAATCCAGGATTGCAGATAGATTAATCTAGATTAAAAACATTAATCTATGCCCACCTCTAATATATATATATATATACACACACAGTACTGGATTAATTAAATAAATAAATATATGTATATTGTTGATAACGGTATTGTAAAAACACATACCTTTGCATGGATCCATGATGATATACTTAATATATAATAATATATATAATATAATAAAAAATATGGCATACAGTACCTGCCAGCCCTGAATCTAATGTGGATCCATGAATGAGTTGTGTATGTACAGCACCTTAGTCACTACTGGGTAATGATTCACATTAACTGGGCATTCAGGACACATTCAGTACTCAACTAAGAATGCATTATGCTTGTGAAATAACAGTGTCAAAACACATTCAGAACAGCGGCCTAGGGTACATGTTGTATGCAGACCTCTTTCTCTGGCCATTAGACCCACCTATCATCCTATTTACCTCGGAATACATTGGAATGTGTTGCCAGAGTAGAATTGTACAGCGATCCCGGCATGTATCTATCTTGCAAGGCAGCTGGATTCGCAAGATCACAAGATACTGTAGATCCTAATGTGAAAAACTGATTTTATATGTCTGCACTATATGTGCTCATTTTATGCCTGTCTTTTTCTGTTGTGAAGCAGAGAAGCAGTGCTCTAGAAATAAAGTTTATTATTATTATATTATTATTATTATTATTATTATTATTATTATTATTATTATTATTATTATTATTATTATTATTATTATTATTATTATTATTATTATAATTATAATAATAATAATAATAATAATTATTATTATTATTATTATTATTATTATTATTATTATTATTATTATTATTATTATTATTATTATTATTATTATTATTATTATTATTATTATAATTATAATAATAATAATAATAATAATAATAATTATTATTATTATTATTATTATTATTATTATTATTATTATTATTATTATTATTATTATTATTATTATTATTATTATTATTATTATTATTATTATTATTATTATTATTATTATTATTATTATTATTATTATTTTTTTTTTTTTTTTTTTTTTTTTTTTTTTTTTTGATCCACTTTTTCTCCCATTTTCTATATTTTCTCCCATCCCAATTTCGTATCATCCAATTCAACCCTCCCCTGTCACGAACGCTGTTTCTTGCCTCCCACAAGCCGGCTGCAATGTGGACTAAGTCATACATAGCACAAGTCCCCTCCGGTACTTGAGGTAACAGCAGTCGCATCTTTTCACCTGCGCAGCTCGATCTCTCAGTGGCGAGGAGTAACGCGTGGGAGGCTCACGCTGCCCCCGACACTTCCTGATTCTACTGCGCAGGCGCACCAACCGACCTGTAGGAGTCGCTGTCCACAACGCCCGATCCCCACCCATCAGTTTCCCACCCCCTAATACGGCCAATGTGTATTAGTACGGACGACCAGCTAAACTGAAAGCAAATGTGGAGCGCTGGGCTCGAACTGATGAGCCCAGCGTCTCCAGCATTTTGTGGCGAGCGCCTTGCCCACTACGCCACGTAGCCGCTATTATTATTATTATTATTATTATTATTATTATTATTATTATTATTATTATTATTATTATTATTATTATTATTATTATTATTATTATTATTTAATTGATTAATTGATTAATTGATTAATTGATTGATTGATTGATTGATTGATTGATTTAATTAATTAATTAATTAATTAATTAATTAATTTATTTATTTAATTATTTTATTATTATTATTATTATTATTATTATTATTATTATTATTATTATTATTATTATTATTATTATTATTATTATTATTATTATTATTATTATTATTATTATTATTATTATTATTATTATTATTATTATTATTATTATTATTATTATTATTATTATTATGTGCTTGTGGCCAAACCACAGTGGTTCTGTGTCCTAAGAGGAACTACTGGCAGTTACAGGTAGTGATGCACCGATGTGAAAATTGTGGCCGATACCGATATTAATATTGCTGTTCTGGCCGACACCGATATTTACCGATGTTGATATCTCTGTATAGAAAACACTTTTTTTATGATAATCAAATAAAGAGCTATTTTCCAAACGCATTTTTTTGTAAACTTTTCTAACTTTTTCTAACTTTTCAAATTTTTTTATATCGGCCCTATCTTGATATCGGACCGATACCGATGTGTAAAAAAATTACCATATCGGCCGATATTATATCAGTGGCCGATATATCGTGCATCACTAGTTACAGGTGTGGATTAGGTTTGATGTCTGCTGCCTTCTTTGAATCAGATATTTTCTTGGTATTTGTATTCCTTACAAAGACGGCAAGAATTGCCTTGCGACATGCTAACTGGTAGCTACATAGCTAGCTTTCTCTTCAGCGCTCTTCTACTACGTCATATTATGGTTTGTTGATCTGATTGGTTGAAGTTTGATAGAGAGATGGTTCATCCAATCACCTGCCAAGTGTTTTTTTTACGACTTCCCAGATGGTTCTGTGTAAGAAACCGTCTGACGTGTCAGGTTAGGCATGTAGACCCAGTGCTAGGCTGAAATAAATGGTCTTGTTTGTGGCAGAGGAACAAACACAGGCACCACATGACGGAGAGGCACAAACACTGGTATCTGTACATTTTTAAGGCCCTTATCTGTAAGCTACCTCCTTATACTACATCCAGTGGCGGCTGGCCACCGGTGGCCCCAGGGGGCGCCAACCCACCTGTTAAATGAGAGAAGAAGAAAACATTTTTTTTTTGTTTTTTGTTTTATAGCCCTATAAATAATATAAACATGTTTAAAATGAATAATATTTACTCATTTTAAGTATGTTTGTGTTTCCAATGCACAATATAACGTTAATATATAAAATAAAAAATACTCGTTTTCCTGAACAGGAAGTGACTCACTCCTGCCGCATTTCTCCTGCCGCATTTCTCCTAGCCGTATTTCTCGGCCCGGGCTAGACGCAATAGCGCTCTGAGTGCGCGTCACTGTTTGATCGCTGTATCCGTCGCAGCCAATCAGTGCGTAACGCGCTGTGCGTTGAAATATGATGTATTATGTTGGAAACCGGGCGCGATTTGAAGCGGTCTAGGCAAGCATCCATAGCAGCGTCAAGAATTTCCGTAGCCGCATTTCGCTGAGACGCTCTCTGATTGGCCGACGTCAGTTTTTTTTTTCCGTAGCCGCATTTCGCGGAGACGCTCTCTGATTGGCCGACGCCACTTTCTATGTTCCAATTTTAGGTTTTCTAGGTTGGTACTAGAGATAGTTGTGTTGTTGTGAGATGCAGCTACTTGTGACTGCAAGTTCTTTCGACGGTTAAGCTTAGGCACTCTTTCAAAGTTGGTTAAGGTTAGAGTTTGTCTTAGAGCATGGCGATAGAACGCCAGGTAGTTTGCAGTCTGTTCGACGCGGAAATGGACAAAGAAATCAAGTACTTGTTGTGTGGTGCTAACAGCTAACACTTGGCTAACAAGCTATATGGCGGATGCAGTCTGGACAGTGGACAGTGGTCTGGATATACATCATCAACAGCGGATTATACACTTTATCAAGCCCTCCGGCTGGACCACGTTTCAATTAAACAAAATGAGTTTATGCTGTTGTGTTGTGATGCAGCTATTTGTTGTTAGCTCACACAGTACTTGTGGAGGGACATGCATGGACAATGGACATCAACACAGTCTGGACAATGGAGTGGATATACTTTATCAAGCCCTTCTGCCTGCTGTCAACTTAACAACAAGGTAGATTTGCGATATCGCTCTCTCTCTCTCTCTCTCTCTCTCTCTCCCTAACTAACGTGATTCTCTCTCTCTCGCTCTCTCTCTTTCTCACTAACGTGATTCTCTCTCTCATTAACTAATGTGATTCTCTCTCTCTCTCTCTCTCTCTCTCTCTCTCTCTCTCTAACTAACGTGATTCTCTTTATTTGACTGGTTGTGTGTTGCTTGGTCAGCAGTCCGCTGCCAGTGACATGCCAATGCGTGGTACATGCGTGGTACATGCGTGGTACATGTTTGCAAAATGTTTGGTATAGCGCCCCCCCATGGAAAGAATGTAGCAGCCGCCACTGACTACATCATTATTGGAATGGAATTTTGGAATCTGTTCCAGTGACTGGCTGGTCCTCAAGGTCTGCCGAATTTGCTCTGAACAGGATTTTGCTATGATGCCCCTCTAGCTCATGGAATGAACTGCAACAGTCCTAGCTTGAGATCCTCCCCTCTGTTGCAGAATTTAAAACCTTGATCTTCAACCTTTGTCAATCAAGTTGTACGTGTTTTAATTGATTTGTTGCTCTTTGCCTCGTCTTTATTGTAAAGTATATAACTGATGGTGTTATGGTTTGTAACCGACCCCAAACACAACGGCACAGAGAGAGTTGTTTTCAGAGTTAGCCAAAAACAAGGGCGTGTTTATTCTCAGAGTCACAAGATTGAATTAGGTGGAAAACAGAACAAACGGGGAATCTGGCATGTGAAGAATGTCTTGCGGCTCTGCAGATTCTCCCAGACGGTGTTGGTGAGGAATTTGCTTGTGACGTCTGAGCCGCTCTGCAGATCCCCCCAGCATACACTCCAGATGGAACACGGAGGGAGAGAGAGAATCCCAGTTAGCTCAGCGCACAACAGATAACAGAGAGGTGACTGATCCAAATTAATATCCAAGTGACTTGATCTTCGGTGTGATACACACAGTTAGCAGAGTCCAGAGAAAAAACAATACGGTAATCCAAAGAGTAAATCCAACAATAAAAAATAGGTGAGAACAGTATAACAAAAACGGGATCTCTTCGGTGTTTCACAAACACACAAAAAACTGGCGATCCAAAAAGACTGTTTCAAAAACTCACCAAAGCGCAACACGTAAAGCGGGCAGATAAACGAGGCGTAGCTTCGTACGGGGAATCAGGTTCTCCAAGGGATACTTCACAAGAGTCCTGGAGAGCAACAGACAGCGAACGGGAAAGAAAGGCAGATGCAGGGAATATTCAAAACGATCCAACCTCGATATTAGGGGGAAAAGAGTATATAAAGCCCTCTGGGGCGCTGATTAGAACACACATCAGGTGCGTGATGGTAATTGATACTTGACTTAGAAGTGTGCGTTCGGCCATGGACCAATCATCACAGAATCCTCACAGAAACCTTAAAGGAACGGAGCGTGGCGGGGAATGCAATTAATCAACAAAGTACCTTAAAGGAACGGAGCGTGTGGGTGGGGAGCGGACAAAACCTCACAGTACCCCCCCCCCTCCACGGGAGCCACCCGGCGACCCACTCGGCCCCGGCCTGCCCGGACGGGACCGAAGGAAGCCGGCGATCAGGGGCACCGGAGAGGGGGACAAAGACAGAGGACCGGCGAGGGAGGCCGGAGACGGGGACAGAGGACCGGCGAGGGAGGCCGGAGACGGGGACAGGGGCCCGACAGTGGAGGCCGGGCACGGGGATCCCCTTCCGTCCCTACACCGAGTAGGGCTCTGCTGCTCTGAAAGGAATCCTCCTCCTCCTCGGATGCTGCAGACGGGCAGCGCAGAACACAGGGGGTCCCAGGGGACCGGGGCGAGAACACGCCATCCCCCCGTGGAATAGGGAGCGATGGCGAGCCGGGGTCCGAGGGGGAACACGCCATCCCCCCGTGGAATAGGGAGCGACGGCGAGCCGGGGTCCGAGGGAGAACACGCCATCCCCCCGTGGAATAGGGAGCGATGGCGAGCCGGGGTCCGAGGGAGAACACGCCATCCCCCCGTGGAATAGGGAGCGACGGCGAGCCAGGGTCCGAGGGAGAACACGCCATCCCCCCGTGGAATAGGGAGCGATGGCGAGCCGGGGTCCGAGGGAGAACACGCCATCCCCCCGTGGAATAGGGAGCGACGGCGAGCCAAGGTCCGAGGGAGAACACGCCATCCCCCCGTGGAATAGGGAGCGATGGCGAGCCGGGGTCCGAGGGAGAACACGCCATCCCCCCGTGGAATAGGGAGCGATGGCGAGCCAGGGTCCAAGGGAGAACACGCCATCCCCCCGTGGAATAGGGGCCAGGAGACGGCGTGGAGGCCGGGCACGCTACCTGGGCACAAGCTAGCTGAAAGGGCAGTCCTAGCTGTGGGAAAGCTACACAAAAAGTGGAGGCCATGCTAGCTGGGGAAGCTACACGTAAAGTGGGGCTAGCAGAGGGACTGGGTTAGCTGCCTGGGCATGGCTAGCTACAGGGCCTATGCTAGCTGCAAGGGCTGCATTAACATAGAGGCTGTGCTAGCAGCCGGGGCTAAGCTAGCAGACTGGGGCCATGCTGGTAGTAGAGGCCTGGCAAGCTGCAGGGGCTCTCTCTGTGTCGGCTGGGGTCGTCATGGTTGGATCGTAATGTTATGGTTTGTAACCGACCCCAAACGCAACGGCACAGAGAGAGTTGTTTTCAGAGTTAGGCAAAAACAAGGGCGTGTTTATTCTCAGAGTCACAAGATTGAATTAGGTGGAAAACAGAACAAACGGGGAATCTGGCATGTGAAGAATGTCTTGCGGCTCTGCAGATTCTCCCAGACGGTGTTGGTGAGGAATTTGCTTGTGACGTCTGAGCCGCTCTGCAGATCCCCCCAGCATACACTCCAGATGGAACACGGAGGGAGAGAGAGAATCCCAGTTAGCTCAGCGCACAACAGATAACAGAGAGGTGACTGATCCAAATTAATATCCAAGTGACTTGATCTTCGGTGTGATACACACAGTTAGCAGAGTCCAGAGAAAAAACAATACGGTAATCCAAAGAGTAAATCCAACAATAAAAAATAGGTGAGAACAGTATAACAAAAAACGGGATCTCTTCGGTGTTTCACAAACACACAAAAAACTGGTGATCCAAAAAGACTGTTTCAAAAACTCACCAAAGTGCAACGCGTAAAGCGGGCAGATAAACGAGGCGTAGCTTCGTACGGGGAATCAGGTTCTCCAAGGGATACTTCACGAGAGTCCTGGAGAGCAACAGACAGCGAACGGGAAAGAAAGGCAGATGCAGGGAATATTCAAAACGATCCAACCTCGATATTAGGGGGAAAAGAGTATATAAAGCCCTCTGGGGCGCTGATTAGAACACACATCAGGTGCGTGATGGTAATTGATACTTGACTTAGAAGTGTGCGTTCGGCCATGGACCAATCATCACAGAATCCTCACAGAAACCTTAAAGGAACGGAGCGTGGCTGGGAATGCAATTAATCAACAAAGTACCTTAAAGGAACGGAGCGTGTGGGTGGGGAGCGGACAAAACCTCACAGATGGGGCATACCCTCATCTGTTAATTATTCTCATTATCTTTATATTCAGATCTAATTTGATTGCCTATATTTATGTCTTTATACTATTACCCTGCCCATACCTGTACCTACCCTCCCCCCTCCCCCATGCTGCTATGACGCCCGAAGGAATATCTTATCTTATCTCTCAACTCTCAACAGAAGGTGAGTTCACCTGGTGTTCCTACATTTACGCAACATGAATGTGTTAATATGACATTATTATTATTTCACAAGCAAGATTCAAGATGATTTATTGTGATGTGATTGTGCACAGTTAAACAGACCAATGAAAAACTTACTTTGCTAGTCCACCCTTCACACAACATCACCCAGATCACACAATACTTAACTAGCATGAACAATTTAAAATACAAGCGAATGCTAAATGCAAAAAATAAGGAGATCTTATATCGTATATACAAGACATGAGTGAGAAAATTAACATTCATAATACATTCATACTGTAGACAAGTAATGAAGGTGTTCTGAATGTCCAGTTAATCGGTGTCCACTACTGTATTATTGTGGATGAAAAGCATGGCAACGAGACAGGTGCAGGCCCTGTCCAGCATCGCCTTAAGCTCAAAGCACTCTGGTAATGATGCGCTATACTTCAGCCTTGATAGTGGCACAGAGAGACGGGGGGAGGGGGGGGGGCATGAAAACAAACACTCTACAGGATGATAGACAGTCGCATGCTCCTAGGCCTAGAACACCTGGGAAGAGACCTGGTATAGTATGAAGAGGATCAGGGGTTTAAGGGGCCCTCATGCTGCAAGATGTCAATGTTATGACAGGCCCCATGAAGTCAAAATATATCTCTACGTTCTTTAATTTATCACATAATGTCCTTCACTGATCGTCACTCATACACCAGTTATCTGTCCCAACAATGACAAACAAGGTCATCCTGCACACGGGGGCATGTACTAATTTAGCATTCGGTGAAATGCTTTCTAGAATAACCTTTACAGCACTGTGTAACTGAGCAGCACTCTGCCTCTTCAACTAAATGTTCAATGTTAGCTTGCTATGTTGCATAACGTGGCTAAAGGACGTCGGTAACATTACCTTGCAAGCGAATGGTTCGCCTATAATGCACATTCAGGGCTATTCGCTACTGTAAACGCCAATCAATATCCATAAGTCCCTCCCTAGCTTCCTATCTTCACAGGAAATGCATACATTAGTATTAGTTGAATCAAATAGCGTTCTGCTAGTGGTTTCATGGCGTCTTTAATGTCCTCTTTAGATCACGGTGCTCCAGAAAGCTATCACGGGTTATAATGTGGAAACGTGAACCGTAAATGGAGCCGTGCGGCGATGAGAGTCATTAGGTCCTCCCGGCTCAGAGCACTCACGTCAGCGCTCAGCCGTCCTCGCTCCCTTTGTCTGAACCAACGAAAGCTAACATTTTAGACGCTTTCTGTCGCATGCCGGCCGGGCATTAATAAAGTAACGTGGTGAAACTAGGAGGACGCCGTTCTTATGCGCTTTTGTCTATTTGTGTCGTACGAACTGACTCAAACTGTATCTGGTGAAAGTCCTGTCGTGTTCGCATTATCCATCCCAAGAGAATGAGCTACCGCGTGCATTTATTATTCTGGACTGAGTGCTGCACTCTCCGCGTAATGAGCCGTGAAGAAGGAACGCAGGATGCAAGACTCCTCTTCAACTCTTAAATTGTCTGGATGTTTCAGACGAGATGTCCTTCTTCAGCGTATGATTCAACCGGTTATCGTGTCAAACCTTCTGAGTGCCTGCAGGCGGTCATGATTAACACGCCCAATAGAGAGGGCTATATTGGTAACCTGAATAATGAAAATATGATCTTGTTCACTAAATAGACTGCGTTTATACAGTTAATAGTTTTTAATCCAAAGCTCTTTACAACGTATGCCTCAGATTCACTGACGGAGGTGACCGTGCGATCTGCCAACCTGCTCACCGGGAGCAGTTAGGGGTTAAGTGTCTTGCTCAAGGAACCGGAACCGGAACCAAACATTCTGTTTACCAGACAACCGCTCTACCTCCTGAGCCACTGTCACCACTGTCTCTAATATCTTAAAGTATAAGGGTAGCTTCAACTTCATCATCACATACACAGTCTCCTACAGTACAGGGGGGGCGACAGTGGCTGAGGAGGTAGAGCGGGCGTCTCGTATTCGTAAGGCTCCCGGTTCGATCCCCGCTCCTCCCGGGCAGCGTGTCGAAGTGTCCTCGAGCAAGACACCTAACCCCTAATTGCTCCCGATGAGCAGGTCGGCACCTTGCATGGTTGCCTCCACTGTCAATGTGTGAATGTCTGAGTGAATGGGTGATAAAAGCGCTATATAAATGCACCATTTACACAAAACCAGGGAATCTCTATATCTCAGGTCTGCTTTGCACTCTGTCTGCTTGGCTGGCAATGATAGATCCCACGCCTGATAAGTTTGCCCACCGCTGCCATACAGTATAGCCGGTGGCTGTCTTTGAGAAAGCCAGTTTCTTTAGTTTATTGCCATTCAGCCGTTGGTCTGTTTGAGTGAGTCTTGGCGCGACATTTGATTGGGAAAAATGTATTGGTTTGAAGGGAACATGACAGCACTCTGATTGTTTGACACGTCATTGTCTGCGTTGTTCGCTGAAGATGGAGAAACACCTGCGCAACAATGAAACCGTTACATTGGAGGTTTGTATAATCTGTCAAAAATACAGATGCCGTGGATTTGAAAAAATGCAGTGTGTTTAGACTTGTGTTTTTGATAATAAAGCACACATGAATGACATAAGTTTGCCATGCTGAGAGAAGATGGTGATGTTGATGGTGATGGTGATGTCTACTTTTGAAACTACTACCCATTAGAATGATATCTAATCATGGCACAATATGACAAGTGAAACCTATAAGAAAGACACATTAAACCATGAAGTAAAGCACTTTAAAACATGTACCTCCTGCTCTTACCAATGTAGAGATAGATGTTAATCCAGGTGAAAAGCAGACAAGAAAAAAAAAAGCTCTTTTAAGCATTTTGCACACACATCCCCATCATTAATTGGTGTAACGATCCATGACATAATGCCTGCGCTCTTGTGTGAAGACTTTGTAATTATAGTTTTTTTTTTTTTGGTCCACTTTTTCTCCCATTTTCTATATTTTCTCCCATCCCAATTTCGTATCATCCAATTCAACCCTCCCCTGTCACGAACGCTGTTTCTTGCCTCCCACAAGCCGACTGCAATGTGGACTAAGTCATACATAGCACAAGTCCCCTCCGGTACTTGAGGTAACAGCAGTCGCATCTTTTCACCTGCGCAGCTCGATCTCTCAGTGGCGAGGAGTACTGCGTGGGAGGCTCACGCTGCCCCCGACACTTCCTGATTCCACTGCGCAGGCGCACCAACCGACCTGTAGGAGTCGCTGTCCACAGCGCCCGATCCCCACCCATCAGTTTCCCACCCCCTAATACGGCCAATGTGTATTAGTACGGACGACCAGCTAAACTGAAAGCAAATGTGGAGCACTGGGCTCGAACAGGCTAGCCCAGCGTCTCCATATTTCATGGCGAGCGCCTTGCCCACTACGCCACGTGGCCGCCGTAATTATAGTTTTTATGTGTATCAATTTATTCCTCACATTGCAGGGTTTCAGGACACCAGGGAGCCTGATATCCATTTAAACAGCCAGATCTCACTTAAAGGAATACGGCAACATTTTGGGAAATTAGCTTATCGTCGGTTAGCCTAGGCATTGTCCAACTAACACCGCTAACCGGCACTGTCCGCTTCTATTCATTGTGCTAAGCTAGGCTAATGTGCAGCCAGATAGCTTTCTACTGAATGCACAGAGAGGAAACTGGTATCTATCTTCTTGTCTCTCTCTCGCGACAAGACGATAAGCTAATTTCCCAACATTTTGGCATGTTCCTTTAAGATATGTAAGTAAAGTGCTTATCAACCACAGGAAAAAGGTACATAATGTACGTACGTTATATATATTAACTTTATTTTTTTAACAGCGTAAAACAGTACAACTGGTAGCCAAACTAACCACTAGACCACCCACTAGGCCACCCACCCTGATAGAAACACAGAAATACTATCATAATGGTTTGTTCACAATTCTAAGTGAGATCTGGCTGCTTAAGACTATCGAGACACACTTTTCTGATAACCTCACCCTAAAACTAACCCTAACCTTAACCACACTGTTACCTTAAACTATCCATAACCCCAACCCTAACCATAACAACACTGTTAAACTAACCATAACCCTAACCACACTGTTACCTTAAACTAACCATAACCCCAACCCTAACCTTAACCACACTGTTACCTTAAACTAACCCTAACCTTAACCACACTGCTACCTTAAACTAACCCTAACCTTAACCACACTGTTACCTTAAACTAACCATAACCTTAACCCTAACCTTAACCACACTGTTACCTTGAACTAACCATAACCTTAACCACACTGTTACCTTAAACTAACCATAACCTTAACCACACTGTTACCTTAAACTAACCATAACCCTAACCACTGTTACCTTAAACTAACCATAACCCCAACCCTAACCATAACCACACTGTTACCTTAAACTAACCATAACCTTAGCCCTAACCTTAACCACACTTTTACCTTGAACTAACCATAACCTTAACCACACTGTTACCTTAAACTAACCATAACCCTAACCCTAACCTTCTATTTTAACGTTAAAATGAACCATAATGATAGTATTGTTAGTATCAGGGTGGGTGGCTTGGTCTAGTGGTGAGAACACCCCCCCCCCCTTCCCACAAGCATTGTTACTGTAGTTTCGACTTTCTAAACAATTATGTATGGATATACCATAACATACATTATGTACCCTTTGTCCTGTGGTCGAGATTAGTACTTTATTATTTTCTTATTAAAAAACAGTTTTTGGACACACACAGGTTTTCACTTTCACAACTGCATGGTTATTTTTCATATAGCTTTGCGCTCTGCTCTATTGGAACTATCCCTTTAATTATATGCTATCATGAAAACTTTCAACCACGTGTACGCACCCACCTGCTTGACCACTCCCACATCCGCTCATATATAAGCGGGGTCATGGCCATACTACCAGCTCCTTCCCTACTTTCACCACTGTGAAGTCCGTGTATAGCACCGCTTCAAGTTTAGTGCTAAAAGTAGTTAGTTGGTAAAAGGAGCTGCGTTGACATTGTGCTTTTGTTTTCTCTCTCTCGCAAATTTTCGGGAAAAGAAAAGGATAATGTCTTCACCACCGGAGAGCTTAGGCGATTATCGTTCTGACCTCCACCAGCGCTTCACAGTCGCGGCTTCCTCTGTGCGTTGTGGGGCGTTCCTGGCTCCACGGTTGTGGCAGGCAGGTGCGCCTCAGCAGCGTCCGGAGGAGAGTGCGCGTCGCAGAGGGACCGTCAAGCTCCCATCTCCTGTGAGGTGGCCGAGTTCCGGTTCTGGTTCCCCCGCCGGAGGGCAGTCAGCCGGTAGGCTGGCAGTCCCTCTGGTGGCCGGGGATTTTGCGACGCAGGCTCTTCGCCTTTGCTCGTTCTTGTCATACGGCGATGAGCAGCGGGGGCGGACAGCTTAGAGGCTGTGTTGAGCTGGCACCGAGCGGGGATTCCCTCGCCTACTCTCCATCACGTCCGATGGAAACTGAGGATTACATGGAGGGCATTCTTGTTCGAAGCTCCGGTGGAGACAGAGCACTCTCCCCCTCGGGGAGTGGCAGAGGGTGCTGTGTCTTCCTGGAGAGCCTCGTACTCCGGGACTGGGTTAAAGTCTCCACCCCCAAGACGAGATGCCCTGCTATCAGCCGCACCGGATGTTGGCTCCCACTTATCCTATGGAGACAGTGAGTGTAGCCTCCCAAACGCGAGGGATGAGAGCGAAGTGGAAGAAGGTGTGCAAAGGGAGTTGCGCGCCTTGTTCCCCGAGTTCATGACGGCAGCCGCCCGTGCCAACGGTGTGCCGCTGCCGACGCCACTGCCGGCACCTGTTCCCGATGACATGATAGGTAATCTCTGGCAACGCCGTCCTGTGAGGGAGGCGGGCGTTGTCTGCCCATTCTTCCCATCAATGGAGGCTTACGTGGCACAGGGACAGGTAATTCCCTGTATCGTCGGCCTTACCTCCACCTACGTGCCTTTCACGCGGGTGGTGAGTTTGGTCCAGGGGTTGAAGGAAGGGGTGCCTCGATTTGATAGCCCGATGGCATCCATTATTTGCCCCGAGATGGTGTGGGAGCCGTTAAAAAGCAGTTGGCTATGTGGAGTGACCAGATATTCATTGCCTCGACCCAGAGCCTGGCTGCGACCTCCAACATCGCTCAGCTGGTGGGGTGGTACTGGACGACCACCAGAAGTACCTCCACGCCCAGGCGACGGGAGCCATCCTGCATCTCTCGCGGCTACAGGCGATAGCCAAGGCCAGATTAAGACTTCAGAGGCCCCTGGGGCAGATTCTTGTGGAGGCCCCCCCACACACACATACACGTGCACGCACGCACATTGGCGTTTTTATATGTCACTTTAAAAAATATATAGAATATTTAGAAGTGGTGGGCTCTGAGGGCCAAGCTAAAAGGACTTTGATCACCCCTGCCCACTTTGACAACCTAGGATGGCTTAGAGTAGACGACAGAGTACAGCAACTTGCAATGGGCCTGGTCTACAAGATACACTACACGACCAAGGTACCCATGTACATGTCAAAATACTTCCCAAAGGTCAGTGAATACCACAATCACAACACCAGAGGGAGCTCCACAAATCATGTTAAACCCAGATTCGGCTCAAACAAGGGACTAAACACGTTTCGCAATTATGCCACATCAATGTGGAACGCC
This sequence comes from Notolepis coatsorum, assembly GCF_963971535.1. NCBI lineage: Eukaryota > Metazoa > Chordata > Actinopteri > Aulopiformes > Paralepididae > Notolepis > Notolepis coatsorum. The sequence goes on from NC_140167.1 coordinate 165,346,663, forward strand.
CTACCCAAAGCTGTAAAGGAATGTGAATCACTACCCACTTTCAAAAACACTCTCAAAGGACACCTACGGGAGACTGCAATTCGAAACTGGCCCCTGTAAATGTCCTAACACAACCCCCTCCAATAAGGTAAATGACCAAGTATGGTTTTGTCAATATTCCAATGTACAGTTTTGCTTGTACAGTTGTACAGTGTCCCCCACCCACCCATCCACCCCTCCCACCCACCAAACCACCTCCAATGTACAGTCCCCCCCACCCCTCCAATCCCACCCCACCTACCCAACCTCCTCCAATGTACAGTTTCTACGTCAAATGTATATACTCTCTTTTCTGGACTCTTTTCGTATCACAAACAGTACTGTATTTGCAAATCTGGTATGTCATAAATGTATAGATGTAGCAGTACTGTCTATCTGTATGTCATGTATGTCATATGTGTTATGATGAATTGAAAATGGGGGACCCTGATGTAAACAAGACGAAAGTCTTTCTCTGGTCTGCATCCCCTTAACAATTATTGAGCTGTACTGTACTGTACTGTACTGTACCCATTCTACAATCTGTTAATAAAGTTTTCAATCAATCAATCAAGAAGAGAAAAGAAACACATCATGTTTAGATGGGGGGATGGCGCCATCCTCAAGAAGAAAAAAAACATGCACACACTTTGGAGACTAGAATATAATATTAGAATAGTAAGCTTACTTTTACGTGAATGTCAATTTTAATTATAATTAGGGAAGGGAGGGGGTTGAAATGTGTTTTTGTCCTGTGTTACTGTCTGTCTGTGAATGCATGAATTAATGAAAATTGTATTTAACAGATTGCAGAATGGGTACAAATAATACAGTACGGCTCAATACACACAATTGTTAAGGGGATGCAGACCAGAGAAAGACGTTTGTCTTGTTTACATCAGGGTCCACCATTTTCAATTCATAGTGACATGTATGACATGCACAACATATATGACATCATGACATTTATGGCATAGGGACATACATGACATACAGGTATATAGTACTGTTACATTTGTGACATATATGATATGCAAATATACAGTACTGTTACCCATAGATCCTGACAGAGTATATACATATGATGGGGAGGGGACTGTACATTAGGAGGGGGTGGGTGGGTGGGAGAGAAATATACATACGGTGGGGAGAGAATATATACATTACATACGGTGGGGAGGGGACTGTCTATTAGGTGGGGGTGGGGCTGTATGTATGTATGTATGTATGTATGTATGTATGTATGTATGTATGTATGTATGTATGTATGTATGTATGTATGTATGTATGTATGTATGTATGTATGTATGTATGTATGTATGTATGTATGTATGTATGTATGTATAAAAGAAAAAAAATACAATAGAAATATTGACTGACGTTTCTTAGGCGACTCTTTCGAAGTTGGTTAAGGTTAGAGTATGGAATCAGGGCTGGTGTTCTATCGCCCTGCTCTAAGACAAACTCTAACCTTAACCAACTTCGAAAGAGTGCCTAAGCTTAACCGGTGAAAGAAAGAGGCATCACGCGATTGGCGCTACCAGAAACGTCAGTGGCCAATCAGAGCGCAGAACGCGAATGCAGAACTGGAAATCCGTTGGTAAAAGTATTCAGGCGTCGGGGCTGGGATGTGGAGATGCAAGTTTTGATTTTTTATTGCTGTTTTTACCTCAAACGGAAAACCTCCAACTCTTATGAAGAGGGGAAAAAATACTCAAGATTAGCCACTTGCAGACGGCAGGGTGTGACGTACTGTATATTTTAGTTGATGAAATATTTTTGTTGACTAAATATTTTAGTTGATGAAATATGTTTTCATTTCAGTATGACATCGATCTCCAAAATAAGAAAAAAAATAAAAATAAAATGTGGGGCCTCTAGTGACGAGGGGCCTCCAAAAATAAATAAAATAAAAGTAAAAAAAAATATTATACTAATTTGGGGCCTCTTGTGACGAGGGGCCTCCAAAAGGCCTCTAGTGACGAGGGGCCTTAAAAAAAAAAAAAAATTAAAGTAAAAAAAAAAAAAAAAAATTAAAATTTTTGAGGCCCCTCATCACTAGAGGCCCACGGGCCGCGGCCCGGACGGCCCGGTCGTTAATACGGCCCTGGCGATAGCTGCGGGGAAACAGCGTGCCCTGGCCACTCTGATCCAGCGCCACCTGTGGCTGGAGCAGGCGGCGGTGACGGATCAACAGAGGATCCCCCTCCTCATGGCCCCCCCTCTCCCACGCTGGGCTCTTTGGCTCAGCGATGCAGGAGATGATGTCAGCCTGCAGGGACATGGAGGAGCAGCGGTCCGTCCTCCAACCCCACTTCCCCTGGCCCGACACCACCTCGACCGGAGGCGTGAAGCGGAGGCAACGCCGGAGCAGGTCTTCGGCCGTCGCCACCACCACTGCTGGCCCTACCAGTAAAAAGCCCAAGAGTGGAGGAGAAGAAGTCGCCACCACCGCTGCCACCAGTCATCCTGCGCCCGGGGGGAACGGTAGGGAACAACGTGGCCAGGCGGCTCCCCAGCACCATCCCTCCGGGCCAGCTGCCCGTGTGGGCAAACGGCACCCTGCCCTGCCCACCCCCCCCCAAATATGATTTTGTTTATTAAATAAAGGGTCCCTCTTGAAGAGGGACTATTTTTTTGTTAACAAAACGTGTGTTGATTCACTGTATTTTGGGGGATACGACATGTGCAATTTTAGACCCACAGCTAAGAATGCTGGGGTTGCGTTCTTGCTTGGAGAGTTTGTGCAGTTTTCTCTGAAAATTTACGTTGGTCGCTATTGTGTATAACTTAGCAAGGCCTGTAGTTCTAGCATAGCCAAGGGCTTATGTCCTTCTCTCTACTTAAGACAGCATTCTTTCTTACGTGAGTAAAGGTGAACTTGGGGTTTTATTGTATGATGAGAGTTGTGTGTGTTTCATGTAATACGTTTAGGTAAACGTAGCATTGAGTCCACAACTGTTATGGGCGTTAGCTTACAGAGTTGTACATATGTAGCATATGAACCGAGGACCTTTTGAGTCCCTCTCTTTAGTCTGATATTTTTTGTTAGCTTAAGGGTAAAGATAAAAATAGCGGGTGGCAAGTTTTTCGCACATAAGCCAGAGCCGTGGGATAAAACCCGTTTTTTACACAAACAAGGTTATCGGCTGTGGCTGGCGTACATGATGTAAAGCTATTACCCTAGCAGGTATATGTGCTTTCATGTAGCGCGCTGTGCAACGTGTGTCACGGCTCTGCCTTTTTTTATTGCATTGTATCTGGGGTGAGGTGTTGAGAGGGGTGGACAAATCCCCCCCCCAGAGTTGTACATATGTAGCATATGAACCGAGGACCTTTTGAGTCCCTCTCTTTAGTCTGATATTTTTTCTTAGCTTAAGGGTAAAGATAAAAATGGTGGGTGGCAAGTTTTTCGCACATAAGCCAGAGCCGTGGGATAAAACCCGTTTTTTACACAAACAAGGTTATCGGCTGTGGCTGGCGTACATGATGTAAAGCTATTACCCTAGCAGGTATATGTGCTTTCATGTAGCGCGCTGTGCAACGTGTGTCACGGCTCTGCCTTTTTTTATTGCATCGTATCTGGGGTGAGGTGTTGAGAGGGGTGGACAAATAGACTAGGTTAGACTCGAGGGCTCACGTACATCTCTGGGGGGAGATGACGGAGTAGATCAAAACATTGGCAGGGGGGTCTCACGCCCGTTAGGTGGGCCACCGGGAGCAGTGCGTTCGCGTACTGACCATCTTGGTGGCGCCCTCTGTGATGTTTTGGATCGACACGCGTACCTACCCCCAGAGATGTTAGGTGGGTTGGTCCTTCTCAATTCGTTTTTCACCCCTCCCTCCCTGCTAAACCGGGGATGGAAGGGCGCTGTCGGGGAGGCTGTTTCTGTCAACTCCTCTATGCATCCCTGTGTAGGTCCCGGTCCTCCAGGCCCAGGTCGGGCCTCCCCCTCATTGACCTGTGACCTGAATTAACCCTTTTTAAACCTGAAACACTTGAACTGCATTGTATAGCCTGTGTATACGCGCAGTTATGTTTCGGGGTTTCTTAGTGGGTTAAGGGAGCAACCACTTTCTGTTAATAAACATAGGGGGGTGGTTGTCTCCCCGGTGTGCTGGTAGCAGAGTCGACTCTCTGGTTGAGCCCGGGTCAGACCCCGGCTGCCCGAGAGTATGCCCCCGCATCTTTCATGACGTCTGCCAATTGTGTCAAACTCTTTCTCTGAACCTTGACCCCGCGGGATTAATAAATTGGCAGGGTCAGGGTTCGTGGTGGAATCTGTTCACTGGCGGAGTTGGCTAACTCCGACTCCGCGAGGTTCGTGGCCCCATGAGATTGTGACATGGTGCACGGCATACCGAACACCCTTTCCGCCGGGATACTGTTCTTACAGTAAGCCCCTTAGGTGCCTGTCTAGTCTGCAGTGCTCCGGGCGCAGGTCGAGTTCTGCTCTTAAGACCTGTCGACCTGGATTGAGGGATCAACCTCCTTGGAGGGTTGTCTCCCCGGCGTGCCAGCTGGCCCCACGACATTGTGGGGGAGAAGCCTCCTTGGGAGCGCTTCGGGCCGGCGTGCCAGGGGGAGAGGGGCCTTCACCTATTTTAGGCCCTGTCCGATACGCTGGCGATGTGAGGGGTGGTGTCACCAGTGACCGATCCTCCCCGGTATTCTGATGGTTGTAGGGGACCTCAGCGGGTACATCTGTCGGGCTTTCCGCTCTGCTCCACTCTTGTGTTCCAATAGAGCAGAGCGCAAAGCTATACGAAAAATAACAAAGGTTATCCTATAACCCTAGTTATTTGAGTATAGCGAGCGCTCTGCTCCAACTCACTGAGGACCCCACGTGTCTTCCGTTTCGGTGGTGAAAGACTGGAGAAGGAGCTGGTAGTATGGCCATGACCCCGCTTATATATGAGCGGATGTGGGAGTGGTCAGGCAGGTGGGTGCGTACACGTGGTTGAACGTTTTCATGATAGCATATGATTAAAGGGATAGTTCCAATAGAGCAGAGCGCTCGCTATATTCAAATAAATAGGGTTATAGGATAACCTTCGTTTTACTGGGTGTCGTGTCTCGAGGTGCGGCCAGGATAACTGTCACTGTCACTCACCGTGTTCATGTCGATGCCGTTGGTGTAGGTCCAGGAGTGCTGGAAGTACTCCTCCAGGCGCTGCCTCAGCGGGTTGGGGATCTGGTGGAAGCGGATGAACTCCTTGACCCGGAGCATCTGAGCGTGGTAGCGCGCCGTCCCCGAGTACAACCTCTGGATGATGGCCGACACGTTCCCAAAGATACTGGCGTACATCAGGGCTGGAAGGCGGTGAGGGAACGGAACAGGAGGTGAGTCGCACATCAGACCATAGTGCAGGTAGGATAGGTAATGTAACCGAGGGGATTTTAACCTGAGATCCACAGGCGGCCGCACTAACCAGCTGAACTAAGCGGTCCGACCCGTTAGCAGGTGCTGGTTGACTGCGACCGACTCGTTACTAGTGTAGTATTATTTGGTAACCATAAATCCACATCCTGCCTGAAACTTGTGTTCATACAGATCTTATAGAAACAGTCAAAGTGTAACAGTTGGAAATCAAATATACTGGGAGCTACTGAGAATGACAAAAGAACATGTCTCCTTCAAGCAGCTGTTTACTAGGAGGAACTAGGTACAGGATTACAACAGAATCTGTTTATACAGGGTGTGGGGGAAGCAGATTGGAATGTGAGAAACAGTAGGTGGGTCAATAAGAACGGTTTACAATGGGTGTGGGTCAGCAGCTAAAACAATGAGATGACCACATCACATGAAGCCGTTATCTCATGCCCCGAGGCCTGGGGAACAGGCGGCCAGGTCAACTGGTCTGATTACTACATGTTGAGACAGATGCAGAGGAGGAGCGAAGCGTCATTATTTCAGTAACTCAAGTACACTTTCTATACTTAAATTAGCTTACAATGAACTGCAAATATTCCTGTGATGTTGTGGTAATAATCCTGAATCTAATGATATGAAATATGCAATGTTTATGATTAAGAATCACAGAGTTTGAAATTAAGCCACTTCTGAACTACATTGGAAAATACTCAAAGTGCTGAATACTAACTGTATAAAATACTCAAAGTGATTTAAGTTAAAAGAATATGATTAGGAAACTATATAAGTGGAATTAATGATAAAAGACTGTGATTCTGGTCAAGTATAAAGCTGTTTTGAGTTTAAAATGGTAGCTATGTGTTCATCTGGTTATCCCCGATTCAAAAATATACATCTTGAATTGTAAAACAAAACTATAAAGTAAATTTAGACAGTAAAGCTATTCTTTGATTGGAAACAAAGGAGAACAGCTATTGGGCTCCAAAGGACAGCCCTTAGTTCAAATTCAAACTTAGAGAGCCCGTGATTGGAGGAAAACATCTTCTTGACGTCACTCCTGTGACATCACGCAGACACTCCAGGCTGATTGATAAAAAGGGGGGTGCTGTGACTGTGAAGGAAACACAGAAACGGAACAGACACAAGAACACACCGCACCTTCACACAGAGGACGGCGCGAGCAGAGGAGAACACGGAGACGGAGAAGAAGCTTTTGGAACGAGAACACTGTCTTTGTTATCAACAGAGAACAAAGACAACTCAACAACTACCATTCTTTAATCTACTTTCTTAGTCTAGTTTGGATCACAGACGGCATAGTGTCTAGTGATCCGACTATAGCGTTCTTTATTTTAATTGAACCAGAATCATTGTTTACTTGTTACTTTGAATTAAAAACAGATGCTGATACAACTTCTCCTTTTCATTCTCCTGTTCCTCCGCCGTGAAGCAAGGCCAGCTTTCTGGTCTTTGAAAGTAGTACAAGGGAAGTAGGACGGACAATCACAACGCAGAGGGAAACAGCTGGTTCTGTATAACAGAACCATTCACCCTTGTAACTTCACTAGTAATATTAAATTAGGGCTGGGACTTTATCGCATTAATTTCGATTAATTAACTACAGAAAGAATTCAAAGTAAAAAAATTGATGCATTTAATTGCATGATGATTTTTCTTTATTGTGTAAGAATGTTACCTTTCAAAGGAGACCAGACTCATGCATGTGCTATAAGTATAAAGTATAATAAATCGCAAATTAATTTTTTTCTTAGTCTGGTTTGTTCACTGTTCTGGAATGTACTTGAAAGTACTGCATTTTACTTTTACCTCGAAAGTGCTTGAGTTTACAAAAGGTCCTTTGTGCAATATATATATTATTCCTAAAATTGCTGCACTTTGTTAAATACAGGATTTTGCTGCTTAAACGTATGTATAATGTATATTCATTGATTCACATTCAGATAAGAAATCGTCTACATTTACATTTAGTCTGCAGGAAGGGTACAATTCTTTCAGCTGAGTAACAATGTTCATCAAACAGTGTTGAGACGTGGGTGCTGCAGTGTTGAGTGCATAGTAGTAGAGACATGTTAGTATAGTAGGTAGTAGTAAAGACATAGTAATATAGACGAGGAAGATTCATTAGTGGAGGTAGAGTCTGGGTGAGGCTGGGCCGCATCAAATATTCCACAAAAAAAGGGTTTCAAGTATTCAAAAAAAAAGTACAACTGATCCAATCTTCTCAATCTTTAGCAATAACATTTCAGAACATGAACAGTTCTTCAGAACATGAACGGTTCTTCAGAACATAGGCTTCTCAGTGGTGTCAGTGGACTCATCCATGCAGCTATGGAAATGCACTGTGCATTTTTTTATTCTATCACAAAGCTGTTTAATCAAATCACCAGCCAGTATTTCAGTTATTCTGGTTGCTGTGCGATCTGAGGGGGATTTGCTTTTGTTTGCCTTCAAACATGGTCTCCGTCACTTCAGTCATACATTATTTTATTATGTATGCATCAGAGAGAATGGCTTCTTGTGTTTAGCCAACACCCATGCCACTGAGTGAGGACTTGGGTGTAGGGCTGGGCGATATGGCCTAAATATGATATCACGATATTTTCTGACCTTTCGGCGATACACGATACACATCACAATGTTTTTCTTTTTCCCCCCAAACAATTCATTATGAGGCTTACCAAGACAGTATTTGAGTTTGCAAGCTAACATTAAAGACAAAATAAAATACCCATGCATTTAGCATTTTTATATTATATATTAGATTTAGATTATTGGATTATTAGATTATATATTGCATATATTTAGCAATGAGATATTATATGATTTAGATATGAAATATGATTAATTGAAAATGGGGGACCCTGATGTAAACAAGACGAAAGTCTTTCTCTGGTCTGCATCCCCTTAACAATTGTATGTATTGAGCTGTACTGTACCCATTCTGCAATATGTTAATAAAGTTTTAAATCAATCAATCAATCAATCAATAAATAGCATTTTAGCATTTTTATGAAACTACTGTATTGAGGAATTGAAAATGGAGGACCCTTATGTAAAAAAGCCGAAAGTCTTTTTTTGGTCTTCATCCTCCAGTCAGTCCACTGTTGTTGTATTGAGCTGTACTGTATTGTACCCATTCTGCAATCGTTAATAACGTTTTCATACATTCAATCGTTCAGCCGGCAACAGAATAATTTTGATTGACAGTCGAGTCTGCCAATTACGTCACAACGCTTGCACCCGCCCTGCTGTTCTTAGCACCAATCGGCAAGCGTTATGCGTTTTTTACTTTCTGCTCTGTCCGCCATTGATTTTGACGAGAGCTCAGCTCAACGACAACAACAACAGCTCCCCGCGGCCGACGAGTGATTACCAGCGCACCGCAGCATGACTAAACGATAATGATTTTACTGCAACGATTGTTATAATAAAAGCCTTTCCTGTTATGGTTTGTAACCGACCCCAATCGCACAACACAAGACAGGTATGAGAGTAAGCCAAGAACTGGGCATTTATTGAAACACACAGAAAACGGCACTGTCCCTTTAAGGGAGAACACAAATTACTGGATAACAAGAATGGGAAAAGGTACAGTGCCTTTAAGAGGCGAGCTGGCTAAGGGGAAGGCTAAGGGAAGGCTAACGGAAACAGGGCCGGGGCAAGGGACAAGGCAGGAACAGGGAGGACTAGGAGGACTGGACAGGGAGGACTAGGAGGACTAGAGAGGGGAAACAGGGACAGAGGCCCGCGGAGGCGGGCTGGGGACAGGGAGGACTAGGAGGAAACAGGGTAAAGCCTTGGAACAGGGCGAGGGCTGGAGCTGCTTAAAGGGACAGAGAAAACAGACAAAGCCTGGGATACAAGCATTAATGAATGTTGCTGCTCTGCAGCTTCTCCCGGGATGGATTGTCTGGGGAAGCAGAAGGTGACGTCAGAGCCGCTCTGCAGATTTCTCTCGGCAGATCTCCGAGGTGGTAAACGGGACCGAGAGGAAGAGAGGGAGCGGGTTAGCTCAGAGTACAGTTGGGAACAGAGCAGGTGACAGGAGAAGTGACATGTCCCAAAAACAGAGTAATCCAAGTGACTGAATCTTCTGTGTAAATAAACACTGTGAGCGAAGTCCCAAATACAAATCCAAGAGATTACATCTTCGGTGTGTATACACACAGTGAGCGATGTTAAGGCCAAATACAATCCCAATGAATAATCCAAAAAGCTGACGCTGGGTGAGTGACAGTCTGACAAAAAGCAGGATATCTTCAGTGTCTTTAAACACACGAAAAACGAATAGGATCCAAGACAGTCATAAAAACTCACCCAGGCGCTGTGCGTAAAGAGGGCAGGATCAAAAGGGCGAGCGCGTCGCCACGGGGAACGGGGTGTCCAAGCGGAGGTCTGAGTGGTGCGCGACTGCTTGGAGTACGCGCCGGTACGGAGGGCGCATCTGGCGCGGAGGTCTGAGTGGTGCGCGTCTGCTTGGAGTACGCGCCGGTACGGAGGACGCATCTGGAGTGCGTCTGAATGCGCGTCTGGAGTGAAGAGCGCGTCTGCGCGGAAGAGCGCGCCGGCTCGGAGAGACGCATCCTCCCGTAGAGTATTAGGAAGCGATGCGCGTCTGGAGTGAAGAGCGCGTCTGCTGCGCGGAGGTCTGGATGCGCGTCTGCGCGGAAGAGCGCGCCGGCTCGGAGAGACGCATCCTCCCGTAGAGTATTAGGAAGCGATGCGCGTCTGGAGTGAAGAGCGCGTCTGCTGCGCGGAGGTCTGGATGCGCGTCTGGGCGTCTACTGCGCGGAGGTCTGAATGCGCGTCTGGGCGTCTGCTGCGCGGAGGTCTGGATGCGCGTCTGGACGTCTGCTGCGCGGAGGTCTGAAGTGGAACACTGGAATACCTCCCGTGGAAGTTTAGAGAGCGCAGTCCAGTGTCTCCTTCAGGCAAACGGAGACAGGAGGCGAAGGCTAGAGTGCATCTCACACCGGAGATGAAAGCAGCATAACAGACAGAGAACCTCCCGAAGGAGTCTTGGTGATAGAGATATGATACGGAATGATACGGGATGATACGGGATGATACGGGATGATACGGGATGATACGGGACGACCCGACAGGAACTGAGGGGAGAGCGAGGTACTTAAAGCCCACAGGGGAACTAATTAGAATGCACATCAGGTGCGTGAAGGTAATTGATACTTGAAACTAGAAGTGTGTGTTCGGCACCAGACCAATCAAACACATAATGACAGGTAGTCCAAGGGTGTGGTTGCTGAAGAGCAAACGAACGCGAGGGTGGGGGCTAGTGAGGTGAGGAGAATGCAATTGATTAACAGAAAACTAAAGGAACAGAGCGAGTAGGCTTAAAGGAACAGAGCGAGTAGGCTTAAAGGAACAGAGCGAGTAGGTGAGCAGCGGACAAAACCTCACAGTACCCCCCCCTCCACGGGAGCCACCCGGCGACCCAAAAATACAGACAGAGTGGCAGGGGACAAAACAAGGCAACAAACAAAAAGTACCGGGCCATGCTAGCAGGGGAAGCCACAACAAAAGTGGGGCTAGCAAAAGAACAGGGTAGCTGAGGGGTAACCAGGGTAGCAGAGGGGTAACTAGAGGAGCTGAGGGGTAACTAGAGGAGCTGAGGGGTAACCAGAGGAGCTGAGGGGTAACCATGGTAGCTGAGGGGCAAACTAGAGGAGCTGAGGGGGAACTAGAGGAGCACCGGGAAGGGGCTAGCAGAGGGAAAGGGTAGCTGCCAGGGCACAGATAGCTACAGGGCCTATGCTAGCCGTACTGCTACATTGACAAAGAGGCTGCGCTAGCTGCCGGAGCTAGGCTAGCAGACAGGGCTGGAACAGGGGCACCGGAGAGGGGAACAGGGAAGGGGCTAGCAGAGGGAAAGGGTAGCTGCCAGGGCACTGATAGCTACAGGGCCTATGCTAGCTGTACTGCTACATTAACATAGAGGCTGCGCTAGCTGCCGGAGCTAGGCTAGCAGACAGGGCTGGAACAGGGGCACTGGAGAGGGGAACAGGGAAGGGGCCAGCAGAGGGAAAGGGTAGCTGCCAGGGCACTGATAGCTACAGGGCCTATGCTAGCAGTACTGCTACATTAACATAGAGGCTGCGCTAGCTGCCGGAGCTAGGCTGGCAGACAGGGCTGGACCAGCATGAGAGAACAAGCTAGCTGGAAGGACAGTCCTAGCTGTGGGGAACTGACCTTGCTAGCTGAAGGGGCAGTCCTAGCAGTGAGAGAAAACTGACCATGCTAGCTGAAGGGGCAGTCCTAGCAGTGGGAGCAAACTGACCTTGCTAGCTGAAAGGGCAGTCCTAGCAGTGGGAGAAAACTGACCTTGCTAGCTGAAAGGGCAGTCCTAGCAGTGGGAAAAACTGACCTTGCTAGCTGAAAGGGCAGTCCTAGCAGTGGGAGAAAACTGACCTTGCTAGCTGAAAAGGCAGTCCTAGCAGTGGGAAAAACTGACCTTGCTAGCTGAAAGGGCAGTCCTAGCAGTGGGAAAACTGACCTTGCTAGCTGAAAGGGCAGTCCTAGCAGTGGGAAAGCTACACAAAAAGTGGAGGCCATGCAGAGGGACCGGGTTAGCTGCCTGGGCATGGCTAGCTACAGGGCCTATGCTAGCTGCAAGGGCTGCATTAACATAGAGGCTGTGCTAGCAGCCGGGGCTAAGCTAGCAGACAGGGGCCATGCAGAGGGACTGGGTTAGCTGCCTGGGCATGGCTAGCTACAGGGCCTATGCCAGCAGCAAGGGCTGCATTAACATAGAAGCTGTGCTAGCAGCCGGGGCTAAGCTAGCAGACGGGGGCCATGCTGGTAATAGAGGCCTAACAAGCTGCAGGGGAGCTAACGAGGCTAACAGGGAAGCAAACAGGGGAGTCAACAGGCTAACAGGGGAGCTAACAGGGGAGCTAACAGGCTAACAGGGGAGCCAACAGGGCTAACAGGGAAGCTAACAGGGCTAACAAAAAAAAAGGTAAACTCAACATACACCGTCTGTGCTGGCTGGGGTCGTCGATTGGTCGGGTCGTACTGTTATGGTTTGTAACCGACCCCAATCGCACAACACAAGACAGGTATGAGAGTAAGCCAAGAACTGGGCATTTATTGAAACACACAGAAAACGGCACTGTCCCTTTAAGGGAGAACACAAATTACTGGATAACAAGAATGGGAAAAGGTACAGTGCCTTTAAGAGGCGAGCTGGCTAAGGGGAAGGCTAAGGGAAGGCTAACGGAAACAGGGCCGGGGCAAGGGACAAGGCAGGAACAGGGAGGACTAGGAGGACTGGACAGGGAGGACTAGGAGGACTAGAGAGGGGAAACAGGGACAGAGGCCCGTGGAGGCGGGCTGGGGACAGGGAGGACTAGGAGGAAACAGGGTAAAGCCTTGGAACAGGGCGAGGGCTGGAGCTGCTTAAAGGGACAGAGAAAACAGACAAAGCCTGGGATACAAGCATTAATGAATGTTGCTGCTCTGCAGCTTCTCCCGGGATGGATTGTTTGGGGAAGCAGACGGTGACGTCAGAGCCGCTCTGCAGATTTCTCTCGGCAGATCTCCGAGGTGGTAAACGGGACCGAGAGGAAGAGAGGGAGCGGGTTAGCTCAGAGTACAGTTGGGAACAGAGCAGGTGACAGGAGAAGTGACATGTCCCAAAAACAGAGTAATCCAAGTGACTGAATCTTCGGTGTATATACACACTGTGAGTAAACGTCCCAAACACAAATCCACGTGATAGAATCTTCGGTGTAAATAAACACTGTGAGCGAAGTCCCAAATACAAATCCAAGAGATTACATCTTCGGTGTGTATACACACAGTGAGCGATGTTAAGGCCAAATACAATCCCAATGAATAATCCAAAAAGCTGACGCTGGGTGAGTGACAGTCTGACAAAAAGCAGGATATCTTCAGTGTCTTTAAACACACGAAAAACGAATAGGATCCAAGACAGTCATAAAAACTCACCCAGGCGCTGTGCGTAAAGAGGGCAGGATCAAAAGGGCGAGCGCGTCGCCACGGGGAACGGGGTGTCCAAGCGGAGGTCTGAGTGGTGCGCGACTGCTTGGAGTACGCGCCGGTACGGAGGGCGCATCTGGCGCGGAGGTCTGAGTGGTGCGCGTCTGCTTGGAGTATGCGCCGGTACGGAGGACGCATCTGGAGTGCGTCTGAATGCGCGTCTGGAGTGAAGAGCGCGTCTGCGCGGAAGAGCGCGCCGGCTCGGAGAGACGCATCCTCCCGTAGAGTATTAGGAAGCGATGCGCGTCTGGAGTGAAGAGCGCGTCTGCTGCGCGGAGGTCTGGATGCGCGTCTGGGCGTCTGCTGCGTGGAGGTCTGAATGCGCGTCTGGGCGTCTGCTGCGCGGAGGTCTGGATGCGCGTCTGGACGTCTGCTGCGCGGAGGTCTGAAGTGGAACACTGGAATACCTCCCGTGGAAGTTTAGAGAGCGCAGTCCAGTGTCTCCTTCAGGCAAACGGAGACAGGAGGCGAAGGCTAGAGTGCATCTCACGCCGGAGATGAAAGCAGCATAACAGACAGAGAACCTCCCGAAGGAGTCTTGGTGATAGAGATATGATACGGAATGATACGGGATGATACGGGATGATACGGGATGATACGGGATGATACGGGACGACCCGACAGGAACTGAGGGGAGAGCGAGGTACTTAAAGCCCACAGGGGAACTAATTAGAATGCACATCAGGTGCGTGAAGGTAATTGATACTTGAAACTAGAAGTGTGTGTTCGGCACCAGACCAATCAAACACATAATGACAGGTAGTCCAAGGGTGTGGTTGCTGAAGAGCAAACAAACGCGAGGGTGGGGGCTAGTGATGTGAGGAGAATGCAATTGATTAACAGAAAACTAAAGGAACAGAGCGAGTAGGCTTAAAGGAACAGAGCGAGTAGGCTTAAAGGAACAGAGCGAGTAGGTGAGCAGCGGACAAAACCTCACACTTTCCATACATCTGTCTGATTGAAAACTTTATTAACAGACCGCAGAATGGGCACGCACAACTCAGCACGGGCTGAGATATGAACAGTAACGCTTGCTATCTATGTCATCATCGGACGTTGCTATGTTTGGGTAAATACGCTGATGTTATTGAACGTGTAACTATATAACGTTAATGCCACAAAACGAATGCCTTTGTTAATAATAAGCAGTGATGGGAATAACGGCGCTATAAGTAATGACGTTACTAACGGCATTAGTTTTTTCAGTAACGAGTAATCTAACGGATTACTCTTCCAATCTCAATAACGCCGTTGCCGTTACTGCAAATAAATGCGGCGCGTTACTATGAATGAACCTGTTTCTTTCATCAGACATATCTGCGCTGAGGGGCAATATGTTCTTCCTTGTTTAGTGCGCAAATTCTCCACTCATCTCTGCAAGCACTGCTCCACTGTCTCTGTCTGTCTACTCTGGTCCAATCACATTCAGCGTCCCGTCAGCGTCAGTCCCCCCACCCACAGTCTGCGAATCAGAGCAGAGTAGGGCGGGTCTTCACGGAATGCATGTTGTCTTTCAGCAGGGCCGAGTCAGAGCGAGTTGACAGCGCATCGACAGGTTGTCTAATCTGCAGGTACTGTAGCTAGTAACCTCATTCCCAGTTGTATCCCCGTGAGATAAATGTAGCTAGTAGCCTAGTTTCGCCAGCAGGCAGTTAGTAGAAATATGTGGCATGTTCAAAGAAAGTAAAAGAAAAGTCGACAGTGAAAATCGCTGCAATTCAATGGTGCATGGACTAAAGAATATGCGTGCATCCTCCCAGCACCAAGCAATTTGAAGCCACTATGAAACAAAACACAGTTATTTTGATGCAGCCTTTCCTCAGAATTCAGTGCTAAGAACCACAAAAATAAATGGAATGAAATCATATCAAGCTGCAAGCAGAATTATTGTTAAAAAAATGCACATGCATTTCCATAGCTGTGGATGAGTCCACTGACACCACTGAGAATGCTCAGTTGCTGGTGTTTGTGAGGTTTTAGTGAGTTTGTTTGTGAGAAGATTGGATCAGTTGTACTTTTTTTTGAATACTTTAAACCCTTTTTTTGTGGAATATTTGATGCGGCCCAGCCTCACCCAGACTCTACCTCCAGCGGCCCCCAGGTAAATTGAGTTTGAGACCCCTGGTTTAGAATGATTCGATTAGATTCTTATATCTGTATGTTGTGTATGTCATAAATGTCATGAATTGAAAATGGGGGACCCTGATGTAAACAAGACGAAAGTCTTTCTCTGATCTGCATCCCCTTAACAATTGTGTGTATTGAGCCGTACTGCTGTACCCATTCTGCAATCTGTTAATTAAAATGTTCAATCAATCAGTATATATTTGTTATTTATTTTTGGTATAGTGCTTAACAAGCATAATTTAATGTTGCCCAGTTGTGGCCTGTTGAGGGGCAATACATATCAAAAGTTCCAAAACATCTATTGTATTTGTATGATCCACTATATAAACATAGTAATTATAATATCTACATACATGGCATTTGATTGGAGGCTAGTCTCACTTTGTCCCACAGCAACATTAAAATAGTTTAGATTTGTGTATGTTGTTTATGTAAAAAAAAAATATTGAAAGTAACGCAATAGTTACTTTCTGAAGTAACTAGTTACTTTTATAATTTGTAACTGAGTAAGTAATTTAGTTACTTTTTGGAAGAAGTAACTAGTAACTGTAACTAGTTACTTTTTAAAAGTAACTTGCCCAACACTGATAATAAGTAGTAACTTTGATGCAGTAGTGTGTGTGTGGGGGCGGCGTTCAAAAGTTTGAACGGGTGTGGACCAGATTGACGCGACACAATCCTCTTGGGCAAAACATCACGATATCCACGATACATTAAAAAAGTGTATCGTTAATGTACCCGATATTTATATAATATCGTCATATCGCCCAGCCCTACTTGGGTGCTTTTTCTCGTTGTGACATAGATTTAACAATAATTCTGCTTGCAGCTTGATATGATGATTTCATTCCATTTATTTTTGTGGTTCTTAGCACTGAATTTTGAGGAAAGGTTGCATCAAAATAACTGTGTTTTGTTTCGTAGTGGCATTTCAAATTGACACTCTTCACAGGAGCTACCGTTTCTTGGCATACAGTATTAGTCACATTGGTTTGGTGCTGGGACTCAGGATGAACGCATATTTTTCAGTCCATTCACCTTTGAATTGCAGTCGACTTTTCTTTTACTGGCCATCTTTGAACATGCCATATTTTTCTGCTGGCTGCCTGCTGGCAAAACTAGGCTACTAGCTACATTTATCTTACAGAGATAAAACTGGGAACGAGGGTACTGTAGATGCGCTGTCAACTCTCTGCTCTGACTCGGACTGAAAGAGACGACACGCATTCCGTGAAGACCCGCCCTACTCTGCATCTGATTCGCAGACATGGAGGTCCCGAACGCATGGAAGTATTGATTGCGCCGTAACGAATCATTAAAAAAATATACCGTTAACTGGAATATGTTGTGCCTTTACACATATGTTGGATTATGTAATTGGTTTGTCATGACAAACTAATACAAAAATAGCAATAGTTTCTCCAGAACATGATTTATAGCCCCAAATGCATTATATTGATGATCAAATACAGTTTGGTAGCGATCGGTGCCAGATGAAAAATTTCAAATGGACGTGCTTCTAGAAGTTTCTACGTATCATCTGATGATGACCGGATGGGCGGGGGATCGTTTATAATTCCGTGGGCAACGTTATACCATTCATCTAATGTGGGTCAAATGTTCATCATAGCAGTTAGTGTCGAACACGGTAATACTACACGCTAAAAAACTCACCCCAGTCTCCGCGGGCTGTTGGGCGATCAGCGTGGGGTAGACAGTTTTCCATTATGGGATGTCGAAATACCCGGTCCATTTCCAGGTTGTATAATAGTATATACGTCCAAATAACGTTGTTTATTGAGTTAGGGCGAGCGATCTATTATCGAGTGTTTCAAGATGGAGTCGCGGGAGCTATAGAGAGTGGCCGGAAGTAATATGGGTGATCACCACTTCATCCACATGACTTCCTGTTTGGCGCTTCTGCCGATCGGCCACCAGATGGCGCTCTTGAACCGCTAGAGGGTTGAGAGGAGGCCAGCACTGTGTCTCAGGGCTGCGGAGGAAAAATATGATTTCGATCACAGATTTTTGAAATATTGATATTAAAGACGAGTTAGGGCGTCCTCGGCAACTTTAGCATGGCTAGGAAAGACGCCTAAACACGTTTTCGGCACTTAAAGTGTTAACGGTATATTTTTTTAATGATTCGTTACGGCGCAATCAATACTTCCATGCGTTCGGGACCTCCATGTTTTGGGGGTATTCATCAGAAAAATCGGATCCGGGATTCGGCTCCCATCAGTCAGGCAAGAACTGCGGGTTTTCAGCCTCTCTCCTCTCTCCTGGAGCTTAAGGGGGAGCCGCGCTCAGCCAATCAGAGAAACGCGGAAGGCGCTCGGCCAATCAGAGAAACGCGGAAGGGCAAGTTGGTTGCCTAAAGTGTTCACGCTGACGGGACGCTGAATGTGATTGGACCAGAGCAGAGTACACAGACACAGACAGTGGCAGTGCAGCCGGACATGCAGAGCACTGCTTGCAGAGGAGATAGCGAGGATGCATTTGCCTTCCACTTTACTTGGTATCACTCCGGAATCACGTTTCAACCAAGTCACTAACATAACGTTGCTGTCATGAGCCTGCGCTATGGTAGCCTACAAGTGATAAAATAAATAAAACTTCCAACTCGCGCAACGACTCGGCAAAAAGTTCCGTGCGGGCCGCACTAACACTAAACTTTGATGTCAAGTAAGGGGCCACAAAATATCATCCAGCGGGCCGCAATTGGCTTACCGCGAGTTTGAGACCCCTGGTCTAGACCCTTTAGACGGTGGCCTAAAGGTTAGAGAAGCGGGTTTGTGACCGGAAGGTCTCTGGTTCGATCCGCCGGACCGGCAGGAAAAATCTAGGCTGGGGAAGTGAATGAATAACTCTCTCCCATACCCTTAACACCAACCGCTGATTTGCCCTTGACCAAGGCACTAACCCCCCAACTGCTCCAGTGGAGTTGCTCAGTGGCCAACAGTGTCAGACTGTGGTTGTACTGGGCAGCTCCCAGGTGTGAATGGAACTGTGTGAATGTGAAGCAGGGCGTAGCTGAAAAAGAGCATCTGTGCTCAGCGAACCTACCCTGGGTAAATAAAGGTTAAATAAAATAAAAATAAAAAATAACAGACGGCGGGTAAACACACTCACAGCCAATCAGCATGACGCAGATGGAGAAGATCTTCTCCGAGTTGGTGTTGGGCGAGACGTTCCCGAAGCCCACACTGGTGAGGCTGCTGAAGGTGAAGTACAGCGCCGTCACATACTTGTCCTTGATGGATGGCCCGGAGCCGGGGTCGCTATAGTTGTACCGCTTGCCAATCGACACGCCCAGGTTGTCCAGCCAGCCGATCTTGTGCTCTAGGTAGGGCTTCTCCACGTTGCCGATGGCGTACCAGATGCAGGCCAGCCAGTGGGCGATGAGGGCGAAGATGCACATGAGCAGCATCAGGACGGCGGCGCCGTACTCCGAGTAGCGGTCCAGCTTCCGGGCCACACGCACCAGCCGCAGGAGGCGGGCCGTCTTCAGGAGGCCGATCAGGGTGGTGGTCTGGACAGAGTGTTGGTAAAAATGGTAAATGGTGCATTTAAATGGTAATGGTAAATGGTGCAAAATACACGTACTTTACTGTGAAATGTTTGGTTTTGTATGAGCCCCTGTGAGTGTGCTTCATACAGAACAAATTTATAAAAAAAAGTAAGTAAGAAAGTAAAAAGTAAGTACAAAAAAGTAAGTAAAGAGGAATATACAATATACATATATACAATATACAGTACAATATACAATCTAAAGTACAACCTAGGTACAGTCTAAGTACAGTGAGTAAAAATTTGTAAACAGTGAGGTACAATGTGGAAAATTAGGTACAAAACGTTGAGCTAAGGTGCAATTGCAAATGAGGTATGAATGTAGTGCAGATCTATAGATACATATAATGTAGTGTTAAAGTTTCTAAAGTGAGTGTTAAGGTGAGTGTTTGTTTAAAAGTGAGTGTGTGCATGTGGAAATGTGTGCAATGAATGTAGATGATGGGTTGTTACATGGAGTCATTTATATAACAGCTTTTTATCCAAAGCGCTTTACATTTTGTTCCTCACATTTGACCCGTTCACTCACGCATTCACACACCGACGGCGGAGGCGACTGTTATGCCCTGTTATGCTACGTGTAGGTTGTGACACACTAGCTGTTACACTGTAGGCTACTGTGCCTTTAAGAGGGGCGTGGGTAGTGCTCCAGGAAGGGTTGTGTTATGTAACGTAAACGTCAGTCGAATAAAGTTATGAAACTACACGGTCGTGTGTTCATTGTCTCAACATAACAGCGACCATGCAAGGAGCAGTTAGGGGTTAAGTGTCTCGCTCAAAGACACTTCGACACGCTGCCCGGGAAGAGCGGGAATCGAACCAGGAACCTTCCGATTACCAGACGACCGCTCTACTTCTTCAGTCACTGTCACCCCTGATAAGTTATACTTTTCATTATACAGATCTCTTTCTGCAAATCTACTTTGGTTGGTGCGTTCAGGTGTGCTTCCGTTGGCGATAGCAACAGTGAAAAGACTAGACTTCCTGTCGCTAGGCTAATGACTTTCTTCAGCAGTCCTCTAAACCAGAAACTCTAAATCAGACACTCTCAAACACTTTAAACCAGACACTCTAAACCAGACACTCTAAATCAGACACTCTAAATCAAACACTCTAAACCAGACACTCTAAATCACACACTAACCTAGACACTCTAAACCAGATACTCTAAACCAGACACTCTAAATCAGACACTCTAAATCAAACACTCTAAATCAGACACTCTAAACCAGATACTCTAAATCAGACACTCTAAACCAGACACTCTAAATCACACACTAACATAGACACTCTAAATCAGACACTCTAAACGAGACACTCTAAACCAGACACTCTAAATCAGACACTCTAAATCAAACACTCTAAATCAGACACTCTAAACCAGACACTCTAAATCAGACACTCTAAACCAGACACTCTAAATCAGACACTCTAAATCAGACACTTTAAATCAGACACTCTAAATCAGACACTCTAACCTAGACACTCTAAATCAGACACTCTAAACCAGACACTCTAAATCACACACTAACATAGACACTCTAAATCAGACACTCTAAACGAGACACTCTAAACCAGACACTCTAAATCAGACACTCTAAATCAAACACTCTAAATCAGACACTCTAAACCAGACACTCTAAATCAGACACTCTAAACCAGACACTCTAAATCAGACACTCTAAATCAGACACTTTAAATCAGACACTCTAAATCAGACACTCTAACCTAGACACTCTAAATCAGACACTCTAAACCAGACACTCTAAATCAGACACTCTAAATCAAACACTCTAAATCAGACACTCTAAACAAGCACACTCTAAACCAGACACTCTAAATCAGACACTCTAAATCAAACACTCTAAACCAGACACTCTAAATCAGACACTCTAAATCAAACACTCTAAATCAGACACTCTAAACAAGCACACTCTAAACAAGACACTCTAAATCAGACACTCTAAATCAGACACTTTAAATCAGACACTCTAAATCAGACACTCTAAATCAGAGACTCTAAATCAGACACTCTAAATCAGATACTCTAAATCAGACACTCTAAATCAGACATTCTAAACCAGACACTCTAAATCAGACACTCTAAATTAGGGGTGCCCAACCTTTTTTGAACCAATATCTACTTTTTAATTTACCACCTAGCCGAGAGCTACCAGCCAAAATTGTATATTGTAAGCCGTCATTTGAGGCTTTATAAAAGCAGAATAATGAACACAAATCTGTCAGTGCCGAGTCCGACCTCATCTTAAATAACAAACAGCATTGCTTGTTGTAGTTAACACTTTAATCGCCAAAAACGCCGGAACTCGTCTTTGCTCGCCATGCTCATTCTGCCGAAGACGCCGTAACTCGTCTTTGATCTGTTTACATCTTTTTCCGATTTTCCCAGTCTGAACTTCACCGCGGAGCTTTTGGCAGTGAGTTTGGACCGGAAACTGCAGTTCCTCTCAAATTACACTAGGTGGCAGTGTCCCCCTATTTTCTAACACTGTATCACAAGAGAATGAATATTGCACCCTACAATGAAGCTGGCATTTGATTGGCCAGCATACCTGACCACAGGTATAAAAGTTTGCGGCGTCCCAGAATCGACGAGGTATTGTAGGGGAGAGAGAGAGAGAGAGATAGATAGAGAGATAGAGAGAGAGAGATTGAGAGAGAGATATTTGTATTGAGATCAGCCTATAGTCTATATTTATAGTTTTATACAGTATAGTGGTAGTATCAGAATAATTGTAAGGTTTCAGCTGTGCTTTAGAAGTACTTAGTCGTGCTAACTAGTAGTACTTTTGTGAGGGATTAGTGTGCAGTTTAGTTAGTATATTGTAGTAGTAGTAATAGTAGTTTGATCAGTTAGTAGTTCCATTTAGATCAGTATGAGGAGACGTAGTGTAGGTAAGCGTGGGGACAGGCCGACGTCGGATCGGTTTGTTCAAACCAAGCTGGCATTTGGACCCGCCGTTGCAGCAGCAGCAGCACCAACGACCGGTCCTTTGGTAGCTCCGACCGGGGAGAGCCGTGAGACCGCCGCTGGGCCCAGCGACGTGTCTCGCCCCGGGACCGGGAGCGTATCTCCCCGTCGCAGTTCGAGGAAGAGGAAGGTGGCTGTGCTGATATCTTCTTCAGCCTCATCGGACAGCGATTCAACTGTGCATGAATCTGACTGCAGCGCCGATTGGAAACCACCAGGTAAGGTCGTGTATATGTGATTGTGTGTGTGTGAAACGTGTATATTTTGATGATGATTTACCTAACGCTAATTGATTCATTGTATACTGTGAATATGTAACGTTAGTTCGCCAACCAACGCCGGTATGCATTCATTATAGATCGGGAGTCATCTGACGAGGACATTGATCTTGGTCGGAGATACTATGGATCTGATTAATCTCACGAGTCCGACGGGGGGCATGGTGGTGGTGGTCGTGGTGGTCGAGGGGAGAAGGGTAAGTCATGTTGACTAATGCAATGTGAATATTGTGTGTTTACATGCATGTTCAAATCGATACAGTTACATCATTTGGATATGCATATTATAGGCCTTGTCCATGGCGTTGAGTGTGTGTGTGTGTGTGTGTGTGTGTGTGTGTGTGTGTGTGTGTGTGTGTGTGTGTGATATGCAGGCATTGATGCAGTGATCTGCTTATTTGATTTGGATGTTATTTCCATTATTTTATTCATGCATGTTCAAATCGATACATACAGGCTAAGCTACATTATTGGATATGCATAGAGGCCTCGCCATGTGCTGGGAAGTTCAAAGGGGTTGGAGGAGTGTTCATGGCTTTGATCTTATAGGCCTTGTCCATGGCTTTGTGTGTGTGTGTGTGTGTGCTGTAGTAATCAATGCTATTGGGACTGTGCTAAATGCTATACACAGTGAGTGCAGAGGTTTTCTAGCATCAGATGTTGTTTGTAGGCCTGTTTGAAGTGTGAGATGGAGGGCATGCCCTCCTTTTTTTTTTACAAGGGCTTGTGCGTGTGTGTGTGTGTGTGCTGTAGTAATCAATGCTATTGGGACTGTGCTAAATGCTATACACAGTGAGTGCAGAGGTTTTATAGCATCAGATGTTGTTTGTAGGCCTGTTTGAAGTGTGAGATGGAGGGCATGCCCTCCTTTTTTTTTTTTTTTACAAGGGCTTGTGCGTGTGTGTGTGTGTGTGTGTGTGACACACACACACACACACACACACACACACACACACACACACACACACTCAAAGCCATGGACAAGGCCTATAAGATCAAAGCCATGAACACTCCCCCAACCCCTTTGAACTTCCCAGCACATGGCGAGGCCTCTATGCATATCCAATAATGTAGCTTAGCCTGTATGTATCGATTTGAACATGCATGAATAAAATAATGGAAATAACATCCAAATCAAATAAGCAGATCACTGCATCAATGCCTGCATATCACACACACACACACACACACACACACACACACACACACACACACACACACACACACACACACACACACACACACACACACACACACACACACACACATGTACATGCTTTGATGTACAATGGCCGCTGATTTATTTTGTGTTCATTACAGGATCCGACACAGAGTCAGGCGATGGTACACCAACATACTTGGGTATGTACTAACTACATTCATGTATGTAAATGTATTACTATTGTGTTTTATGAGACTTACTGAATGAATTTAATCCAATTCAGATTCTGGCACAGACTCCGCAGAGAGTGACACAGAGACTGGCAACGACATAGCATCACAGTCTACTCCTGCAGGTAATTGTACATAAAATATAACACATAATGCTATATATATATATATCATGTAAATAAAATGACAATACGTTGCCCTAGTGTAATGTATTACATCATGTGATTCTAGAACTGGATGCTAGTCGGGACATGCCGGAACCCGTTGCAGGGCGGAAACGCACATCTAAGCGCGGTAAGTTGGCCTCACTCTGCACACCACTTCCAGCTCTGACCTCTGAACCCCACACCACGTCCAGCTCTGACATCTGAACCCCACACACACTCACTCATTCACTCACACACAGTTTGTAACTACGTGGCATATGAATGTTTGTCTACAGTAGGGGTGTTATAGTATATTTGTATAATTGACAGGTCGTGGAGCGAAGAGCAGGTCTGCGATCCGTTAGGAACAGGAGAATGCCTGGTCTCGTGAGGGCTGGGTGCCTCACAGGATCCCCTTCACAGCCCAACCGGGGTTGCTCCAGGACGCCGCGGCACTGAAATCGTACCGGCCTGCAAAATGGCTAGATCTGTTCCTGACGGATGCTTTTCTCAATGCCATTGTTGCCCAGACCAACCTCTACGCTGATCAGTGCATTGCCCGGCTGGACCCCACGCTAACCAGTAGCAGGGCACTGCATTGGACGGCCCTCACATTGAAGGAGCTGAAGAAGTTCCTTGGACTCAATTTCCTGAGCAGTGTCCTTTGGAAGCCTCGCGTGGACATGATGTGGACCACTGACGATATGATGTTCACACCATACTACTCAGACACCATGCCACGCAACCGGTATGAGTTGATCTGGCGATTCCTCCATTTTGCGGACAATACATCCCTGGATGTTAGAGACAAATTGTGTAAGGTACGCCCTGTAGTCGACCATGTCAACGCGAGGTGCAAGGAACTGTACCAACCCGAACGTGAGCTCGCCATTGACGAGGGGATGATGGCATGGCGAGGCCGCCTGACTTTCCGGGTCTACAACCCCAACAAGCCAACCCGGTATGGCATCATGTCGTACTTCCTGTGCGAATCACGCACAGGATATTGCTTTGCATTCAAGCCATATTGCCGGGATGGCGCGAACCTGGGGGACACGGTCGTCGGTCTGCTTGGACGTTTGTCTGGGGCCGGTTATACGCTGTTTATGGATAATTTTTACAACAGTGTACATATGTCCGCCAGGCTCCGACAGTTGAGGACCGACGTCTGTGGTACCCTCAGGAAGCACCGGGGGGAGCCAGCCATCATCAAGCACCTGACCAAAGCTGACATCGGTAAGGGGGAGCGCATTGCGGTCAACAATAAGCAGGTCCTGATCGTGGCATGGCGCGATAAGAGGATCATGAAGACCATCAGCAGCTACCACAAGGACACCATGGAAACTGCAAGAGTGTGGGAGAAGCAGAAGAAGGGCAAAGCACTGAGGGTGGAGATGCTCAAGCCGTCATCCATCATGTCGTACAATAAATTCATGAACGGCGTCGACCAGCTGGATCAAAACATCTCGTACTATCCGGCTGAACGTAAGACTGGAAAGTGGACCAAAAAGTTTGTGATGTATCTGATCCAAATATGTATGTTCAACGCTTTTGTCTTGTACAAAACCAGGCATCCACAAGGGCATTATTACAACCTCTTCCGGTTCACCAGGGCTGTGGCGCGGACCTACACAGGGGGTCAGGAGTTTAAGATTCCTGGGGTGACAGCGGAGATGGAGGCGGAGGCAGGGGGTGGGGGTGAGGAGGAGGCAGGGGGTGGGGGTGAGGAGGAGGCAGGGGCTGAGCAGGTGGGGCGTGATGGGAAGCGCGACCCTAGGGCCCCACCGGGGGACCCGCAGAGCAGATTAGTGGGTGGCTTTGGGAAGCATGTAATGGTTGCATACAAAGCCACCCCCAAGCAAAAGCTACCGTGTAGGAAATGTCGGGTCTGCAGTAGGCGTGGCCTCAGGAGTGAGACCAGATATTTTTGCACATTGTGCAAAGTCCCCCTGCATCGTGAAAAATGCTTCACTCTGTACCACACAAAGAGGGATTTCTCTAAATAGTTTCTTTATTAGTTGTCATACAGAAGTACAGACTACTTCTAAATAATCCGGCACACAGAAGTACAGATTACTTCTAAATAATCCATCATTGTGTGATACAGACAGAACCATGTGTACCACTCCGGTACATAGTATAGCTAGCTGAGAGTAGTATAGTATAGTATAGTATAGTATAGTATAGTATAGT
The DNA here is from genome assembly GCF_963971535.1 of Notolepis coatsorum. Classification (NCBI taxonomy): domain Eukaryota; kingdom Metazoa; phylum Chordata; class Actinopteri; order Aulopiformes; family Paralepididae; genus Notolepis; species Notolepis coatsorum. The sequence continues at coordinate 165,372,794 of NC_140167.1, forward strand.
ATAGTATAGTATAGTATAGTATAGTGTATGGGTAGTTGCACTGTTTTCTGTACAAGACAAATGCGTTGAACACATGTATTTGGGCCACGGTTGTCGATATTGCATAGGCATGTTTGGACCACTTGCAGATGAGACGTTATGTTAGCGATCTAGCTGTGTCGACTCCATTCATCATTTGCATTGTGTGTGTATATAGTTTATTTTTTTATTTATCTTTTTCCCCCCTCATTTTTACCGTTTGCACAGAACCAATGGTTGCTGACAGTCACCCAGTTTATAAAAGTATATACTGTAGGTAACATACCACACTTTTCTAATGCAGTCCATTGGCCTCTTATTTATATACTTTGGAAGCATGTATTGGATATTTTTTGGTCCACAGATCATCTGGCGCTTCATCCATTTATCAATGGACAATGCAGTCATCGATGCGAGAGACCAAGTAAGATATGCCCTGTAGTTGATCATGTGACGTGCCTGTACTGTGAATGTTACCAGCAAACTTCTAAATGCACTGAAACAATGGTTGGTTATCCTCCAGTGTTCACTTTTTATAAGGTATTGTCTTGGTAAATTACCATAATCCTATACTGTGAATGTTACCAGCAAACTTCTAAATGCACTGAAACAATGGTTGGTTATCATCAGCCAGTGTTCACTTTTTATAAGGTATTGTCTTGGTAAATTACCATAATCCTATACTGTGAATGTTACCAGCAAACTTCTAAATGCACTGAAACAATGGTTGGTTATCATCAGCCAGTGTTCACTTTTTATAAGGTATTGTCTTGGTAAATTACCATAATTTTATACTGTGAATGTTACCAGCATATGTGTCTAATGCACAGCAACAATGGTTGGTACTGATGACTGTCACCCAGTTTATTGAACATATTTTGAAATAAAAATGTTCATTTCATCAAAGTTTCAAGTTTTCTGCATTGTAAAGTATTCTGTATTTTATAATAATGTTTTCTGGACCTACACCAGTAGTTATAACTTACTTGTTCGTTAGCGCCAGGCATGGTGGTTGATAAGGTAGTAGTATTTCCAAGTGAAACTAATTGATATATTATCAATACAAGCTATTATTACTTTATGAATGTGTTTATCATGTATGGACGAATAAATTGGAAAACAGGTAGGTACAGAGCAACACAGTGTCTACAACACGGGAGCAGATTATGCACAGTACATGAATGAGAAACAGTTAAAATGTTTTTTTTTTAGTTTATTGCATGCACATGATCTATAATACCTGATCGGTACAATATCTACTAACCTGATCAATACAATATATTCCCACCTGATCGATATAATAGTATTACTGCATTTCAAGTTTGTCAGTCGGACTGTCAATCAAACAATCAAACAATAAATCAATCAAACAATAAAACAATCTATCAAACAAACCATCAAACATTCAATCAATCAAACACACATTAAATCAATAAAACAAAACAATCTATCAAACAAACCATCAAACAATAAAACAATATATCAAACAAACCATCAAACATTCAATCAATCAAACAAACATTCAATCAATCAAACAATAAAACAATCTATCAAACAAACCATCAAACATTCAAACAATAAAACAATCTATCAAATAAACCATCAAACATTCAATCAAACAAACATTCAATCAATCAAACAATAAAACAATCTATCAAACAAACCATCAAACATGCAATCAATCAAACAATAAAACAATCTATCAAACAAACCATCAAACATTCAATCAATCAAACAATAAAACAATCTATCAAACAAACCATCAAACATTCAATCAATCAAACAATAAAACAATCTATCAAACAAACCATCAAACATTCTATCAAACAAACCATCAAACATTCAATCAATCAAACAATAAAACAATCTATGAAACAAACCATCAAACATTCAATCAATCAAACAATAAAAAATCTATCAAACAAACCATCAAACATTCAATCAATCAAACAATAAAACAATCTATCAAACAAACCATCAAACATTCAATCAATCAAACAATAAAACAATCTATCAAACAAACCATCAAACATTCAATCAATCAAACAATAAAACAATCTATTAAACAAACCATCAAACATTCAATCAATCAAACAATAAAACAATCTATCAAACAAACCATCAAACATTCAATCAATCAAACAATAAAACAATCTATCAAACAAACCATCAAACATTCAATCAATCAAACAAACATTCAATCAATCAAACAATAAAACAATCTATCAAACAAACCATCCATCCATCCATCCCAGTCTAAATTGCTTTATAACACGTTCAGTAACTATTATCACCCCCCCCCCCCCGCCCATCTTCTCGTCTGTTTCAAGCAGCAGCACCGGGGGGCGCACCTCTCATAAAAAGGCTTGTAACTCCCTTTCTAAAGAATCCACCTGGATTTTTACCTTTATTTACCTTTTTTTAACTTGTGAACGAACGAAGACATGCAGAATCAAACGTTTTTTTTCATAGTGTACATCAACTCGTCATCGTCAAATGAGCCAAACCATTTCCCCATAGTTATAATATAAAATATAGAAATAGCTCCGCTAAGATCATGAGATATGCTAAAATCGCCCAGGAATCCTGGCAATGCACAGTCATTTCCGGATTTCTGGCCGGCGACCAAAGTGTTAACAAGGAGAGGCAGAGTTGATTTTGCAAAAAAATAAAAATAAAAAATGTAATAATCTAATTTTATTAATCGAGATCTACTTTAAATCAGCCCGCGATCTACCTGTCGATCGCAATCGACTGGTTGGGCACCACTGCTCTAAATCAAACACTCTAAACCAGACACTCTAAATCAGACACTCTAAATCAAACACTCTAAATCAGACACTCTAAACAAGCACACTCTAAACCAGACACTCTAAATCAGACACTCTAAACCAGACACTCTAAATCAGACACTCTAAACCAGACACTCTAAACCAGACACTCTAAATCAGACACTCTAAACCAGACACTTTAAATCATACACTCTAAATCAGAGACTCTAAATCAGACACTCTAAATCAGACACTCTAAATCAGAGACTCTAAATCAAACACTCTAAATCAGACATTCTAAACCAGACACTCTAAATCAGACACTCTAAATCAAACACTCTAAACCAGACACTCTAAATCAGACACTCTAAATCAAACACTCTAAATCAGACACTCTAAACAAGCACACTCTAAAGCAGACACTCTAAATCAGACACTCTAAATCAGACACTTTAAATCAGACACTCTAAATCAAACACTCTAAATCAAACACTCTAAATCAGACACTCTAAACAAGCACACTCTAAACCAGACATTCTAAATCAGACACTCTAAATCAGACACTCTAAATCAGACACTCTAAACCAGACACTCTAAATCAGAGACTCTAAATCAGACACTCTAAATCAAACACTCTAAATCAGACACTCTAAACAAGCACACTCTAAACCAGACACTCTAAATCAGACACTCTAAATCAGACACTTTAAATCAGACACTCTAAATCAAACACTCTAAATCAAACACTCTAAATCAGACACTCTAAACAAGCACACTCTAAACTAGACACTCTAAATCAGACACTCTAAATCAGACACTCTAACCTAGACACTCTAAATCAGACACTCTAAACCAGACACTCTAAATCAGACACTCTAAATCAGACACTAAACCAGACACTCTAAACCAGACACTCTGTCTTGGCGACTCCCCCGCTGCGCTGGGGTCAAGCCCACGTTGACACCAGAGTGGAGAGACAAGCGGCCTGCAGATGAAGCCTCACGTATTGAAGAGCTAACAGGCGGCAGGGACACGGTCCCCCTGGCACAGACATCTGTTAACATGGTGATTATATAATAACCCTGGCAAGTAGAGTTACTGCTGTTTGTTATACATAGACTAGGGCTTTCCCTGAACTACGGTATAGGGGTGCAGCTGTGCAGCGTCACTTGACAATGCACCAGCACTGCTGTTTGTTATACATAGACTAGGGCTTTCCCTGAACTACGGTATAGGGGTGCAGCTGTGCAGCGTCACTATGACAATGTATATGTATATACTCTCTATTGTATATATTCTGCATTGTATATACTCTGTATTGTATATACTCTGTATTGTGTATATTCTGCATTGTATATACTCTGTATTGTATATACTCTGCATTGTATATATTCTGCATTGTATATACTCTGTATTGTGTATATTCTGTATTGTATATACTCTGTACTGTATATATTCTGTATTGTATATATTCTTTATTGTATATTCTGTATTGTATATACTCTGTATTTTATGTACTCTGTATTTTATATACTCTGTATTGTATAATGTGAACTGTGACATATTGAAATGGTTAATCCTAAACGTGAAGACAATATTGCATTTCGGTCTTCAAGGTGGACATTCTCTGCACAGCAGCCCCTACAAGTCTCAGTCTCTCTCTCTCTCTCTCTCTCTCTCTCTCTCTCTCTCTCTCTCTCTCTCTCTCTCTCTCTCTCTCTCTCTCTCTAATCGAATCACTCTTCAGGGGGTACAAGTCAGGACAAACCTCATAACCACAGCGTGACAATAATTCCAATCGTTATCAATACCGAAGCCAAATTGGCGAGATCTCCGGCGGTCCGCTCTGCATGATCTGGATGAATGGTCCTTGGCGCACGCGTTCAATCTGCCTGAGAGGCGCCGCTGTTTCGAGGGCAACAAGACATTGATTGAAATATATGGTGTAATTGAAAGCAGTTCGATAAGCCCTCGTGGAGTAACGTCCTGGCATTAACACTTTCTCCGCCAGGCTTATGTACATCATTATATCATCCTCTGCCAGCTCTATTTGTCTATGGAGAAGTTCCCCTTCTTTGCAGGGCTATAACTTTTTAAATTGTATTGCTAAATTGACATTACTATGGCCCATTCAACGTCAATTATCTATCGTTCAGGATGTAGGAACGTTATACTTTTTCATTCACATATTCATACTAAAATACGGTCTAAAGTATAAATATGTTTTTATCGTTTTCTGCAGCATTCTGCAGAACGTGATTTATAGCCCTAAATGCATTATATTGATGATCAACTACAGTTTGATAGCGATCGGCGCGAGATAAAAAAATTCAAATGGACGTGCTTCTAGAAGTTACTACTTATCATCTGATGTTGACCGGATGGGGGGGGGGGGGGGGGGGGGCGTTTATAATTCCGTGGCCAACGTTAGATGATTCATCTAGTGTGGGTGATATGATCATTAGAGCAGTTTGTATCGAACACTGTAAAAAAAACGCTGAAACTCACCGCAGCTTCCTCGTAGCGTTGGGCGATGAGCGTGGAGCAAAAATGTTCCTATTATGGGATGTTGAAATATGCGATCCATCTCCCGGATCACTATCCATTGTGTCACGCTCGAGTCCCGGGACCTATAGCGAGTGATCGGACCGAATTTGGATGAGCACCAGTTTCCGTTTCCGGTTTCCGGTTTGGGCGATCCGCTGATCGGCCACCAGATGGCGCTCTTGAACCGTTGGAGAGTTGAGAGGGGATCAACAGTAGATCTCAAGTCTCCGGGGGAGAAATATGATTGTGATCACAGATTTTTTAAATATTGATCTCAATGACGTGTTACGGCGTCATTGGCAGAATGAGCATGGCGAGCAATGACGAGTTTAGGCGTCCTTGGCGGAGAAAGTGTTAACATAACATCTCGGCCGCATCGATCCGTCTGTCTTGTTTTTAATAATTTTTCAACAAGGGGGGGGGTTCCTCGGACGGGGGGGGGGGGGGGGGGGGGGGGGGCTGTGACGGACGGAAAGGTTAGGAGAGGATGAACTTTTTTTAACAGACGGATACGTCACCTGTTTCTCCGCAAAGACACAATTACGTTAGGTTCTAATTTAATTAAGACCCATCCGATGGACAGTAATGCCTTCTTTGGGTTTTATCTCTGGTTCTGTGATGGATCGATGTGGCTGGGCCCTGAATCAAATGATCCTGGAGAATATCATCTGCCAGTTCACCTGGTACGCCCCACTTCTGCTGTTGTCTTCGTTCCCTTTAGCTGAACTACGACATGATAAAAAAAAAAAGTATGGATAGAATAGATAGAATAGAATAGAAATACTTTTATTATCCCGTGGGAAATTAGACACTGCAAATCGCTCAACATTTAAACATTTAGACAGGACAGGTCACAATTTAAAATGATAACACAAATCAAATCAAGTTGCCTAGGATAAGAGTAGAGTAGAATAAAATAGGATAAAATGAAATGAAATAAAATATACAGAAATAAATACAGTAAGAATATACTGAGCATACTGAGCATGGGGTAAACAATTTGGTCAATATAATTATAATTTAAATCTAACTAAATGAAATATGAAATATATATTCCATTATTCACAGTGTCATAAGGTGCAGTATGCTTTAGATAGTGTATTGTCCTCCTTGGGTTCCAATAAGACCTAGATCTATGTCTGGCAGCCGTCGCTGCCCCCTGTTGTGGAGCCTGGAGGCCGCTAGTCGCGTCCTCCTGCCACTAATGAGCTGCCGCTCTGTGCTCAGTGATGCAGTGAGGCACAGTGATGCATTATATAGTCTGATGGCTGTTGGAATGAAGGACTTCCTGTGCCGTTCAGTGCTGCATTTGGGTAGTGTGAGCCTAGCACTGAACATGCTCCTCCTGTTAGCCAAGTCTGTGTATATCTGGATATTCCCAAACGGAATAAATAGTGAATCTATTCGCAACTGAGCTAAGCTCATTAAACTGAATACACCTGTAAAGAGAAAGAACAAGGGTTTTTTTCATTCAAAATGAACAGACTTCAAAGTCTAATGTATCCCTTTCTAGATACAAGCTGTGTCTCAATTCGGGGGTTGTAGCCTTCGAAGGACGCGGTCTACAAAGGTGTGTCCTTCATAGATCAGGGCGTGTCCTTTGTAGACCGCTATGGTCAAATTGAGTGCTGTTAAATGAGACAATCTGGTTGAAGAGACTGGGTTGTTAAATGAGACGGTCTGGTTGAGGAGACTGGGTTGTTAAATGAGACGGTCTGGTCTACAGAGGAGACTGGGGTTGTTAAATGAGACGGTCTGGTCTACAGAGGAGACTGGGGTTGTTAAATGAGACTGTCTGGTCTACGGAGGAAACTGGGGTTGTTAAATGAGACGGTCTGGTCTACGGAGGAGACTGGGGTTGTTAAATGAGACGGTCTGGTCTACAGGGATGACTGGGGGTAATGAGACGGTCTGGTCAAGGAGACTGGAAGGAGGAACCCTCTTGGTGCCAAAATTGGGGAAGCCCTCGCGTAAGAAGAGGGACAAAGAGGAGTTTTCCTGGAGTTATCCACCGAGGACAGCATAATCCTATCTTACACTCCACTCTAAAAAACCTCCCTTTCCCTCCCACTCTGCTACTTCTCTACTTCCTCCCTGCCACCCTTGACACCACAATGTGTCTCATACCTATATCCACAATCTGCTCATCCAGAACCGATTCAACCCACCCACGGCAGTTTGCTAGCAACCCGGCTAATCTCTCCTACCCTCCTACAGCCACTAATACACCTGTCACAGTACGGGGAGGCTTATGGAACTGTCAATCAGCAGTCAAGAAAGCTGACTTCATTACTGCCTACGCCCATAGTCAAAATCTGCAGCTCCTGGCTCTAACTGAGACCTGGATAACCCCCAATAACTCATCAACACCTGCAGCATTATCTACAAACTATAACTTCACTCACACACCTCGACCTTCCAGATGGGGTGGAGGCACTGGCCTCATGACATCTCCTTCATGGGCTACAAACTTAACACCACTCCCAGAACTGTCACTCTCCTCTTTCGAATATCATGCAGTATCTGTCTCTAATCCTTTCAATCTCACCATTGTTACACTCTACCGCCCTCCAGGTCCGCTCGATCACTTCACAGATGAGCTGGACATGCTTCTAAGCTCCTTACCGGAAGATGGTACCCCTCTCCTTCTATTGGGCGACTTCAACCTGCCTGACTCATCTCAGTCAGTCATAGTAGTCTCCCTCCTACAATCGTTTGACCTGACTCCCACTGCCATGCCTCCCACCCACAAAGCAGGCAACTCCTTGGATCTCATATTTTCCCGTAACTCCAGCATCATTAACACCACGGTAACTCCCCTTGCTTAACCAAAAGGTCTTCACCCCAACTCAAACCGTCTCACTCAGACGCAACCTGGCCTCCCTATCCCCCTCCACCCTCTCCTCTGACATACTATCCGCTCTACATTTGAGTGACACCTTCTCTGCTCTCTCCGCAGAGATGGCAACCTCCACCCTCCTCTCAGCCCTTACAACCTCCTTCGACAAGCTCTGTCCCCTCGTTGAGAAACCTGCCCGCCGTTCCCCACCCAGTCCATGGCTGACAGATCCAGTGAGAGAACAAAGACAGGTCCTGAGAGCAGCTGAAAGGAAGTAAAGAAAGTCACGCCTCACTGCTGACATCGACACATATCACAACCTCTTGTTAACATTCTCCAAAACCATTACTAATGCCAAAGCTTCTTTCTTTCACCATAGGATCGAGGCCTCTGCCAAGAATCTACGCAAACTGCATGCTACCATGTCCTCCCTCCTCACTCCCCCCCCCACCCCCCCCCTCCCTCATCTTTCTCTGCCGAAGACTTTGCGATCTTCTTTGAGGAAAAAGTGGAGAACATCCGCAGCTCCTTCTCCCAACCCCCACCCATTCCAAATGCTGAATCGAGAACCTCATCCTTCACTCTGTCATCTTTCTCTCCCATTACAGAAGCCGAGACCCTGACACTGGTAACGTCGAACCGTCCGACTACATGCCAGCTGGACCACCTACCCTCCCCACTCCTCCAGACCATAGCACCAGACATCCTCCCATTCCTAACTGCAACCATCAACTCCTCACTCAACTCGGGGGTGGTCCCCACCTCCCTAAAACAAGCCAGAGTCACGCCCCTCATGTCTCTCTTCTCTCCTTCCTTTCTAAAACACTTGAACGTGCTGTATCCAGCCAACTTACTGCTTATCTCTTACAGAATGACCTCCTAGACCCTAATCAGTCAGGCTTCAGGACTGGTCACTCCACAGAGACAGCCCTCATTGCGGTCACAGAGGCACTTCACTTAGCAAAAGCGAAACGCCTCTCCTCCGTCCTGATTCTCCTAGATCTATCTGCAGCCTTCGACACAGTCAACCACCAGATCCTCCTCGCGGCCCTCGCAGGAATGGGAGTGGCTGGCTCTGCGCTGACATGGCTGTCATCATACCTCAATGACCGCTCCTACCAAGTGTCATGGAGAGGGACCCTGTCGGCCACCCGCCCCCTGCGGACGGGTGTCCCCCAGGGCTCGGTTTTAGGACCCCTTCTCTTCTCTCTCTACACTAAATCACTGGGTAACATTATCACATCTCATGGCTTCTCCTACCATTGTTATGCCGACGATACTCAACTCTTCCTCTCCTTCCCTCCCTCAGATATCCACGTCTCTGAGCGGATCTCGGCCTGTCTGTCCGACATCTCCGCCTGGATGACGACCAACCACCTCAAACTGAACCTAAGCAAAACAGAATTGCTCCACCTGCCGGCCAAATCCTCCGCCCTGACCGACCTTTCCATCACAGCCGAGAATGCAGCTGTGACCGCGTCCCCGACCGCCAAGAACCTTGGTGTTGTCCTCGACGACCAGTTGAACTTCTCTGCTCACATCGCAGCGACAACCAGAACCTGCCGATTCCTCCTGAGCAACGTCAGAAGGATCCGCCCCTTCCTGACAAAAGAAGCCACCCAACTCCTCGTCCAATCAACAGTCATCTCCCGCCTCGACTACTGCAACGCACTGCTCGCTGGCCTCCCGGCCACTGCCACTAAGCCTCTTCAACTCATTCAGAACGCAGCGGCCCGCCTGATCTCAAACCTATCGAAGTCGGCCCATGTCACCCCACTTCTTAGGGACCTGCACTGGCTCCCCATTGCTGCACGAATCCGCTTCAAGGCCCTCGACCTAGCATACCGTGCGGCAAAGGGAACCGCTCCCGCCTACCTCCGGTCAATGGTCTCTAACTACACACCCTCAAGACCCCTACGCTCTGCATCTTCTGGCCGCCTCAGACCTACTCCTATCCAAGCTCCGGGAGGGTCATCAAAGAGAAGTCGCCTATTCTCAGTCCTTGCCCCACAATGGTGGAATGAACTACCCACCCCAGTTAGGACAGCCGAAACACGTCCAATATTTTTAAAGACGCACTTCTTCAACCATTATCTGAAAAAAAAAAAAAAATAACTAACTAACCTTACTGTCATGCACTTGTCCTAATAAACTAACCTACACTGTAGCACTCAACACTTTGATGAACATTGTTGCTCAGCTGATAGAGTTGTGCCCTTCCTGATGGCTTGTCGTACAGAACATGTAAGTCGCTTTGGATAAAAGCGTCAGCTAAATGACTAAATGTAAATGTAAATGTAAATGTAAGATGGATCCTCCAAACTCAGGAAAAGAAGGCAGTATTTCTCGGCTGCACTTGAAGGAGCCTTGGAATGTGTCAGATTTCAGTGTGAACCGGTCAGAACCGGTCACACTCCTGAACTGACCCACATGCGCACATGAACAATAACGAAGATGGAAAGTGGCACGAGAGTCACATGACAGTTCAGACTGAACCTACGCCTCGCTTACTCTTATTTGCTGAAATTAGAATGTAGTCGAGACCATTGGAGACCCGTCCTATACTCATCACCAAAAATTATTAACCAAACTGGAAACACTTAGAAGTGCAGGACGTCCTATTTACTGGGAAACAAAACAAAGAGGGCTTCTTTCTGTCCTTCAGTTCATTATTGGAAAAAAAAAATATGAAACCATAAAACAGTCAATGCACATTAATTACCCTGCATCGGTGAACAATGATGTGCGGCTGACTGAGTGTTAAACATCTCTCCAGTCTGTCTCGGGCCAATTCTATCTGGAGTGTTTCCGCATGACTCATCACCGGTCACCATTCTGACTCAGTGGCAGCAGCAACAGCAGCAGCATTGTGGAAGAGATGGTTACGCTTTAAAGGATCACGCCAACATTTTGGGAAATTAGCCTACTGTTTTCTCCAGAGAGAGAGACAAGAAGATAGATACCAGTTTCTTCTCTGTGCGTTCAGTAGAAAGCTATCTGGCTGCATGTTAGCCTAGCTTAGCACAATGAATGGAAGCGGACAGTGCCGGTTAGCCTAGGCATTGTCCAACTAACACCTCCCCCAAAGGCTAACCGGTCATGTCCTCTTCCATTCATTGTGCTAAGCTAGGCTAAAGTGCAGCCAGATAGCTTTCTACTGAACGCAGAGAGAGGAAACTGGTATCTATCTTCTTGTCTCACTCTCTGGAGAAGACGGTAAGCTAATTTCCCAAAATGTTGGCGTGTTCTTTTAATATCAGGAGCTTTCCCAGTGTAACGGAGTGCCGACAGAAGCATGTGGAAGAGGCTCCGCAGCCCAGAGGGGAGGGATCCTACCGGACGAACGAACGCGGCGAGAGCCGCGTGATGGCGGCGGCCGCCTCGCGTCTCTGCACGTGAGCCGTACTCACACAAGGCCCCGCCGGGCCGCCCCTCTCACACACACACACACACACACACACACACACACACACAAACACACACACACACGCACACGCACACACACACACACACACATACACACACACACACACACACACACACACACACACACACACACACACGCATGCATCACTGATTCAGCCATTTCGATAAAGCCATTAATCCGTGTAACAGGGATTCTAGGACCCTTCAGGAAAGAAGAAAGGAAAAGGAAAACACAACAACGTGGAATCTGAAGTAAATCCTCCCAGAGCAGAGACAGAGAGACTCTGGCTGTAAGCAGGAGCCCGGGGGTCACAGGTCTGGGCTTTAGTTAAGCGGCAGCAGGGCTGGAGTCATACGTGATGAAGCCCCATTGGGAGGGAACAGCATGTGGACCAGACAGGCCTTAGAGGAGCAACGCGCTCTCGTCTGAAAGTGCAAATAAAGTACGACCACAGGAAGAAAGGTACATAATGTAAATGTACGTTATGTTATAGCCCTAAGTCATATATTTCCTTATTGTATAAGTAATGTAATTACATTTGGTATAAGTCATATATTCGTGTGGTCGTGGGCAAGTGCTCTCATCACTAGACTAAGACACCCACCCACCCTGATACAAACACAGCAATACTATGATGATGGTTCATTTGAACTTTTAATGGTTATGGTTATTAGAGTTAAAGCTGCAAGGGCCCACATGTGTAGCCAATGAGTGTGGCTTTCCAGTGATACCCCACCTGGGGATGTACAAATGCAGAATGAAAACTGTGTTTTCTTTTGTACACAGTTTACCAAAATCACTCCTAATCAGTCATTTCTGAACGAATCTTTATGAAATTTGGACATGTACTACATAAGACTTCAGGCTATGGATCTCAGGAGTTCTGGGGAAATACTACTTCTGGAATACTAACTACTACAGAAAAAAGTTTTTCTACAACTCAAGTTCAGACCTATGTTACTCTATTTCATTAGCACTAAAGGTGAGTTTTCCTTATTGTATCAGACACTTCAGAATGTCCTCTTTCAAAAGAGACCAGGCTCATGCATGTGGTATAAGTATAAAGTATAGTATTTTGGTTTGCAAAACAAGTATGCAGTCCTCAAAAACGAATACTAAAATGGCCAATTTTGGGGGTGCCTGTTAAGAGGTTAAGGTAACAGTGTGGTTAAGGTTAGGGTTAAGGTTATGGTTAGTTTAAGGTAACAGTGTGGTTAAGGTTAGGGTTAAGGTTATATTATCGTATAGCTTATGCTCTGCTCGTAGTGGAACCTTATCCCTTTCAATCTAATTCTGAATAAAATTTCTCCACATGTCCACACCCATCCGACTGGCCACACCCACATCCGCTCCTCTACATAAGTGGGGACGTGGCCATACTAACAGCTCCTTCCCTATTTTCACCACCGACAAGTTTCTGTATACACCACTTGAGTTTAGTGCCGAAATAGTTGTTGGAAAGGAGCTACGTGGACATTGTATCTTATTTTTCTCTCTCTCGCCAATTTACGAGAAAAGCTAAGACATAATGTTTGCACCTTCGGAGGGTTTGGACGCTCACAACGTCAGCCTTAACCAGCGCTTCTCCATTGCCCCGTCCTGCGTCGTGGGGCGTCTCTGGCTCAGCGGTCGTGGCGGTCAGATATGCCCGGTCGGCGCCCGGTGGTGAGTTTGCCTCTTTGAGGGGCCGTTGAGCCTCCATCTCCCGTGAGATGGCCTGGTTCTGGCCCTGGTTCCCCCGCCAGTGGACAGTCGGCCGAAAGGCAGACAGCTCCTCTGGTGGCAGGGGATTTGCGACGCAGACTCTTCGCCTCTGCTTGCTCTAGTTGTAAGGCGGCGAGCTGCAGGGGTGAACGGCCAGGCTTTGATGTTGTGCTGGAGCCGGATGAGAGTTCTCTTGCCTCGTCTCCATTTCCGATGGAGACTGAGGATCATATCGAGGGGGCGAGAGCTCTCTTGTTCGAAGCCCCAGTGGAGACGTATCACTCTCCCCCTCGGGGAGTGGCAGGGAGTGTTGCGTCTCCTTGGGGTCCCTTGTTCTCCGGTGTTGGGTTAGAACCTCGACCCTGAGACAAGATGCCCAGCTATCTGCCGCGTCGGATGGTGGCGCCCGTGGCAGCCTCCCGTACGTAAGGGACGCAAGTAACGTGGAGGGAGGTACGCAAGGGGAGTTGCTTGCCTTGTTCCCCGAGCTCATGGCAGCCTCCGCAGCCGCAAATGGCGTGGCGTTGCCGCAGCCTCTGCCTGCATCTGTTCCTGATGACATGATAGGTCATATCTGGCAACATCGTCCTGTGAGAGAGACGGGCGTTGTCTGCCCATTCTTCCCATCAATGGAGGCCTACGTGAAACAGGGACAGGTAATCTCCCGCATCACTGGCCTTACCCCCGCCTACGTGCCAGTCACGCGGGTGGCGGGTTTGGTCCAGGGGCTAAAGGACGGGGTGCCTCGGCTTGATAGACCGATGGCATCCATACTTTGTCCCGAAATGGTGTGGGAGCCGTTGCGAAAGCCGGTTCCCCAAGGGAAATCGGCTAGGCAGATGGCTAATTGGAGTGACCAGGTGTACATCGGCGCGACTCAGAGCCTAGCTGCGACTTCCAACATCACGCAGCTAGCGCGCTACATGTCGGGGATGATGGCGGGCGGGTCGGTATTCGATGACCATCAACAATATCTTCACGCCCAGGCGGCTGGAGCCATCCTGCACCTAACCCAGCTGCAGGCGATAGCCACGGGGAAGGAGCGCGCCCTGGCCACTCTATCCCAGCGTCACCTTTGGCTGGAGCAGGCGTTTTTTGTTACAAAATGTGTTTATTCACTATATATTGGGGATACGATGTATAAACCCTCACCTAGCTGTGGGGTTGTGTGTTTGCTTAGAGAGTAGGACAGTTTTCTTGAAAATGGTTTCTGGTCGCTATATATATGTGTGCTTAGCAAGGCATGTGGCTAGCACTCGGTCGAAAGACTTGTCTTCCCTCATCATGAAGAAGACTGTGTTCTTCTTGCAGTAGTAAGAGTGAACTTTACCTTTTTTATCTGAGGGGGTTGTGTGTATTCTGTTATGTTTGGGAAACATGGCATCGAGTCCACAACCAGGGTAGAGTGTTAGCCTACAGAAGTAATCATATATGTAGCTTGTACTGAGGTCTTTGACTCTCTCTTTAAACGTCTGTGTTTTGTCTTTACTTGGTGAAGTACATAAACACGGGTGACGTGTTCGCATATGAGCCTAAAGCCTTGTATAAAAAACCTGTTCGCAAACGAGTTTATCGTCTGGGCAGGTGGGTCACGGAATTTCCCCTGCCATAGAATACGTCACTGGGCGCGTTTCTATTGGTCGTCAGGCTTCCGTGAGTTTTTTTCAGGCTCCATGTTGTGGACCGCTGTTATTGTCAAGATTGAGTTATGCCAGGTCAGTTAACCCGTTGTCCACCGGGGCGCAGATCTGCTGTTCTGGTACCCTGAAGGACTTTGTGCTTTTTCGGGGGAAAAATGCCGGGTTGGCCCGGGCGTCGCAGGGTTTGATGTTATGGAGGTGTGTTCGTGGTTACGTCATTACGTGTTATCCTTCGCAGTTGCTTGGTCCATATTGTATTGTACCTTGCGCTGTGCTAAGGAGCCTGGTCCTTCTCCATTCTTTTTCACCCCTCCTTTTCCCTGCTCAGCGGGGCTGGGAGGGGGCTGTCGAGGTGGTTCTATTGTACCCCTCTGGCATCCCTGTGTACGTCCCGGTCTGCCGGGCCCAGGTCCAGACTTGTTCTCGTCGACCTGTTGGCCTGGGTTAACCCCTTCTTGAAAACTGAAACGCTTGTACTGCCTGTATAGCTGGTGCATACGCGCAGTTGTGTTTCGGAGTTTTTTTCTTGGGGGGGTTAAGGGAACAACCGCCTCCTGTTAAACTAAACATAGGGGGGTGGTTGGTTCCCCGGTGTGTTGGTAGCGGAGTCGACTCTCGGGTTAGGCCGGGCTTGACCCCGTCTGCCTGCGAGTGTGCCCCCGCACTTTTCATGACGTCTGCCAATCGTGTCAGCCTTCTCTGCCTCGGCCTCTCTAGGGGGTCGGGTTTTTGTGGAGGCTGCGACATGGTGCACAGCATACCGAACGCCCCTTCCGCCGGGGTGCTGTTCTCAGTAGACCCCTTAGGCGCCTGTCTAGTCCGCAGTGCTCCGGGCACAGGTCGAGTTACGCTCTTGACCTGTTGCCAGGATTGAGGGATCAACCTCTTTGGGGGTTGTCTCCCCAGTGCGCCGACTGGCCCCACAGTGTTGTGGGGGTGTAGCCTCTGTGGAGTGCTTCAGGGCAACGTGCTGTAGGGGGGAAGGGCCTGCTCTTGGATTGGGCCCTGTCCGATATGCTGGCGATGTGGGGGGTGGTGTCACTAGTGACCGTCTGGTGGGGTCTCGATGCTACGGCATCGTTGGCCTCACCAGGCCCCCTTTCCGGGGGGTCCTGACCCTCAGGCTGTTCCTGGGGCTGGGTCCTCCTCCGCGCTCCGCTGCTACGGCCTTGCCACAGAGTTGGGTTCTTGACCTTTGACCCCGTGATGTTAGGGGCTGTAATTTTTTTTTTTATTCCCGTTCGTTCCCTAGTGGCATGTGGGATGCGCGCCTGTGTAGTCGCGGGTCCTTCTCTGTGAAGGTAAGTCCCACGATCTGCTCACCCTGTGCGTTGAGTTGCTAAACCCTCTTTGCACAGTCGGATCCGATTCCCTCCTGTCCTCCTCTAGGGGGGTCCGGGGGCTCGGGTCTTCCCAGGTTCTGATGGTTGTCGGGGGCCTCAGCAGGTACATTTGTCGAGCTTCCACTCTGCTCAGCTCCTGTGTTCCACTACGAGCAGAGCGTAAGCTATACGATAATATAACATACGGTTATCCTATAACCATAGTTATATGAGTATAGCGAGCGCTCTGCTCGGACTCACTGAGGACCCCGTGGTCTTCGCCTTCGGTGGTGAAAGACTTGGGAAGGAGCAGTTAGTATGGCCACGTCCCCGCTTATGTAGAGGAGCAGATGTGTGTGGATAGGTGTGTACATGTGGAGACATTTTATTCAGAATTAGATTGAAGGGGATAAGGTTCCACTATGAGCAGAGCGCTCACTATACTCATATAACTAGGGGTGGGAATCGCCAGAGACCTCACGATACGATACTATCGCGATACTTGCATCACGATACGATAGTATCGCGATACTAAATATATCGCGATACGCTGAGTATTGCAAAAAACTTTTTTTTTTACATTTTTCAACACATTTAATTTATTACCTTTTTTCAACTGCAAAGTAAAACTTTGTCAACATGTTTTATCTAATAAAATAAAGTTCAGTCTGTTCATCTCACTTCAATCATTTTTATTGCAGAACAATTATAGTATTTTCTCAAGCAGACAGATGTAAACACTGTAATCTGTGTTGCATGTACCTGACAAACTGAACTGTTTGTATTACAGTCATATTCCAACTTAACTGAATGCACATCAATATATTACAATATGTACCTTTTTTCCTGTGGTCGAGACTGGGCCAAGAGGCGACGTACCTCGTCCGATCCGGTACTTTATATTTACATGTTCTCAGAGAGACTGGGCCAAGAGGCTGACGTACCTCATTCGATCCGGTACTTTTATATTTACACGTTCTCAGAAAGACCGGGCCAAGAGGCGACGTACCTCGTCCGACCCGGAGCCGAAGATGAGCAGGTCGAAGGGAATGGCCGCCACCATGTCGATGAGGAACCAGCCCTTGAAGTAGTGGATGGCGATCTTGGCCGGGTGGCTCACCACCTCCTCGTTCTGGTTGACGTAGGTGGTCCTGAAGTTGATGAGGATGTCGATGATGAACATGATGTCCACCATCAGGTCCACAACGTTCAGGGGGCTGCAGGAGTAGCCGCACTCGCGCCTCTTGTGCTCCTCGCGGTCGTTGAGGAGGAAGGCGGCAGAGTAGGGCGTGAGGATGGCCGTGTAGATGACGAGCAGGAGGATCAGCCAATCCCACACCGCCTTGAAGGGGCTGTAGTGGAGGATGGTGAACTTGTCAATGCGCGGCGTCTGGAGTTTGTATTCTGGAAGCACGTCGGCTCCTAGTGACAGGACCTAGAGGAGCCAACAGAAGGGAGCGTGACTTAGAGATATCGTTTAAAACCCTATTACTACATATCTATCATCAGTAAAACAGATGAGTACGATGAGGTCATGATAGTTTTCACCACAAGTCAAACACTATAGTAAAACAGATGAGTACGATGAGGTCATGATAGTTTTCACCACAAGTCAAACACTATAGTAAAACAGATGAGTACGATGAGGTCATGATCGTTTTCACCACAAGTCAAACACTATAGTAAAACAGATGAGTACGATGAGGTCATGATAGTTTTCACCACAAGTCAAACACTATAGTAAAACAGATGAGTACGATGAGGTCATGATAGTTTTCACCACAAGTCAAACTCTAAAAGAAACTTAATATCCAAAAATGGTACGAGGTCAAACAAATCCTGGAGTGAGACTTTAGAAACTACATGTAGACTTCCGGTTAGCGTTAGAATGGAGTAAGTCGCATGTGACACAGCTGCTCACCCGTTATTTTTTTTTTCGTTTTAAAAACATATTTATAAACCATTAATGCGTCTAAAACTTGACGCATATATCTACTGAGATTATTAACTAACTATATTGACCAAAAGAATCGAGATGCCAAACACAAGGAAAGACACAGCGAGACCAAAAACAGTCGCAGAGGTCCCGCCGCAGGAAGCAGGATTCGTGCGGCATACAGCGGAAAATATAGACTTGACAGTGGCCGCTTCAAGTTCAACCCCTTCAAACACCTCCGCGGACACCGAATATATCATCCGGAGAATGGAGGAAATGGAGAAGACAATAACCCAAAAAGTAGATGCTATTAAAGAATCTATTGAAGGCAAAATAGAAGCGCTGAGAGCGGACGCCGACGCACATATTAAACGCACCGAGGCTCTGGAAACAGGTATGGAAGCCCACCAAAAAAATTTCATTAGAATCTACAAAGAAGTAGAGGATATCAACGTTAACCTAACTGCTGAGATGAAGGGAAACTACAAAGAAATCAATACGGAGCTCAGCGATATAACAATGGAGCTTAAGCGAATCAATGAAGAACAGAAAGCCAAAATATTCGAGATGGAATATCAAAAACGCAAGCTGAATATTCGTATAGTCGGTCAGGTGAGATGTGCTCACCCTGAAGAGTTTGCCACAGAATTACAGAAAATCTTGGGAACAGAGATCCTTCCTAAAGTACCAGAGGTGGAACAGTGCTACAGATTGGGGACCCGATCCAGTGACAATAACGCTAAGCCCAGAGTGATATTGGTTATCCTGCGCCAAGTCAGAATAAAAGAAATGATTATTCGTGAAACTCGCAGGATGAAAGGCAATCTGAAATACATGGATGTACCAATACACTGCTTTGAAGATTATTGTCGTGATGTAGTGGACCTGCGTGCCAAGTTCAAGACGGTGATATCTCAACTCTATCTGGAGAAATACAGACCCCTATTAACATACCCTGCAATACTTCGCATTGTCGATAAAAAAGGAGCAAGGGTTTTCCTCAACTCGCCTGAAGATGCAGCCAAATACTTGTCTGCACAACACGCAGGATAGTGTATAAATGGCCTTTTAATCTCTGTTATGCAAGGACACCATATAGTATAATCTTTAATGAACCGAGGATTTGGGACAGAGAGACCTACGTGCTCAGAGTTATTGAATGCTTTCCCCGTCGGGATTCTATTATTGCGGACATATTGGATTCAAAATTGGAACACTCCAGAACATACTGGAACATTCGAACAAAGTAAAAACGACATATTGGAATAATCTAGAACATCTAAAGCATTCTTTGATATAGGGAACATTCTGGAATAACAGCAATACGTGGTCAGACATTCTACCAGAAGCCCCTCGGGGGAATAATCAACAGCATCTAGATGCAGAACCACAGAACCATCATAGCAGCGGCCGGCTGAAATAACATTCTACACAACGGATCATCGCCCACCCCGGTCAGGAAATGCTGCATTTACGTATTTAAAAACTGCTTTTTATTAATTGGAAATATTTCCACTACTTTTCCAATTTATACTTTAGATGTTTAAGCATAGCAAAGCTCTTTTAAGATCTAAGTTAATGTTCTCTTCCTTTTACTTGTTTTTTTCATCCGTTTTCTCTGATTTATTGAGGCTCTCTCTTCAGTTCAATACCTCCATATTATTCATGGGTTACTATAAATTACACAAGTTCATATAAAATGTAAGTGATTAGGGCATGATAATTGAAGCTTCTTTTTGGTCTTTATTTTTAGTTTTATCTTATTTAAATTTTTATTTAACGGGAAAGTGGCCAAGCCACAGTCGACATTCTACTTATGGTAGAATTTAGAGTGTTAGATCCTATGGTATACATAGGAATGTTAAGGATAATTTGATCATTCTGGGATATCCGGTGGTGCAAGGGAGGGAGTCATACGCAAAGGTTGTGTTCATGGAACACAATCCTGTACGACTCTCGGTGGGAGGGAAGGGAAGGGGTTTTTTATTTGTATATATGTATGTTTTTAAGCTCGGCTCTCAACGGGACCTCACTATTGGGATGTATATCTATTATTGCCTCGCACTCCAGAAGCATTACCAAAAATTACACTACAACATGTATAGATTATGGCTAGTTTAAATATAATGATATGGAACACCGGGGGAATAAATAACCAACTCAAACGCAAAAGCGTGCTCACACTGATGAAAAAAGAACATGTGGACATTGCTCTGCTAAGCGAAACGCACATTCTAGAGGAAGACATAGATAAATTAGCGGACAATACATATCATAATATTAGTCACTCTTCTATTGGTACGAGAACTCGGGGTGTAGCCATAGTCGTTAAACGTAAGTTGAATATTGTACTAAAGGGAGTATGGTCTGATGTAGAAGGTCGGATAACTATAGCTAAGATTGTATTTAAGAACAGGAAAATAGCGTTGGTAGCGGTATACGCCCCAAATTTATACGAAGAGGATTTCTTCACTACACTAACCAATGCAATGTTAGACATTCCCGATTACTCATTTATAATAGGTGCGGATTTCAATGCCATCTGGAACCCAAGGATGGACAAATTTTACCTCGCCTTTTCCAGCGAACAAAATAATTCATCTAAGGCATTAAAGGATTGGTCGAAGATTACAGGTGTAAATGACTTATGGCGGTTACTTAATCCCACGACCCGAAAGTACTCTTGTCGATCTGCGAGACATAATACATTATCCAGAATAGATTATGTCTTTGCATCACAGAGACTATTTGATAATTATGAAGTGGAAATGATACCCAACGCACTCAGATCACTGTTATTTACTCCTTAAAGGTACATTTGGTATACTATCCTCCCGAGCCCCAAGATGGCGATTTAACTCGATGCTGCTTAATAACAAGGAATTCATTACACAACTCAAAGAAGCTCTTATAGTATTCCAACGGGAGAATGCAAACTCGGTGCAAGACCCCAGAATATTATGGATGTCGGTAAAGGGAATGATCAAAGATTTCACGGATAGCTTTTCCTCCAAAATGCGCAAGAATCAATGCACAAAACTGGCTGAGCTGGAAACGCTTTACTCAACGTTATTTAATTCTCTAAAATACAACAACTCAACTCGACTAGAGAATCAAGTTAACGTACTAAAAATAGAGATCAATGCCATATACAGACAACAATCGGAAATACAAATACGCAGCACAAGACAACAGCAGTACTCCCATGGATCTAAACCTAGTCACCTATTAGCCATGTGATTAAGAATTAATGCAAAATTTGCAGATATAACTACCATAAGAGCACAACAAGTACTGGAAACAGACCCTGTAAAAATAAACGATACATTCAAAGAATTCTACTCCGACTTATATAAATCAGAAACAACCTTCGATCAAAACAAAATGGACACATATCTTAATCAAATTATTCTCCCTAAACTTTCAGAGGATGACGCTAAACAGTTAGAAACTCCGATCACACTAGAGGAACTCAAGAAGGCCATAACCGCAATGAAAAGTGGTAAAGCTCCTGGAAGAGACGGTATCCCATCAGAAATGTACCTTTCCTGTTGGGACATAATTGGACCCTTATTACTAAATATGATCTTATACTCAGTCAAGGAGGGGAACTTCCATAAGAATGACAATATTGCACTCATAACAGTCCTCCTTAAAAAAGACGAAGACCCCAACGAGTGCGGTAGTTATAGACCTTTAAGCCTCCTCGGAACCGATATCAAACTGTACTCTAAGGTATTAGCCATCAGATTACAAAAGCATATGACGTCTTTAGTTCACCCGGACCAAACTGGCTTCATAAGAGGCCGCCTGATCACTGATAACATAAGACGAATACTGCACGTACTACATGCCGACAAGGATGACACCATACCTAAGGCGATGCTGTCCCTGGATGCTATGAAAGCCTTTGACAGGCTGGAATGGTCGTATCTATGGGCAGTATTAGAAAGGATGGGGTTAGGAAAAGGATTCATTGATATGATTAAAGTATTATACAAAGACCCTTCGGCCATGATTACAACAGGCACAATCATCTCCAAAATCTTTCCGGTATCACGCTCTGCCAGACAGGGTTGCCCTCTTAGTCCCGGTCTATTCAATTTATCATTAGAGCCTTTAGCACAATATATAAGACAATCCCAATCCATAGAACCAATCGTAATCAAGGGCACACAACAAAAAATTAGTTTATATGCGGACGACGTAATATTGTTCATGCAAAACCCCAACACCACATTGCCTCATCTGCTCAAGTTGATTGAGAACTTTGGTGATTTATCGGGATTTAAGATAAATTGGCCGAAGTCGGCTTTCCTTCCACTTAACACCCCTGCAAAAAAAGATATAACCCTCCCAGGAGAGATACCGATGGTAAAACATTTTAGATGCTTGGGAGTGGAAATATTCCCCACCATAAGACAAACGGTGAAGCACAATTACACAAAAATCCAAAACAAAATCAAAGACGACCTTGATAGATGGGCAAAACTTAAAAACACAGTACAAGCACGGATATCAATAGTTAAGATGGATGTACTACCTAGAATCAACTTCTACAGTTCAATGCTACCGTTACCCCCTCCAGAGGGTTACTGGAAAAGATTACACTCCTCCACATACAAATTTATTTGGAATAACAAACCACCACGTATAAAAAGATCCACCGCACAGAGAAATAAAGCAGATGGTGGCATGGCATTTCCAGATTTTTTCCAATATTTTAAGGCGTACACATTAAGACCATTGACAACATGGTTTGACCCCCAAGCATTAGTATCCTGGAGAAAATTAGAAGAAAACATAGTAGCCCCACATAGACTGAAGGACATAGCACACACTAAACTACCAATCAAGCACTGTGAACGGAAATTTGGCCTTACTCATGCGATCCGGATATGGCGTGAATCACAAAAAAAAAATCCTAACCCACACAAATGGCACAATCATACTCCCTTATTCAATAACAATGCACTCTTAATTAAAAAACTACCTATAAGATTCCCTATATGGGAAGAGCAAGGCATACACTCATTAGGGGATGTTTTTAACAAACAGGGTTTTTGTAGTGATAAAGAAATACGCAAAAAAATGTATCTCACCAAGTCCACATGGCTTTTTTACATACAGTTACAGCTATGTTTGAAGTCTCACGGTGTTCCATTAGACATACCAATTGAACACCACAGATACCACAAATTCTTCTACGAAAGAGAGACATCGAGAGGTTTTGTTTCAGATTTTTATCATCAATTACTAACGTCCTCGTATGAAACCCTCCAACTAGACTCTGTCTGGAGGAGGGATATACCAGACCTGGAAAATGACTTTGATTGGCAAGGAGCCTGGGCAAATGTCCGACTTACATCAAGGAACCCGGATCATCAACAAATCAATCTTAACTATATTCACAGGACATATTTGACTCCTATAAGACTGTGCAGAATGGGGCTTAAACAAGACTCCAAATGCTCCCAATGTACAAATGGGGACGAAGGGACATTTATGCACATGTATTGGGACTGCCCACCAGTTAAGGCATTCTGGAAAGATGTGACCCAACAATTATCAAAACTCGTATCTTGGAATATACCTGTACACCCCTCGGTATTACTATTGAATGATGTTTTTGAGTTTGCAGTGAATCCACAGCTAAAGAGATTGGTTTTATCGGGTATCACAGTAGCTAAAAAGCTGATCGCATCACGCTGGTTTCAACCGGAAAAAATGTGCCGGAAAGTTTGGTTTCTTACATATCTCGATGTGATTTATCAAGAAATATCTACAGCAAGAATTCTGGGTCTCAATGAATCCAAAATGTCAATGTGGTTAGAAGTGGTGGAGAGAATAAAAGCTAGCTTATAATGGTAGTGTCTGGTTAGGTGCGAGGGATAGTGGAGGTACTTCCCAAGGTGGGGTCCGGGAGGGGGGGGGTTCGAGCTGGAGCATATGTGTGTAGGTTTTTAGATAACAGGTATTAGGGGTATATCTTATATAAGACAATTAACTAAAATGTGATCTCATTGGATGTGCTCTGACAATTAATGCTTGTATATCTTATCGTGTGTTGTCATGTTTGTTTATGTGTTTGTTTAAAAAATAATAAAAAAATTAAATACAAAAAAAATAAACTACATGTAGGGGATGCAAATAGATGGTTATTCTACCATCGTAATTCTACACATAGTGGAATCATTATGAACAGGTACATGGTCCTATCACAAGCCAGCCTATCAGAATGGAGTACCTGAGAGGAGTCCCACAGTGACGGGCGTGTCCAGGCATGTTGGAACGAGACGGGATGTTGAGACAAGATGTTGCCCAAGAGAGAAGCACAGAAAGATACTGTCTCTTCACGAAACTACTAGAAGTTGACAATTAAGCCAACACAACTTCTAAGAAGATGTACCGGACATTAGAATGGACAGTCTAATAACCGTGTGTGGTCGCAGTGTTATCATAACGTGAGTTTTATGCGACAAGTACCCTCGTGTCTGAAGAGAATATCATGCTAACTACGGGAGCATGTCTATGTTCCCCGGGTCCTATGTTCCCCGGGTTCTATGTTCCCCGCTTTGATTGATTGATAGATTGAAAATATTAGACCACCAGCCCTGATTCCAAACTCTAACCTTAACCAGTTCGAACGAGGGCCTAAGCTTAACCGTTCTAAACAAGGCGGACATTAATAATTAATAAAATAATAAAAATTTATAAAATGTTCAATCTATTAATCAATCAATGCGGGGAACATAGAACCCGGGGAACATAGGATGATCCCCTAACTACGACAATGCTGGCGTTCGTTTCTGAAAAGTAACATTCGACTGAGAGAGAAAGAGGCTTCGTCAGTGCTGTGAGTTTCAAGAAATGTAATGACATTGTTGAAGAAAGGAGCAGATGAATATTCTGTGAGAGTTTTGATGGACTTTTAATAAGCTAGCTACCGCCGAGACTTGCGGTCAGTACGTGAAGTGTTAACGTGAAATGTAGCTTCGCGCCTTGAACGGCACACGCAGTAAATACCAGTGAGTGCGTTATTGCGGTCGTGTTCGTTGATGTTCCTATCGTATCGAGTACAGAAGATGAAAGACAACCTCAGCAAAGACTGAATTGTGCATTTGTTCTGGATTGAAGAAGACGTGGTACCTGCTGTCCAGACAGTTCCAGGATTTGATGGAGACCGGCTGGTGTCCATCAACAGCTTAACACACACACACACGCACACGCACACGCACACACACACACACACACACACACACACACACACACTATCCCACCCACAAACAGAATACACGCACACACAAACAGACTGGAACACACACACACACAAACAGATTGAAATATACGCACATGCTCAGTGAACAAGCAGTCACACGCATTATTTAGAACATTAGAGAAAGAACGGTTCCCTGCCATCAGAAGACATCTTCCAGCGACTCAGCTCATCCCTGTATGCAGTCTACAGGAGTGGTAATTGTATCAAACCTGTACCAAACCTTTTCCAGTTATAACCAACTGAGGTATTGTGTTAAAGTGATAGTTAACTGTATCAAACCCATGTCAGTTGTAGAAGACTGAATTAATACATTTAATCTGTCACCCTTAGTGGGTGACAGATATCCCGTTTATACCCAGAGTGAATACTCTCTCTGGGAAGTTGTAAGAGAGTTCTTGTTGTGAGGTAATTGCAACTATTATAAGTGAACTGTCATAATCATATGCAACTGTTACAGGTGAACTGTTATAATATTGGGATATATTGAAATGTGCACTGTGAATCCATTTTTGAAGTAGAAATAACTATCCAGGTTGTTGTGAAGGGCCAGATTAACACTGAGAATCTACGTTTTATTGTTTTATATAACTTGTATATTATTTATATATATATAAGCTATATCCCTTTAAGACTCCGTTTGAATCATAGCATTATTCGCTTTCCTCATTGGATAATGCCCTTGACGTTCGCGGCGCCAAGGACCGCGCCCCTGAGACAGGTTCAAAGGCGAGTCTGGACAAGTTGGGACATGCCTGGTGCCAGCGCATTGATTCCAGACAAGAGCTGAGGCTGGGCACTAGAAAGCCCTCTAAGTATATGTGGTAAAATCCCGACATAGATAATCAAAGATCTAATCAAACTGTGGTGTAAAAGTCTTAAAGAAACAGTCAAAGTGGAACAACAATCAAACTAAGGTATTATATTTAGGGATAACAGCTGCCTGAGTGAGTCAACACAAGAATCCTCCCAACAGATTGTGTCCCGGGCCACTTAAAATAGCCGGCTGTAAAAGCTAAAATCTGAGTAGTAACTTATGTGTGTTTACTGAGGTAGAATGTTTATAACAATAGAACCATCTGGTTCCTAGGGTGGGACAGGAAGGATTTCAGATAAGTCCTAGCAAACACAATGAGGTGATGAGGTTAAAAGGGTCAAAGCGCCCATGAAGTGTTATCAGCTGCTTTACGGCCTGGGGGACACAAGGACATGCACCTAAACTGTTTGAACAAGTCAATCTTCTTCCCCTTTCGGGAGTGATTGCATCAATGTGAGACTATTAGGCTGGAGTCTCCTGAGACACACACACACAGACACATAGACACATACACACACACACACAGACACACATAGAGACACATGCACACACATAGACACACACACACACTCACATTCACATTCACATACACACACACACATACATAGACACACACACACACACACACACACACACACATAGTCACACACACACACACACACTCACACACACACATTTTCACACACACACACACACACTCACACACACATATTTACACATACACATACACACACACACACACACAGAGAAGATCACTATTGAAATCCTTAATTTGAGCTCCAAACAAGCTAACTATTTCCTGGTATATTGTACTTGTAATCTTGAATTCTGAAGTCATTGAAGTAAGTTAAAATATAATTAGGTTTGGTCATACTTAAATTAGGTAATTAGTTAATGTGTCTGTTCTGTTTTCATTTATGTTCAATATGATTAATTGATTGTTCTATCCTCTTGATCTATGGTATTGATTTGTATTCTATTCTATCCAGTTCTGATTTGATCTGTTATTCAGTTATATTCTATTCAGTTTATAAAATATTGATGTAAGCTAACAGAATGATTAGATTTGTTAGATATTTTCTGAAAGTCAGCAGACTTAGTGATAAAGAAATATATCTGTGTTTATGTAATCAATATATCTTGAGGTTCATCAAAGTATTCAAGTAATGTGTTTAAGTAAAAATACAGGGAAAATATTCTCTGGGTTAATGTGAAGGGGGTTTGGCCTATAAGCCAAACCCCTATTTTCAAATGCAAGCTAAGCCGGCCTGGCATTGGAGGAAAGAATGTGATGAGGTCATCACTCCGAGGCACTGGGCCTTGGGGATATAATGGGGTGTGATGGGGGGAAGAAGGACTCTGAACAACCCAACCGACACGACAAGACCTCTCTACCATCTCATCCACAAGGCAGCAGGCGGCCAAACAAAGGAACATTTTGGAGGGAAAAACCAACTCTTTGTTATCAGCACAGAACAAAGACTTTCAACAACTAATCAACTATCATTCTCTTTAGTCTAGTTGTATCACTTACGGCACAGTGTTTTTGATCACAACTATAGCATTCTTTTGTCATAACAAATATTGTAATTTGTATACACTCTTAAACTTTGATTAAACAGCGGTAATATAACCCTTTTCCTCCTAATTCCTTCTGCCTGCACCGCTGAAAGAAGAGAAGTGATTCCCAGAGCTTTAAAAGTATTGAATCACAACACAGAGTACTAACGCAACCCGGTTCTGAGCAGAGCAGAACCGAAATAGCTTGGGAAATCCACTTCATTTTGGTGCCGTTTGACCCGTGAACAAGTGGCGGCCCGGGACGAGAATTTTTTTTCCTTCACTCATCGACCTCATCAGCGGACGACGGGGACACAGCTGCGGGAGCTTCGTTCTTGAGAGAGAGGTGAGTGTTGGAGGAGAATGGGCTGTTCTGTTCGAACAACAAGGGGTTGGGTAAAGCTATTGCTTCATGTGGAATTATGTGAAGTAGTTAAAAGACCTCATATTGTTGTAATATGATGACGTATTGGGTGCACAGACTATCTGATCATGGTGTAATGGGATTAGCGTCGCATGACGGCAGGTAAAAGGCTTTTCTGGCTAGGAAGCGCGGCGATCTGGTGTGTGCGACAGGGGCGCGTTCTGAGTATATAGATTCCCTAAAAA
Organism: Notolepis coatsorum; assembly: GCF_963971535.1. Lineage (NCBI taxonomy): Eukaryota > Metazoa > Chordata > Actinopteri > Aulopiformes > Paralepididae > Notolepis > Notolepis coatsorum. The sequence continues at coordinate 165,401,260 of NC_140167.1, forward strand.
TTATTCTCAGGAAGAGGGCGCGGGTGATGGTTGATTAAGATTTTATTGTTCTGAATGGGGGGAGAGCTGTGTATAAGAAGGGCTCTGTTGCTATTTAGAACATGCAAATCAGGTATGGTAAAGATGAGTTTGGCCCCTGCATGATCGGGGAACTTGGTCTGTGCGATTACAGGATTAACACGTAGTAATTAATAGAAGGTAGGGGCCGGCGTGTTCATGAAGGCTCAATAATGAATGGTTTGCTGACTGATCGCGTGATAGACAGGACGTATCTGCAGGAACCAATCGGCCGAATTAAATGAAGATATAATGTTCGTCCTTAGGCATAATATCGAATTGGGTCCGGAGATCCCGTTTTAATCTTGAGCGAAACTGGCGTGTTAGTTAACTGCGTTCGCTGTAATAATGAATAAGTACTTAAAAACAATTCGGTCGAGATGACTGATAAAGTACTTAGTGGAAATTCGATTATGGAGCTATGGTAAGCTTAAACATTCAGTGTAAAAGTGTGTGCGATTACGTTTGGTCTCGTGTTTACTAGTCGCGCTGCCGTGCGACGTTCGAGAGACGATAATATGTGCGTGAATGGAGGTTTGTATTTTTATTTGTAGTTAGGAAGCGTGTATGATTGCAATGGTTGAAGAATGGCTATGGTTAGGTATGATTGGTGGTACGTATGAGAATATTGTTGTATTATTATGTAATTTAAGTCACCGGTTGGCCGTGGGGAAATGTAATGATAACGCCGGTTTTTCGGGGCCCGTGGAACGCAGCAGCAGTTGGCTGTTGTATTAGCCTCTGAGGCGACCGGAGGTTACGGCGGACGAATAGACATAGGTTCAAATGTATAAGGTCGATCGATAGTGTCTTGAGATTACGGGGATGTGTAAGGCACTTAAAAGTTTTCATATTCGTGGCGGATAAAATAGATGTATAATGTTTAAGGTGATTGGGATTATCTAGACGGGGACCCGGAAGTCGTTCTAAGCTCGCCGGTGATGACGACAGAGGGGTCAAACTAGTGTTTTGCTGTTATGTTTTTATATTTCTATTTAGATCGCTACACTGGTGTTTTGAGGGAATTAGGATCTGTTGTGGGGGATGTGGTGTTATATTAACATTGCGAGGAGACGGCCCGCGCGGCGGGACGGGTCGATGGGTCGTTGGGAAGCGTTTTTATGGGATCATGGGTGAAGCTAAGCTAATGCTACCTAGCCGCGCTAACGGCTAAAATGGTCGCCGGTTGTGACGTCGTAAGGGTGCGCGGTCTGACGGCCCGCGACGTGGCTAACGAAGCTAAGCTAACTGTGCTGGCGTCATGGCATGACGGGGCTCTCGGGATGTCTCGCGAGGGGGCGTCCATCTTAGCAGGGGCGCCGGCGTCCATCTTGGGAGGGCACCAAGCGTCCATTGTTATGGGGAGGGTGGAGTTTATTTAGGAATACGATAGGGGGCGGAAGAGGACAGGATGAATATTTTTGGATTCTGCTCACAGAACGTTTTCATTGGGTGGTTAGTGTGCTGGTAAAGTGAGGTTGGATTGTTGTGTTTTAATCTGGCGGTGGATTGTGGGGCCTTGGCCCCCCCTCCCCCTCGTACACTCTCTCTCACCCTCCCCCCCCCCTCCCTCTCTCTCTTTCCTTCTCTCACCCTCCCCCCTCTCCCTCTCTCTCTTTCTTTCTCTCTCTCCCCCCCCCCCCTCTCCTTCTTTCCTTCTTTTCCCCCTCTCTCACTCGCTTTCCTTCTCTCGCCCTTCCCCCTATCCCTCTCTCTCTTTCCTTCTCTCGCCCTCTCCCTCTCTTTCTTTCCTTCTCTCTCTCCTCCCTCCCTCCTCCCTCCCTCTCCCTTTCGCCTCTCTCCCTCTCACCTTCCCCCCCTCTCTCCCTCTCCCTTTCACCTCCCCCCTCTCTCCCTCTCACCTCCCCTCCCTCTCTCTCTCTTTCTCTTTCTCTTTCACCCCCCCCTCTCTTTCTTTCCCTCTCACCTCTCCTCCCTCCCTCTCCCTTTTCGCCTCTCTCCCTCTCCCTCTCACCTCCCCTCCCTCTCTCTCTCTTTCTCTTTCACCCCCCCCCTCTCTTTCTTTCCTTCTCTCACCCTCCTCCCTCCCTCTCCCTTTCACCTCCCCCCTCTCTCCCTCTCCCTCTCACCTCCCCCCCTCTTTCCCTCTCCCTCCCTCTCTCTCTCTCTCTCTTACCCCCCCCCCCCTCTCACTCACTCCCCTCATTCCCACACAGCCTCTCTTCCATATTTCCCCCCCCCCTCGGCCCCCCCGAAACGCTCCCTCTTTCTCTCCTAGTTTGGGCCTGTATATAAATTTGTTTTTTTATGGGTTTCAAATGCGGTGTAGTGCTAGGCTTATTGTTTATTGCTGTTTACTGTAGGATTCAAAGGCGGTTGGTTGAGTTTGGGGCTTATTGAGCGGGTGTTGTTGTTCCATATTCAGTCTTATTGTTATTTTTAGGGAATTTCTAGTGCTGGCAGTGGTATTGGCTGGCGTTGGGGCTACGCTTTGGTTGACAAGGCGCTCGTACTTCTTTCCTTGCATTTGGACAAGCTCCGGCTGGTAAGGCGGGGGCTCCGTGTCAGTATTTTTGTGTGGCGTTCATGTTGGTGGGCCGTAAGTCGGAGCATAATTACTCTGCTCGGCTGCGCCTGCGATGGGGGTGTGGGTAGACAGTTCGTCGTAGCTCACTGTCTGCCTCCACGCTTTGACGGTGATGCGCTATGTGTGCGACTCGTCGATGCTCGCTGCCACACTGCGCACAGTTTTCATTTTGCCAGGGGTACGGGGACTGCTAACCGTCGTGGCGGGGGTGGGCTCGCTGTCTGCCACCGCGCGTTAACGGGGGTGCGCTATGCGTGCACTCGTCAAAGGCTCGCTGCCGCACTACGCGCATCGGATTATATTGTGTGTGGGTATTTGGGTGACTGTGGTTACGGTGGGTGAGTGGTATCAGGGGTGCTGTGTGTGTGTGGCAGTGGTTGTGAGTGGAATGATCTTTGAATATCCTTGAGTAGGAGGCCCGGGGTTTCGCGTTCCAGGTTGCAAACTGGGGGTGACGCCGTGGGCCACAGGGCGGGTTGACCGGTGGGATGTCATTGGTCGGCAGGATTTTCAATGTGGGGATGGTGTCGGCGGCCTGTGGTTATGAACGGGTTGTGTGACACTGTTCTAAATGCACGGGGACTTCAGTGACATAAGGCACTGAAAATTGATTTCTGTTCTCGTGAGAAGCGCGTTTTAACACCTAAGGGGTTAGGTGTTACGGGGGAGATATAGTAACTGTGTGAGATATTATGAATGGAAAATATGTATGTTACTGAGATGTATAATGTAATATGAGCGAAATACATACTAGGCTTTCACGGACAGAAATAAATATAGTTACACATACACATAGTCATTTGCAAAGAACAATTAGAGTAAAAGTGAGATTATGCACCTAAATTACCATGTCCAATACAGATGTTTAGAAATGATAGGCTGTAAATAACAAATTTCTGATTGACCAACAGAAGGAGAAGGCTGGTGCGAAATAAGTTCCCCGGAGTTGTATTAAGGAGGATCATGACAACAGGGTTGAGAGTCTGGTTTTCCAATGGAGACAACTGGAAAAAAGATTAAGGCTGTGTCATTGATAAATCAAAAACGAAAATTGCACAAATACTCTCAAGTGATCTTAGTGTAGGAGATGCCCGACATTCCATGCTTAAAGACAAATGATGGATTGTGAATGGGAAATGTCACTGATAATTAAGTGTATTTTTTGCTTCTCTCTTCACAGCTGCTCCAGGACGGATGGCCAGCGCTGACAATTCCGAACCCCAACAGGGAAATCAAAGAGACTGTTGACAGTCAGGGGGTATAGTATCACAAGAGCGAGTTATCAGTTCCTGTTTACACCAATATAGAAGTGTGAGTGAAATTAACTCAAGTTTGGTAAAAATAGTTTGAATACAGAGAAACTTGCTTTCCAAACGGTGACGTTACGAGTGTTTGAAGAAAGGTGAGAATGGAAAATACACAGATAGGAGCAACCGGAGGGTTAGATGCACTAACCATAGAAAGGGTAGACAATCTGTCTATTTCAACTACTGGAGTTGTCACAATAAAAGTGACGAAAAAATGGCCAAAGATATTCAGGCCATTACAGAACCTTGTAGTTAAAGGAGGCCGGTATAGAATGCGTACCCAAATTAAGAAACAGAAAAAGAGATTACGAAGGGTGATAAAAAGAAATAATGTCGGTAGTGGGGTAATGCCGATAACCTCTGCAGACATTACATTGACCGAATTGGATGGCGACGTTAACTTGATTGATTGGAATTTGATTGACTCCCCTCTAGTGTCCAGTGTGACGGAGGGACTGGAAATAATGTCTTTTACTCCGCCACAGGGAGTCGTTGCAGCAAGCGACCCAGAGACAACTGTATTACCCGAGTCGATCCACGCTGAAGTGTCCGTTGCAGGTGACTGCCAGTTAACCAAGAGACAAAGAAAGCAACAGAGGAGAGCGATGTTGTTGCAGCAGTCCCAGGGAGTTGACGCTGGCCGTACGGAGACCGACATCAGGTATGGGATACCACATGAACAGTTTCTACAGCCCACCTGTGTCTCGTGCCCAGGTTTTCTCCACCCCCACCATCAGTACCAAACTGAGGGATGTGGCCCGATGACTAGGAATCAGTCAGCAAGGGCCAGGGTGGGGGAAGAGGGGAAGACGTACCTCCCTCTAGAACAACAGCTAGCCGAGGCTAGACAGGTGGTGGAATACCTCCAAGGCCTAATCCAGTCCACACAGCCCGGAGGGGAGACAGGTTCCAATGGAGAACCAGATGGCCAGAGACGGGCTCAAGCGGGAACACAAGGGGGTCCTGCGCCAGAACAACAACAAAGGTCGAGAGGGGCAATCGGGTGGCAACCACGAGGAAGAGGTGGAGGCAGAGGCAGGAATCCGAATGGATACGCGGTGCGGCGGATGGAGTGTTGGGCGTGCGGGACTCTCGGACACCTTTCTCGGGAATGTGCTCAAGGGACTGTGATTGAACCAAATAGGTACGTGGCTTTCTCCTCAGAACAGGCTCCAGGGAACCATGGCGATGATGGCATACAGCCAGGACATGCTCGGGGCCCGATGACCCCAGTGTCATCCGGTCACAGGCGACTGACCCACCGGGTCCCACAACCCGGGGGAGACCGCCAGTGTTGTTGGATTTGTGGAGTGAAAGGTCATTTTCAAAGGTCATGTCTGCAGAGGCCACCGGCAGAATAAAAATATATGCAACTGACTAGGGTAAAGGTGGGATATATTGAATGATAAAATATGCTCCTAATTAGATTAGAATAAAAATAGAATAAAAAATAAATAGAGGGGTTAGGTGATTAGATTATGAATGAAAGTTACTAAAAACGGATGTATGAGTGACTGACAAATGCATGAACTAATCAGACTAACAAGAGGATCAAATTATGTTAAACAGTTAATCAATATTAGACAGTGTGATGATGTGACACTGCGGCAGCTAGTGATCAGTAAATTATCCATGCTTGGTCAACATTCAGATTGATCAAAGGGTGGACTGCATGATTAAGAAATTAAAAAGACTCATAGTTGTTTCTAGTATTTTATAGTATTGATAGAAGCGTATTAACAGTTATGAGCAATAGATATAGGTGTTTATTTACTTTTATTTTTACTTCTCTTTTCTAGTGTGTTACGAGCAATTCCTGACTTAGGCCGGGAGCGTTCATTTTGTTTATTCATTTGATTTCCCTTTTTTGTTTCTTAGTTAATACGGGGGTGCATAAGCCTCTAGATGATAGGTTAAAAATGAGCTCAGAAGAAAAAAGAAAAAAGCTCACAAGGTTGGTTTATTTTTTCATTTATTGGTTTGGCAGCGTTTTCTTTGTGTGTTTTGTTTTCTGTTTTCTTTCTTTCTGTATATTTTTTCTTAGGGTACCTGACAAGCTGGGAGTGATCTCGACACATCAGGACAGGGTAGTATATGTATGTAAAATGGACTGGGAACAAAGTGAAGGAACATGAGCTAGTTATGGATTTTTGTTCTCCGCCCATTGAATACCCGGTTTTAGGGGCTGGGGGTGTGTCGTGATTGGTGAAAGTGTTGGGAAGCATGATTCTCTGTACATTAATGAAGCTCAATAGGTTTGGTCGCTATTGGCCAAATTAGTCTTGTGTAGGGTGTGAACATGTGCAATTGATAATTGGCTTGTGGTGTGGAAGATGTGTGTTTAAGGCGGACTGTGATTTGTTGCCATACACACAGGTTACTGGGAGAGTGGATGTGTCAGTGCTGACCGTCCGGTCCGGGGTGCAGCTGTCCAAAAGCAGAGGTAACGATGTTTGAATGTGTATTCCACATCGAGAGGTGGGGGAGTATACTGTTTTGACAGCATAATATAATGAGAGCCATGTGAATTTTTCAGAATTTTGAAAATTAATGATCTAAAAGCCATGAAATATATAGATAAATGATTTGGAAAAGAAAGTTGTCAAAGCTCAGACCAGTAAAGAGAGTCTGAGGGAGGAAAATTATGGATTCTCAATCAATTGTTGTGGTAGAAGTGACCTGCACTGTCCCCCGAAGCGATATATATTCACTGCAGGATACGGATGGGAGATTGGGGAGTCAGCAGTCATCCGAGTGTGGTACAAGGAATACCCAGGACTCCATCGGTACTGTTGATCCAGGACACTGGCTAGTGTCTACCCAGCGGTTCCATGGGGAGCCACAACACTGCGGAGAACCAGGGGACGCCTACCTCTCGGACCGGGAGAGTTTCGGCCAACGCAGTGACCGAGTCTTGAGGCTTCAGAGGGAAACGACAGGCAACCAACGAGGAGACAGGCGGCTAGGCCTCAGCAACAACTCCGGCTGTCAACAGAAGCAAGGCCTCAACCATTGACCAGGGAGTCAACCAGCGAAAGGGTGGAGCTCTTCCACATCCAAGGATCAACGGGGGTCGAGCAGCCAGCGACGACCTCCCCACCAGGCTGTGACAGCAATAGCAATACAGCAGGGGGTCCTACCCCCTAATAGAGGTCAACACGAGTCAAGATGTGCTCAACAGAAGATGGAGTGTGATGAGAAAGGCGATTTGCTTTCTAAATTCCACCTCCCAGCATGGGAAGTTGCACCCAGCAGTCGTGATACTGCACCAGCTATGAGCAATAAAGAGGAGGCCGGGTCAAATCTAGAAAACATAGACCCCCCTCCTCAATGCTCCAAGTCAGAATTTGACAACTCACAGTTGAAACCAATGGAAATTGATCTTGGTATGAGAACAGGTTGTTAAAGACTGTGCACACGATCACAAAAACTGAAATTGCTAATTTGAATTTTAGGATCTAAGCGGGCAAACCATATATATGTTATCCTAATATGATTTAAAATGTCTTAAGTGTTATCTAGATAGTAGTGTGTAGAGATTGATATCTATGTTTGACATATTAAGGATAGGTAAACTATCCAAGTGGGGAACTGTGGTAAAATCCCGACATAGATCATCAAAGATCTAATCAAACTGTGGTGTAAAAGTCTTAAAGAAACAGTCAAAGTGGAACAACAATCAAACTAAGGTATTATATTTAGGGATAACAGCTGCCTGAGTGAGTCAACACAAGAATCCTCCCAACAGATTGTGTCCCGGGCCACTTAAAATAGCCGGCTGTAAAAGCTAAAATCTGAGTAGTAACTTATGTGTGTTTACTGAGGTAGAATGTTTATAACAATAGAACCATCTGGTTCCTCGGGTGGGACAGGAAGGATTTCAGATAAGTCCTAGCAAACACAATGAGGTGATGAGGTTAAAGGGGTCAAAGCGCCCATGAAGTGTTATCAGCTGCTTTACGGCCTGGGGGACACAAGGACATGCACCTAAACTGTTTGAACAAGTCAATCTTCTTCCCCTTTCGGGAGTGATTGCATCAATGTGAGACTATTAGGCTGGAGTCTCCTGAGACACACACACACAGACACATAGACACATACACACACACACACAGACACACATAGAGACACATGCACACACATAGACACACACACACACTCACATTCACATTCACATACACACACACACATACATAGACACACACACACACACACACACACACACATAGTCACACACACACACACACACTCACACACACACATTTTCACACACACACACACACACTCACACACACATATTTACACATACACATACACACACACACACACAGAGAAGATCACTATTGAAATCCTTAATTTGAGCTCCAAACAAGCTAACTATTTCCTGGTATATTGTACTTGTAATCTTGAATTCTGAAGTCATTGAAGTAAGTTAAAATATAATTAGGTTTGGTCATACTTAAATTAGGTAATTAGTTAATGTGTCTGTTCTGTTTTCATTTATGTTCAATATGATTAATTGATTGTTCTATCCTCTTGATCTATGGTATTGATTTGTATTCTATTCTATCCAGTTCTGATTTGATCTGTTATTCAGTTATATTCTATTCAGTTTATAAAATATTGATGTAAGCTAACAGAATGATTAGATTTGTTAGATATTTTCTGAAAGTCAGCAGACTTAGTGATAAAGAAATATATCTGTGTTTATGTAATCAATATATCTTGAGGTTCATCAAAGTATTCAAGTAATGTGTTTAAGTAAAAATACAGGGAAAATATTCTCTGGGTTAATGTGAAGGGGGTTTGGCCTATAAGCCAAACCCCTATTTTCAAATGCAAGCTAAGCCGGCCTGGCATTGGAGGAAAGAATGTGATGAGGTCATCACTCCGAGGCACTGGGCCTTGGGGATATAATGGGGTGTGATGGGGGGAAGAAGGACTCTGAACAACCCAACCGACACGACAAGACCTCTCTACCATCTCATCCACAAGGCAGCAGGCGGCCAAACAAAGGAACTTCTTAGAGGGAAAAACCAACTCTTTGTTATCAGCACAGAACAAAGACTTTCAACAACTAATCAACTATCATTTTCTTTAGTCTAGTTGTATCACTTACGGCACAGTGTTTTTGATCACAACTATAGCATTCTTATTGTAATTTGTATACACTCTTAAACTTTGATTAAACAACTGTTATATAACCTTTTTCCTCCTAATTCCGTCTGCCTGCACCGCTGAAAGAAGAGAAGTGATTCCCAGAGCTTTAAAGTATTGAATCACAACGCAGAGTACTAACGCAACCCGGTTCTGAGCAGAGCAGAACCGAAATAGCTTGGGAAATCCACTTCATATATATATCGTGGAAGGCGCAAACAGTAGCGATTCGCAGTTCGGCGTTCGTGTATGCAGTAACGTGAAGTTCGTCCGGAGTAATGCAACAGCAGTAGCTGCACCTAGCGTATAGCAGAGTCAAGTTCGACCTAACTTAATGTGAAGTAAAGAGTCGTCATTTAGTGTGAATCGTATTACAGCAGTTCGTTCGGTGTATAGCATTAACAAGCAGTTCGTTCGTTTAGTAACTAGTGTGAACCCGACTCTGGAACACCCTCTCTCAGACCGATTCCTGTGTGTTAGTTGGTTGGATCCACTACACATCCGGTTGCTACTGAACGGACGTGTTTTTGCGGACCTCCCAAACTTTCAAACTTTAGACTGTTTTCTTTCTTTCTACCATTTTTTAACCAGTGATCTTAACTGATCACTGTGACTTTTGCTCTTATCGTTTATGCTGTTGGATTTATTGGTTTTATGTGACTTTTTACTGGACGTGACCTAAGCTATCGGAGCTTGTTGTTGCCATAGCTACAGCTACACGCTACAGTACTCACAGTGCTAAACTCCCCCGAGGAAATGGCTCCAACGTCAGATGTCGCAGAAATGCGAACGGAACTGAAGACCATCGAGATACTAGTAATGGATCTTCTCAAGCGTCAAAAGGAGCTCATGTCCAGGCTGGCTAGCATGGAACAAGCGGATGCAGGCTGCACCAGTAGTCCCTCCTGGGCGACAGTGGTGAGGGGCCGAAGGAAGCTCTCCCTTCCTCTATATGATCCCGTTGATTCACCTCAACTATCAAACCGATTCAATCCTCTTTGTAATGATCCCAGCCTCCTAGGCTCTCCCTCGTTTCCGTCTCCTGCTGCTAGTAATGTAGCTTTGCTCAAAGACTATCCGATGCTAGCTACTAGCCTAGCTACTAGCCAGGCTCCAAGCGAAGCTACCAGGACGGCGGCCCTCTCCAGCTCACAACTCAACCATGGAAATATATCTGCAACCCAGAGCAGAAAGCGCTCTGCCCTGTTTGCTCTCGCATCGCCAAACTCCCCAGACTCACGCGATGGGTCCGACTCCCCAAAGTTTAAACGTCCTCGTCTGCGGTGCTCTGCAGCCCATGCCAGTACGATCATTCAAACGGCGAGTGTTATCGATGGAAATGCCGCTGTGAACGAGCCCCTCCACACGGCGCTGCTGCCCGACCAACCATCAAACCCCGCCAACAATGCAGACGCTACTCCTGCGGCTTTTCACCATAGAAACCTGGCCATCTACGACGGGGAATGCATCCATGAACAGCCAGAGATCCTACTCATCGGAGATTCCATCACCAGGTTTTTGCAAATACCACATGGCATTACGTATTGTTTTTCCGGTTTAAAAATTACTGACTTACTTGAGTGTACTCCCGAAATCATCGACAGATATCCGTCCGCCCACACCGTTATCATTCATATCGGAGCAAATGACGTAATGGCTAGACAATCCGTTAAACTCCAATCTGACTTTGAATCACTATTGAAAGCCTGGGTAAAATATGCATTGTGTCTGGCCCCATTCCATCCATAGGTCGTGGATCTGAGCGATTTAGCCGTCTGTTCTGGTTGCACAAATGGCTACAGACCTACTGTACTACTATAGGACTTTGCTATATAAATAACTTTGATCTGCTCTGGTCCAGGAAAGACCATTACAGACCCGATGGCATCCATCCAAACATATCAGGGATAAATGTGCTAATACATAACGTCATACAAAGTGTAGCATCACTGGCCTGACAACCAACCATATCTAGCTCTGTAGACTATATACAGAAGCAGCCTAAGCTACAAAAAAACACGTTGAGTGTCATCCCGATTCTGATCACCAAAAGACTAATCAATTACTCATTATCACGTCCCATATGTAAATCTAACCTTATCAATATCAGTGTTCAACCACAGACTATCTCACACCCCACTACAGAACCCGTACAGCTAAAACTAGCACTGTTCAACGTTAGAGCGCTGAAACAAAAATTATTTCTGATAAATGAACTCATAGTAAAACATGGTGTACATTGTATGTTTTTAGTAGAGACATGGTTAGACAATATCACTGGTGTAGCAACACTGATTGAGACCTGCCCTTCCAATTTTAAATGCTATCAATCAAACAGACAGAGTGGGAGGGGAGGCGGAATAGCAGCAATCATCTCCACTCAATTTGTGTGCAATGATATTGACCTGGGAAAAATTTTATCATTTGAATACCTTGCTATTGTATTGAAAACAGAAATGCCAGTAATATGTGTGACATTGTATCGACCACCAAGGTACTCGCCACTCTTCATACAGGAATTTTCAGAACTCATATCGATCTGCATTACCAGGTATGATAGAATCATTCTTAATGGAGATCTAAACCTTCATATCAACAAAAAGGATGACCCCAGGGGTTGTGAGTTTCTGAACCTACTGGACAGTTTTGGACTGATGCAACATGTTCACGAGGCCACTCACCAACATGGCAACACTCTGGACCTACTAATAACAACAGGGCTAAACATTGAGAATGTATCAGTAAAACAAATTCCAATTTCTGACCATTATTGTGTGTTCTATGGTACAAGCCTAATATTATATAAGACCAGAAGCAAATTCCTAGTTCACAGACGGCTTCTGGACGCTAGAGCTGAAGCAAAATTATCTAGTATGATGAAATCATATGACCAATGCAGTGAATCCTCCTTAAATCAGAAAGTGCAAAACTTCCATAGCACCTTGTCAACAGTGTTAGATACTGTTGCCCCTCTGAAGGTTAAAAAGGTAAAAACTGATAGAATCTCTCCATGGTTAAATAAAACCAATGTTAAAGATAACAAGAGAAAATGTAGGATAGCCGAGCGAAAATGGAGGAAATTCAAACTCACAGCTCACTTTAATTTATACAAAGACGCCATGGGCGCATACAATAAGGCAATACAACTTGCGAGAAAGGAATATTTTTCCAAAATGATCTCAGAAAATATGGGTAACTCCAGGGTACTTTTTTCCACCATCGACCGGCTGATTAACATACCACCCCCCCATATACCGCAGCAATCAGCCACAAAATGTGAAGAGTTCGCAGTTTTCTTTAATGAAAAAATATCATTGATTAGAGCAAGCATTACCGCTGATATAGATCTGGCTGTGAGTGAAAACCCACCTGAGATAACTATGGGGGAATTCACATGTATTACATTACCTGACCTCTGTAAGATTGTCTCTGAGTGTAATTCCGCCACCTCCTGCCTCGATCCTATACCAACAGCATTTCTCAAGCGGGTGTTCGATAGTGTCTCAAATCATGTCCTTGAAATCATAAATATGTCTCTTCAAACAGGCACTTTTCCAGATGCATTTAAAACGGCTGTAGTAAAACCACTACTAAAGAAAACAAACTTAGATGTAAACGAACTAAAAAGCTATAGGCCAATATTGAACCTTCCATTTATCAGCAAGATATTAGAAAAGATAGTCTCAGTACAAATAAACTCCTTTCTCAAAGATAATAACATCATGGAGGAATTACAATCAGGTTTCAGAACAAATCACAGCACTGAAACTGCCCTTACCAAAATAGTTAGCGACCTCAGGCTAAACTCCGATGCTGGCAAAGTCTCAATTCTTGTCCTATTGGACCTTAGTGCAGCGTTCGATACGATTGACCATAATATCTTGATCAGTCGTCTTGAAAGACTGGTTGGCTTTTCCGATCATGTACTAAATTGGCTCATAACATACATTAAGGGGAGAAGGTTCTATGTTAAGCTTGGAGACAATGTATCCGAGGAACATGACAGCAGCTTTGGAGTTGCACAAGGAAGCTGCCTTGGTCCATTACTCTTCTCACTATATATGCTGCCCCTCGGGGACATCATTCGAGACCACAATGTATGCTTCCATAGTTATGCTGATGATACACAACTATATATCTCCGCAGAACCTAATAACACTACAGCCATACAGTCCATTACAAATTGTCTGTTAGCAATAAACAAGTGGATGAACAATAACTTCCTAAAATTAAACGAAAGCAAGACCGAAATCCTATTGATCGGCCCAAAAGCGAAAAGGGAAGTGCTGTGTGAAAACCTGGGGAGTCTGTCATCCTATGTAAAGACTGAGGTTACAAGCCTAGGTGTCATCTTGGACTCAGACCTGACCTTTAAGTCTCATATAAATAAGGCCATGAAAACGTCATTCTTCCACCGAAGAAACATAGCGAAAGTAAGACCTTTCGTAAATAAAAAGGATGCAGAGAAACTTATTCATGCTTTTGTATCAAGTCGGCTTGACTATTGTAATGCACTGTTCACTGGTCTTCCCAAAGCAACCATTGGGAAGCTTCAGCTTATCCAAAACTCTGCAGCTCGATTACTAACTCATACAAGGAGAAGAGAACATATCACTCCAGTCCTGGCCACTCTGCACTGGCTTCCAATAACTCATAGAATTGATTTTAAGGTCCTTTTCCTAACATATAAAGCTCTTAATGAGCAAGGCCCAAAATACATAGCAAATTCCCTAGTTAGTTATCTGCCCTCAAGAACGCTACGGTCATCCACTACAGGTTTACTAGACACGCCCAGAAACCAAAAGAGGATAGGAAGTATGGCATTTGCCAACTATGCCCCAAAACTATGGAACACACTACCAACACACATCAGAAACGCCAGCTCCATACACATTTTTAAAGGAAAATTAAAAACGTACCTATACAGTCTAGCTTACAAATAGTTATGGCTTGGAAAAACCTGATGGATCCATGAGGCTAGGATAAGCCTTGTGGACCCAACTTTTTAGATGAAGGAACGGGTACATACGCACACAATACACGACCACTGATGGATCCGTAAGGCTTGGAAAAGTCTTGTGGACCCAACTCTTTAGATGAGGGAACGGGTACATACGCACACAATACGCGGCCACTGATGGGTCCATGGGGCTTGGATAAGTCCTGTGGACCCAACTCTGGCCACTGACCACATGAGGGAACGGGTACATACGCACACAATACACGGCCACTGATGGATCCATGGGACTTGGTAAAGCACTATGGACCCAACTATGACCACTGATAAAAACGTAACTACACTAGCGTTATAAGAGCTAAACATTGCTACCTACCATACAAGTGCATTGGTTTAGTGCACTTCCGGTTGCTACTGAGCGGACATGTTTGTGCGGACCTGTTCTCCCAAACTGGTAAGCAAATGACTGTTTTTACGTTATTTTCATTTTTACGTTACTATTATTATTATTATTATTATTATTATTATTATTATTATTATTATTATTATTATTATTATTATTATTATTATTATTATTATTATTATTATTATTATTATTATTATTATTATTATTATTATTTTTTTTTTTTTTTTTTTTAACGTTGATCTTAACTGATCACTGTGACTTTATTGCTTTTATCGTTATATATGCCTATATTTGTGTACAGCACTTTGAGCTACATGACATGTATGAAAGGTGCTTTATAAATACTTACTTACTTACTTACTTAGCAAGTGTGTGTGGACTTAATAATTAGTGCCAGCACACGAGGAGGGCCTAGTAGCAGAACTATTGGACATGTGCACATTGGAACCTACCGCAGCGATATTGTAGAACCATTATTGGTTGGATTATAGTGATTGTGGAATGTACTACCGTGGAGAAGAGCATCGTTAATACCCACTGTCGTTTGGATTTAACTACCTTGAAGATCTTACCTCGGGCTAGCTTCGAGGACGAAGCTGGCTGGCTATCATCATTGCTATCGGGCATTGGATTACAGCTATTACCTTGCTACTGAGCACTTGGATTATAAAGACCGGATCCGTATGAGAACCCCTTTTCTTCAAGTGAACAGCCTGAGTATCCGTACCTTCTTCCTTCCCCTGGAGCTTACAACTCTGGGAGGATATCACCTGTCTCCAGCGGTACCCTCGTTTGCCCCCCTATATTGCCATCCCACGCCAGATGGCGTTTGGTCTAGTATACCTAGCTTAGGAATTATTCATTCCCACTGACTTTGCTACTCGCTGACTTTCTCATATTATTCGCCATAAAAGAGCGACCAAGTCATTCCCATTTGTATATTGGATGCATAATAATAAATACTGTAAATGATATCTCCTTGTCACCGTGCCGTCTATTCTGAGTGTCTGCCATATTTAACTGTACTGTCTGGCAAGTAATAATAATAATGTAACCCCTCAGTTACAATTGGTCCTTCGAGCCAGAGGGTATCAGTAATCTTAATCATATTAATAGTGATATGGCCAGCGGCGGACACTCTCCAAACGGCTCTCCCAAACTATTGCGCCCTAGGCGCCAACGTCAGCCCCCTCCACAATTGGAGGACTACGCTTTCGTTTTACCTCCTAGCTTATCTAAAAAGACGTCAAGCACGGATAAAACTAATAGTTTAAGCATGCCCAATCCTATCGACTTGTCGGCCCCACTAGTAGAGACCCCAGCGGGTTCAAACGAAACTGACTTAGCTCACGGGGGGGGGACAAGCGGGACATGACGTGACTATGCCCAAAGACCACAGCGCCACCGAGATGGACCTCGGAGCGCCAGAGGATAAAGACAGCGTCACCGAGACGGACCTCGGAACGCAAGAGGATAAAGAGCGCGCACCCGAGATAGACCTCGGCGCGCACCAAAGAGAAGAGTACCGCGTCTCAGAGGTGGACTTCGGAGCGCGGGAGAAGATAAGAAGCAGCGCCCTCGAGATGGACCTCGGAGCGCGTAAAGAGAACAGGTCAACGCCAAGTCCTGTCAACTCCAGATCACCCTCATCAGCGTCATCCCCAAGCGAGGCCGACCAGAGACTAGCGCAAGCCCTGATCGCCACGCTGACAGCTTCAACCGAAAGAGACCGCCTCCAGGGTGAGCGTCTCCAGGCGCAACAAGAGAGTGAGCGTAACCGCCTACAGAGTGAACGCGAACGCCTCCGACTGGAAGAGAGTCGCCTCCAGGCTGACGCCGTGATGACCATCAGACTGGAAGAGAGGCGCCTCCAGGCTGAAGAAAACATCCAGCGAGACCGCGCCAACGCGCAACGCGATGCACAGCGCGACGCCGCCAATGCACAGCGCGACGCCACCAATGCACAGCGCGAGGCGGAGCGAGACCGCGCCAATGCACAGCGCGACGCCGCCAATGCACAGCGCGAGGCGGAGCGAGACCGTCTGCAGGCGCAAATGATGGAGCTAGCGCTCCAAAGGGTGACTCCCCACTCCTCCACCCGGAGCTCCCGGAGATCATCACGACACGGGTCGAGGGCACCTTCCCCTCCCCGACCAATCTACACGGGACCCAGCCAACAGGAAGAACCCGCTTACGTTGCCGAGTCCCCTCCCCGACCAATCTACACGGGACCCAGCCAACGGGAAGAACCTGCCTACGTCGCCGAGAAACTAACCAAGAGACTTCAAGACCTAGCGGAGGACGAGGGAGGACATCAAGCCCACACGCACAAACCCATCTCGGACCAGGAGGAACAGTACAGCCCCGACCTCAGCCCCGAGACGCTGCGTTACGAACCCCCGACCAAACCCAGGGGTGAGTTTAATCAACAGTCAGCACCGAGGAGCAGTACCTGGGGGCCCGGCCTCTGGTTCCCACCCAGCACTAACCCACGACCCCACGTACGGGGAGACTCGCCAAGGAGGCCTCTCCCCCTACGTGCATCAGTGTCACAGCCATCCATGGCATCTTACATTGGGACACCCACATTCCCAGCCTTTTATGCGTGAGGACAGAGCACAGTATACTGAACTACGTATGTGTTTAGAGACTATTATGTCCGAAGTACAGGACGAGTCCTACAAATATGCCATCCTCCTCAAGCACCTTAAAGTACCCAGAGCGCACAACATAGCGCTGGCATATTCTAACTCAAGAACCCCCTACTCTGATGCCCTGGTGGCCCTCGACGCGCGTTATGGACGTACATGGGACTATGTAATTCAAGAGATACAGGAGATTGAACGCCTCCCCCCAGCTAAAGACAATAGAGCCCTGGATGACCTATCTATAAAAGTACAATCCCTGGTAGGGATGCTCGGGTCACAAGGAGAGAAGGGGATGCACGAGCTATACGCCAACTCCAACGTGGAGCGGATACTGGAGAAGCTCCCCCCAGCCCGTCAAGAGCGTTTTCGGCGGCAGAGAGGCCACCGTGACCCCCACGGCCTAGAACAATCCCTCCTCGACCTTGCTGACTTCCTAGCCAGGGAGGTCAGCAGTCTACGAATAGACACATTCGTGTGGGGTGGCTCTAACCCTAAAGATGGACCGAGAAGGTTCAACGACAACCGCCGGCCCGTCACCGTGATGCACCAGGCCAAGGCTGTGTCACGGCAGACGAGCCACAACCTCCACGCCAAGGAGAAGTGGAAGGCTGCCTGTCAGTACTGTGACAGTGAACACCAGCTGTCACAGTGCGACGCCTTCAAAGGACTGACTACAGCCGAAATAGGTCAGTGGCTTAGGGATAACCGCCGATGCTTCCACTGCGCGCGCGCGGTCACATGGCAGCAGAATGCCGCCTTAAGAAGAGGTGCGGCAAGTGTGACGGCGCCCACCTGGAAGTACTGCATGAGAGCAATAAACGCCCACCAGGAAACCAAAGTAGGCCCATCACGGTGATGTACCAGGCCGAGTCGGTGTCACCACAGGCCAGCCTCAACCCCCCCGCCAAAGAGGAATGGGAGATCACCTGTTTTTACTGCCATGGCGGACACTGGCTGTCACAGTGCGAAGACCACAAGACACTGACCCCCGCTGAAATGGATCAGCGGCTTAAGGCTAACACGCATGACTCCGCTTACTGCGAGTCACTGCGCAAGGTCCACAAGACAAGAGTAGCTCTACAAGGCAACTCACAAACAGAAGTGCTCCACATCGACCCCACGTATAGTGGGAGCCCCCGAGTACTCATCAAGGTGGTCAGAGTGCTCCTGAGCTACGAGGACAAGGTCCTCGACACCTACGCCGTCCTCGACGACGGGTCAGAAAAGACTCTCCTCCTCGCTTCCGCCGCAACCCAGTTGGGCCTGCGGGGTACCGAGGAAACAATGACCCTTCCTTCGTACAATTAGTCGAGACTTAAAATCAATAAAGGGTGAAAACGTCTCATTCACTATAGCAGCGGTCGAGCAGCCCGAGAAGCGGTACAGCATCACCAAGGCGTTCACAGGCCATGGCGAAGTTGATAGAGCTGCCGGAGATCCCTGGCTTCCCTGATGATGACCATGACCCACTGACTTTGTAGATTGCCCTACTCCTCACAACAAGTATGGAGAAGTTGACTGGACCCTAATATTAATCTGTCTCCCTTTACTAATTAGGTGCGGACTAATTAGGAGGCGGCTGTTGTGAAGGGCCAGATTAACACTGAGAATCTATGTTTTATTGTTTTATATAACTTGTATATTATTTATATATATAAGCTATATCCCTTTAAGACTCCGTTTGAATCATAGCATTATTCGCTTTCCTCATTGGATAATGCCCTTGACGTTCGCGGCGCCAAGGACCGCGCCCCTGAGACAGGTTCAAAGGCGAGTCTGGACAAGTTGGGACATGCCTGGTGCCAGCGCATTGATTCCAGACAAGAGCTGAGGCTGGGCACTAGAAAGCCCTCTAAGTATATATATCGTGGAAGGCGCAAACAGTAGCGATTCGCAGTTCGGCGTTCGTGTATGCAGTAACGTGAAGTTCGTCCGGAGTAATGCAACAGCAGTAGCTGCACCTAGCGTATAGCAGAGTCAAGTTCGACCTAACTTAATGTGAAGTAAAGAGTCGTCATTTAGTGTGAATCGTATTACAGCAGTTCGTTCGGTGTGTAGCATTAACAAGCAGTTCGTTCGTTTAGTAACTAGTGTGAACCTTAGCAAGTGTGTGTGGACTTAGTAATTAGTGCCAGCACACGAGGAGGGCCTAGTAGCAGAACTATTGGACATGTGCACATTGGAACCTACCGCGGCGATATTGTAGAACCATTATTGGTTGGATTATAGTGATTGTGGAACGTACTACCGTGGAGAAGAGCATCGTTAATACCCACTGTCGTTTGGATTTAACTACCTTGAAGATCTTACCTCGGGCTAGCTTCGAGGATGAAGCTGGCAGGCTATCATCATTGCTATCGAGCATTGGATTACAGCTATTACCTTGCTACTGAGCACTTGGATTATAAAGACCGGATCCGTATGAGAACCCCTTTTCTTCAAGTGAACAGCCTGAGTATCCGTACCTTCTTCCTTCCCCTGGAGCTTACAACTCTGGGAGGATATCACCTGTCTCCAGCGGTACCCTCGTTTGCCCCCCTATATTGCCATCCCACGCCAGACGGCATTTGGTCTAGTATACCTAGCTTAGGAATTATTCATTCCCACTGACTTTGCTACTCGCTGACTTTCTCATATTATTCGCCATAAAAGAGCGACCAAGTCATTCCCATTTGTATATTGGATGCATAATAATAAATACTGTAAATGATATCTCCTTGTCACCGTGCCGTCTATTCTGAGTGTCTGCCATATTTAACTGTACTGTCTGGCAAGTAATAATAATAATAATATGTAGTAGTGGTTTAATCTATCACAATCTTTAATACAGTCAGGGTTTTGTAACCCCTCAGTTACACAGGTTATGTGTACACTGTGAATCCATTGAAGAAGTAATAATAACTATCCAGATTGGGTATTGGTTATAATGTGTGAGCTGAAACAGATGTTGTTGCTGTGAAAAGTGCATTATTGTGTTGTTTGGGATAATTGTCCTTAAAGGAAAGAGATGTCCAGCAGAAGGAAGGACTAAGAGAAAGAGAGTATTTCTCTTCCTCAAAATAAATATTAATTTTGATTGACAAACTGAATCAACTTCTCAGGTGTTCTTTAAGTAATGGTTTACCTTGGAGTAGGGGCGTCTCACCTATCCTGCTAGACTTGGGGAGGGAGGGTTTATGTTTCAGCTAAAGCTGTTGAGAGTTGAGCATAATTGTACACTTCAGGTTGCCACTGTGTCAGAGTTAAACCCTGAAGCCCACCTCGTCATATCTATTTATATTCATATTAACTGTAGAGTAGGGCGGGATAGTTACAAACATACTTACACACGTAGGTAGTGAGGCTAATTGTATTGGGGATGGGGACTTAGCTCCTTCGTCATCTCGATCTTCCAAGGTAAGGACACACCATATTAACCCCTACAAGGGCGGGCATACTTACCCCCGCTACATACAGTCCCATCTCATTGCTCCACTCTGAGCCCATTATGTGAGGAGGTTTCACCTCAACTTCAAGGGGCCTTAGATCATATGCATTATCCATTTGATTGATTCTGGCATTGTTGCTCTTGGTGGTAAATAAAGAGAAGATCCATCTGATCATCACACCTTTGGAGGTTTTATGGATTATTCTCACTCAGCCCAGGTGTTTGGTTATAGCCCAGGGCCTTCAGGGGAATGTACCCTGTTCAAGGACTTGACGAAAACTATGATTTAGCCACCCTGAGATTGAAGTGCTTTGCGGTGAAACTCTATTAGGACAAAACCTCTCTTCCAGCATGACAGGCAAGAAGATTGTACCTGTCGTGGCCGTACGAATAATGAGATTGCCATTTACTTTGTTCTGCGTCTGCTCGACTTACCGCTCTGTACCTTATGCCGAACTGAATGTGCCTTAGTGTACATTCTAGGTGTCATAATGAGGTTTTTATTCCAAGGAAACATCCCATAGGCCTATACTGCATAGATGTGCTGCTAAACTAAACTTAGCTTATGTTTTAATTCTCCTTGTGAAGACACTCACATGGTTATCAATTATTTCTTCTTATCAGGGACAGCCAAGCGTTCGCCTCTACGAGCCGTGGCGTCCTGTGCAGACGAGACTCCCCCATGGAGGGTGAAATGGTGCAAGAGGGACAGTGAGGGCACCGGGTCTTGGGCTTTCTGAAGTTTCAGCACATTCCTCTGGATTCACCTGATGAATTATAGATTCACACCAACGCTGTGGCAGCCAAGAAGTAGATGTAATGTTCACATCTCAGCAGTGTCTCCCAACCACTGTCGGCGGGTGCGGCAGGGGGGGCTGAGCATTTTAATTACGGTGATGGTGGGTCTTCATTTATGAATGAGAAGCTTTAGCCTTCAACTGCACGGCTGGCGGTAGCGATGTCTCATTGTGTTGACGGAGGTTTAATATAAAGCTTCCCCGATGCCTCCCGTCTTGTTTTATTTGTCTGGAGGATACAGGCTGTACCTTTCGGTGGTGTTGAGGTTAGGGGTTCTGCAGGAAGCCATGACCCAGCCTGACCCCAGTGAGCTGCTAATGTATTGGTAGCTGAAGAAGTGGGTACACAGTAGGGGTGTAAAGGTACACGTATCCGTACCGAACCGTTTCAGTACTGGACCTTAGGCTCAGTACGGCTGTGTACCGAACGAATACAACGGTATGTTAACCACTAACGACCGCCCACCGGGGGCTGTTTTTTTCTCAATCTAATCTAATAATTATTATAGTTTTTTTTTTTGTCGATTATTAATTTCAATATAGAATATTCGTTGACAGCCCTACAAGTACAATTAGTTACTGCACACTTACATCACCCCTGAGTGGAACATGTAAAGCCAAACTTTCCCCCACCGAAACCGAAAACCGTACAGAATCTGGACTTCAAAACCGAGGTACGTACCGTACCGTGGTTTTTGTGTACCGTTACACCCCTAGTATACAGCCCAGGTGGAGGTAGGGTGGCTGTGACCTAACTGTGATCTAACCATGCCAGCTCTACTTCTGGACTGGATCCGAGCGGTTCTCCTGCCCCCCCCGGGGAATATGACTCTGAGACTTTGAGCTCCGAGCCTTGACTTTTAGCCTTTATCTTATTTTCATACCATCGCTCGTATTCCTATGCTTTCTTTGTTCTTAGCTCTATTTATTTTAATTTTAAAATGTTCTTATGTACTTTAGATACTATTGCCGCCTGTGGTGCTTTTTCCCCCTATTGCTAGGTTTTAGTGAGTCGTTCCTCATCTTCATTGGGGAAAGTCTGGGAGTGTTGCATATATGAATTTTATGGTGGTTTTTGTTCTTGATCTATTGCGATGTTTCATCTTGTTCTTATGTACTTTAGATACTATTGCCGCCTGTGGTGTTTTTTTTCTTATCGCTAGGTTTTAGTGGGTCGTTCCTCATCTTCATTGGGGAAAGTCTGAGAGTCTGATATATTGATTTTATGGTGGTTTTTGTTC
Source organism: Notolepis coatsorum (assembly GCF_963971535.1). NCBI lineage: Eukaryota > Metazoa > Chordata > Actinopteri > Aulopiformes > Paralepididae > Notolepis > Notolepis coatsorum. Next base: position 165,423,805 of record NC_140167.1, read on the forward strand.
TGGATCTATTGTGATGTTTCTTCTTGACTTGTACAGCCCTTGGGGGCAATTCCATGTGATCTTGGGCTATACAAATACATTTGATTTGATCTGTAGGTGGGTGTACAGTATCTGCCAAACCTAGGTCACATGGTGTCAGTGTAACAGAGGTCCGTGAGTATATCCACAGTCATGATGGACTTCAAGTGTTGTGAAGTGACTGTGGCACGTAGCGGTACTGCAAATAAACGCATCCACCCATAAAAAAGGCATGCAGACACGTTACCAAGAGGTGAATTCACCTCTTGGTATAGTGGTCTGCGATGTTGCCCGCGGTGTGGGAGACCGGGGTTCGAGACTCACTTGGGGCAATCCCTTAACAGGGGTCGAACTTTAACACAACGCAGAGATGGCAATACGAGCCCGGCTACATCAGCATAAGGTTGTTCTGTATTTTTTTGTGGGATGTGGGAAACAACATTTTACGCATTTGTTGATCAATTAATCGATAAGTTAAATAAACTGTTGACTAAGTATTAATTTAGTCGAGAGCAGCAGCGGTGGCAGTTCTGTTGTACAGTATGTCCTAAACCACATTTCTGGTTGATGAAGACCCTGGTTGATGATTCAATTAAATATAACATCGCTATAAATCATAGATTAATTCATTCGTTTAGTTTAACATACAGAGTAGTATATATCTCGATCCATTGAAAGCCTTTTATAAGTAATCGCATAACCAACTGGTCTAAATCAATCATCTGTCTCATCCCCCCGCCCCCCCCCCCCCCCCCCCAAAACTGCTTTTTCCTTTGATGCTTCCAACACCTGGAATGTCCTCCAACTAACTCTGAAGCAGAAGGATCTTCCTTCTCTTGCTGCATTTAAAAGTATGATCTCTGACCACTGTGTGTCGACTTGTAACTGTCTTAGCTGATTTTTTTTAATCGTTTATTCTTATCTGTTGTGTCTATATGTATGACATTGCTGATAAACTGTGTCTTGTTTTGTAAGCTCGTCGTCGCTGTAAATGAGAACTCTGCTGAACAGTTTAAGAACTGGGGTTGGTCGCTTCAAAGCATTATTAAAGAAGTGGGGCCTGGTAGACAGCGCTGCATGCGAGTGTGGAGACCCTGAGCAGACTGTCGAGCATATCCTGACCATCTGCCCCCTATACAGACCACCCTCGGAAGCCAGCCTCTTTGACCTGGGACCAGAGATAAGGGCATGGCTACAAGATACGGAGTTGGACCTCTGATGTTACACGAAAGAAGAAGACCCTCAGTATCTCACGAATTGAAATAAAGGTTTGAAACTAAATGAAACACCCTCCACGATACATTTAGTGTGTTTGTCTCACCTGTGTGACTTTCTCCGTGACATTGTGAGTTCTGTCTTTGACCTTTGGTGCTATGATGGTCTTCTCGGACGTCTGTGGAGAGTGGGTTTTCTTGTCGTTCCCCTCAGAGAAGTTGAGTGCGATGAGTGGGATCTTGTGGATGGTGCTGTACTTGTTGATGTTGGAGTCGGAGGTAGAGCCCAGCAGACTGGACTTCAGGTGGTTAAAGGGGCCTGGTGTAGGAAAAAAACAACAGTCACTACGCAGCAAAACAACCACCATTTTGGCAACAGTTAAAGGAGCACTAGGTAATATTTCTGACCATTTGGAATGAGGACTCAACCATTCACTTTTGTGCTTATTCCATATACAATCCTACTTATACACCTGCATATAACCCATATAACTCTGTATGATAGCATGTACAATAATGCTGTATATACCGTATATATATATATTTTTTTTTTTAATAATTTTTTTTTATTATACCTGTATCACTGTACATATTAATGTTACAACTCTGTACATACATCTGATTAGCACTATTAAATGGTAAATGGTAAATGGCTGCATTTATAAAAGCGCTTTACAATTGGTTCCTCACATTTAGTTCTAATGAGTAATAGGGCGACAGTGACTCGGGAGGTAGAGCAGTCGTCTGGTAATCCGGAGGTTCCCGGTTCAATTCCCACTCCTCTCGCACAGCTTGTCGAAGTTTCCTTGAGCAAGACACTTAACCCCTAATTGCTCCCAATGAGCAGGTTGGCACCTTGCATGGTTGCCTCTGCCTTCGGTGTGTGAATGTGTGAGTGAATGGGTAAAATGTGAGGAACAAATTGTAAAGCGCTTTGGATAAAAGCGCTATATAAATGCAGCCATTTACCATTTCATCAAAGCAAGTGAAATACATCTGGAAATAGAGTGATGCAATTGATCTACAGTTCACCTTGTTTCTATTCGATTCCAGCATTTGTATACATTACTTTAATTACTTTACATTCCTGATCTTATTTTAATTTACATTTTAATTACTTAGATACAGTTGCATGAATTTGAATAGTTTATTGAGCAGTAATTAAGGCAGATATTACAGTATGAAACCATTACAAATACATGCAACCAAACTGTCTTGTTGATTGATAGGCTACTTTATTGTGTAGTTACTGTACAGCACCTTGGTCGGCCCTTTGAGCTTTTAAATGCGCCATATAAATTACTTGACTTGACTTATAGTTTCATCACAATGTACTTTATGGTTTTAATAATGCAGTATATACCACGGCTCCAGCTCTAGTCAATTCAATACTCGAGTAAGAAGAATTAATGTGTATGGGTTGAAGAAATAAGCTTCTGCAACAGACCAAGCCATCATACTCCATACGTGGTGTTCATGTGTGTCAAACGCAAGGCTTTTGATGAGCTTCCATTCAGGGATATCCGTACACATCAAAGGGGCCGCTGACGTGACAAAACACCACACTCTGCTACTGTACTGTCGCTCTACAGCCACAACACAGTATTAAGTGCGGTAGACCCACTCGACGCACTCCAGGGAAAGTGGACGCCTGATGTGTAGCTATTTGTGCTGATTGCCTTGCTTGAAATACGTGCTTCACAGCAGCACTGGGCACTGAGAGCCAGACAGGGACCACATAGTTACCTCTGATACTAAGCAGCGCTGGGCACTGAGAGCCAGACAGGGACCACATAGTTACCTCTGATACTGTCTAAGAGCAGGATAATTGTGGTAAGAGCAGGAGAGTTCAAGTTTCAAGTTTCAAGTTTCTTTAATAGTTGTCATACAGAAGTACAGAATACTTTCATACAAAATGCTTCTTACTGTTACGCTCCAGAGACTGTGCTAGACAAGATAAGTATCAAATAACATAGTATAGCATGTAAATTAGAAGTAGAAAATGAGGTCACAGAAAATGAGGTCACAGTGTTCAGTATAGACATATGTACAATGTTCGATGCAGAATAGACGTAACTGAGTTACCAATAATATACAATACTATGCAGTGTACTAATATACAATACTATATAGTGCAAGCAGAATGGGATGAGGTACAATTTAGGTACAATTTACAGTAAGGTGTACGAGTTGTAGTGCAATCCTTTATCAATAAATATAAAGTGTGGGGAGTGGGTGCTACAGTGTGTTTGTTTAAAGTGAGTGTGTGCTATAAAGTGTGGGGAGTGGGTGCTACAGTGTGTTTGTTTAAAGTGAGTGTGTGCGTGTGGATGTGTGTGCTATGTGCGTTTGATGGTTGTTGTGTAGTGTTCATTGTTCGTTGAGCAGCCTGATGGCCTGGGGATAGAAGCTTCTTCTGAGTCTTTCTGTGCTCGCCTTGAGACACCAGTATCGCTTGCCTGACCGCAGCAGTTAAAAGAGGCAGTTGTTCGGGTGACTGGAGTCCTTAATGATTCTCTTAGCCTTGCCCCTGCACCGCTTGTTGTAAATGTTCTGGAGGGTGGGGAGCCCCCCTCCAATTGTGCGTTCGAGTTTGGAGGGGACTATGGTATTGAATGCCGAGCTGTAGTCGATGAATAGCATTCTCACATAGTTCCCCTTCCTCTTGTCCAGGTGTGATGCTGCTGTGTGCAGCACATGGGCTATGGCGTCCTCCGTGGACCTGTTGGGGCGGTATGCAAATTGCAGGGGGTCCATGTTGATGGGGAGGGAGGAGCAGATGTAGCCCTTTACTAGCTTCTCAAAGCACTTCATGGCTATGGAGGTGAGAGCTACAGGGCGGTAGTCGTTGAGGCAAGCAGGCTTGGATTTTTTGGGTACAGGGATAATAGTGGACTTCTTCAGGCAGGTGGGGATGACAGCCTGTTCTAAGGACAGGTTAAATATGTCAGTGAATACCGGGGCCAGTTGGTCGGCACAGACTTTTAGGATGCGGCCGGGGATGCCGTCCGGTCCTGCTGCCTTCCTGATATTCACTTTTTTAAAGGTCCGCCTCACCTCATGCTCTGTTACCCTGAACACTGAGTCTCCATCAGCAGCAGACCCCCCCCCCCCCCCCCCCATTGCCGTGGCTTGTGGGCTGGTGTTGTTATTACCAGCATCAAACCTCGCATAGAAGGTATTGAGGTCATTTGCTAAGGAGATGTCACTGTTCAGTTTGAGGGAGGTGCCTTTGTAGTCTGTCATCGTTTTGAGCCCCTGCCACATAGCTCTGGAGTCAGCCTGTTCAAACTGGAGTTCAATTTTATCCCTGTAGCGCCGTTTTGCCTCTATTACTGTCCTCCTTACGTTGTATCGCGCCACCTTGTGGTCATTCATGTTGCTTGCCACCAGGCCGTCGTTGTATGCTTTGGTGCGCGCTTTCAGAGCTTCACGGACGGATTTGTCTACCCAGGGTTTTTGATTTGGGTAAACTTTAATTGTGGTAGTGGGGATTGTTTCTTCCACCAAAGTACGAACAAAGTCCAGCACTGTCTCCGTGTAGACATTAATGTTATCTGTGTCGCGGAACACACCCCAGTCTGTGCACTCAAGCGCAGCTTGGAGCGTCTCCTCTGACGCCACATCCCATTTCTGCACCTCTCGCGAGACTACAGGAGTGCTCTTGATTCTTTGTTTATATTTTGGTGAAAGAAAGATGGCCGCATGATCAGACTTCCCGAAGCCACTAGCAGAATGAGCCTTGTATCCACCCTTGAATTGCGTGTAACAGTGGTCTAAAATGTTACCGCCTCTGGTGTTACAAGTCACATGCTGATAGAAGTCAGGCAAAACCTTTCTCAGATTGGCGCTATTGAAATCACCCACTACTACAATGGCGGCGTTAACGTTCGCTGCTTGGATTCTATTTACTTCGTCGTGGAGCTTCGAGAGCGCGGCACCAGTGCTGGCTTGCGGTGGAATATACACTCCGACCAGGATTATCGCCGTTAACTCCCTGGGGAGGAAGAAAGGTTGACACTTGATGGTTATATATTCCAGGTTGGGGCAGCAGTGGTTCGATAATTCCTTCACGTTGGCTGGATCGCTCCAATTGTTGTTCAACATGAAGGCGATACCTCCTCCACGCTGTTTGCCGGATTCTGCTGTTCTATCCTTGCGGTGAATGAAGAAGTGATCGGCCGGTTGGATGGCGATTTCTGGCGACAGCCACGTTTAAATGAAGCAGAGAACATTGCAGTCTCTAACGTCTCTCTGGAATTTAATCCTTGCTCGGATGTCGTCTAGTTTATTGTAAATTGATTGTACATTGGCTAGCAATATACTGGGTAGTGGCGTTCGGTGTCGTCTGGTTCTCAGTCTGTTCCGGATTCCAGCTCTCTTCCCTCGCCGCCTGATGATTCCTTTGTTCCTGGGGTCGGGATCTGGTCCCATTGTCCTCAGAATCTCCACAGGCCATTGCTGCGGTTCAGAGAGCTGATCCAGGGAGTAATCCAGTCGGTAAGTTTTCCTTAATCCAATGTCAATGATTGACTGACGGTACCAGTTTCTGACCGAAGAATAATTGCCAACTTATACTGGAGGCAGAAGGCTAATGTTAGAATAGGAAAGGAGAAATCAAGAGACTTCCCGGTGGAGAAGGGTGTAAGACAAGGATGCATCTTGTCCCCTGTACTCTTTAATATGTACAGTGAATCACTGATGAAAAAAGGTCTGAGAGGAGGGAAAGGAGTAAAACTTGGCTAAGAGAACATCACCAATATAAGATACGCGGATGACACTGCTATAGTCTGTAACTGTCAAGAAGATCTACAGGACATGATGAATAAGCTGAATGTCGAATGCAAAAACTATGGAATGTCACTAAACACAAAGAAAACTAAAGTAATGATCATTGAAAAAACACCAGGAACTGTTTGTAAAATACAGGTGGATGGAGAAAAATTTGAACAAGTGAAGGAGTACATGTACCTTGGAAGCTGGATCAGTGAAGGTGGAAGAGCTAACATGGACATTAAGAGAAGAACCGGAATTGCAAAGGGCGCATTCTGGAACCATAAAGAATTATTGAGAAGAAACATAAGTTGGAAAACGAAGACCAGGATTTTGGAAACGTATGTTATGTCAGTCTTTTCATACGGAGCAGAAGCATGGACGTTGAATGAAGAGGCAAAGAGGATGATAGACTCTTTTGAAATGTGGACACTGAGGAAGATGCTGAAGATAACATGGAAGGATAAGATCAAGAATGAGGAGGTACTGAGAAGAGCAGATATGCAAGGGGGACAGCTGCTGGAGAGGTTGAAAAAGAGAAAGATGGAGTTGTGCGGGCATGTTCTGAGAGGATCCAGCAGGGAGATGTTCAAGAAGGTGGTGATGGGGAAGGTGGATGGAAAGAGAGGAAGTGGAAGACCAAGAAGAGGCTGGGTAGACGATGTCTGTGATTGGAGTGGAGTGAGAGGCGGAGTCACAGAGTTGGAGAGAAGAAGTGGGGACAGAATGGGTTGGAGAGTGATAGGCAACCTTCGGAACGAAGAAGCCACCTAATGATGATGACATACACATATAATGCACCAACAGTTGGTGCAAATACAACTCTTAAAACTATAAAAATTAACAAAAGTGAGCACAGTCTCGACGGAGCGATCAGAAAGGCAGCCGGTCGTAGCAGCGCCATCCTGTGTGTGAGAGGGAAGGTGGATGCAGATACTGTAGATCAGTTTGGCCTCAGGTCACATTTTCTCCAAGCCATTATAAAGAGGGCCAGAACCAAAAACAATGGCTAATTTAATAAATTCATAGTGCATTTTTTTTACTCTATGACGGACCACCAACCACCATACATTTGTGGCAGAGGCAGAAAATGGATCAAAATAAACAAGCTGCATAGGTGGCATAATAAACTGTAAACAAGCAGTTTTTTCTACTTTCCATTATTATATATAGTATATGTTTGCGCTGAACATTATACCTTTGTCTTTTTGCCATTTTATTATAAAACCAGAGACAAGCGCCTCTCTCTATCGGTCTATCCTACATTACGCGCAACCAGCGTCTGACAGCCTGTTCTGTGGAGTGCACAGGACAATTGAGAAATTATAGGAATTTTAGCCCGGCTTTAGAGAGTTAAAAGCCAAATAGTAGTTTTAATTTAGTTAATGAATGTGTCGTTGTAATTCGTATATACCTAATGTCTTCTTGAAGTGGATTCAGCTCCAGATTTGACTTTTAATTGCATTGTTACTGTCCACATGTGTGGTGCCGTCACAGTCATATATAAGTAAAGATAATGTTTGAATGACTTACTGAACTGGTGTTTTAATTTCATACCATACCACACTGCTTGTTTGTTATTTCAGCACAAGGCGCTGTCCACCGATTTTATTCATGTTGAGCAAGCGCTACATTGCACCTCGCTGCCTATAGCCTACCTGTTATTCACTCTCAGTCTCAACATGGATGAAACAAAGCATTCTTTAGGTGGTGGTAGTTTCTCTGTTTGGACATTTTAGCTTAAATATATAGCCTAGCCTATTAGTCGGTCTAATATATTAAAAAAAATGTTATATTCTCAAAATTGCCGACCACTGATGTAGAGCTACTGCAGATAGAGCCACTGCAGATATAGCTACTGTAGATATAGCTACTGTAGATAGAGCTACTGTAGATAGAGCTACTGTATATAGAGCTACTGTAGATAGAGCTACTGTATATATAGCTACTGTATATAGAGCTACTGCAGATATAGCTACTGTATATAGAGCTACTGTATATAGAGCTATTGCAGATAGAGCTACTGCAGATAGAGCTACTGCAGATAGAGCTACTGCAGATAGAGCTACTGTAGATAGAGCTACTGCAGATAGAGCTACTGCAGATAGAGCTACTGTAGATAGAGCTACTACAGATAGAGCTACTGTAGATAGAGCTACTGTAGATAGAGCTACTGTATATAGAGCTACTGTAGATATATCTACTGTAGATAGAGCTACTGCAGATAGAGCTACTGTAGATAGAGCTACTGTAGAGCTACTGTAGATATAGCTACTGTAGATATAGCTACTGTAGATAGAGCCACTGCAGATAGAGATACTGTAGATAGAGCTACTGTATATAGAGCTACTGTAGATAGAGCTACTGTAGATAGAGCTACTGTATATTGAGCTACTGTATATAGATTGAGCTACTGTATATAGAGCTACTGCAGATATAGCTACTGTATATAGAGCTACTGTATATAGAGCTATTGCAGATAGAGCTACTGCAGATAGAGCTACTGTATATAGAGCTACTGCAGATAGAGCTACTGTAGATAGAGCTACTACAGATAGAGCTACTGTATATAGAGCTACTGTAGATATAGCTACTGTAGATATAGCTACTGCAGATAGAGCTACTGCAGATAGAGCTACTGTAGATAGAGCGACTGTATATAGAGCTACTGTAGATATAGCAACTGTAGATATAGCTACTGTATATAGAGCTACTTCAGATAGAGCTACTGTAGATAGAACCACTGCAGATAGAGTTACTGTAGATAGAGTTACTGTATATAGAGCTACTGTAGATAGAGCCACTGTAGATATAGCTACTGTAGATAGAGCCACTGTAGATAGAGCTACTGTAGATAGAGCTACTGTAGATAGAGCGACTGTATATAGAGCTACTGTAGATATAGCAACTGTAGATATAGCTACTGTATATAGAGCTACTTCAGATATAGCTACTGTAGATAGAACCACTGCAGATAGAGTTACTGTAGATAGAGTTACTGTATATAGAGCTACTGTAGATAGAGCCACTGTAGATAGAGCTACTGCAGATATAGCTACTGTAGATAGAGCTACTGTAGATAGAGCGACTGTAGATATAGCTACTGTAGATAGAGCAACTGTAGATAGAGCTACTGAAGATAGAGCTACTGTAGATAGAGCTACTGCAGATATAGCTAATGTAGATAGAGCTACTGCAGATAGAGCTACTGTAGATAGAGCTACTGCAGATAGAGCTACTGCAGATAGAGCTACTGTAGATAGAGCTACTGTAGATAGAGCTACTGTATATAGGGCTACTGCAGATAGAGCTACTGTATATATAGCTACTGTAGATAGAGCTCTGCAGATAGAGCTACTGTAGATATAGCTACTGTAGATAGAGCTACTGTAGATAGAGCTACTGCAGATATAGCTACTGTATATAGAGCTACTGCAGATAAAGCTACTGTATATATAGCTACTGCAGATAGAGCTACTGTATATAGAGCTACTGCAGATAGAGCTACTGTATATAGAGCTACTGTAGATATAGCTACTGCAGATATAGCTACTGTATATAGAGCTACTGCAGATAGAGCTACTGTAGATATAGCTACTGCAGATAGAGCTACTGTATATAGAGCTACTGCAGATATAGCTACTGTAGATAGAGCTACTGTATATAGAGCTACTGTAGATAGAGCGACTGCAGATAGAGCTACTGCAGATAGTTACTGTAGATAGAGCGACTGTAGATAGAGCTACTGTAGATAGAGCTACTGTAGATAGAGCGACTGTAGATATAGCTACTGTAGATAGAGCAACTGTAGATAGAGCTACTGAAGATAGAGCTACTGTAGATAGAGCTACTGCAGATAGAGCTAATGTAGATAGAGCTACTGCAGATAGAGCTACTGTAGATAGAGCTACTGCAGATAGAGCTACTGCAGATAGAGCTACTGTAGATAGAGCTACTGTATATAGGGCTACTGCAGATAGAGCTACTGTATATATAGCTACTGTAGATAGAGCTACTGCAGATATAGCTACTGTAGATAGAGCTACTGTAGATAGAGCTACTGCAGATATAGCTACTGTATATAGAGCTACTGCAGATAAAGCTACTGTATATATAGCTACTGCAGATAGAGCTACTGTATATAGAGCTACTGCAGATAGAGCTACTGTATATAGAGCTACTGTAGATAGAGCTACTGTAGATATAGCTACTGTATATAGAGCTACTGTAGATAGAGCTACTGCAGATAGAGCTACTGTAGATATTTACTGTATAGAGCTACTGTAGATAGTTACTGTAGATAGAGCAACTGTAGATAGAGCTACTGAATATAGATCTACTGTAGATAGAGCTACTGTAGATATAGTTACTGTAGATAGAGATACTGTAGATAGTTACTGTAGATATAGCTACTGTAGATATAGCTACTGTATATAGAGCTACTGTAGATATAGATACTGTAGATAGAGCTACTGTAGATAGAGTTACTGTAGATAGAGTTACTGTAGATATAGCTACTGTAGATAGAGCTACTGTATATAGAGCTACTGAAGATAGAGCTACTGTAGATAGAGTTACTGTAGATAGAGCTACTGTATATAGAGCTACTGCAGATAGAGCTACTGTAGATAGAGTGACTGTAGATAGAGCTACTGTAGATAGGGCTACTGTATATAGAGCTACTGTAGATAGAGCTACTGCAGATAGAGCTACTGTAGAAAAAGCTACTGCAGATAGTTACTGTAGATAGAGCTACTGTAGATATAGTTACTGTAGATAGAGCAACTGTAGATATAGCTACTGAAGATAGAGCTACTGTAGATAGAGTTACTGTAGATAGAGCTACTGTAGATAGAGCCACTGTAGATATAGCTACTGTAGATAGAGCTACTGTATATAGAGCTACTGAAGATAGAGCTACTGTAGATAGAGTTACTGTAGATAGAGCTACTGCAGATAGAGCTACTGTAGATAGAGTGACTGTAGATAGAGCTAATGTAGATAGAGCTACTGTATATAGAGCTACTGTAGATAGAGCTACTGCAGATAGAGCTACTGTAGATAGAGCTACTGTAGATAGAGCTACTGCATATAGAGCAACTGTAGATAGAGCTACTGTATATAGAGCTACTGTAGATAGAGCTACTGTAGATAGAGGTACTGTATATAGAGCTACTGAATATAGAGCTACTGCAGATAGAGCTACTGTATATAGAGCTACTGCAGATAGAGCTACTGCAGATAGAGCTACTGTAGATAGAACTACTGTAGATAGAGCTACTGTAGATATAGCTACTGTAGATATAGCTACTGTAGATAGAGCTACTGTAGATAGAGCTACTGTATATAGAGCTACTGCATATAGAGCTACTGTAGATATAGCTACTGTAGATATAGGTACTGCAGATAGAGCTACTGTAGATAGAGCTACTGTAGAGCTACTGTAGATATAGCTACTGTAGATAGAGCCACTGCAGATAGAGATACTGTAGATAGAGCTACTGTAGATAGAGATACTGCAGATAGAGCTACTGTAGATATAGCTACTGTAGATATAGCTACTGTAGATAGAGCTACTGTAGATAGAGATACTGTAGATAGAGCTACTGTATATAGAGCTACTGTATATAGAGCTACTGCAGATAGAGCTACTGTAGATATAGCTACTGTAGATAGAGATACTGTATATAGAGCTACTGTAGATAATACTGTATATAGAGCTACTGTATATAGAGCTACTGCAGATATAGCTACTGTAGATATAGCTACTGTAGATAGAGCTACTGTAGATAGAGATACTGTAGATAGAGATACTGTATATAGAGCTACTGTAGATAGAGCTACTGTAGATAGAGGTACTGTATATAGAGCTACTGTATATAGAGCTACTGCAGATATAGCTACTGTATACAGAGCTACTGTATATAGAGCTACTGTAGATAGAGCTACTGTAGATATAGCTACTGCAGATAGAGCTACTGTAGATATAGTGACTGTATATATAGCTACTGTAGATATATCTACTGTATATAGAGCTACTTCAGATAGAGCTACTGTAGATAGAACCACTGCAGATAGAGTTACTGTAGATAGAGTTACTGTATATAGAGCTACTGTAGATAGAGCTACTGCAGATATAGCTACTGCAGATAGAGCTACTGTAGATAGAGCGACTGTAGATAGAGCGACTGCAGATAGAGATACTGTAGATAGAGCTACTGTAGATAGCACCACTGTAGATAGAGCTACTGTAGATAGAGATAATGTAGATAGAGCGACAGTAGATAGAGCTACTGTAGATAGAGCTACTGCAGATAGAGCTACTGTATATAGAGCTACTGCAGATAGAGCTACTGCAGATAGAGCTACTGTAGATAGAGCTACTGTAGATAGAGCGACTGTAGATAGAGCTACTGTAGATAGAGCTACTGCAGATAGAGCCACTGCAGATATAGCCACTGTAGATAGAGCTACTATAGATAGAGCTACTGTATATAGAGCCACTGCAGATATAGCTACTGTAGATATAGCTACTGTAGATATAGCTACTGCAGATAGAGCTACTGTAGATAGAGCTACTGTAGAGCTACTGTAGATAGAGCCACTGCAGATAGAGATACTGTAGATAGAGCTACTGTAGATAGAGATACTGCAGATATAGCTACTGTAGATATAGCTACTGTAGATATAGCTACTGTAGATAGAGCTACTGTAGATAGATATACTGTAGATAGACCTACTGTATATAGAGCTACTGTATATAGAGCTACTGCAGATAGAGCTACTGTAGATATAGCTACTGTAGATAGAGATACTGTATATAGAGCTACTGTAGATAGAGCTACTGTAGATAGAGCTACTGTATATAGAGCTACTGTATATAGAGCTACTGCAGATATAGCTACTGTAGATAGAGCTACTGTAGATACAGCTACTGTAGATAGAGATACTGTAGATAGAGCTACTGCAGATAGAGCTACTGTAGATAGAGCTACTGTATATATAGCTACTGTAGATATAGCTACTGCAGATATAGCTACTGTATATATAGCTACTGTAGATAGAGCTACTGCAGATAGAGCTACTGCATATAGAGCTACCGTATATAGTTACTGCAGATAGAGCTACTGTAGATAAAGCTACTGCAGATAGAGCTACTGTAGATAGAGCTACTGCAGATAGAGCTACTGTAGATAGAGCCACTGCAGATATAGCTACTGTATATAGAGCTACTGCAGATAGAGCTACTGTAGATAGAGCTACTGCAGATAGAGCTACTGTAGATATAGCTACTGTAGATAGAGATACTGTATATAGAGCTACTGTAGATAGAGCTACTGTAGATAGAGCTACTGTATATAGAGCTACTGTATATAGAGCTACTGCAGATATAGCTACTGTAGATAGAGCTACTGTAGATACAGCTACTGTAGATAGAGATACTGTAGATAGAGCTACTGCAGATAGAGCTACTGTAGATAGAGCTACTGTATATATAGCTACTGTAGATATAGCTACTGCAGATATAGCTACTGTATATATAGCTACTGTAGATAGAGCTACTGCAGATAGAGCTACTGCATATAGAGCTACCGTATATAGTTACTGCAGATAGAGCTACTGTAGATAAAGCTACTGCAGATAGAGCTACTGTAGATAGAGCTACTGCAGATAGAGCTACTGTAGATAGAGCCACTGCAGATATAGCTACTGTATATAGAGCTACTGCAGATAGAGCTACTGTAGATAGAGCTACTGCAGATAGAGCTACTGTAGATAGAGCTACTGTAGATAGAGCTACTGCAGATAGAGCTACTGCAGAAAGAGCTACTGTATATAGAGCTACTGCAGATAGAGCTACTGTATATATAGCTACTGCAGATATAGCTACTGTATATAGAGATACTGCAGATATAGCTACTGTAGATATAGCTACTGCAGATATAGCTACTGTAGATAGAGCTACTGTATATAGAGCTACTGCAGATAGAGCTACTGTATATAGAGCTACTGTAGATAGAGCTACTGTAGATAGAGCAACTGTATATAGAGCTACTGTAGATAGAGCTACTGGAGATAGAGCTACTGTAGATAGAGCTACTGCAGATAGAGCTACTGTAGATAGTTACTGTAGATAGAGCTACTGTATATAGAGCTACTGTAGATAGAGCAACTGTATATAGAGCTACTGTAGATAGTTACTGTAGATAGAGCTACTGTAGATAGAGCTACTGTAGATAGTTACTGTAGATAGAGCTACTGTATATAGAGCTACTGCATATAGCGCTACTGCAGATAGAGCTACTGTAGATAGAGCTACTGCAGATAGAGCTACTGTAGATAGAGCTACTGTAGATAGAGTTACTGTAGATATAGCTACTGTAGATAGAGCTACTGTAGATAGAGCTACTGCATATAGAGCTACTGCAGATAGAGCTACTGTAGATAGAGCTACTGCAGATAGAGCAACTGTAGATAGAGCTACTGCAGATAGAGCTACTGTATATAGAGCTACTGTAGATAGAGCTACTGTAGATAGAGCAACTGTATATAGAGCTACTGTAGATAGAGCTACTGGAGATAGAGCTACTGTAGATAGAGCTACTGCAGATAGAGCTACTGTAGATAGTTACTGTAGATAGAGCTACTGTATATAGAGCTACTGTAGATAGAGCAACTGTATATAGAGCTACTGTAGATAGTTACTGTAGATAGAGCTACTGTAGATAGAGCTACTGTAGATAGTTACTGTAGATAGAGCTACTGTATATAGAGCTACTGCATATAGCGCTACTGCAGATAGAGCTACTGTAGATAGAGCTACTGCAGATAGAGCTACTGTAGATAGAGCTACTGTAGATAGAGTTACTGTAGATATAGCTACTGTAGATAGAGCTACTGTAGATAGAGCTACTGCATATAGAGCTACTGCAGATAGAGCTACTGTAGATAGAGCTACTGCAGATAGAGCAACTGTAGATAGAGCTACTGTAGATAGAGCTACTGCAGATAGAGCTACTGTAGATAGAGCTACTACAGATAGAGCTACTGTATATAGAGCTACTGTAGATATAGCTACTGCAGATAGAGCTACTGCAGATAGAGCTACTGTAGATAGAGCGACTGTATATAGAGCTACTGTAGATATAGCAACTGTAGATATAGCTACTGTATATAGAGCTACTTCAGATAGAGCTACTGTAGATAGAACCACTGCAGATAGAGTTACTGTAGATAGAGTTAATGTATATAGAGCTACTGTAGATAGAGCCACTGTAGATATAGCTACTGTAGATAGAGCCACTGTAGATAGAGCTACTGTAGATATAGCTACTGTAGATAGAGCGACTGTATATAGAGCTACTGTAGATATAGCAACTGTAGATATAGCTACTGTATATAGAGCTACTTCAGATATAGCTACTGTAGATAGAACCACTGCAGATAGAGTTACTGTAGATAGAGTTACTGTATATAGAGCTACTGTAGATAGAGCCACTGTAGATAGAGCTACTGCAGATATAGCTACTGTAGATAGAGCTACTGTAGATAGAGCGACTGTAGATATAGCTACTGTAGATAGAGCAACTGTAGATAGAGCTACTGAAGATAGAGCTACTGTAGATAGAGCTACTGCAGATAGAGCTAATGTAGATAGAGCTACTGCAGATAGAGCTACTGTAGATAGAGCTACTGCAGATAGAGCTACTGCAGATAGAGCTACTGTAGATAGAGCTACTGTAGATAGAGCTACTGTATATAGGGCTACTGCAGATAGAGCTACTGTATATATAGCTACTGTAGATAGAGCTCTGCAGATAGAGCTACTGTAGATATAGCTACTGTAGATAGAGCTACTGTAGATAGAGCTACTGCAGATATAGCTACTGTATATAGAGCTACTGCAGATAAAGCTACTGTATATATAGCTACTGCAGATAGAGCTACTGTATATAGAGCTACTGCAGATAGAGCTACTGTATATAGAGCTACTGTAGATATAGCTACTGCAGATATAGCTACTGTATATAGAGCTACTGCAGATAGAGCTACTGTAGATATAGCTACTGCAGATATAGCTACTGTATATAGAGCTACTGCAGATATAGCTACTGTAGATAGAGCTACTGTATATAGAGCTACTGTAGATAGAGCGACTGCAGATAGAGCTACTGCAGATAGTTACTGTAGATAGAGTGACTGTAGATAGAGCTACTGTAGATAGAGCTACTGTAGATAGAGCGACTGTAGATATAGCTACTGTAGATAGAGCAACTGTAGATAGAGCTACTGAAGATAGAGCTACTGTAGATAGAGCTACTGCAGATAGAGCTAATGTAGATAGAGCTACTGCAGATAGAGCTACTGTAGATAGAGCTACTGCAGATAGAGCTACTGCAGATAGAGCTACTGTAGATAGAGCTACTGTAGATAGAGCTACTGTATATAGGGCTACTGCAGATAGAGCTACTGTATATATAGCTACTGTAGATAGAGCTACTGCAGATATAGCTACTGTAGATAGAGCTACTGTAGATAGAGCTACTGCAGATATAGCTACTGTATATAGAGCTACTGCAGATAAAGCTACTGTATATATAGCTACTGCAGATAGAGCTACTGTATATAGAGCTACTGCAGATAGAGCTACTGTATATAGAGCTACTGTAGATAGAGCTACTGTAGATATAGCTACTGTATATAGAGCTACTGTAGATAGAGCTACTGCAGATAGAGCTACTGTAGATATTTACTGTATAGAGCTACTGTAGATAGTTACTGTAGATAGAGCAACTGTAGATAGAGCTACTGAATATAGATCTACTGTAGATAGAGCTACTGTAGATATAGTTACTGTAGATAGAGATACTGTAGATAGTTACTGTAGATATAGCTACTGTAGATATAGCTACTGTATATAGAGCTACTGTAGATATAGATACTGTAGATAGAGCTACTGTAGATAGAGTTACTGTAGATAGAGTTACTGTAGATATAGCTACTGTAGATAGAGCTACTGTATATAGAGCTACTGAAGATAGAGCTACTGTAGATAGAGTTACTGTAGATAGAGCTACTGTATATAGAGCTACTGCAGATAGAGCTACTGTAGATAGAGTGACTGTAGATAGAGCTACTGTAGATAGGGCTACTGTATATAGAGCTACTGTAGATAGAGCTACTGCAGATAGAGCTACTGTAGAAAAAGCTACTGCAGATAGTTACTGTAGATAGAGCTACTGTAGATATAGTTACTGTAGATAGAGCAACTGTAGATAGAGCTACTGAAGATAGAGCTACTGTAGATAGAGTTACTGTAGATAGAGCTACTGTAGATAGAGCCACTGTAGATATAGCTACTGTAGATAGAGCTACTGTATATAGAGCTACTGAAGATAGAGCTACTGTAGATAGAGTTACTGTAGATAGAGCTACTGCAGATAGAGCTACTGTAGATAGAGTGACTGTAGATAGAGCTAATGTAGATAGAGCTACTGTATATAGAGCTACTGTAGATAGAGCTACTGCAGATAGAGCTACTGTAGATAGAGCTACTGTAGATATAGCTACTGCATATAGAGCAACTGTAGATAGAGCTACTGTATATAGAGCTACTGTAGATAGAGCTACTGTAGATAGAGGTACTGTATATAGAGCTACTGAATATAGAGCTACTGCAGATAGAGCTACTGTATATAGAGCTACTGCAGATAGAGCTACTGCAGATAGAGCTACTGTAGATAGAACTACTGTAGATAGAGCTACTGTAGATATAGCTACTGTAGATAGAGCTACTGTAGATAGAGCTACTGTATATAGAGCTACTGCATATAGAGCTACTGTAGATATAGCTACTGTAGATATAGGTACTGCAGATAGAGCTACTGTAGATAGAGCTACTGTAGAGCTACTGTAGATATAGCTACTGTAGATAGAGCCACTGCAGATAGAGATACTGTAGATAGAGCTACTGTAGATAGAGATACTGCAGATAGAGCTACTGTAGATATAGCTACTGTAGATATAGCTACTGTAGATAGAGCTACTGTAGATAGAGATACTGTAGATAGAGCTACTGTATATAGAGCTACTGTATATAGAGCTACTGCAGATAGAGCTACTGTAGATATAGCTACTGTAGATAGAGATACTGTATATAGAGCTACTGTAGATAATACTGTATATAGAGCTACTGTATATAGAGCTACTGCAGATATAGCTACTGTAGATATAGCTACTGTAGATAGAGCTACTGTAGATAGAGATACTGTAGATAGAGATACTGTATATAAAGCTACTGTAGATAGAGCTACTGTAGATAGAGGTACTGTATATAGAGCTACTGTATATAGAGCTACTGCAGATATAGCTACTGTATACAGAGCTACTGTATATAGAGCTACTGTAGATAGAGCTACTGTAGATATAGCTACTGCAGATAGAGCTACTGTAGATATAGTGACTGTATATATAGCTACTGTAGATATATCTACTGTATATAGAGCTACTTCAGATAGAGCTACTGTAGATAGAACCACTGCAGATAGAGTTACTGTAGATAGAGTTACTGTATATAGAGCTACTGTAGATAGAGCTACTGCAGATATAGCTACTGCAGATAGAGCTACTGTAGATAGAGCGACTGTAGATAGAGCGACTGCAGATAGAGATACTGTAGATAGAGCTACTGTAGATAGCACCACTGTAGATAGAGCTACTGTAGATAGAGATAATGTAGATAGAGCGACAGTAGATAGAGCTACTGTAGATAGAGCTACTGCAGATAGAGCTACTGTATATAGAGCTACTGCAGATAGAGCTACTGCAGATAGAGCTACTGTAGATAGAGCTACTGTAGATAGAGCGACTGTAGATAGAGCTACTGTAGATAGAGCTACTGCAGATAGAGCCACTGCAGATATAGCCACTGTAGATAGAGCTACTATAGATAGAGCTACTGTATATAGAGCCACTGCAGATATAGCTACTGTAGATATAGCTACTGTAGATATAGCTACTGCAGATAGAGCTACTGTAGATAGAGCTACTGTAGAGCTACTGTAGATAGAGCCACTGCAGATAGAGATACTGTAGATAGAGCTACTGTAGATAGAGATACTGCAGATATAGCTACTGTAGATATAGCTACTGTAGATATAGCTACTGTAGATAGAGCTACTGTAGATAGATATACTGTAGATAGACCTACTGTATATAGAGCTACTGTATATAGAGCTACTGCAGATAGAGCTACTGTAGATATAGCTACTGTAGATAGAGATACTGTATATAGAGCTACTGTAGATAGAGCTACTGTAGATAGAGCTACTGTATATAGAGCTACTGTATATAGAGCTACTGCAGATATAGCTACTGTAGATAGAGCTACTGTAGATACAGCTACTGTAGATAGAGATACTGTAGATAGAGCTACTGCAGATAGAGCTACTGTAGATAGAGCTACTGTATATATAGCTACTGTAGATATAGCTACTGCAGATATAGCTACTGTATATATAGCTACTGTAGATAGAGCTACTGCAGATAGAGCTACTGCATATAGAGCTACCGTATATAGTTACTGCAGATAGAGCTACTGTAGATAAAGCTACTGCAGATAGAGCTACTGTAGATAGAGCCACTGCAGATATAGCTACTGTATATAGAGCCACTGCAGATATAGCTACTGTATATAGAGCTACTGCAGATAGAGCTACTGTAGATATAGCTACTGTAGATAGAGCTACTGTAGATATAGCTACTGTAGATAGAGATACTGTATATAGAGCTACTGTAGATAGAGCTACTGTAGATAGAGCTACTGTATATAGAGCTACTGTATATAGAGCTACTGCAGATATAGCTACTGTAGATAGAGCTACTGTAGATACAGCTACTGTAGATAGAGATACTGTAGATAGAGCTACTGCAGATAGAGCTACTGTAGATAGAGCTACTGTATATATAGCTACTGTAGATATAGCTACTGCAGATATAGCTACTGTATATATAGCTACTGTAGATAGAGCTACTGCAGATAGAGCTACTGCATATAGAGCTACCGTATATAGTTACTGCAGATAGAGCTACTGTAGATAAAGCTACTGCAGATAGAGCTACTGTAGATAGAGCTACTGCAGATAGAGCTACTGTAGATAGAGCCACTGCAGATATAGCTACTGTATATAGAGCTACTGCAGATAGAGCTACTGTAGATAGAGCTACTGCAGATAGAGCTACTGTAGATAGAGCTACTGTAGATAGAGCTACTGCAGATAGAGCTACTGCAGAAAGAGCTACTGTATATAGAGCTACTGCAGATAGAGCTACTGTATATATAGCTACTGCAGATATAGCTACTGTATATAGAGATACTGCAGATATAGCTACTGTAGATATAGCTACTGCAGATATAGCTACTGTAGATAGAGCTACTGTATATAGAGCTACTGCAGATAGAGCTACTGTATATAGAGCTACTGTAGATAGAGCTACTGTAGATAGAGCAACTGTATATAGAGCTACTGTAGATAGAGCTACTGGAGATAGAGCTACTGTAGATAGAGCTACTGCAGATAGAGCTACTGTAGATAGTTACTGTAGATAGAGCTACTGTATATAGAGCTACTGTAGATAGAGCAACTGTATATAGAGCTACTGTAGATAGTTACTGTAGATAGAGCTACTGTAGACAGAGCTACTATAGATAGAGAAACTGTATATAGAGCTACTGCATATAGCGCTACTGCAGATAGAGCTACTGTAGATAGAGCTACTGCAGATAGAGCTACTGTAGATAGAGCTACTGTAGATAGAGTTACTGTAGATATAGCTACTGTAGATAGAGCTACTGTAGATAGAGCTACTGCATATAGAGCTACTGCAGATAGAGCTACTGTAGATAGAGCTACTGCAGATAGAGCAACTGTAGATAGAGCTACTGTAGATAGAGCTACTGCAGATAGAGCTACTGTAGATAGAGCTACTACAGATAGAGCTACTGTATATAGAGCTACTGTAGATATAGCTACTGTAGATATAGCTACTGCAGATAGAGCTACTGCAGATAGAGCTACTGTAGATAGAGCGACTGTATATAGAGCTACTGTAGATATAGCAACTGTAGATATAGCTACTGTATATAGAGCTACTTCAGATAGAGCTACTGTAGATAGAACCACTGCAGATAGAGTTACTGTAGATAGAGTTACTGTATATAGAGCTACTGTAGATAGAGCCACTGTAGATATAGCTACTGTAGATAGAGCCACTGTAGATAGAGCTACTGTAGATAGAGCTACTGTAGATAGAGCGACTGTATATAGAGCTACTGTAGATATAGCAACTGTAGATATAGCTACTGTATATAGAGCTACTTCAGATATAGCTACTGTAGATAGAACCACTGCAGATAGAGTTACTGTAGATAGAGTTACTGTATATAGAGCTACTGTAGATAGAGCCACTGTAGATAGAGCTACTGCAGATATAGCTACTGTAGATAGAGCTACTGTAGATAGAGCGACTGTAGATATAGCTACTGTAGATAGAGCAACTGTAGATAGAGCTACTGAAGATAGAGCTACTGTAGATAGAGCTACTGCAGATAGAGCTAATGTAGATAGAGCTACTGCAGATAGAGCTACTGTAGATAGAGCTACTGCAGATAGAGCTACTGCAGATAGAGCTACTGTAGATAGAGCTACTGTAGATAGAGCTACTGTATATAGGGCTACTGCAGATAGAGCTACTGTATATATAGCTACTGTAGATAGAGCTCTGCAGATAGAGCTACTGTAGATATAGCTACTGTAGATAGAGCTACTGTAGATAGAGCTACTGCAGATATAGCTACTGTATATAGAGCTACTACAGATAAAGCTACTGTATATATAGCTACTGCAGATAGAGCTACTGTATATAGAGCTACTGCAGATAGAGCTACTGTATATAGAGCTACTGTAGATATAGCTACTGCAGATATAGCTACTGTATATAGAGCTACTGCAGATAGAGCTACTGTAGATATAGCTACTGCAGATAGAGCTACTGTATATAGAGCTACTGCAGATATAGCTACTGTAGATAGAGCTACTGTATATAGAGCTACTGTAGATAGAGCGACTGCAGATAGAGCTACTGCAGATAGTTACTGTAGATAGAGCGACTGTAGATAGAGCTACTGTAGATAGAGCTACTGTAGATAGAGCGACTGTAGATATAGCTACTGTAGATAGAGCAACTGTAGATAGAGCTACTGAAGATAGAGCTACTGTAGATAGAGCTACTGCAGATAGAGCTAATGTAGATAGAGCTACTGCAGATAGAGCTACTGTAGATAGAGCTACTGCAGATAGAGCTACTGCAGATAGAGCTACTGTAGATAGAGCTACTGTAGATAGAGCTACTGTATATAGGGCTACTGCAGATAGAGCTACTGTATATATAGCTACTGTAGATAGAGCTACTGCAGATATAGCTACTGTAGATAGAGCTACTGTAGATAGAGCTACTGCAGATATAGCTACTGTATATAGAGCTACTGCAGATAAAGCTACTGTATATATAGCTACTGCAGATAGAGCTACTGTATATAGAGCTACTGCAGATAGAGCTACTGTATATAGAGCTACTGTAGATAGAGCTACTGTAGATATAGCTACTGTATATAGAGCTACTGTAGATAGAGCTACTGCAGATAGAGCTACTGTAGATATTTACTGTATAGAGCTACTGTAGATAGTTACTGTAGATAGAGCAACTGTAGATAGAGCTACTGAATATAGATCTACTGTAGATAGAGCTACTGTAGATATAGTTACTGTAGATAGAGATACTGTAGATAGTTACTGTAGATATAGCTACTGTAGATATAGCTACTGTATATAGAGCTACTGTAGATATAGATACTGTAGATAGAGCTACTGTAGATAGAGTTACTGTAGATAGAGTTACTGTAGATATAGCTACTGTAGATAGAGCTACTGTATATAGAGCTACTGAAGATAGAGCTACTGTAGATAGAGCTACTGTATATAGAGCTACTGCAGATAGAGCTACTGTAGATAGAGTGACTGTAGATAGAGCTACTGTAGATAGGGCTACTGTATATAGAGCTACTGTAGATAGAGCTACTGCAGATAGAGCTACTGTAGAAAAAGCTACTGCAGATAGTTACTGTAGATAGAGCTAATGTAGATATAGTTACTGTAGATAGAGCAACTGTAGATAGAGCTACTGAAGATAGAGCTACTGTAGATAGAGTTACTGTAGATAGAGCTACTGTAGATAGAGCCACTGTAGATATAGCTACTGTAGATAGAGCTACTGTATATAGAGCTACTGAAGATAGAGCTACTGTAGATAGAGTTACTGTAGATAGAGCTACTGCAGATAGAGCTACTGTAGATAGAGTGACTGTAGATAGAGCTAATGTAGATAGAGCTACTGTATATAGAGCTACTGTAGATAGAGCTACTGCAGATAGAGCTACTGTAGATAGAGCTACTGTAGATAGAGCTACTGCATATAGAGCAACTGTAGATAGAGCTACTGTATATAGAGCTACTGTAGATAGAGCTACTGTAGATAGAGGTACTGTATATAGAGCTACTGAATATAGAGCTACTGCAGATAGAGCTACTGTATATAGAGCTACTGCAGATAGAGCTACTGCAGATAGAGCTACTGTAGATAGAACTACTGTAGATAGAGCTACTGTAGATATAGCTACTGTAGATATAGCTACTGTAGATAGAGCTACTGTAGATAGAGCTACTGTATATAGAGCTACTGCATATAGAGCTACTGTAGATATAGCTACTGTAGATATAGGTACTGCAGATAGAGCTACTGTAGATAGAGCTACTGTAGAGCTACTGTAGATATAGCTACTGTAGATAGAGCCACTGCAGATAGAGATACTGTAGATAGAGCTACTGTAGATAGATACTGCAGATAGAGCTACTGTAGATATAGCTACTGTAGATATAGCTACTGTAGATAGAGCTACTGTAGATAGAGATACTGTAGATAGAGCTACTGTATATAGAGCTACTGTATATAGAGCTACTGCAGATAGAGCTACTGTAGATATAGCTACTGTAGATAGAGATACTGTATATAGAGCTACTGTAGATAATACTGTATATAGAGCTACTGTATATAGAGCTACTGCAGATATAGCTACTGTAGATATAGCTACTGTAGATAGAGCTACTGTAGATAGAGATACTGTAGATAGAGATACTGTATATAGAGCTACTGTAGATAGAGCTACTGTAGATAGAGGTACTGTATATAGAGCTACTGTATATAGAGCTACTGCAGATATAGCTACTGTATACAGAGCTACTGTATATAGAGCTACTGTAGATAGAGCTACTGTAGATATAGCTACTGCAGATAGAGCTACTGTAGATATAGTGACTGTATATATAGCTACTGTAGATATATCTACTGTATATAGAGCTACTTCAGATAGAGCTACTGTAGATAGAACCACTGCAGATAGAGTTACTGTAGATAGAGTTACTGTATATAGAGCTACTGTAGATAGAGCTACTGCAGATATAGCTACTGCAGATAGAGCTACTGTAGATAGAGCGACTGTAGATAGAGCGACTGCAGATAGAGATACTGTAGATAGAGCTACTGTAGATAGCACCACTGTAGATAGAGCTACTGTAGATAGAGATAATGTAGATATAGCGACAGTAGATAGAGCTACTGTAGATAGAGCTACTGCAGATAGAGCTACTGTATATAGAGCTACTGCAGATAGAGCTACTGCAGATAGAGCTACTGTAGATAGAGCTACTGTAGATAGAGCGACTGTAGATAGAGCTACTGTAGATAGAGCTACTGCAGATAGAGCCACTGCAGATATAGCCACTGTAGATAGAGCTACTATAGATAGAGCTACTGTATATAGAGCCACTGCAGATATAGCTACTGTAGATATAGCTACTGTAGATATAGCTACTGCAGATAGAGCTACTGTAGATAGAGCTACTGTAGAGCTACTGTAGATAGAGCCACTGCAGATAGAGATACTGTAGATAGAGCTACTGTAGATAGAGATACTGCAGATATAGCTACTGTAGATATAGCTACTGTAGATATAGCTACTGTAGATAGAGCTACTGTAGATAGATATACTGTAGATAGACCTACTGTATATAGAGCTACTGTATATAGAGCTACTGCAGATAGAGCTACTGTAGATATAGCTACTGTAGATAGAGATACTGTATATAGAGCTACTGTAGATAGAGCTACTGTAGATAGAGCTACTGTATATAGAGCTACTGTATATAGAGCTACTGCAGATATAGCTACTGTAGATAGAGCTACTGTAGATACAGCTACTGTAGATAGAGATACTGTAGATAGAGCTACTGCAGATAGAGCTACTGTAGATAGAGCTACTGTATATATAGCTACTGTAGATATAGCTACTGCAGATATAGCTACTGTATATATAGCTACTGTAGATAGAGCTACTGCAGATAGAGCTACTGCATATAGAGCTACCGTATATAGTTACTGCAGATAGAGCTACTGTAGATAAAGCTACTGCAGATAGAGCTACTGTAGATAGAGCTACTGCAGATAGAGCTACTGTAGATAGAGCCACTGCAGATATAGCTACTGTATATAGAGCTACTGCAGATAGAGCTACTGTAGATAGAGCTACTGTAGATAGAGCTACTGCAGATAGAGCTACTGCAGAAAGAGCTACTGTATATAGAGCTACTGCAGATAGAGCTACTGTATATATAGCTACTGCAGATATAGCTACTGTATATAGAGATACTGCAGATATAGCTACTGTAGATATAGCTACTGCAGATATAGCTACTGTAGATAGAGCTACTGTATATAGAGCTACTGCAGATAGAGCTACTGTATATAGAGCTACTGTAGATAGAGCTACTGTAGATAGAGCAACTGTATATAGAGCTACTGTAGATAGAGCTACTGGAGATATAGCTACTGTAGATAGAGCTACTGCAGATAGAGCTACTGTAGATAGAGCTACTGTATATAGAGCTACTGTATATAGAGCTACTGTAGATAGAGCAACTGTATATAGAGCTACTGTAGATAGTTACTGTAGATAGAGCTACTGTAGACAGAGCTACTATAGATAGAGAAACTGTATATAGAGCTACTGCATATAGCGCTACTGCAGATAGAGCTACTGTAGATAGAGCTACTGCAGATAGAGCTACTGTAGATAGAGCTACTGTAGATAGAGTTACTGTAGATATAGCTACTGTAGATAGAGCTACTGTAGATAGAGCTACTGCATATAGAGCTACTGCAGATAGAGCTACTGTAGATAGAGCTACTGCAGATAGAGCAACTGTAGATAGAGCTACTGTAGATAGAGCTACTGTAGATAGAGCTACTGTATATATAGCTACTGTAGATAGAGCTACTGTAGATATAGCTACTGCAGATAGAGCTACTGTAGATATAGCTACTGAAGATAGAGCTACTGTAGATAGAGTTACTGTAGATAGAGCTACTGTAGATAGAGCTACTGCAGATAGCGCTACTGTAGATAGAGCTACTGTATATAGAGCTACTGTAGATAGAGCTAGTGTAGATATAGCTACTGTAGATAGAGCTACTGTATATAGAGCTACTGCAGATAGAGCTACTGTAGATAGAGCGACTGTAGATAGAGCTACTGTAGATATAGCTACTGTAGATATAGCTACTGTAGATATAGCTACTGTAGATAGAGCTACTGTATATAGAGCTACTGCAGATAGAGCTACTGTAGATAGAGCGACTGTATATAGAGCTACTGCAGATAGAGCTACTGTAGATAGAGCTACTGTAGATAGAGCTACTGTAGATAGAGCTACTGTAGATATAGCTACTGTATATAGAGCTACTGTAGATAGAGCTACTGTAGATATAGCTACTGCATATAGAGCTACTGTAGATATAGCTACTGAAGATAGAGCTACTGTAGATAGAGTTACTGTAGATAGAGCTACTGTAGATAGAGCTACTGCAGATAGAGCCACTGTAGATAGAGCTACTGTATATAGAGCTACTGTAGATAGAGCTACTGTAGATAGAGCTACTGTAGATAGAGCTACTGTAGATAGAGCTAGTGTAGATATAGCTACTGTATATAGAGCTACTGAAGATAGAGCTACTGCAGATAGAGCTACTGTAGATAGAGCTACTGTAGATATAGCTACTGTAGATATATCTACTGTATATAGAGCTACTTCAGATAGAGCTACTGTAGATAGAACCACTGCAGATAGAGTTACTGTAGATAGAGTTACTGTATATAGAGCTACTGTAGATAGAGCTACTGCAGATATAGCTACTGCAGATAGAGCTACTGTAGATAGAGCGACTGTAGATAGAGCGACTGCAGATAGAGATACTGTAGATAGAGCTACTGTAGATAGCACCACTGTAGATAGAGCTACTGTAGATAGAGATAATGTAGATAGAGCGACAGTAGATAGAGCTACTGTAGATAGAGCTACTGCAGATAGAGCTACTGTATATAGAGCTACTGCAGATAGAGCTACTGCAGATAGAGCTACTGTAGATAGAGCTACTGTAGATAGAGCGACTGTAGATAGAGCTACTGTAGATAGAGCTACTGCAGATAGAGCCACTGCAGATATAGCCACTGTAGATAGAGCTACTATAGATAGAGCTACTGTATATAGAGCCACTGCAGATATAGCTACTGTAGATATAGCTACTGTAGATATAGCTACTGCAGATAGAGCTACTGTAGATAGAGCTACTGTAGAGCTACTGTAGATAGAGCCACTGCAGATAGAGATACTGTAGATAGAGCTACTGTAGATAGAGATACTGCAGATATAGCTACTGTAGATATAGCTACTGTAGATATAGCTACTGTAGATAGAGCTACTGTAGATAGATATACTGTAGATAGACCTACTGTATATAGAGCTACTGTATATAGAGCTACTGCAGATAGAGCTACTGTAGATATAGCTACTGTAGATAGAGATACTGTATATAGAGCTACTGTAGATAGAGCTACTGTAGATAGAGCTACTGTATATAGAGCTACTGTATATAGAGCTACTGCAGATATAGCTACTGTAGATAGAGCTACTGTAGATACAGCTACTGTAGATAGAGATACTGTAGATAGAGCTACTGCAGATAGAGCTACTGTAGATAGAGCTACTGTATATATAGCTACTGTAGATATAGCTACTGCAGATATAGCTACTGTATATATAGCTACTGTAGATAGAGCTACTGCAGATAGAGCTACTGCATATAGAGCTACCGTATATAGTTACTGCAGATAGAGCTACTGTAGATAAAGCTACTGCAGATAGAGCTACTGTAGATAGAGCCACTGCAGATATAGCTACTGTATATAGAGCCACTGCAGATATAGCTACTGTATATAGAGCTACTGCAGATAGAGCTACTGTAGATATAGCTACTGTAGATAGAGCTACTGTAGATATAGCTACTGTAGATAGAGATACTGTATATAGAGCTACTGTAGATAGAGCTACTGTAGATAGAGCTACTGTATATAGAGCTACTGTATATAGAGCTACTGCAGATATAGCTACTGTAGATAGAGCTACTGTAGATACAGCTACTGTAGATAGAGATACTGTAGATAGAGCTACTGCAGATAGAGCTACTGTAGATAGAGCTACTGTATATATAGCTACTGTAGATATAGCTACTGCAGATATAGCTACTGTATATATAGCTACTGTAGATAGAGCTACTGCAGATAGAGCTACTGCATATAGAGCTACCGTATATAGTTACTGCAGATAGAGCTACTGTAGATAAAGCTACTGCAGATAGAGCTACTGTAGATAGAGCTACTGCAGATAGAGCTACTGTAGATAGAGCCACTGCAGATATAGCTACTGTATATAGAGCTACTGCAGATAGAGCTACTGTAGATAGAGCTACTGCAGATAGAGCTACTGTAGATAGAGCTACTGTAGATAGAGCTACTGCAGATAGAGCTACTGCAGAAAGAGCTACTGTATATAGAGCTACTGCAGATAGAGCTACTGTATATATAGCTACTGCAGATATAGCTACTGTATATAGAGATACTGCAGATATAGCTACTGTAGATATAGCTACTGCAGATATAGCTACTGTAGATAGAGCTACTGTATATAGAGCTACTGCAGATAGAGCTACTGTATATAGAGCTACTGTAGATAGAGCTACTGTAGATAGAGCAACTGTATATAGAGCTACTGTAGATAGAGCTACTGGAGATAGAGCTACTGTAGATAGAGCTACTGCAGATAGAGCTACTGTAGATAGTTACTGTAGATAGAGCTACTGTATATAGAGCTACTGTAGATAGAGCAACTGTATATAGAGCTACTGTAGATAGTTACTGTAGATAGAGCTACTGTAGACAGAGCTACTATAGATAGAGAAACTGTATATAGAGCTACTGCATATAGCGCTACTGCAGATAGAGCTACTGTAGATAGAGCTACTGCAGATAGAGCTACTGTAGATAGAGCTACTGTAGATAGAGTTACTGTAGATATAGCTACTGTAGATAGAGCTACTGTAGATAGAGCTACTGCATATAGAGCTACTGCAGATAGAGCTACTGTAGATAGAGCTACTGCAGATAGAGCAACTGTAGATAGAGCTACTGTAGATAGAGCTACTGCAGATAGAGCTACTGTAGATAGAGCTACTACAGATAGAGCTACTGTATATAGAGCTACTGTAGATATAGCTACTGTAGATATAGCTACTGCAGATAGAGCTACTGCAGATAGAGCTACTGTAGATAGAGCGACTGTATATAGAGCTACTGTAGATATAGCAACTGTAGATATAGCTACTGTATATAGAGCTACTTCAGATAGAGCTACTGTAGATAGAACCACTGCAGATAGAGTTACTGTAGATAGAGTTACTGTATATAGAGCTACTGTAGATAGAGCCACTGTAGATATAGCTACTGTAGATAGAGCCACTGTAGATAGAGCTACTGTAGATAGAGCTACTGTAGATAGAGCGACTGTATATAGAGCTACTGTAGATATAGCAACTGTAGATATAGCTACTGTATATAGAGCTACTTCAGATATAGCTACTGTAGATAGAACCACTGCAGATAGAGTTACTGTAGATAGAGTTACTGTATATAGAGCTACTGTAGATAGAGCCACTGTAGATAGAGCTACTGCAGATATAGCTACTGTAGATAGAGCTACTGTAGATAGAGCGACTGTAGATATAGCTACTGTAGATAGAGCAACTGTAGATAGAGCTACTGAAGATAGAGCTACTGTAGATAGAGCTACTGCAGATAGAGCTAATGTAGATAGAGCTACTGCAGATAGAGCTACTGTAGATAGAGCTACTGCAGATAGAGCTACTGCAGATAGAGCTACTGTAGATAGAGCTACTGTAGATAGAGCTACTGTATATAGGGCTACTGCAGATAGAGCTACTGTATATATAGCTACTGTAGATAGAGCTCTGCAGATAGAGCTACTGTAGATATAGCTACTGTAGATAGAGCTACTGTAGATAGAGCTACTGCAGATATAGCTACTGTATATAGAGCTACTACAGATAAAGCTACTGTATATATAGCTACTGCAGATAGAGCTACTGTATATAGAGCTACTGCAGATAGAGCTACTGTATATAGAGCTACTGTAGATATAGCTACTGCAGATATAGCTACTGTATATAGAGCTACTGCAGATAGAGCTACTGTAGATATAGCTACTGCAGATAGAGCTACTGTATATAGAGCTACTGCAGATATAGCTACTGTAGATAGAGCTACTGTATATAGAGCTACTGTAGATAGAGCGACTGCAGATAGAGCTACTGCAGATAGTTACTGTAGATAGAGCGACTGTAGATAGAGCTACTGTAGATAGAGCTACTGTAGATAGAGCGACTGTAGATATAGCTACTGTAGATAGAGCAACTGTAGATAGAGCTACTGAAGATAGAGCTACTGTAGATAGAGCTACTGCAGATAGAGCTAATGTAGATAGAGCTACTGCAGATAGAGCTACTGTAGATAGAGCTACTGCAGATAGAGCTACTGCAGATAGAGCTACTGTAGATAGAGCTACTGTAGATAGAGCTACTGTATATAGGGCTACTGCAGATAGAGCTACTGTATATATAGCTACTGTAGATAGAGCTACTGCAGATATAGCTACTGTAGATAGAGCTACTGTAGATAGAGCTACTGCAGATATAGCTACTGTATATAGAGCTACTGCAGATAAAGCTACTGTATATATAGCTACTGCAGATAGAGCTACTGTATATAGAGCTACTGCAGATAGAGCTACTGTATATAGAGCTACTGTAGATAGAGCTACTGTAGATATAGCTACTGTATATAGAGCTACTGTAGATAGAGCTACTGCAGATAGAGCTACTGTAGATATTTACTGTATAGAGCTACTGTAGATAGTTACTGTAGATAGAGCAACTGTAGATAGAGCTACTGAATATAGATCTACTGTAGATAGAGCTACTGTAGATATAGTTACTGTAGATAGAGATACTGTAGATAGTTACTGTAGATATAGCTACTGTAGATATAGCTACTGTATATAGAGCTACTGTAGATATAGATACTGTAGATAGAGCTACTGTAGATAGAGTTACTGTAGATAGAGTTACTGTAGATATAGCTACTGTAGATAGAGCTACTGTATATAGAGCTACTGAAGATAGAGCTACTGTAGATAGAGCTACTGTATATAGAGCTACTGCAGATAGAGCTACTGTAGATAGAGTGACTGTAGATAGAGCTACTGTAGATAGGGCTACTGTATATAGAGCTACTGTAGATAGAGCTACTGCAGATAGAGCTACTGTAGAAAAAGCTACTGCAGATAGTTACTGTAGATAGAGCTAATGTAGATATAGTTACTGTAGATAGAGCAACTGTAGATAGAGCTACTGAAGATAGAGCTACTGTAGATAGAGTTACTGTAGATAGAGCTACTGTAGATAGAGCCACTGTAGATATAGCTACTGTAGATAGAGCTACTGTATATAGAGCTACTGAAGATAGAGCTACTGTAGATAGAGTTACTGTAGATAGAGCTACTGCAGATAGAGCTACTGTAGATAGAGTGACTGTAGATAGAGCTAATGTAGATAGAGCTACTGTATATAGAGCTACTGTAGATAGAGCTACTGCAGATAGAGCTACTGTAGATAGAGCTACTGTAGATAGAGCTACTGCATATAGAGCAACTGTAGATAGAGCTACTGTATATAGAGCTACTGTAGATAGAGCTACTGTAGATAGAGGTACTGTATATAGAGCTACTGAATATAGAGCTACTGCAGATAGAGCTACTGTATAT
The DNA here is from genome assembly GCF_963971535.1 of Notolepis coatsorum. Classification (NCBI taxonomy): domain Eukaryota; kingdom Metazoa; phylum Chordata; class Actinopteri; order Aulopiformes; family Paralepididae; genus Notolepis; species Notolepis coatsorum. Next base: position 165,456,209 of record NC_140167.1, read on the forward strand.
AGAGCTACTGCAGATAGAGCTACTGCAGATAGAGCTACTGTAGATAGAACTACTGTAGATAGAGCTACTGTAGATATAGCTACTGTAGATATAGCTACTGTAGATAGAGCTACTGTAGATAGAGCTACTGTATATAGAGCTACTGCATATAGAGCTACTGTAGATATAGCTACTGTAGATATAGGTACTGCAGATAGAGCTACTGTAGATAGAGCTACTGTAGAGCTACTGTAGATATAGCTACTGTAGATAGAGCCACTGCAGATAGAGATACTGTAGATAGAGCTACTGTAGATAGATACTGCAGATAGAGCTACTGTAGATATAGCTACTGTAGATATAGCTACTGTAGATAGAGCTACTGTAGATAGAGATACTGTAGATAGAGCTACTGTATATAGAGCTACTGTATATAGAGCTACTGCAGATAGAGCTACTGTAGATATAGCTACTGTAGATAGAGATACTGTATATAGAGCTACTGTAGATAATACTGTATATAGAGCTACTGTATATAGAGCTACTGCAGATATAGCTACTGTAGATATAGCTACTGTAGATAGAGCTACTGTAGATAGAGATACTGTAGATAGAGATACTGTATATAGAGCTACTGTAGATAGAGCTACTGTAGATAGAGGTACTGTATATAGAGCTACTGTATATAGAGCTACTGCAGATATAGCTACTGTATACAGAGCTACTGTATATAGAGCTACTGTAGATAGAGCTACTGTAGATATAGCTACTGCAGATAGAGCTACTGTAGATATAGTGACTGTATATATAGCTACTGTAGATATATCTACTGTATATAGAGCTACTTCAGATAGAGCTACTGTAGATAGAACCACTGCAGATAGAGTTACTGTAGATAGAGTTACTGTATATAGAGCTACTGTAGATAGAGCTACTGCAGATATAGCTACTGCAGATAGAGCTACTGTAGATAGAGCGACTGTAGATAGAGCGACTGCAGATAGAGATACTGTAGATAGAGCTACTGTAGATAGCACCACTGTAGATAGAGCTACTGTAGATAGAGATAATGTAGATATAGCGACAGTAGATAGAGCTACTGTAGATAGAGCTACTGCAGATAGAGCTACTGTATATAGAGCTACTGCAGATAGAGCTACTGCAGATAGAGCTACTGTAGATAGAGCTACTGTAGATAGAGCGACTGTAGATAGAGCTACTGTAGATAGAGCTACTGCAGATAGAGCCACTGCAGATATAGCCACTGTAGATAGAGCTACTATAGATAGAGCTACTGTATATAGAGCCACTGCAGATATAGCTACTGTAGATATAGCTACTGTAGATATAGCTACTGCAGATAGAGCTACTGTAGATAGAGCTACTGTAGAGCTACTGTAGATAGAGCCACTGCAGATAGAGATACTGTAGATAGAGCTACTGTAGATAGAGATACTGCAGATATAGCTACTGTAGATATAGCTACTGTAGATATAGCTACTGTAGATAGAGCTACTGTAGATAGATATACTGTAGATAGACCTACTGTATATAGAGCTACTGTATATAGAGCTACTGCAGATAGAGCTACTGTAGATATAGCTACTGTAGATAGAGATACTGTATATAGAGCTACTGTAGATAGAGCTACTGTAGATAGAGCTACTGTATATAGAGCTACTGTATATAGAGCTACTGCAGATATAGCTACTGTAGATAGAGCTACTGTAGATACAGCTACTGTAGATAGAGATACTGTAGATAGAGCTACTGCAGATAGAGCTACTGTAGATAGAGCTACTGTATATATAGCTACTGTAGATATAGCTACTGCAGATATAGCTACTGTATATATAGCTACTGTAGATAGAGCTACTGCAGATAGAGCTACTGCATATAGAGCTACCGTATATAGTTACTGCAGATAGAGCTACTGTAGATAAAGCTACTGCAGATAGAGCTACTGTAGATAGAGCTACTGCAGATAGAGCTACTGTAGATAGAGCCACTGCAGATATAGCTACTGTATATAGAGCTACTGCAGATAGAGCTACTGTAGATAGAGCTACTGTAGATAGAGCTACTGCAGATAGAGCTACTGCAGAAAGAGCTACTGTATATAGAGCTACTGCAGATAGAGCTACTGTATATATAGCTACTGCAGATATAGCTACTGTATATAGAGATACTGCAGATATAGCTACTGTAGATATAGCTACTGCAGATATAGCTACTGTAGATAGAGCTACTGTATATAGAGCTACTGCAGATAGAGCTACTGTATATAGAGCTACTGTAGATAGAGCTACTGTAGATAGAGCAACTGTATATAGAGCTACTGTAGATAGAGCTACTGGAGATAGAGCTACTGTAGATAGAGCTACTGCAGATAGAGCTACTGTAGATAGAGCTACTGTATATAGAGCTACTGTATATAGAGCTACTGTAGATAGAGCAACTGTATATAGAGCTACTGTAGATAGTTACTGTAGATAGAGCTACTGTAGACAGAGCTACTATAGATAGAGAAACTGTATATAGAGCTACTGCATATAGCGCTACTGCAGATAGAGCTACTGTAGATAGAGCTACTGCAGATAGAGCTACTGTAGATAGAGCTACTGTAGATAGAGTTACTGTAGATATAGCTACTGTAGATAGAGCTACTGTAGATAGAGCTACTGCATATAGAGCTACTGCAGATAGAGCTACTGTAGATAGAGCTACTGCAGATAGAGCAACTGTAGATAGAGCTACTGTAGATAGAGCTACTGTAGATAGAGCTACTGTAGATAGAGCTACTGTATATATAGCTACTGTAGATAGAGCTACTGTAGATATAGCTACTGCAGATAGAGCTACTGTAGATATAGCTACTGAAGATAGAGCTACTGTAGATAGAGTTACTGTAGATAGAGCTACTGTAGATAGAGCTACTGCAGATAGCGCTACTGTAGATAGAGCTACTGTATATAGAGCTACTGTAGATAGAGCTAGTGTAGATATAGCTACTGTAGATAGAGCTACTGTATATAGAGCTACTGCAGATAGAGCTACTGTAGATAGAGCGACTGTAGATAGAGCTACTGTAGATATAGCTACTGTAGATATAGCTACTGTAGATATAGCTACTGTAGATAGAGCTACTGTATATAGAGCTACTGCAGATAGAGCTACTGTAGATAGAGCGACTGTATATAGAGCTACTGCAGATAGAGCTACTGTAGATAGAGCTACTGTAGATAGAGCTACTGTAGATAGAGCTACTGTAGATAGAGCTACTGTATATAGAGCTACTGTAGATAGAGCTACTGTAGATATAGCTACTGCATATAGAGCTACTGTAGATATAGCTACTGAAGATAGAGCTACTGTAGATAGAGTTACTGTAGATAGAGCTACTGTAGATAGAGCTACTGCAGATAGAGCCACTGTAGATAGAGCTACTGTATATAGAGCTACTGTAGATAGAGCTACTGTAGATAGAGCTACTGTAGATAGAGCTACTGTAGATAGAGCTAGTGTAGATATAGCTACTGTATATAGAGCTACTGAAGATAGAGCTACTGCAGATAGAGCTACTGTAGATAGAGCGACTGTAGATAGAGCGACTGTAGATAGAGCTACTGTAGATAGAGCTACTGTAGATATAGCTACTGTATATAGAGCTACTGCAGATAGAGCTACTGTAGATAGAGCGACTGTATATAGAGCTACTGCAGATAGAGCTACAGTAGATAGAGCTACTGTAGATAGAGCTACTGTAGATATAGCTACTGTAGATAGAGATACTGTATATATAGCTACTGCAGATATAGCTACTGTATATAGAGCTACTGCAGATAGAGCTACTGTATATAGAGCTACTGTATATAGAGCTACTGCAGATATAGCTACTGTAGAGCTACTGTAGATAGAGCTACTGTATATAGAGATACTGCAGATAGAGCTACTGTATATAGAGCTACTGCAGATAGAGCTACTGTATATAGAGCTACTGCATATAGAGCTACTGCAGATATATCTACTGTATATAGAGCTACTGAATATATAGCTACTGTAGATAGAGCTACTGTATATAGAGCTACTGCAGATAGAGCTACTGTAGATAGAGCTACTGTAGATAGAGCTAGTGCAGATAGAGCTACTGTAGATAGAGCTACTGTAGATAGAGCTACTGTAGATATATCTACTGCATATAGAGCTACTGTAGATATAGCTACTGTAGATATAGCTACTGCATATAGAGCTACTGTAGATATAGCTACTGTAGATATAGCTACTGCATATAGAGCGACTGTAGATATAGCTACTGCAGATAGAGCTACTGTAGATAGAGCTACTGCAGATAGAGCTACTGTAGATAGCGCTACTGCAGATAGAGCTACTGCATATAGAGCGACTGTAGATAGAGCTACTGTAGATAGAGCTACTGTATATAGAGCTACTGCAGATATAGCTACTGTATATAGAGCTACTGCAGATAGAGCTACTGTAGATAGAGCTACTGCAGATAGAGCTACTGTAGATAGAGCTACTGTAGATAGAGCTACTGCAGATAGAGCTACTGCAGAAATAGCTACTGTATATAGAGCTACTGCAGATAGAGCTACTGTATATATAGCTACTGCAGATATAGCTACTGTATATAGAGCTACTGCAGATATAGCTACTGTAGATAGAGCTACTGCAGATATAGCTACTGTAGATAGAGCTACTGTATATAGAGCTACTGCAGATAGAGCTACTGTATATAGAGCTACTGTAGATAGAGCTACTGTAGATAGAACAACTGTATATAGAGCTACTGTAGATAGAGCTACTGGAGATAGAGCTACTGTAGATAGAGCTACTGCAGATAGAGCTACTGTAGATAGTTACTGTAGATAGAGCTACTGTAGATAGAGCAACTGTATATAGAGCTACTGTAGATAGTTACTGTAGATAGAGCTACTGTATATAGAGCTACTGGAGATAGAGCTACTATAGATAGAGAAACTGTATATAGAGCTACTGCATATAGAGCTACTGCAGATAGAGCTACTGTAGATAGAGCTACTGTAGATAGAGCTACTGCAGATAGAGCTACTGTAGTTTCAAGTTTCAAGTTTCTTTAATAGTTGTCATACAGAAGTACAGAATACTTTTGTACAAAATGCTTCTTACTGTTGCGCTCCAGAGACTGTGCATGACAAGATAAGTATGAAATAAAAACATAGTAAAAATTAGAAGAAAAAAAAAAGAGGTCACAGTGTTCAGTTTAGACATATGTACAATGTTCGTAGACGTAGTTACCATACAATATACAATACTGTGCAGTGTACTAATATACAATACTATATAGTGCAAGGCATAAATAAATGGACGAGGTGCAGTTTAGGTACAATTCACAGTAGGTGTACGAGTTGTAGTGCAAATCCTTTATCAATAAATATAAAGTGTAAGTGTGTTTGTGTGATCTAAAGTGTGGAGAGTGGGTGCTGCAGTGTGTTGTTTGTTTGAGTGAGTGTGTGTGTGCGTGTGGGTGTGTGTGCTGTGTGCATTTGATGGTTGTTGCATAGTGATTATTGTTCGTTTAGCGATTATTGTTCGTTTAGCAGCCTGATGGCCTGGGGATAGAAGCTCCTTCTGAGTCTTTCTGTGCTCGCCATAAGACTCCGGTATCGCTTGCCTGACGGCAGCAGTTCAAAGAGGCAGTTGTTCGGGTGGCTCGAGTCCTTAATAATTCTCTTAGCCTTCCCCTTGCACCGCTTGTTGTAAATGTTCTGGAGGGTGGGAAGCCCCCCTCTAATTGTGCGTTCGGCTGAACGTGTCACTCTTTGTAGTCTGCTACGGTCTTGTGCAGTGCTATTCCCAAACCAGGAGGTGATGTTGCCGGTCAGGATGCTCTCTATTGTACATGAGTAGAAGTTCCTAAGGATCTTCTGACTGACTTGGAACTTCCTTAGGCGCCTGAGGAAGTAGAGGCGTTGTCGTGCCTTCTTCACAACACTGTCAATGTGTGTGGTCCATGTCAAGTCCTCGGATATGTGGGCTCCGAGGTACTTGAAACTGTTCACTCTCTCAACTGGTGCCCCGTCGATGCTGAGGGGGCTGTAGTCCTTGACCCCCGACCTCCTGAAGTCCACAATCATCTCTTTTGTTTTGCTGACGTTCAGGGAGAGGCAGTTCTCCTGACACCACTGTGACAGGTTCTCTACCTCTTCCAGGTAGGCCCTTTCGTCGTTGGCAGAGATCAGGCCCACCACTACTGTGTCATCAGCAAATTTGATGATGGTGTTGTTGTTCCGCTGTGCTACGCAGTCATGTGTGTACAGGGAGTAGAGGAGGGGGCTCAGAACACAGCCCTGGGGGGCCCCTATGTTGAGCGTGATGGATGAGGAGGTGCAGTTGCCGGCTCTTACCACCTGGGGTCTGCCCGTCAGGAAGTCCAGGACCCACTGGCACAGGTCATAGTTCAAGCCCAGGTCCCTGAGCTTGGCTATGAGTTTGGAGGGGACTATGGTATTGAATGCTGAGCTGTAGTCGATGAACAGCATTCTCACATAGTTCCCCTTCCTCTTGTCCAGATGTGATGCTGCTGTGTGCAGCACATGGGCTATGGCGTCCTCCGTGGACCTGTTGGGGCGATATGCAAATTGCAGAGGGTCCAGGTTGATGGGGAGGGAGGAACAGATGTAGCCCTTCACTAGCTTCTCAAAGCACTTCATGGCTATGGAGGTGAGGGCTACAGGGCGGTAGTCGTTGAGGCAAGCGGGCGTAGATTTTTTGGGTACAGGGATGATGGTGGACTTCTTCAGACAGGTGGGGATGACGGCCTGTTCCAAGGACAGGTTGAAGATGTCAGTGAATACCGGGGCCAGTTGGTCGGCACAGACTTTTAGGACGCGGCCGGGGATGCCGTCCGGTCCTGCTGCCTTCCTGATATCCACTTTTTTAAAGATCCGTCTCACCTCATGCTCTGTTACCCTGAACACTGAGTCTCCATCAGCAGACCCCCCCCCCCCCCATTGCCGTGGTTTGTAGGCTGGTGTTGTTATTCACAGCCTCAAACCTCGCATAGAAGGAGTTGAGATCATTTGCTAAGGAGATGTCACTGTTCAGTTTGAGGGGGGTTCCTTTGTAGTCTGTCATTGTTCTGAGGCCCTGCCACATGCCTCTAGAGTCAGCCTGTTCAAACTGAAGTTCAACTTTATCCCTGTAACGCCGTTTTGCCTCTATTACTGCTCTCCTGACGTTGTATCTTGCCATCTTGTGTTCTTCCATGTTGCCTGTCACCAGCCCGGTGTTGTATGCTGATGTGCGCACTTTCAGAGCCTCACGGACGGATTTGTCTACCCAGGGCTTTTGATTTGGGTAGATATTAATTTTGGTGGTGGGGATTATTACTTCTACCTGAGTACAGACATAGTCAATCACCGTTTCGGTGTATTCGTTAATATTGGCTGTGTTATCACGGAATACACTCCATTCTGTGCTTCCCAGCACTGCTTGGAGTGACTCCACTGACGTCACGACCCAACGCTTAACCTCTCGCGAGACCACCGGCGTTCGCTTGAGACTCTGTTTATACTTAGGCAAAAGAAAAATTGCGGCGTGATCGCTTTTACCGAATGGACTAAGAGCCTGTGACTTGTACCCATTCTTAAATTGCGAGTATACATGGTCTAATATGTTCTCGCCTCTGGTGGGACAGGTCACATGCTGATAGAAATAGAGATAGATAGATAGATAGAGATACTGTAGATAGAGTTACTGTAGATAGAGCTACTGTAGATAGAGCTACTGTAGATAGAGCTACTGCATATAGAGCTACTGCAGATAGAGCTACTGTAGATAGAGCTACTGCAGATAGAGCAACTGTAGATAGAGCTACTGTAGATAGAGCTACTGTAGATATAGCTACTGTATATAGAGCTACTGTAGATAGAGCTACTGTAGATATAGCTACTGCAGATAGAGCTACTGTAGATATAGCTACTGAAGATAGAGCTACTGTAGATAGAGTTACTGTAGATAGAGCTACTGTAGATAGAGCTACTGCAGATAGAGCTACTGTAGATAGAGCTACTGTATATAGAGCTACTGTAGATAGAGCTACTGTAGATAGAGCTACTGTAGATAGAGCTAGTGTAGATATAGCTACTGTAGATAGAGCTACTGTATATAGAGCTACTGAAGATAGAGCTACTGCAGATAGAGCTACTGTAGATAGAGCGACTGTAGATAGAGCTACTGTAGATATAGCTACTGTAGATAGAGCTACTGTAGATATAGCTACTGTAGATAGAGCTACTGTATATAGAGCTACTGCAGATAGAGCTACTGCAGATAGAGCTACTGCAGATAGAGCTACTGTAGATAGAGCTACTGTAGATAGAGCTACTGTAGATATAGATACTGTATATAGAGCTACTGCAGATATAGCTACTGTATATAGAGCTACTGCAGATATAGCTACTGTATATAGAGCTAATGTATATAGAGCTACTGCAGATAGAGCTACTGTAGATAGAGCTACTGTACATAGAGCTACTGCAGATATAGCTACTGTATATAGAGCTACTGCAGATAGAGCTACTGTATATAGAGCTACTGCAGATAGAGCTACTGTAGATATAGCTACTGTAGATAGAGCTACTGTAGATAGAGCGCCTGCAGATAGAGCTACTGTATATAGAGCTACTGCAGATAGAGCTACTGTAGATAGAGCGACTGTAGATAGAGCGACTGTATATAGAGCTACTGTAGATAGAGCTACTGTAGATAGAGCTACTGTATATAGACACTGCAGATAGAGCAACTGTATATAGAGCTACTGTAGATATAGCTACTGTAGATAAAGCTACTGTATATAGAGCTACTGCAGACAGAGCTACTGTAGATAGAGCTACTGTAGATAGAGCTACTTTATATAGAGCTACTGTAAATAGAGCTACTGTATATAGAGCTACTGTAGATAGAGCTACTGTAGATATAGTTACTGTAGATAGAGCAACTGTATATAGAGCTACTGTAGATAGAGCAACTGTAGATAGAGCTACTGTATATAGAGCTACTGCAGTTAGAGCCACTGCAGATATAGCTACTGCAGATAGAGCTACTGTATATATAGCTACTGCAGATATAGCTACTGTATATAGAGCTACTGCAGATATAGCTACTGTAGATATAGCTACTGCAGATATAGCTACTGTAGATAGAGCTACTGTATATAGAGCTACTGCAGATAGAGCTACTGTATATAGAGCTACTGTAGATAGAGCTACTGTAGATAGAGCAACTGTATATAGAGCTACTGTAGATAGAGCTACTGGAGATAGAGCTACTGTAGATAGAGCTACTGCAGATATAGCTACTGTAGATAGTTACTGTAGATATAGCTACTGTATATAGAGCTACTGTAGATAGAGCAACTGTATATAGAGCTACTGTAGATAGTTACTGTAGATAGAGCTACTGTATATAGAGCTACTGTAGATAGAGCTACTATAGATAGAGAAACTGTATATAGAGCTACTGCATATAGAGCTACTGCAGATATAGCTACTGTAGATAGAGCTACTGTAGATAGAGCTACTGCATATAGAGCTACTGCAGATAGAGCTACTGTAGATAGAGCTACTGCAGATAGAGCAACTGTAGATAGAGCTACTGTAGATAGAGCTACTGTATATAGAGCTACTGTAGATAGAGCTACTGTAGATATAGCTACTGCAGATAGAGCTACTGTAGATATAGCTACTGAAGATAGAGCTACTGTAGATAGAGTTACTGTAGATAGAGCTACTGTAGATAGAGCTACTGCAGATAGAGCTACTGCAGATAGAGCTACTGTAGATAGAGCTACTGTATATAGAGCTACTGTAGATAGAGCTACTGTAGATAGAGCTAGTGTAGATATAGCTACTGTAGATATAGCTACTGTATATAGAGCTACTGAATATAGAGCTACTGAAGATAGAGCTACTGCAGCTAGAGCTACTGTAGATAGAGCGACTGTAGATAGAGCTACTGTAGATATAGCTACTGTAGATAGAGCTACTGTAGATATAGCTACTGTAGATATAGCTACTGTAGATAGAGCTACTGTAGATATAGCTACTGTAGATATAGCTACTGTATATAGAGCTACTGCAGATAGAGCTACTGTAGATAGAGTGACTGTATATAGAGCTACTGCAGATAGAGCTACTGTAGATAGAGCTACTGTAGATAGAGCTACTGTAGATATAGCTACTGTAGATAGAGATAATGTAGATAGAGCGACAGTAGATAGAGCTACTGTAGATAGAGCTACTGCAGATAGAGCTACTGTATATAGAGCTACTGCAGGTAGAGCTACTGCAGATAGAGCTACTGTAGATAGAGCTACTGTAGATAGAGCGACTGTAGATAGAGCTACTGTAGATAGAGCTACTGCAGATAGAGCCACTGCAGATATAGCTACTGTAGATAGAGCTACTGTAGATAGAGCTACTGCAGATAGAGCCACTGCAGATATAGCTACTGTAGATAGAGCTACTATAGATAGAGCTACTGTATATAGAGCCACTGCAGATATAGCTACTGTAGATATAGCTACTGTAGATATAGCTACTGCAGATAGAGCTACTGTAGATAGAGCTACTGTAGAGCTACTGTAGATAGAGCCACTGCAGATAGAGATACTGCAGATAGAGCTACTGTAGATATAGCCATTGTAGATATAGCTACTGTAGATAGAGCTACTGTAGATAGATATACTGTAGATAGAGCTACTGTATATAGAGCTACTGCAGATATAGCTACTGTAGATATAGCTACTGTAGATAGAGCTACTGCAGATAGAGCTACTGCAGAAATAGCTACTGTATATAGAGCTACTGCAGATAGAGCTACTGTATATATAGCTACTGCAGATATAGCTACTGTATATAGAGCTACTGCAGATATAGCTACTGTAGATAGAGCTACTGCAGATAGAGCTACTGTATATAGAGCTACTGCAGATAGAGCTACTGCAGATAGAGCTACTGTATATAGAGCTACTGTAGATAGAGCTACTGTAGATAGAACAACTGTATATAGAGCTACTGTAGATAGAGCTACTGGAGATAGAGCTACTGTAGATAGAGCTACTGCAGATAGAGCTACTGTAGATAGTTACTGTAGATAGAGCTACTGTAGATAGAGCAACTGTATATAGAGCTACTGTAGATAGTTACTGTAGATAGAGCTACTGTATATAGAGCTACTGGAGATAGAGCTACTATAGATAGAGAAACTGTATATAGAGCTACTGCATATAGAGCTACTGCAGATAGAGCTACTGTAGATAGAGCTACTGTAGATAGAGCTACTGCAGATAGAGCTACTGTAGTTTCAAGTTTCAAGTTTCTTTAATAGTTGTCATACAGAAGTACAGAATACTTTTGTACAAAATGCTTCTTACTGTTGCGCTCCAGAGACTGTGCATGACAAGATAAGTATGAAATAAAAACATAGTAAAAATTAGAAGAAAAAAAAAAGAGGTCACAGTGTTCAGTTTAGACATATGTACAATGTTCGTAGACGTAGTTACCATACAATATACAATACTGTGCAGTGTACTAATATACAATACTATATAGTGCAAGGCATAAATAAATGGACGAGGTGCAGTTTAGGTACAATTCACAGTAGGTGTACGAGTTGTAGTGCAAATCCTTTATCAATAAATATAAAGTGTAAGTGTGTTTGTGTGATCTAAAGTGTGGAGAGTGGGTGCTGCAGTGTGTTGTTTGTTTGAGTGAGTGTGTGTGTGCGTGTGGGTGTGTGTGCTGTGTGCATTTGATGGTTGTTGCATAGTGATTATTGTTCGTTTAGCGATTATTGTTCGTTTAGCAGCCTGATGGCCTGGGGATAGAAGCTCCTTCTGAGTCTTTCTGTGCTCGCCATAAGACTCCGGTATCGCTTGCCTGACGGCAGCAGTTCAAAGAGGCAGTTGTTCGGGTGGCTCGAGTCCTTAATAATTCTCTTAGCCTTCCCCTTGCACCGCTTGTTGTAAATGTTCTGGAGGGTGGGAAGCCCCCCTCTAATTGTGCGTTCGGCTGAACGTGTCACTCTTTGTAGTCTGCTACGGTCTTGTGCAGTGCTATTCCCAAACCAGGAGGTGATGTTGCCGGTCAGGATGCTCTCTATTGTACATGAGTAGAAGTTCCTAAGGATCTTCTGACTGACTTGGAACTTCCTTAGGCGCCTGAGGAAGTAGAGGCGTTGTCGTGCCTTCTTCACAACACTGTCAATGTGTGTGGTCCATGTCAAGTCCTCGGATATGTGGGCTCCGAGGTACTTGAAACTGTTCACTCTCTCAACTGGTGCCCCGTCGATGCTGAGGGGGCTGTAGTCCTTGACCCCCGACCTCCTGAAGTCCACAATCATCTCTTTTGTTTTGCTGACGTTCAGGGAGAGGCAGTTCTCCTGACACCACTGTGACAGGTTCTCTACCTCTTCCAGGTAGGCCCTTTCGTCGTTGGCAGAGATCAGGCCCACCACTACTGTGTCATCAGCAAATTTGATGATGGTGTTGTTGTTCCGCTGTGCTACGCAGTCATGTGTGTACAGGGAGTAGAGGAGGGGGCTCAGAACACAGCCCTGGGGGGCCCCTATGTTGAGCGTGATGGATGAGGAGGTGCAGTTGCCGGCTCTTACCACCTGGGGTCTGCCCGTCAGGAAGTCCAGGACCCACTGGCACAGGTCATAGTTCAAGCCCAGGTCCCTGAGCTTGGCTATGAGTTTGGAGGGGACTATGGTATTGAATGCTGAGCTGTAGTCGATGAACAGCATTCTCACATAGTTCCCCTTCCTCTTGTCCAGATGTGATGCTGCTGTGTGCAGCACATGGGCTATGGCGTCCTCCGTGGACCTGTTGGGGCGATATGCAAATTGCAGAGGGTCCAGGTTGATGGGGAGGGAGGAACAGATGTAGCCCTTCACTAGCTTCTCAAAGCACTTCATGGCTATGGAGGTGAGGGCTACAGGGCGGTAGTCGTTGAGGCAAGCGGGCGTAGATTTTTTGGGTACAGGGATGATGGTGGACTTCTTCAGACAGGTGGGGATGACGGCCTGTTCCAAGGACAGGTTGAAGATGTCAGTGAATACCGGGGCCAGTTGGTCGGCACAGACTTTTAGGACGCGGCCGGGGATGCCGTCCGGTCCTGCTGCCTTCCTGATATCCACTTTTTTAAAGATCCGTCTCACCTCATGCTCTGTTACCCTGAACACTGAGTCTCCATCAGCAGACCCCCCCCCCCCCATTGCCGTGGTTTGTAGGCTGGTGTTGTTATTCACAGCCTCAAACCTCGCATAGAAGGAGTTGAGATCATTTGCTAAGGAGATGTCACTGTTCAGTTTGAGGGGGGTTCCTTTGTAGTCTGTCATTGTTCTGAGGCCCTGCCACATGCCTCTAGAGTCAGCCTGTTCAAACTGAAGTTCAACTTTATCCCTGTAACGCCGTTTTGCCTCTATTACTGCTCTCCTGACGTTGTATCTTGCCATCTTGTGTTCTTCCATGTTGCCTGTCACCAGCCCGGTGTTGTATGCTGATGTGCGCACTTTCAGAGCCTCACGGACGGATTTGTCTACCCAGGGCTTTTGATTTGGGTAGATATTAATTTTGGTGGTGGGGATTATTACTTCTACCTGAGTACAGACATAGTCAATCACCGTTTCGGTGTATTCGTTAATATTGGCTGTGTTATCACGGAATACACTCCATTCTGTGCTTCCCAGCACTGCTTGGAGTGACTCCACTGACGTCACGACCCAACGCTTAACCTCTCGCGAGACCACCGGCGTTCGCTTGAGACTCTGTTTATACTTAGGCAAAAGAAAAATTGCGGCGTGATCGCTTTTACCGAATGGACTAAGAGCCTGTGACTTGTACCCATTCTTAAATTGCGAGTATACATGGTCTAATATGTTCTCGCCTCTGGTGGGACAGGTCACATGCTGATAGAAATAGAGATAGATAGATAGAGATACTGTAGATAGAGTTACTGTAGATAGAGCTACTGTAGATAGAGCTACTGTAGATAGAGCTACTGCATATAGAGCTACTGCAGATAGAGCTACTGTAGATAGAGCTACTGTAGATAGAGCAACTGTAGATAGAGCTACTGTAGATAGAGCTACTGTAGATATAGCTACTGTATATAGAGCTACTGTAGATAGAGCTACTGTAGATATAGCTACTGCAGATAGAGCTACTGTAGATATAGCTACTGAAGATAGAGCTACTGTAGATAGAGTTACTGTAGATAGAGCTACTGTAGATAGAGCTACTGCAGATAGAGCTACTGTAGATAGAGCTACTGTATATAGAGCTACTGTAGATAGAGCTACTGTAGATAGAGCTACTGTAGATAGAGCTAGTGTAGATATAGCTACTGTAGATAGAGCTACTGTATATAGAGCTACTGAAGATAGAGCTACTGCAGATAGAGCTACTGTAGATAGAGCGACTGTAGATATAGCTACTGTAGATAGAGCTACTGTAGATATAGCTACTGTAGATAGAGCTACTGTATATAGAGCTACTGTAGATAGAGCTACTGCAGATAGAGCTACTGCAGATAGAGCTACTGCAGATAGAGCTACTGTAGATAGAGCTACTGTAGATAGAGCTACTGTAGATATAGATACTGTATATAGAGCTACTGCAGATATAGCTACTGTATATAGAGCTACTGCAGATATAGCTACTGTATATAGAGCTAATGTATATAGAGCTACTGCAGATAGAGCTACTGTAGATAGAGCTACTGTACATAGAGCTACTGCAGATATAGCTACTGTATATAGAGCTACTGCAGATAGAGCTACTGTATATAGAGCTACTGCAGATAGAGCTACTGTAGATATAGCTACTGTAGATAGAGCTACTGTAGATAGAGCGCCTGCAGATAGAGCTACTGTATATAGAGCTACTGCAGATAGAGCTACTGTAGATAGAGCGACTGTAGATAGAGCGACTGTATATAGAGCTACTGTAGATAGAGCTACTGTAGATAGAGCTACTGTATATAGACACTGCAGATAGAGCAACTGTATATAGAGCTACTGTAGATATAGCTACTGTAGATAAAGCTACTGTATATAGAGCTACTGCAGACAGAGCTACTGTAGATAGAGCTACTGTAGATAGAGCTACTTTATATAGAGCTACTGTAAATAGAGCTACTGTATATAGAGCTACTGTAGATAGAGCTACTGTAGATATAGTTACTGTAGATAGAGCAACTGTATATAGAGCTACTGTAGATAGAGCAACTGTAGATAGAGCTACTGTATATAGAGCTACTGCAGTTAGAGCCACTGCAGATATAGCTACTGCAGATAGAGCTACTGTATATATAGCTACTGCAGATATAGCTACTGTATATAGAGCTACTGCAGATATAGCTACTGTAGATATAGCTACTGCAGATATAGCTACTGTAGATAGAGCTACTGTATATAGAGCTACTGCAGATAGAGCTACTGTATATAGAGCTACTGTAGATAGAGCTACTGTAGATAGAGCAACTGTATATAGAGCTACTGTAGATAGAGCTACTGTAGATAGAGCTACTGTAGATAGAGCTACTGCAGATATAGCTACTGTAGATAGTTACTGTAGATAGAGCTACTGTATATAGAGCTACTGTAGATAGAGCAACTGTATATAGAGCTACTGTAGATAGTTACTGTAGATAGAGCTACTGTATATAGAGCTACTGTAGATAGAGCTACTATAGATAGAGAAACTGTATATAGAGCTACTGCATATAGAGCTACTGCAGATATAGCTACTGTAGATAGAGCTACTGTAGATAGAGCTACTGCATATAGAGCTACTGCAGATAGAGCTACTGTAGATAGAGCTACTGCAGATAGAGCAACTGTAGATAGAGCTACTGTAGATAGAGCTACTGTATATAGAGCTACTGTAGATAGAGCTACTGTAGATATAGCTACTGCAGATAGAGCTACTGTAGATATAGCTACTGAAGATAGAGCTACTGTAGATAGAGTTACTGTAGATAGAGCTACTGTAGATAGAGCTACTGCAGATAGAGCTACTGCAGATAGAGCTACTGTAGATAGAGCTACTGTATATAGAGCTACTGTAGATAGAGCTACTGTAGATAGAGCTACTGTAGATATAGCTACTGTAGATATAGCTACTGTATATAGAGCTACTGAATATAGAGCTACTGAAGATAGAGCTACTGCAGCTAGAGCTACTGTAGATAGAGCGACTGTAGATAGAGCTACTGTAGATATAGCTACTGTAGATAGAGCTACTGTAGATATAGCTACTGTAGATATAGCTACTGTAGATAGAGCTACTGTAGATATAGCTACTGTAGATATAGCTACTGTATATAGAGCTACTGCAGATAGAGCTACTGTAGATAGAGTGACTGTATATAGAGCTACTGCAGATAGAGCTACTGTAGATAGAGCTACTGTAGATAGAGCTACTGTAGATATAGCTACTGTAGATAGAGATAATGTAGATAGAGCGACAGTAGATAGAGCTACTGTAGATAGAGCTACTGCAGATAGAGCTACTGTATATAGAGCTACTGCAGGTAGAGCTACTGCAGATAGAGCTACTGTAGATAGAGCTACTGTAGATAGAGCGACTGTAGATAGAGCTACTGTAGATAGAGCTACTGCAGATAGAGCCACTGCAGATATAGCTACTGTAGATAGAGCTACTGTAGAGCTACTGTAGATAGAGCCACTGCAGATAGAGATACTGCAGATAGAGCTACTGTAGATATAGCCATTGTAGATATAGCTACTGTAGATAGAGCTACTGTAGATAGATATACTGTAGATAGAGCTACTGTATATAGAGCTACTGCAGATATAGCTACTGTAGATATAGCTACTGTAGATAGAGATACTGTATATAGAGCTACTGTAGATAGAGCTACTGTAGATAGAGCTACTGTAGATATAGCTACTGTAGATAGAGCTACTGTAGATATAGCTACTGTAGATAGAGCTACTGTATATAGAGCTACTGCAGATAGAGCTAATGTAGATAGAGCGACTGTATATAGAGCTACTGCAGATAGAGCTACTGTAGATAGAGCTACTGTAGATAGAGCTACTGTAGATATAGCTACTGTAGATAGAGATAATGTAGATAGAGCGACAGTAGATAGAGCTACTGTAGATAGAGCTACTGCAGATCGAGCTACTGTATATAGAGCTACTGCAGATAGAGCTACTGCAGATAGAGATACTGTAGATAGAGCTACTGTAGATAGAGCGAC
Organism: Notolepis coatsorum; assembly: GCF_963971535.1. Taxonomy (NCBI): domain Eukaryota; kingdom Metazoa; phylum Chordata; class Actinopteri; order Aulopiformes; family Paralepididae; genus Notolepis; species Notolepis coatsorum. The sequence goes on from NC_140167.1 coordinate 165,473,482, forward strand.
TGTAGATAGAGCTACTGCAGATAGAGCCACTGCAGATATAGCTACTGTAGATAGAGCTACTGTAGATAGAGCTACTGCAGATAGAGCCACTGCAGATATAGCTACTGTAGATAGAGCTACTATAGATAGAGCTACTGTATATAGAGCCACTGCAGATATAGCTACTGTAGATATAGCTACTGTAGATATAGCTACTGCAGATAGAGCTACTGTAGATAGAGCTACTGTAGAGCTACTGTAGATAGAGCCACTGCAGATAGAGATACTGCAGATAGAGCTACTGTAGATATAGCTACTGTAGATATAGCTACTGTAGATAGAGCTACTGTAGATAGATATACTGTAGATAGAGCTACTGTATATAGAGCTACTGCAGATAGAGCTACTGTAGATATAGCTACTGTAGATAGAGATACTGTATATAGAGCTACTGTAGATAGAGCTACTGTGATAGAGCTACTGTATATAGAGCTACTGCAGATATAGCTACTGTAGATAGAGCTACTGTAGATACAGCTACTGTAGATAGAGCTACTGTAGATAGAGCTACTGCAGATAGAGCTACTGTAGATAGAGCTACTGTATATATAGCTACTGTAGATAGAGCTACTGCAGATATAGCTACTGTATATATAGCTACTGTAGATAGAGCTACTGCAGATAGAGCTACTGCATATAGAGCTACTGTAGATAGTTACTGCAGATAGAGCTACTGTAGATAAAGCTACTGCAGATAGAGCTACTGTAGATAGAGCTACTGCAGATATAGCTACTGTATATAGAGCTACTGCAGATAGAGCTACTGTAGATAGAGCTACTGCAGATAGAGCTACTGTAGATAGAGCTACTGTAGATAGAGCTACTGCAGATAGAGCTACTGCAGAAATAGCTACTGTATATAGAGCTACTGCAGATAGAGCTACTGTATATATAGCTACTGCAGATATAGCTACTGTATATAGAGCTACTGCAGATATAGCTACTGTAGATAGAGCTACTGCAGATATAGCTACTGTAGATAGAGCTACTGTATATAGAGCTACTGCAGATATAGCTACTGTATATAGAGCTACTGTAGATAGAGCTACTGTAGATAGAACAACTGTATATAGAGCTACTGTAGATAGAGCTACTGGAGATAGAGCTACTGCAGATAGAGCTACTGCAGATAGAGCTACTGTAGATAGTTACTGTAGATAGAGCTACTGTATATAGAGCTACTGTAGATAGAGCAACTGTATATAGAGCTACTGTAGATAGTTACTGTAGATAGAGCTACTGTATATAGAGCTACTGGAGATAGAGCTACTATAGATAGAGAAACTGTATATAGAGCTACTGCATATAGAGCTACTGCAGATAGAGCTACTGTAGATAGAGCTACTGTAGATAGAGCTACTGCAGATAGAGCTACTGTAGATAGAGCTACTGTAGATAGAGCTACTGTAGATAGAGCTACTGCATATAGAGCTACTGCAGATAGAGCTACTGTAGATAGAGCTACTGCAGATAGAGCAACTGTAGATAGAGCTACTGTAGATAGAGCTACTGTATATATAGCTACTGTATATAGAGCTACTGTAGATAGAGCTACTGTAGATATAGCTACTGCAGATAGAGCTACTGTAGATATAGCTACTGAAGATAGAGCTACTGTAGATAGAGTTACTGTAGATAGAGCTACTGTAGATAGAGCTACTGCAGATAGAGCTACTGTAGATAGAGCTACTGTATATAGAGCTACTGTAGATAGAGCTACTGTAGATATAGCTACTGTAGATAGAGCTAGTGTAGATATAGCTACTGTAGATAGAGCTACTGTATATAGAGCTACTGAAGATAGAGCTACTGCAGATAGAGCTACTGTAGATAGAGCGACTGTAGATAGAGCTACTGTAGATATAGCTACTGTAGATAGAGCTACTGTAGATATAGCTACTGTAGATAGAGCTACTGTATATAGAGCTACCGTAGATAGAGCTACTGCAGATAGAGCTACTGCAGATAGAGCTACTGCAGATAGAGCTACTGTAGATAGAGCTACTGTAGATAGAGCTACTGTAGATATAGATACTGTATATAGAGCTACTGCAGATATAGCTACTGTATATAGAGCTACTGCAGATATAGCTACTGTATATAGAGCTAATGTATATAGAGCTACTGCAGATAGAGCTACTGTAGATAGAGCTACTGTACATAGAGCAACTGTATATAGAGCTACTGTAGATATAGCTACTGTAGATAAAGCTACTGTATATAGAGCTACTGCAGACAGAGCTACTGTAGATAGAGCTACTGTAGATAGAGCTACTTTATATAGAGCTACTGTAAATAGAGCTACTGTATATAGAGCTACTGTAGATAGAGCTACTGTAGATATAGTTACTGTAGATAGAGCAACTGTATATATAGCTACTGTAGATAGAGCAACTGTAGATAGAGCTACTGTATATAGAGCTACTGCAGTTAGAGCCACTGCAGATATAGCTACTGCAGATAGAGCTACTGTATATATAGCTACTGCAGATATAGCTACTGTATATAGAGCTACTGCAGATATAGCTACTGTAGATATAGCTACTGCAGATATAGCTACTGTAGATAGAGCTACTGTATATAGAGCTACTGCAGATAGAGCTACTGTATATAGAGCTACTGTAGATAGAGCTACTGTAGATAGAGCAACTGTATATAGAGCTACTGTAGATAGAGCTACTGGAGATAGAGCTACTGTAGATAGAGCTACTGCAGATATAGCTACTGTAGATAGTTACTGTATATAGAGCTACTGTATATAGAGCTACTGTAGATAGAGCAACTGTATATAGAGCTACTGTAGATAGTTACTGTAGATAGAGCTACTGTATATAGAGCTACTGTAGATAGAGCTACTATAGATAGAGAAACTGTATATAGAGCTACTGCATATAGAGCTACTGCAGATAGAGCTACTGTAGATAGAGCTACTGTAGATAGAGCTACTGTAGATAGAGTTACTGTAGATATAGCTACTGTAGATAGAGCTACTGTAGATAGAGCTACTGCATATAGAGCTACTGCAGATAGAGCTACTGTAGATAGAGCTACTGCAGATAGAGCAACTGTAGATAGAGCTACTGTAGATAGAGCTACTGTATATAGAGCTACTGTAGATAGAGCTACTGTAGATATAGCTACTGCAGATAGAGCTACTGTAGATATAGCTACTGAAGATAGAGCTACTGTAGATAGAGTTACTGTAGATAGAGCTACTGTAGATAGAGCTACTGCAGATAGAGCTACTGCAGATAGAGCTACTGTAGATAGAGCTACTGTATATAGAGCTACTGTAGATAGAGCTACTGTAGATAGAGCTAGTGTAGATATAGCTACTGTAGATATAGCTACTGTATATAGAGCTACTGAATATAGAGCTACTGAAGATAGAGCTACTGCAGCTAGAGCTACTGTAGATAGAGCGACTGTAGATAGAGCTACTGTAGATATAGCTACTGTAGATAGAGCTACTGTAGATATAGCTACTGTAGATATAGCTACTGTAGATAGAGCTACTGTAGATATAGCTACTGTAGATATAGCTACTGTATATAGAGCTACTGCAGATAGAGCTACTGTAGATAGAGTGACTGTATATAGAGCTACTGCAGATAGAGCTACTGTAGATAGAGCTACTGTAGATATAGCTACTGTAGATAGAGATAATGTAGATAGAGCGACAGTAGATAGAGCTACTGTAGATAGAGCTACTGCAGATAGAGCTACTGTATATAGAGCTACTGCAGGTAGAGCTACTGCAGATAGAGCTACTGTAGATAGAGCTACTGTAGATAGAGCGACTGTAGATAGAGCTACTGTAGATAGAGCTACTGCAGATAGAGCCACTGCAGATATAGCTACTGTAGATAGAGCTACTGTAGATAGAGCTACTACAGATAGAGCCACTGCAGATATAGCTACTGTAGATAGAGCTACTATAGATAGAGCTACTGTATATAGAGCCACTGCAGATATAGCTACTGTAGATATAGCTACTGTAGATATAGCTACTGCAGATAGAGCTACTGTAGATAGAGCTACTGTAGAGCTACTGTAGATAGAGCCACTGCAGATAGAGATACTGCAGATAGAGCTACTGTAGATATAGCCATTGTAGATATAGCTACTGTAGATAGAGCTACTGTAGATAGATATACTGTAGATAGAGCTACTGTATATAGAGCTACTGCAGATAGAGCTACTGTAGATATAGCTACTGTAGATAGAGATACTGTATATAGAGCTACTGTAGATAGAGCTACTGTAGATAGAGCTACTGTATATAGAGCTACTGTATATAGAGCTACTGCAGATATAGCTACTGTAGATAGAGCTACTGTAGATACAGCTACTGTAGATAGAGATACTGTAGATAGAGCTACTGCAGATAGAGCTACTGTAGATAGAGCTACTGTATATATAGCTACTGTAGATAGAGCTACTGCAGATATAGCTACTGTATATATAGCTACTGTAGATAGAGCTACTGTATATATAGCTACTGTAGATAGAGCTACTGCAGATATAGCTACTGTAGATAGAGCTACTGTAGATAGAGCTACTGCAGATATAGCTACTGTATATAGAGCTACTGCAGATAAAGCTACTGTATATATAGCTACTGCAGATATAGCTACTGTATATAGAGCTACTGCAGATAGAGCTACTGTATATAGAGCTACTGTAGATAGAGCTACTGTAGATATAGCTACTGTATATAGAGCTACTGTAGATAGAGCTACTGCAGATAGAGCTACTGTAGATATTTACTGTATAGAGCTACTGTAGATAGTTACTGTAGATAGAGCAACTGTAGATAGAGCTACTGAATATAGATCTACTGTAGATAGAGCTACTGTAGATATAGTTACTGTAGATAGAGATACTGTAGATAGTTACTGTAGATATAGCTACTGTAGATATAGCTACTGTATATAGAGCTACTGTAGATATAGATACTGTAGATAGAGCTACTGTAGATAGAGTTACTGTAGATAGAGTTACTGTAGATATAGCTACTGTAGATAGAGCTACTGTATATAGAGCTACTGAAGATAGAGCTACTGTAGATAGAGCGACAGTAGATAGAGCTACTGTAGATAGAGCTACTGTATATAGAGCTACTGCAGATAGAGCTACTGCAGATAGAGCTACTGTAGATAGAGCTACTGTAGATAGAGCGACTGTAGATAGAGCTACTGTAGATAGAGCTACTGCAGATAGAGCCACTGCAGATATAGCCACTGTAGATAGAGCTACTATAGATAGAGCTACTGTATATAGAGCCACTGCAGATATAGCTACTGTAGATATAGCTACTGTAGATATAGCTACTGCAGATAGAGCTACTGTAGATAGAGCTACTGTAGAGCTACTGTAGATAGAGCCACTGCAGATAGAGATACTGTAGATAGAGCTACTGTAGATAGAGATACTGCAGATATAGCTACTGTAGATATAGCTACTGTAGATATAGCTACTGTAGATAGAGCTACTGTAGATAGATATACTGTAGATAGACCTACTGTATATAGAGCTACTGTATATAGAGCTACTGCAGATAGAGCTACTGTAGATATAGCTACTGTAGATAGAGATACTGTATATAGAGCTACTGTAGATAGAGCTACTGTATATAGAGCTACTGTATATAGAGCTACTGCAGATATAGCTACTGTAGATAGAGCTACTGTAGACACAGCTACTGCAGATAGAGATACTGTAGATAGAGCTACTGCAGATAGAGCTACTGTAGATAGAGCTACTGTATATATAGCTACTGTAGATATAGCTACTGCAGATATAGCTACTGTATATATAGCTACTGTAGATAGAGCTACTGCAGATAGAGCTACTGCATATAGAGCTACCGTATATAGTTACTGCAGATAGAGCTACTGTAGATAAAGCTACTGCAGATAGAGCTACTGTAGATAGAGCTACTGCAGATAGAGGTACTGTAGATAGAGCCACTGCAGATATAGCTACTGTATATAGAGCTACTGCAGATAGAGCTACTGTAGATAGAGCTACTGCAGATAGAGCTACTGTAGATAGAGCTACTGTAGATAGAGCTACTGCAGATAGAGCTACTGCAGAAAGAGCTACTGTATATAGAGCTACTGCAGATAGAGCTACTGTATATATAGCTACTGCAGATATAGCTACTGTATATAGAGATACTGCAGATATAGCTACTGTAGATATAGCTACTGCAGATATAGCTACTGTAGATAGAGCTACTGTATATAGAGCTACTGCAGATAGAGCTACTGTATATAGAGCTACTGTAGATAGAGCTACTGTATATAGAGAAACTGTATATAGAGCTACTGCATATAGAGCTACTGCAGATAGAGCTACTGTAGATAGAGCTACTGCAGATAGAGCTACTGTAGATAGAGCTACTGTAGATAGAGTTACTGTAGATATAGCTACTGTAGATAGAGCTACTGTAGATAGAGCTACTGCATATAGAGCTACTGCAGATAGAGCTACTGTAGATAGAGCTACTGCAGATAGAGCAACTGTAGATATAGCTACTGTAGATAGAGCTACTGTATATAGAGCTACTGTAGATAGAGCTACTGTATATAGAGCTACTGCAGATAGAGCTACTGCAGATAGAGCTACTGTAGATAGAGCTACTGTAGATAGAGCGACTGTAGATAGAGCTACTGTAGATAGAGCTACTGCAGATAGAGCCACTGCAGATATAGCCACTGTAGATAGAGCTACTATAGATAGAGCTACTGTATATAGAGCCACTGCAGATATAGCTACTGTAGATATAGCTACTGTAGATATAGCTACTGCAGATAGAGCTACTGTAGATAGAGCTACTGTAGAGCTACTGTAGATAGAGCCACTGCAGATAGAGATACTGTAGATAGAGCTACTGTAGATAGAGATACTGCAGATATAGCTACTGTAGATATAGCTACTGTAGATATAGCTACTGTAGATAGAGCTACTGTAGATAGATATACTGTAGATAGACCTACTGTATATAGAGCTACTGTATATAGAGCTACTGCAGATAGAGCTACTGTAGATATAGCTACTGTAGATAGAGATACTGTATATAGAGCTACTGTAGATAGAGCTACTGTAGATAGAGCTACTGTATATAGAGCTACTGTATATAGAGCTACTGCAGATATAGCTACTGTAGATAGAGCTACTGTAGACACAGCTACTGTAGATAGAGATACTGTAGATAGAGCTACTGCAGATAGAGCTACTGTAGATAGAGCTACTGTATATATAGCTACTGTAGATATAGCTACTGCAGATATAGCTACTGTATATATAGCTACTGTAGATAGAGCTACTGCAGATAGAGCTACTGCATATAGAGCTACCGTATATAGTTACTGCAGATAGAGCTACTGTAGATAAAGCTACTGCAGATAGAGCTACTGTAGATAGAGCTACTGCAGATAGAGCTACTGTAGATAGAGCCACTGCAGATATAGCTACTGTATATAGAGCTACTGCAGATAGAGCTACTGTAGATAGAGCTACTGCAGATAGAGCTACTGTAGATAGAGCTACTGTAGATAGAGCTACTGCAGATAGAGCTACTGCAGAAAGAGCTACTGTATATAGAGCTACTGCAGATAGAGCTACTGTATATATAGCTACTGCAGATATAGCTACTGTATATAGAGATACTGCAGATATAGCTACTGTAGATATAGCTACTGCAGATATAGCTACTGTAGATAGAGCTACTGTATATAGAGCTACTGCAGATAGAGCTACTGTATATAGAGCTACTGTAGATAGAGCTACTGTATATAGAGAAACTGTATATAGAGCTACTGCATATAGAGCTACTGCAGATAGAGCTACTGTAGATAGAGCTACTGCAGATAGAGCTACTGTAGATAGAGCTACTGTAGATAGAGTTACTGTAGATATAGCTACTGTAGATAGAGCTACTGTAGATAGAGCTACTGCATATAGAGCTACTGCAGATAGAGCTACTGTAGATAGAGCTACTGCAGATAGAGCAACTGTAGATAGAGCTACTGTAGATAGAGCTACTGTATATAGAGCTACTGTAGATAGAGCTACTGTAGATATAGCTACTGCAGATAGAGCTACTGTAGATATAGCTACTGAAGATAGAGCTACTGTAGATAGAGTTACTGTAGATATAGCTACTGTAGATAGAGCTACTGCAGATAGAGCTACTGCAGATAGAGCTACTGTAGATAGAGCTACTGTAGATAGAGCTACTGTAGATAGAGCTACTGTAGATAGAGCTAGTGTAGATATAGCTACTGTAGATATAGCTACTGTATATAGAGCTACTGAATATAGAGCTACTGAAGATAGAGCTACTGCAGCTAGAGCTACTGTAGATAGAGCGACTGTAGATAGAGCTACTGCAGATAGAGCCACTGCAGATATAGCTACTGTAGATAGAGCTACTGTAGATAGAGCTACTGCAGATAGAGCCACTGCAGATATAGCTACTGTAGATAGAGCTACTATAGATAGAGCTACTGTATATATAGCTACTGTATATAGAGCTACTGCAGATAGAGCTACTGTAGATAGAGCTACTGCAGATAGAGCTACTGTAGATAGAGCTACTGTAGATAGAGCTACTGCAGATAGAGCTACTGCAGAAATAGCTACTGTATATAGAGCTACTGCAGATAGAGCTACTGTATATATAGCTACTGCAGATATAGCTACTGTATATAGAGCTACTGCAGATATAGCTACTGTAGATAGAGCTACTGCAGATATAGCTACTGTAGATAGAGCTACTGTATATAGAGCTACTGCAGATATAGCTACTGTATATAGAGCTACTGTATATAGAGCTACTGTAGATAGAACAACTGTATATAGAGCTACTGTAGATAGAGCTACTGGAGATAGAGCTACTGTAGATAGAGCTACTGCAGATAGAGCTACTGTAGATAGTTACTGTAGATAGAGCTACTGTATATAGAGCTATTGTAGATAGAGCAACTGTATATAGAGCTACTGTAGATAGTTACTGTAGATAGAGCTACTGTATATAGAGCTACTGGAGATAGAGCTACTATAGATAGAGAAACTGTATATAGAGCTACTGCATATAGAGCTACTGCAGATAGAGCTACTGTAGATAGAGCTACTGTAGATAGAGCTACTGCAGATAGAGCTACTGTAGATAGAGATACTGTAGATAGAGTTACTGTAGATATAGCTACTGTAGATAGAGCTACTGTAGATAGAGCTACTGCATATAGAGCTACTGCAGATAGAGCTACTGTAGATAGAGCTACTGCAGATAGAGCAACTGTAGATAGAGCTACTGTAGATAGAGCTACTGTAGATATAGCTACTGTATATAGAGCTACTGTAGATAGAGCTACTGTAGATATAGCTACTGCAGATAGAGCTACTGTAGATATAGCTACTGAAGATAGAGCTACTGTAGATAGAGTTACTGTAGATAGAGCTACTGTAGATAGAGCTACTGCAGATAGAGCTACTGTAGATAGAGCTACTGTATATAGAGCTACTGTAGATAGAGCTACTGTAGATATAGCTACTGTAGATAGAGCTAGTGTAGATATAGCTACTGTAGATAGAGCTACTGTATATAGAGCTACTGAAGATAGAGCTACTGCAGATAGAGCTACTGTAGATAGAGCGACTGTAGATAGAGCTACTGTAGATATAGCTACTGTAGATAGAGCTACTGTAGATATAGCTACTGTAGATAGAGCTACTGTATATAGAGCTACCGTAGATAGAGCTACTGCAGATAGAGCTACTGCAGATAGAGCTACTGCAGATAGAGCTACTGTAGATAGAGCTACTGTAGATAGAGCTACTGTAGATATAGATACTGTATATAGAGCTACTGCAGATATAGCTACTGTATATAGAGCTACTGCAGATATAGCTACTGTATATAGAGCTAATGTATATAGAGCTACTGCAGATAGAGCTACTGTAGATAGAGCTACTGTACATAGAGCAACTGTATATAGAGCTACTGTAGATATAGCTACTGTAGATAAAGCTACTGTATATAGAGCTACTGCAGACAGAGCTACTGTAGATAGAGCTACTGTAGATAGAGCTACTTTATATAGAGCTACTGTAAATAGAGCTACTGTATATAGAGCTACTGTAGATAGAGCTACTGTAGATATAGTTACTGTAGATAGAGCAACTGTATATATAGCTACTGTAGATAGAGCAACTGTAGATAGAGCTACTGTATATAGAGCTACTGCAGTTAGAGCCACTGCAGATATAGCTACTGCAGATAGAGCTACTGTATATATAGCTACTGCAGATATAGCTACTGTATATAGAGCTACTGCAGATATAGCTACTGTAGATATAGCTACTGCAGATATAGCTACTGTAGATAGAGCTACTGTATATAGAGCTACTGCAGATAGAGCTACTGTATATAGAGCTACTGTAGATAGAGCTACTGTAGATAGAGCAACTGTATATAGAGCTACTGTAGATAGAGCTACTGGAGATAGAGCTACTGTAGATAGAGCTACTGCAGATATAGCTACTGTAGATAGTTACTGTATATAGAGCTACTGTATATAGAGCTACTGTAGATAGAGCAACTGTATATAGAGCTACTGTAGATAGTTACTGTAGATAGAGCTACTGTATATAGAGCTACTGTAGATAGAGCTACTATAGATAGAGAAACTGTATATAGAGCTACTGCATATAGAGCTACTGCAGATAGAGCTACTGTAGATAGAGCTACTGTAGATAGAGCTACTGTAGATAGAGTTACTGTAGATATAGCTACTGTAGATAGAGCTACTGTAGATAGAGCTACTGCATATAGAGCTACTGCAGATAGAGCTACTGTAGATAGAGCTACTGCAGATAGAGCAACTGTAGATAGAGCTACTGTAGATAGAGCTACTGTATATAGAGCTACTGTAGATAGAGCTACTGTAGATATAGCTACTGCAGATAGAGCTACTGTAGATATAGCTACTGAAGATAGAGCTACTGTAGATAGAGTTACTGTAGATAGAGCTACTGTAGATAGAGCTACTGCAGATAGAGCTACTGCAGATAGAGCTACTGTAGATAGAGCTACTGTATATAGAGCTACTGTAGATAGAGCTACTGTAGATAGAGCTAGTGTAGATATAGCTACTGTAGATATAGCTACTGTATATAGAGCTACTGAATATAGAGCTACTGAAGATAGAGCTACTGCAGCTAGAGCTACTGTAGATAGAGCGACTGTAGATAGAGCTACTGTAGATATAGCTACTGTAGATAGAGCTACTGTAGATATAGCTACTGTAGATATAGCTACTGTAGATAGAGCTACTGTAGATATAGCTACTGTAGATATAGCTACTGTATATAGAGCTACTGCAGATAGAGCTACTGTAGATAGAGTGACTGTATATAGAGCTACTGCAGATAGAGCTACTGTAGATAGAGCTACTGTAGATATAGCTACTGTAGATAGAGATAATGTAGATAGAGCGACAGTAGATAGAGCTACTGTAGATAGAGCTACTGCAGATAGAGCTACTGTATATAGAGCTACTGCAGGTAGAGCTACTGCAGATAGAGCTACTGTAGATAGAGCTACTGTAGATAGAGCGACTGTAGATAGAGCTACTGTAGATAGAGCTACTGCAGATAGAGCCACTGCAGATATAGCTACTGTAGATAGAGCTACTGTAGATAGAGCTACTACAGATAGAGCCACTGCAGATATAGCTACTGTAGATAGAGCTACTATAGATAGAGCTACTGTATATAGAGCCACTGCAGATATAGCTACTGTAGATATAGCTACTGTAGATATAGCTACTGCAGATAGAGCTACTGTAGATAGAGCTACTGTAGAGCTACTGTAGATAGAGCCACTGCAGATAGAGATACTGCAGATAGAGCTACTGTAGATATAGCCATTGTAGATATAGCTACTGTAGATAGAGCTACTGTAGATAGATATACTGTAGATAGAGCTACTGTATATAGAGCTACTGCAGATAGAGCTACTGTAGATATAGCTACTGTAGATAGAGATACTGTATATAGAGCTACTGTAGATAGAGCTACTGTAGATAGAGCTACTGTATATAGAGCTACTGTATATAGAGCTACTGCAGATATAGCTACTGTAGATAGAGCTACTGTAGATACAGCTACTGTAGATAGAGATACTGTAGATAGAGCTACTGCAGATAGAGCTACTGTAGATAGAGCTACTGTATATATAGCTACTGTAGATAGAGCTACTGCAGATATAGCTACTGTATATATAGCTACTGTAGATAGAGCTACTGTATATATAGCTACTGTAGATAGAGCTACTGCAGATATAGCTACTGTAGATAGAGCTACTGTAGATAGAGCTACTGCAGATATAGCTACTGTATATAGAGCTACTGCAGATAAAGCTACTGTATATATAGCTACTGCAGATATAGCTACTGTATATAGAGCTACTGCAGATAGAGCTACTGTATATAGAGCTACTGTAGATAGAGCTACTGTAGATATAGCTACTGTATATAGAGCTACTGTAGATAGAGCTACTGCAGATAGAGCTACTGTAGATATTTACTGTATAGAGCTACTGTAGATAGTTACTGTAGATAGAGCAACTGTAGATAGAGCTACTGAATATAGATCTACTGTAGATAGAGCTACTGTAGATATAGTTACTGTAGATAGAGATACTGTAGATAGTTACTGTAGATATAGCTACTGTAGATATAGCTACTGTATATAGAGCTACTGTAGATATAGATACTGTAGATAGAGCTACTGTAGATAGAGTTACTGTAGATAGAGTTACTGTAGATATAGCTACTGTAGATAGAGCTACTGTATATAGAGCTACTGAAGATAGAGCTACTGTAGATAGAGCGACAGTAGATAGAGCTACTGTAGATAGAGCTACTGTATATAGAGCTACTGCAGATAGAGCTACTGCAGATAGAGCTACTGTAGATAGAGCTACTGTAGATAGAGCGACTGTAGATAGAGCTACTGTAGATAGAGCTACTGCAGATAGAGCCACTGCAGATATAGCCACTGTAGATAGAGCTACTATAGATAGAGCTACTGTATATAGAGCCACTGCAGATATAGCTACTGTAGATATAGCTACTGTAGATATAGCTACTGCAGATAGAGCTACTGTAGATAGAGCTACTGTAGAGCTACTGTAGATAGAGCCACTGCAGATAGAGATACTGTAGATAGAGCTACTGTAGATAGAGATACTGCAGATATAGCTACTGTAGATATAGCTACTGTAGATATAGCTACTGTAGATAGAGCTACTGTAGATAGATATACTGTAGATAGACCTACTGTATATAGAGCTACTGTATATAGAGCTACTGCAGATAGAGCTACTGTAGATATAGCTACTGTAGATAGAGATACTGTATATAGAGCTACTGTAGATAGAGCTACTGTATATAGAGCTACTGTATATAGAGCTACTGCAGATATAGCTACTGTAGATAGAGCTACTGTAGACACAGCTACTGCAGATAGAGATACTGTAGATAGAGCTACTGCAGATAGAGCTACTGTAGATAGAGCTACTGTATATATAGCTACTGTAGATATAGCTACTGCAGATATAGCTACTGTATATATAGCTACTGTAGATAGAGCTACTGCAGATAGAGCTACTGCATATAGAGCTACCGTATATAGTTACTGCAGATAGAGCTACTGTAGATAAAGCTACTGCAGATAGAGCTACTGTAGATAGAGCTACTGCAGATAGAGGTACTGTAGATAGAGCCACTGCAGATATAGCTACTGTATATAGAGCTACTGCAGATAGAGCTACTGTAGATAGAGCTACTGCAGATAGAGCTACTGTAGATAGAGCTACTGTAGATAGAGCTACTGCAGATAGAGCTACTGCAGAAAGAGCTACTGTATATAGAGCTACTGCAGATAGAGCTACTGTATATATAGCTACTGCAGATATAGCTACTGTATATAGAGATACTGCAGATATAGCTACTGTAGATATAGCTACTGCAGATATAGCTACTGTAGATAGAGCTACTGTATATAGAGCTACTGCAGATAGAGCTACTGTATATAGAGCTACTGTAGATAGAGCTACTGTATATAGAGAAACTGTATATAGAGCTACTGCATATAGAGCTACTGCAGATAGAGCTACTGTAGATAGAGCTACTGCAGATAGAGCTACTGTAGATAGAGCTACTGTAGATAGAGTTACTGTAGATATAGCTACTGTAGATAGAGCTACTGTAGATAGAGCTACTGCATATAGAGCTACTGCAGATAGAGCTACTGTAGATAGAGCTACTGCAGATAGAGCAACTGTAGATATAGCTACTGTAGATAGAGCTACTGTATATAGAGCTACTGTAGATAGAGCTACTGTATATAGAGCTACTGCAGATAGAGCTACTGCAGATAGAGCTACTGTAGATAGAGCTACTGTAGATAGAGCGACTGTAGATAGAGCTACTGTAGATAGAGCTACTGCAGATAGAGCCACTGCAGATATAGCCACTGTAGATAGAGCTACTATAGATAGAGCTACTGTATATAGAGCCACTGCAGATATAGCTACTGTAGATATAGCTACTGTAGATATAGCTACTGCAGATAGAGCTACTGTAGATAGAGCTACTGTAGAGCTACTGTAGATAGAGCCACTGCAGATAGAGATACTGTAGATAGAGCTACTGTAGATAGAGATACTGCAGATATAGCTACTGTAGATATAGCTACTGTAGATATAGCTACTGTAGATAGAGCTACTGTAGATAGATATACTGTAGATAGACCTACTGTATATAGAGCTACTGTATATAGAGCTACTGCAGATAGAGCTACTGTAGATATAGCTACTGTAGATAGAGATACTGTATATAGAGCTACTGTAGATAGAGCTACTGTAGATAGAGCTACTGTATATAGAGCTACTGTATATAGAGCTACTGCAGATATAGCTACTGTAGATAGAGCTACTGTAGACACAGCTACTGTAGATAGAGATACTGTAGATAGAGCTACTGCAGATAGAGCTACTGTAGATAGAGCTACTGTATATATAGCTACTGTAGATATAGCTACTGCAGATATAGCTACTGTATATATAGCTACTGTAGATAGAGCTACTGCAGATAGAGCTACTGCATATAGAGCTACCGTATATAGTTACTGCAGATAGAGCTACTGTAGATAAAGCTACTGCAGATAGAGCTACTGTAGATAGAGCTACTGCAGATAGAGCTACTGTAGATAGAGCCACTGCAGATATAGCTACTGTATATAGAGCTACTGCAGATAGAGCTACTGTAGATAGAGCTACTGCAGATAGAGCTACTGTAGATAGAGCTACTGTAGATAGAGCTACTGCAGATAGAGCTACTGCAGAAAGAGCTACTGTATATAGAGCTACTGCAGATAGAGCTACTGTATATATAGCTACTGCAGATATAGCTACTGTATATAGAGATACTGCAGATATAGCTACTGTAGATATAGCTACTGCAGATATAGCTACTGTAGATAGAGCTACTGTATATAGAGCTACTGCAGATAGAGCTACTGTATATAGAGCTACTGTAGATAGAGCTACTGTATATAGAGAAACTGTATATAGAGCTACTGCATATAGAGCTACTGCAGATAGAGCTACTGTAGATAGAGCTACTGCAGATAGAGCTACTGTAGATAGAGCTACTGTAGATAGAGTTACTGTAGATATAGCTACTGTAGATAGAGCTACTGTAGATAGAGCTACTGCATATAGAGCTACTGCAGATAGAGCTACTGTAGATAGAGCTACTGCAGATAGAGCAACTGTAGATAGAGCTACTGTAGATAGAGCTACTGTATATAGAGCTACTGTAGATAGAGCTACTGTAGATATAGCTACTGCAGATAGAGCTACTGTAGATATAGCTACTGAAGATAGAGCTACTGTAGATAGAGTTACTGTAGATATAGCTACTGTAGATAGAGCTACTGCAGATAGAGCTACTGCAGATAGAGCTACTGTAGATAGAGCTACTGTAGATAGAGCTACTGTAGATAGAGCTACTGTAGATAGAGCTAGTGTAGATATAGCTACTGTAGATATAGCTACTGTATATAGAGCTACTGAATATAGAGCTACTGAAGATAGAGCTACTGCAGCTAGAGCTACTGTAGATAGAGCGACTGTAGATAGAGCTACTGCAGATAGAGCCACTGCAGATATAGCTACTGTAGATAGAGCTACTGTAGATAGAGCTACTGCAGATAGAGCCACTGCAGATATAGCTACTGTAGATAGAGCTACTATAGATAGAGCTACTGTATATATAGCTACTGTATATAGAGCTACTGCAGATAGAGCTACTGTAGATAGAGCTACTGCAGATAGAGCTACTGTAGATAGAGCTACTGTAGATAGAGCTACTGCAGATAGAGCTACTGCAGAAATAGCTACTGTATATAGAGCTACTGCAGATAGAGCTACTGTATATATAGCTACTGCAGATATAGCTACTGTATATAGAGCTACTGCAGATATAGCTACTGTAGATAGAGCTACTGCAGATATAGCTACTGTAGATAGAGCTACTGTATATAGAGCTACTGCAGATATAGCTACTGTATATAGAGCTACTGTATATAGAGCTACTGTAGATAGAACAACTGTATATAGAGCTACTGTAGATAGAGCTACTGGAGATAGAGCTACTGTAGATAGAGCTACTGCAGATAGAGCTACTGTAGATAGTTACTGTAGATAGAGCTACTGTATATAGAGCTATTGTAGATAGAGCAACTGTATATAGAGCTACTGTAGATAGTTACTGTAGATAGAGCTACTGTATATAGAGCTACTGGAGATAGAGCTACTATAGATAGAGAAACTGTATATAGAGCTACTGCATATAGAGCTACTGCAGATAGAGCTACTGTAGATAGAGCTACTGTAGATAGAGCTACTGCAGATAGAGCTACTGTAGATAGAGATACTGTAGATAGAGTTACTGTAGATATAGCTACTGTAGATAGAGCTACTGTAGATAGAGCTACTGCATATAGAGCTACTGCAGATAGAGCTACTGTAGATAGAGCTACTGCAGATAGAGCAACTGTAGATAGAGCTACTGTAGATAGAGCTACTGTAGATATAGCTACTGTATATAGAGCTACTGTAGATAGAGCTACTGTAGATATAGCTACTGCAGATAGAGCTACTGTAGATATAGCTACTGAAGATAGAGCTACTGTAGATAGAGTTACTGTAGATAGAGCTACTGTAGATAGAGCTACTGCAGATAGAGCTACTGTAGATAGAGCTACTGTATATAGAGCTACTGTAGATAGAGCTACTGTAGATAGAGCTACTGTAGATAGAGCTAGTGTAGATATAGCTACTGTAGATAGAGCTACTGTATATAGAGCTACTGAAGATAGAGCTACTGCAGATAGAGCTACTGTAGATAGAGCGACTGTAGATATAGCTACTGTAGATATAGCTACTGTAGATAGAGCTACTGTAGATATAGCTACTGTAGATAGAGCTACTGTATATAGAGCTACTGTAGATAGAGCTACTGCAGATAGAGCTACTGCAGATAGAGCTACTGCAGATAGAGCTACTGTAGATAGAGCTACTGTAGATAGAGCTACTGTATATAGAGCTACTGCAGATATAGCTACTGTATATAGAGCTACTGCAGATATAGCTACTGTATATAGAGCTAATGTATATAGAGCTACTGCAGATAGAGCTACTGTAGATAGAGCTACTGTACATAGAGCTACTGCAGATATAGCTACTGTATATAGAGCTACTGCAGATAGAGCTACTGTATATAGAGCTACTGCAGATAGAGCTACTGTAGATATAGCTACTGTAGATAGAGCTACTGTAGATAGAGCGCCTGCAGATAGAGCTACTGTATATAGAGCTACTGCAGATAGAGCTACTGTAGATAGAGCGACTGTAGATAGAGCTACTGCAGATAGAGCTACTGTAGATAGAGCTACTGTAGATAGAGCTACTGTATATAGACACTGCAGATAGAGCAACTGTATATAGAGCTACTGTAGATATAGCTACTGTAGATAAAGCTACTGTATATAGAGCTACTGCAGACAGAGCTACTGTAGATAGAGCTACTGTAGATAGAGCTACTTTATATAGAGCTACTGTAAATAGAGCTACTGTATATAGAGCTACTGTAGATAGAGCTACTGTAGATATAGTTACTGTAGATAGAGCAACTGTATATAGAGCTACTGTAGATAGAGCAACTGTAGATAGAGCTACTGTATATAGAGCTACTGCAGTTAGAGCCACTGCAGATATAGCTACTGCAGATAGAGCTACTGTATATATAGCTACTGCAGATATAGCTACTGTATATAGAGCTACTGCAGATATAGCTACTGTAGATATAGCTACTGCAGATATAGCTACTGTAGATAGAGCTACTGTATATAGAGCTACTGCAGATAGAGCTACTGTATATAGAGCTACTGTAGATAGAGCTACTGTAGATAGAGCAACTGTATATAGAGCTACTGTAGATAGATCTACTGGAGATAGAGCTACTGTAGATAGAGCTACTGCAGATATAGCTACTGTAGATAGTTACTGTAGATAGAGCTACTGTATATAGAGCTACTGTAGATAGAGCAACTGTATATAGAGCTACTGTAGATAGTTACTGTAGATAGAGCTACTGTATATAGAGCTACTGTAGATAGAGCTACTATAGATAGAGAAACTGTATATAGAGCTACTGCATATAGAGCTACTGCAGATAGAGCTACTGTAGATAGAGCTACTGCAGATAGAGCTACTGTAGATAGAGCTACTGTAGATAGAGTTACTGTAGATATAGCTACTGTAGATAGAGCTACTGTAGATAGAGCTACTGCATATAGAGCTACTGCAGATAGAGCTACTGTAGATAGAGCTACTGTAGATAGAGCTACTGTAGATAGAGCTACTGTATATAGAGCTACTGTAGATAGAGCTACTGTAGATATAGCTACTGCAGATAGAGCTACTGTAGATATAGCTACTGAAGATAGAGCTACTGTAGATAGAGTTACTGTAGATAGAGCTAATGTAGATAGAGCTACTGCAGATAGAGCTACTGCAGATAGAGCTACTGTAGATAGAGCTACTGTATATAGAGCTACTGTAGATAGAGCTACTGTAGATAGAGCTAGTGTAGATATAGCTACTGTAGATATAGCTACTGTATATAGAGCTACTGAATATAGAGCTACTGAAGATAGAGCTACTGCAGCTAGAGCTACTGTAGATAGAGCGACTGTAGATAGAGCTACTGTAGATATAGCTACTGTAGATAGAGCTACTGTAGATAGAGCTACTGTAGATATAGCTACTGTAGATAGAGCTACTGTAGATATAGCTACTGTAGATATAGCTACTGTATATAGAGCTACTGCAGATAGAGCTACTGTAGATAGAGTGACTGTATATAGAGCTACTGCAGATAGAGCTACTGTAGATAGAGCTACTGTAGATAGAGCTACTGTAGATATAGCTACTGTAGATAGAGATAATGTAGATAGAGCGACAGTAGATAGAGCTACTGTAGATAGAGCTACTGCAGATAGAGCTACTGTATATAGAGCTACTGCAGGTAGAGCTACTGCAGATAGAGCTACTGTAGATAGAGCTACTGTAGATAGAGCGACTGTAGATAGAGCGACTGTATAGAGCTACTGCAGATAGAGCCACTGCAGATATAGCTACTGTAGATAGAGCTACTGTAGATAGAGCTACTGCAGATAGAGTCACTGCAGATATAGCTACTGTAGATAGAGCTACTATAGATAGAGCTACTGTATATAGAGCCACTGCAGATATAGCTACTGTATATAGAGCTACTGCAGATAGAGCTACTGTAGATAGAGCTACTGCAGATAGAGCTACTGTAGATAGAGCTACTGTAGATAGAGCTACTGCAGATAGAGCTACTGCAGAAAGAGCTACTGTATATAGAGCTACTGCAGATAGAGCTACTGTATATATAGCTACTGCAGATATAGCTACTGTATATAGAGATACTGCAGATATAGCTACTGTAGATATAGCTACTGCAGATATAGCTACTGTAGATAGAGCTACTGTATATAGAGCTACTGCAGATAGAGCTACTGTATATAGAGCTACTGTAGATAGAGCTACTGTATATAGAGAAACTGTATATAGAGCTACTGCATATAGAGCTACTGCAGATAGAGCTACTGTAGATAGAGCTACTGCAGATAGAGCTACTGTAGATAGAGCTACTGTAGATAGAGTTACTGTAGATATAGCTACTGTAGATAGAGCTACTGTAGATAGAGCTACTGCATATAGAGCTACTGCAGATAGAGCTACTGTAGATAGAGCTACTGCAGATAGAGCAACTGTAGATATAGCTACTGTAGATAGAGCTACTGTATATAGAGCTACTGTAGATAGAGCTACTGTATATAGAGCTACTGCAGATAGAGCTACTGCAGATAGAGCTACTGTAGATAGAGCTACTGTAGATAGAGCGACTGTAGATAGAGCTACTGTAGATAGAGCTACTGCAGATAGAGCCACTGCAGATATAGCCACTGTAGATAGAGCTACTATAGATAGAGCTACTGTATATAGAGCCACTGCAGATATAGCTACTGTAGATATAGCTACTGTAGATATAGCTACTGCAGATAGAGCTACTGTAGATAGAGCTACTGTAGAGCTACTGTAGATAGAGCCACTGCAGATAGAGATACTGTAGATAGAGCTACTGTAGATAGAGATACTGCAGATATAGCTACTGTAGATATAGCTACTGTAGATATAGCTACTGTAGATAGAGCTACTGTAGATAGATATACTGTAGATAGACCTACTGTATATAGAGCTACTGTATATAGAGCTACTGCAGATAGAGCTACTGTAGATATAGCTACTGTAGATAGAGATACTGTATATAGAGCTACTGTAGATAGAGCTACTGTAGATAGAGCTACTGTATATAGAGCTACTGTATATAGAGCTACTGCAGATATAGCTACTGTAGATAGAGCTACTGTAGACACAGCTACTGTAGATAGAGATACTGTAGATAGAGCTACTGCAGATAGAGCTACTGTAGATAGAGCTACTGTATATATAGCTACTGTAGATATAGCTACTGCAGATATAGCTACTGTATATATAGCTACTGTAGATAGAGCTACTGCAGATAGAGCTACTGCATATAGAGCTACCGTATATAGTTACTGCAGATAGAGCTACTGTAGATAAAGCTACTGCAGATAGAGCTACTGTAGATAGAGCTACTGCAGATAGAGCTACTGTAGATAGAGCCACTGCAGATATAGCTACTGTATATAGAGCTACTGCAGATAGAGCTACTGTAGATAGAGCTACTGCAGATAGAGCTACTGTAGATAGAGCTACTGTAGATAGAGCTACTGCAGATAGAGCTACTGCAGAAAGAGCTACTGTATATAGAGCTACTGCAGATAGAGCTACTGTATATATAGCTACTGCAGATATAGCTACTGTATATAGAGATACTGCAGATATAGCTACTGTAGATATAGCTACTGCAGATATAGCTACTGTAGATAGAGCTACTGTATATAGAGCTACTGCAGATAGAGCTACTGTATATAGAGCTACTGTAGATAGAGCTACTGTATATAGAGAAACTGTATATAGAGCTACTGCATATAGAGCTACTGCAGATAGAGCTACTGTAGATAGAGCTACTGCAGATAGAGCTACTGTAGATAGAGCTACTGTAGATAGAGTTACTGTAGATATAGCTACTGTAGATAGAGCTACTGTAGATAGAGCTACTGCATATAGAGCTACTGCAGATAGAGCTACTGTAGATAGAGCTACTGCAGATAGAGCAACTGTAGATAGAGCTACTGTAGATAGAGCTACTGTATATAGAGCTACTGTAGATAGAGCTACTGTAGATATAGCTACTGCAGATAGAGCTACTGTAGATATAGCTACTGAAGATAGAGCTACTGTAGATAGAGTTACTGTAGATATAGCTACTGTAGATAGAGCTACTGCAGATAGAGCTACTGCAGATAGAGCTACTGTAGATAGAGCTACTGTAGATAGAGCTACTGTAGATAGAGCTACTGTAGATAGAGCTAGTGTAGATATAGCTACTGTAGATATAGCTACTGTATATAGAGCTACTGAATATAGAGCTACTGAAGATAGAGCTACTGCAGCTAGAGCTACTGTAGATAGAGCGACTGTAGATAGAGCTACTGCAGATAGAGCCACTGCAGATATAGCTACTGTAGATAGAGCTACTGTAGATAGAGCTACTGCAGATAGAGCCACTGCAGATATAGCTACTGTAGATAGAGCTACTATAGATAGAGCTACTGTATATAGAGCCACTGCAGATATAGCTACTGTAGATATAGCTACTGTAGATATAGCTACTGCAGATAGAGCTACTGTAGATAGAGCTACTGTAGAGCTACTGTAGATAGAGCCACTGCAGATAGAGATACTGCAGATAGAGCTACTGTAGATATAGCCATTGTAGATATAGCTACTGTAGATAGAGCTACTGTAGATAGATATACTGTAGATAGAGCTACTGTATATAGAGCTACTGCAGATAGAGCTACTGTAGATATAGCTACTGTAGATAGAGATACTGTATATAGAGCTACTGTAGATAGAGCTACTGTAGATAGAGCTACTGTATATAGAGCTACTGTATATAGAGCTACTGCAGATATAGCTACTGTAGATAGAGCTACTGTAGATACAGCTACTGTAGATAGAGATACTGTAGATAGAGCTACTGCAGATAGAGCTACTGTAGATAGAGCTACTGTATATATAGCTACTGTAGATAGAGCTACTGCAGATATAGCTACTGTATATATAGCTACTGTAGATAGAGCTACTGCAGATAGAGCTACTGCATATAGAGCTACTGTAGATAGTTACTGCAGATAGAGCTACTGTAGATAAAGCTACTGCAGATAGAGCTACTGTAGATAGAGCTACTGCAGATAGAGCTACTGTAGATAGAGCCACTGCAGATATAGCTACTGTATATAGAGCTACTGCAGATAGAGCTACTGTAGATAGAGCTACTGCAGATAGAGCTACTGTAGATAGAGCTACTGCAGATAGAGCTACTGTAGATAGAGCTACTGAAGATAGAGCTACTGAAGATAGAGCTACTGCAGATAGAGCGACTGTAGATAGAGCTACTGTAGATATAGCTACTGTAGATAGAGCTACTGTAGATATAGCTACTGTAGATAGAGCTACTGTAGATATAGCTACTGTAGATAGAGCTACTGTATATAGAGCTACTGCAGATAGAGCTACTGTAGATAGAGCGACTGTATATAGAGCTACTGCAGATAGAGCTACTGTAGATAGAGCTACTGTAGATAGAGCTACTGTAGATATAGCTACTGTAGATAGAGATAATGTAGATAGAGCGACAGTAGATAGAGCTACTGTAGATAGAGCTACTGCAGATCGAGCTACTGTATATAGAGCTACTGCAGATAGAGCTACTGCAGATAGAGATACTGTAGATAGAGCTACTGTAGATAGAGCGACTGTAGATAGAGCTACTGTATATAGAGCTACTGCAGATAGAGCCACTGCAGATATAGCTACTGTAGATAGAGCTACTGTAGATAGAGCTACTGCAGATAGAGCCACTGCAGATATAGCTACTGTAGATAGAGCTACTATAGATAGAGCTACTGTATATAGAGCCACTGCAGATATAGCTACTGTAGATATAGCTACTGTAGATATAGCTACTGCAGATAGAGCTACTGTAGATAGAGCTACTGTAGAGCTACTGTAGATAGAGCCACTGCAGATAGAGATACTGCAGATAGAGCTACTGTAGATATAGCTACTGTAGATAGAGCTACTGTAGATAGATATACTGTAGATAGAGCTACTGTATATAGAGCTACTGCAGATAGAGCTACTGTAGATATAGCTACTGTAGATAGAGATACTGTATATAGAGCTACTGTAGATAGAGCTACTGTGATAGAGCTACTGTATATAGAGCTACTGCAGATATAGCTACTGTAGATAGAGCTACTGTAGATACAGCTACTGTAGATAGAGCTACTGTAGATAGAGCTACTGCAGATAGAGCTACTGTAGATAGAGCTACTGTATATATAGCTACTGTAGATAGAGCTACTGCAGATATAGCTACTGTATATATAGCTACTGTAGATAGAGCTACTGCAGATAGAGCTACTGCATATAGAGCTACTGTAGATAGTTACTGCAGATAGAGCTACTGTAGATAAAGCTACTGCAGATAGAGCTACTGTAGATAGAGCTACTGCAGATATAGCTACTGTATATAGAGCTACTGCAGATAGAGCTACTGTAGATAGAGCTACTGCAGATAGAGCTACTGTAGATAGAGCTACTGTAGATAGAGCTACTGCAGATAGAGCTACTGCAGAAATAGCTACTGTATATAGAGCTACTGCAGATAGAGCTACTGTATATATAGCTACTGCAGATATAGCTACTGTATATAGAGCTACTGCAGATATAGCTACTGTAGATAGAGCTACTGCAGATATAGCTACTGTAGATAGAGCTACTGTATATAGAGCTACTGCAGATATAGCTACTGTATATAGAGCTACTGTATATAGAGCTACTGTAGATAGAACAACTGTATATAGAGCTACTGTAGATAGAGCTACTGGAGATAGAGCTACTGTAGATAGAGCTACTGCAGATAGAGCTACTGTAGATAGTTACTGTAGATAGAGCTACTGTATATAGAGCTATTGTAGATAGAGCAACTGTATATAGAGCTACTGTAGATAGTTACTGTAGATAGAGCTACTGTATATAGAGCTACTGGAGATAGAGCTACTATAGATAGAGAAACTGTATATAGAGCTACTGCATATAGAGCTACTGCAGATAGAGCTACTGTAGATAGAGCTACTGTAGATAGAGCTACTGCAGATAGAGCTACTGTAGATAGAGATACTGTAGATAGAGTTACTGTAGATATAGCTACTGTAGATAGAGCTACTGTAGATAGAGCTACTGCATATAGAGCTACTGCAGATAGAGCTACTGTAGATAGAGCTACTGCAGATAGAGCAACTGTAGATAGAGCTACTGTAGATAGAGCTACTGTAGATATAGCTACTGTATATAGAGCTACTGTAGATAGAGCTACTGTAGATATAGCTACTGCAGATAGAGCTACTGTAGATATAGCTACTGAAGATAGAGCTACTGTAGATAGAGTTACTGTAGATAGAGCTACTGTAGATAGAGCTACTGCAGATAGAGCTACTGTAGATAGAGCTACTGTATATAGAGCTACTGTAGATAGAGCTACTGTAGATAGAGCTACTGTAGATAGAGCTAGTGTAGATATAGCTACTGTAGATAGAGCTACTGTATATAGAGCTACTGAAGATAGAGCTACTGCAGATAGAGCTACTGTAGATAGAGCGACTGTAGATATAGCTACTGTAGATATAGCTACTGTAGATAGAGCTACTGTAGATATAGCTACTGTAGATAGAGCTACTGTATATAGAGCTACTGTAGATAGAGCTACTGCAGATAGAGCTACTGCAGATAGAGCTACTGCAGATAGAGCTACTGTAGATAGAGCTACTGTAGATAGAGCTACTGTATATAGAGCTACTGCAGATATAGCTACTGTATATAGAGCTACTGCAGATATAGCTACTGTATATAGAGCTAATGTATATAGAGCTACTGCAGATAGAGCTACTGTAGATAGAGCTACTGTACATAGAGCTACTGCAGATATAGCTACTGTATATAGAGCTACTGCAGATAGAGCTACTGTATATAGAGCTACTGCAGATAGAGCTACTGTAGATATAGCTACTGTAGATAGAGCTACTGTAGATAGAGCGCCTGCAGATAGAGCTACTGTATATAGAGCTACTGCAGATAGAGCTACTGTAGATAGAGCGACTGTAGATAGAGCTACTGCAGATAGAGCTACTGTAGATAGAGCTACTGTAGATAGAGCTACTGTATATAGACACTGCAGATAGAGCAACTGTATATAGAGCTACTGTAGATATAGCTACTGTAGATAAAGCTACTGTATATAGAGCTACTGCAGACAGAGCTACTGTAGATAGAGCTACTGTAGATAGAGCTACTTTATATAGAGCTACTGTAAATAGAGCTACTGTATATAGAGCTACTGTAGATAGAGCTACTGTAGATATAGTTACTGTAGATAGAGCAACTGTATATAGAGCTACTGTAGATAGAGCAACTGTAGATAGAGCTACTGTATATAGAGCTACTGCAGTTAGAGCCACTGCAGATATAGCTACTGCAGATAGAGCTACTGTATATATAGCTACTGCAGATATAGCTACTGTATATAGAGCTACTGCAGATATAGCTACTGTAGATATAGCTACTGCAGATATAGCTACTGTAGATAGAGCTACTGTATATAGAGCTACTGCAGATAGAGCTACTGTATATAGAGCTACTGTAGATAGAGCTACTGTAGATAGAGCAACTGTATATAGAGCTACTGTAGATAGATCTACTGGAGATAGAGCTACTGTAGATAGAGCTACTGCAGATATAGCTACTGTAGATAGTTACTGTAGATAGAGCTACTGTATATAGAGCTACTGTAGATAGAGCAACTGTATATAGAGCTACTGTAGATAGTTACTGTAGATAGAGCTACTGTATATAGAGCTACTGTAGATAGAGCTACTATAGATAGAGAAACTGTATATAGAGCTACTGCATATAGAGCTACTGCAGATAGAGCTACTGTAGATAGAGCTACTGCAGATAGAGCTACTGTAGATAGAGCTACTGTAGATAGAGTTACTGTAGATATAGCTACTGTAGATAGAGCTACTGTAGATAGAGCTACTGCATATAGAGCTACTGCAGATAGAGCTACTGTAGATAGAGCTACTGTAGATAGAGCTACTGTAGATAGAGCTACTGTATATAGAGCTACTGTAGATAGAGCTACTGTAGATATAGCTACTGCAGATAGAGCTACTGTAGATATAGCTACTGAAGATAGAGCTACTGTAGATAGAGTTACTGTAGATAGAGCTAATGTAGATAGAGCTACTGCAGATAGAGCTACTGCAGATAGAGCTACTGTAGATAGAGCTACTGTATATAGAGCTACTGTAGATAGAGCTACTGTAGATAGAGCTAGTGTAGATATAGCTACTGTAGATATAGCTACTGTATATAGAGCTACTGAATATAGAGCTACTGAAGATAGAGCTACTGCAGCTAGAGCTACTGTAGATAGAGCGACTGTAGATAGAGCTACTGTAGATATAGCTACTGTAGATAGAGCTACTGTAGATAGAGCTACTGTAGATATAGCTACTGTAGATAGAGCTACTGTAGATATAGCTACTGTAGATATAGCTACTGTATATAGAGCTACTGCAGATAGAGCTACTGTAGATAGAGTGACTGTATATAGAGCTACTGCAGATAGAGCTACTGTAGATAGAGCTACTGTAGATAGAGCTACTGTAGATATAGCTACTGTAGATAGAGATAATGTAGATAGAGCGACAGTAGATAGAGCTACTGTAGATAGAGTGACTGTATATAGAGCTACTGCAGATAGAGCTACTGTAGATAGAGCTACTGTAGATAGAGCTACTGTAGATATAGCTACTGTAGATAGAGATAATGTAGATAGAGCGACAGTATATAGAGCTACTGCAGGTAGAGCTACTGCAGATAGAGCTACTGTAGATAGAGCTACTGTAGATAGAGCGACTGTAGATAGAGCGACTGTATAGAGCTACTGCAGATAGAGCCACTGCAGATATAGCTACTGTAGATAGAGCTACTGTAGATAGAGCTACTGCAGATAGAGTCACTGCAGATATAGCTACTGTAGATAGAGCTACTATAGATAGAGCTACTGTATATAGAGCCACTGCAGATATAGCTACTGTAGATATAGCTACTGTAGATATAGCTACTGCAGATAGAGCTACTGTAGATAGAGCTACTGTAGAGCTACTGTAGATAGAGCCACTGCAGATAGAGATACTGCAGATAGAGCTACTGTAGATATAGCCATTGTAGATATAGCTACTGTAGATAGAGCTACTGTAGATAGATATACTGTAGATAGAGCTACTGTATATAGAGCTACTGCAGATAGAGCTACTGTAGATATAGCTACTGTAGATAGAGATACTGTATATAGAGCTACTGTATATAGAGCTACTGTAGATAGAGCTACTGTAGATAGAGCTACTGTATATAGAGCTACTGCAGATATAGCTACTGTAGATAGAGCTACTGTAGATACAGCTACTGTAGATAGAGATACTGTAGATAGAGCTACTGCAGATAAAGCTACTGTAGATAGAGCTACTGTATATATAGCTACTGTAGATAGAGCTACTGCAGATATAGCTACTGTATATATAGCTACTGTAGATAGAGCTACTGCAGATAGAGCTACTGCATATAGAGCTACTGTAGATAGTTACTGCAGATAGAGCTACTGTAGATAAAGCTACTGCAGATAGAGCTACTGTAGATAGAGCTACTGCAGATAGAGCTACTGTAGATAGAGCCACTGCAGATATAGCTACTGTATATAGAGCTACTGCAGATAGAGCTACTGTAGATAGAGCTACTGCAGATAGAGCTACTGTAGATAGAGCTACTGCAGATAGAGCTACTGTAGATAGAGCTACTGAAGATAGAGCTACTGCAGATAGAGCTACTGTAGATAGAGCGACTGTAGATAGAGCTACTGTAGATATAGCTACTGTAGATAGAGCTACTGTAGATATAGCTACTGTAGATAGAGCTACTGTAGATATAGCTACTGTAGATAGAGCTACTGTATATAGAGCTACTGCAGATAGAGCTACTGTAGATAGAGCGACTGTATATAGAGCTACTGCAGATAGAGCTACTGTAGATAGAGCTACTGTAGATATAGCTACTGTAGATATAGCTACTGTAGATAGAGATAATGTAGATAGAGCGACAGTAGATAGAGCTACTGTAGATAGAGCTACTGCAGATCGAGCTACTGTATATAGAGCTACTGCAGATAGAGCTACTGCAGATAGAGATACTGTAGATAGAGCTACTGTAGATAGAGCGACTGTAGATAGAGCTACTGTAGATAGAGCTACTGCAGATAGAGCCACTGCAGATATAGCTACTGTAGATAGAGCTACTGTAGATAGAGCTACTGCAGATAGAGCCACTGCAGATATAGCTACTGTAGATAGAGCTACTATAGATAGAGCTACTGTATATAGAGCCACTGCAGATATAGCTACTGTAGATATAGCTACTGTAGATATAGCTACTGCAGATAGAGCTACTGTAGATATAGCTACTGTAGAGCTACTGTAGATAGAGCCACTGCAGATAGAGATACTGCAGATAGAGCTACTGTAGATATAGCTACTGTAGATATAGCTACTGTAGATAGAGCTACTGTAGATAGATATACTGTAGATAGAGCTACTGTATATAGAGCTACTGCAGATAGAGCTACTGTAGATATAGCTACTGTAGATAGAGATACTGTATATAGAGCTACTGTAGATAGAGCTACTGTGATAGAGCTACTGTATATAGAGCTACTGCAGATATAGCTACTGTAGATAGAGCTACTGTAGATACAGCTACTGTAGATAGAGCTACTGTAGATAGAGCTACTGCAGATAGAGCTACTGTAGATAGAGCTACTGTATATATAGCTACTGTAGATAGAGCTACTGCAGATATAGCTACTGTATATATAGCTACTGTAGATAGAGCTACTGCAGATAGAGCTACTGCATATAGAGCTACTGTAGATAGTTACTGCAGATAGAGCTACTGTAGATAAAGCTACTGCAGATAGAGCTACTGTAGATAGAGCTACTGCAGATATAGCTACTGTATATAGAGCTACTGCAGATAGAGCTACTGTAGATAGAGCTACTGCAGATAGAGCTACTGTAGATAGAGCTACTGTAGATAGAGCTACTGCAGATAGAGCTACTGCAGAAATAGCTACTGTATATAGAGCTACTGCAGATAGAGCTACTGTATATATAGCTACTGCAGATATAGCTACTGTATATAGAGCTACTGCAGATATAGCTACTGTAGATAGAGCTACTGCAGATATAGCTACTGTAGATAGAGCTACTGTATATAGAGCTACTGCATATAGAGCTACTGTAGATAGAGCTACTGTAGATAGAGCTACTGTAGATAGAACAACTGTATATAGAGCTACTGTAGATAGAGCTACTGGAGATAGAGCTACTGTAGATAGAGCTACTGCAGATAGAGCTACTGTAGATAGTTACTGTAGATAGAGCTACTGTATATAGAGCTACTGTAGATAGAGCAACTGTATATAGAGCTACTGTAGATAGTTACTGTAGATAGAGCTACTGTATATAGAGCTACTGGAGATAGAGCTACTATAGATAGAGAAACTGTATATAGAGCTACTGCATATAGAGCTACTGCAGATAGAGCTACTGTAGATAGAGCTACTGTAGATAGAGCTACTGCAGATAGAGCTACTGTAGATAGAGATACTGTAGATAGAGTTACTGTAGATAGAGCTACTGTAGATAGAGCTACTGTAGATAGAGCTACTGCATATAGAGCTACTGCAGATAGAGCTACTGTAGATAGAGCTACTGCAGATAGAGCAACTGTAGATAGAGCTACTGTAGATAGAGCTACTGTAGATATAGCTACTGTATATAGAGCTACTGTAGATAGAGCTACTGTAGATATAGCTACTGCAGATAGAGCTACTGTAGATATAGCTACTGAAGATAGAGCTACTGTAGATATAGTTACTGTAGATAGAGCTACTGTAGATAGAGCTACTGCAGATAGAGCTACTGTAGATAGAGCTACTGTATATAGAGCTACTGTAGATAGAGCTACTGTAGATAGAGCTACTGTAGATAGAGCTAGTGTAGATATAGCTACTGTATATAGAGCTACTGAAGATAGAGCTACTGCAGATAGAGCTACTGTAGATAGAGCGACTGTAGATAGAGCTACTGTAGATATAGCTACTGTAGATAGAGCTACTGTAGATATAGCTACTGTAGATAGAGCTACTGTATATAGAGCTACTGTAGATAGAGCTACTGCAGATAGAGCTACTGCAGATAGAGCTACTGCAGATATAGCTACTGTAGATAGAGCTACTGTATATAGAGCTACTGCAGATAGAGCTACTGTATATAGAGCTACTGTAGATAGAGCTACTGTATATAGAGAAACTGTATATAGAGCTACTGCATATAGAGCTACTGCAGATAGAGCTACTGTAGATAGAGCTACTGCAGATAGAGCTACTGTAGATAGAGCTACTGTAGATAGAGTTACTGTAGATATAGCTACTGTAGATAGAGCTACTGTAGATAGAGCTACTGCATATAGAGCTACTGCAGATAGAGCTACTGTAGATAGAGCTACTGCAGATAGAGCAACTGTAGATATAGCTACTGTAGATAGAGCTACTGTATATAGAGCTACTGTAGATAGAGCTACTGTATATAGAGCTACTGCAGATAGAGCTACTGCAGATAGAGCTACTGTAGATAGAGCTACTGTAGATAGAGCGACTGTAGATAGAGCTACTGTAGATAGAGCTACTGCAGATAGAGCCACTGCAGATATAGCCACTGTAGATAGAGCTACTATAGATAGAGCTACTGTATATAGAGCCACTGCAGATATAGCTACTGTAGATATAGCTACTGTAGATATAGCTACTGCAGATAGAGCTACTGTAGATAGAGCTACTGTAGAGCTACTGTAGATAGAGCCACTGCAGATAGAGATACTGTAGATAGAGCTACTGTAGATAGAGATACTGCAGATATAGCTACTGTAGATATAGCTACTGTAGATATAGCTACTGTAGATAGAGCTACTGTAGATAGATATACTGTAGATAGACCTACTGTATATAGAGCTACTGTATATAGAGCTACTGCAGATAGAGCTACTGTAGATATAGCTACTGTAGATAGAGATACTGTATATAGAGCTACTGTAGATAGAGCTACTGTAGATAGAGCTACTGTATATAGAGCTACTGTATATAGAGCTACTGCAGATATAGCTACTGTAGATAGAGCTACTGTAGACACAGCTACTGTAGATAGAGATACTGTAGATAGAGCTACTGCAGATAGAGCTACTGTAGATAGAGCTACTGTATATATAGCTACTGTAGATATAGCTACTGCAGATATAGCTACTGTATATATAGCTACTGTAGATAGAGCTACTGCAGATAGAGCTACTGCATATAGAGCTACCGTATATAGTTACTGCAGATAGAGCTACTGTAGATAAAGCTACTGCAGATAGAGCTACTGTAGATAGAGCTACTGCAGATAGAGCTACTGTAGATAGAGCCACTGCAGATATAGCTACTGTATATAGAGCTACTGCAGATAGAGCTACTGTAGATAGAGCTACTGCAGATAGAGCTACTGTAGATAGAGCTACTGTAGATAGAGCTACTGCAGATAGAGCTACTGCAGAAAGAGCTACTGTATATAGAGCTACTGCAGATAGAGCTACTGTATATATAGCTACTGCAGATATAGCTACTGTATATAGAGATACTGCAGATATAGCTACTGTAGATATAGCTACTGCAGATATAGCTACTGTAGATAGAGCTACTGTATATAGAGCTACTGCAGATAGAGCTACTGTATATAGAGCTACTGTAGATAGAGCTACTGTATATAGAGAAACTGTATATAGAGCTACTGCATATAGAGCTACTGCAGATAGAGCTACTGTAGATAGAGCTACTGCAGATAGAGCTACTGTAGATAGAGCTACTGTAGATAGAGTTACTGTAGATATAGCTACTGTAGATAGAGCTACTGTAGATAGAGCTACTGCATATAGAGCTACTGCAGATAGAGCTACTGTAGATAGAGCTACTGCAGATAGAGCAACTGTAGATAGAGCTACTGTAGATAGAGCTACTGTATATAGAGCTACTGTAGATAGAGCTACTGTAGATATAGCTACTGCAGATAGAGCTACTGTAGATATAGCTACTGAAGATAGAGCTACTGTAGATAGAGTTACTGTAGATATAGCTACTGTAGATAGAGCTACTGCAGATAGAGCTACTGCAGATAGAGCTACTGTAGATAGAGCTACTGTAGATAGAGCTACTGTAGATAGAGCTACTGTAGATAGAGCTAGTGTAGATATAGCTACTGTAGATATAGCTACTGTATATAGAGCTACTGAATATAGAGCTACTGAAGATAGAGCTACTGCAGCTAGAGCTACTGTAGATAGAGCGACTGTAGATAGAGCTACTGCAGATAGAGCCACTGCAGATATAGCTACTGTAGATAGAGCTACTGTAGATAGAGCTACTGCAGATAGAGCCACTGCAGATATAGCTACTGTAGATAGAGCTACTATAGATAGAGCTACTGTATATAGAGCCACTGCAGATATAGCTACTGTAGATATAGCTACTGTAGATATAGCTACTGCAGATAGAGCTACTGTAGATAGAGCTACTGTAGAGCTACTGTAGATAGAGCCACTGCAGATAGAGATACTGCAGATAGAGCTACTGTAGATATAGCCATTGTAGATATAGCTACTGTAGATAGAGCTACTGTAGATAGATATACTGTAGATAGAGCTACTGTATATAGAGCTACTGCAGATAGAGCTACTGTAGATATAGCTACTGTAGATAGAGATACTGTATATAGAGCTACTGTAGATAGAGCTACTGTAGATAGAGCTACTGTATATAGAGCTACTGTATATAGAGCTACTGCAGATATAGCTACTGTAGATAGAGCTACTGTAGATACAGCTACTGTAGATAGAGATACTGTAGATAGAGCTACTGCAGATAGAGCTACTGTAGATAGAGCTACTGTATATATAGCTACTGTAGATAGAGCTACTGCAGATATAGCTACTGTATATATAGCTACTGTAGATAGAGCTACTGCAGATAGAGCTACTGCATATAGAGCTACTGTAGATAGTTACTGCAGATAGAGCTACTGTAGATAAAGCTACTGCAGATAGAGCTACTGTAGATAGAGCTACTGCAGATAGAGCTACTGTAGATAGAGCCACTGCAGATATAGCTACTGTATATAGAGCTACTGCAGATAGAGCTACTGTAGATAGAGCTACTGCAGATAGAGCTACTGTAGATAGAGCTACTGCAGATAGAGCTACTGTAGATAGAGCTACTGAAGATAGAGCTACTGAAGATAGAGCTACTGCAGATAGAGCGACTGTAGATAGAGCTACTGTAGATATAGCTACTGTAGATAGAGCTACTGTAGATATAGCTACTGTAGATAGAGCTACTGTAGATATAGCTACTGTAGATAGAGCTACTGTATATAGAGCTACTGCAGATAGAGCTACTGTAGATAGAGCGACTGTATATAGAGCTACTGCAGATAGAGCTACTGTAGATAGAGCTACTGTAGATAGAGCTACTGTAGATATAGCTACTGTAGATAGAGATAATGTAGATAGAGCGACAGTAGATAGAGCTACTGTAGATAGAGCTACTGCAGATCGAGCTACTGTATATAGAGCTACTGCAGATAGAGCTACTGCAGATAGAGATACTGTAGATAGAGCTACTGTAGATAGAGCGACTGTAGATAGAGCTACTGTATATAGAGCTACTGCAGATAGAGCCACTGCAGATATAGCTACTGTAGATAGAGCTACTGTAGATAGAGCTACTGCAGATAGAGCCACTGCAGATATAGCTACTGTAGATAGAGCTACTATAGATAGAGCTACTGTATATAGAGCCACTGCAGATATAGCTACTGTAGATATAGCTACTGTAGATATAGCTACTGCAGATAGAGCTACTGTAGATAGAGCTACTGTAGAGCTACTGTAGATAGAGCCACTGCAGATAGAGATACTGCAGATAGAGCTACTGTAGATATAGCTACTGTAGATAGAGCTACTGTAGATAGATATACTGTAGATAGAGCTACTGTATATAGAGCTACTGCAGATAGAGCTACTGTAGATATAGCTACTGTAGATAGAGATACTGTATATAGAGCTACTGTAGATAGAGCTACTGTGATAGAGCTACTGTATATAGAGCTACTGCAGATATAGCTACTGTAGATAGAGCTACTGTAGATACAGCTACTGTAGATAGAGCTACTGTAGATAGAGCTACTGCAGATAGAGCTACTGTAGATAGAGCTACTGTATATATAGCTACTGTAGATAGAGCTACTGCAGATATAGCTACTGTATATATAGCTACTGTAGATAGAGCTACTGCAGATAGAGCTACTGCATATAGAGCTACTGTAGATAGTTACTGCAGATAGAGCTACTGTAGATAAAGCTACTGCAGATAGAGCTACTGTAGATAGAGCTACTGCAGATATAGCTACTGTATATAGAGCTACTGCAGATAGAGCTACTGTAGATAGAGCTACTGCAGATAGAGCTACTGTAGATAGAGCTACTGTAGATAGAGCTACTGCAGATAGAGCTACTGCAGAAATAGCTACTGTATATAGAGCTACTGCAGATAGAGCTACTGTATATATAGCTACTGCAGATATAGCTACTGTATATAGAGCTACTGCAGATATAGCTACTGTAGATAGAGCTACTGCAGATATAGCTACTGTAGATAGAGCTACTGTATATAGAGCTACTGCAGATATAGCTACTGTATATAGAGCTACTGTATATAGAGCTACTGTAGATAGAACAACTGTATATAGAGCTACTGTAGATAGAGCTACTGGAGATAGAGCTACTGTAGATAGAGCTACTGCAGATAGAGCTACTGTAGATAGTTACTGTAGATAGAGCTACTGTATATAGAGCTATTGTAGATAGAGCAACTGTATATAGAGCTACTGTAGATAGTTACTGTAGATAGAGCTACTGTATATAGAGCTACTGGAGATAGAGCTACTATAGATAGAGAAACTGTATATAGAGCTACTGCATATAGAGCTACTGCAGATAGAGCTACTGTAGATAGAGCTACTGTAGATAGAGCTACTGCAGATAGAGCTACTGTAGATAGAGATACTGTAGATAGAGTTACTGTAGATATAGCTACTGTAGATAGAGCTACTGTAGATAGAGCTACTGCATATAGAGCTACTGCAGATAGAGCTACTGTAGATAGAGCTACTGCAGATAGAGCAACTGTAGATAGAGCTACTGTAGATAGAGCTACTGTAGATATAGCTACTGTATATAGAGCTACTGTAGATAGAGCTACTGTAGATATAGCTACTGCAGATAGAGCTACTGTAGATATAGCTACTGAAGATAGAGCTACTGTAGATAGAGTTACTGTAGATAGAGCTACTGTAGATAGAGCTACTGCAGATAGAGCTACTGTAGATAGAGCTACTGTATATAGAGCTACTGTAGATAGAGCTACTGTAGATAGAGCTACTGTAGATAGAGCTAGTGTAGATATAGCTACTGTAGATAGAGCTACTGTATATAGAGCTACTGAAGATAGAGCTACTGCAGATAGAGCTACTGTAGATAGAGCGACTGTAGATATAGCTACTGTAGATATAGCTACTGTAGATAGAGCTACTGTAGATATAGCTACTGTAGATAGAGCTACTGTATATAGAGCTACTGTAGATAGAGCTACTGCAGATAGAGCTACTGCAGATAGAGCTACTGCAGATAGAGCTACTGTAGATAGAGCTACTGTAGATAGAGCTACTGTATATAGAGCTACTGCAGATATAGCTACTGTATATAGAGCTACTGCAGATATAGCTACTGTATATAGAGCTAATGTATATAGAGCTACTGCAGATAGAGCTACTGTAGATAGAGCTACTGTACATAGAGCTACTGCAGATATAGCTACTGTATATAGAGCTACTGCAGATAGAGCTACTGTATATAGAGCTACTGCAGATAGAGCTACTGTAGATATAGCTACTGTAGATAGAGCTACTGTAGATAGAGCGCCTGCAGATAGAGCTACTGTATATAGAGCTACTGCAGATAGAGCTACTGTAGATAGAGCGACTGTAGATAGAGCTACTGCAGATAGAGCTACTGTAGATAGAGCTACTGTAGATAGAGCTACTGTATATAGACACTGCAGATAGAGCAACTGTATATAGAGCTACTGTAGATATAGCTACTGTAGATAAAGCTACTGTATATAGAGCTACTGCAGACAGAGCTACTGTAGATAGAGCTACTGTAGATAGAGCTACTTTATATAGAGCTACTGTAAATAGAGCTACTGTATATAGAGCTACTGTAGATAGAGCTACTGTAGATATAGTTACTGTAGATAGAGCAACTGTATATAGAGCTACTGTAGATAGAGCAACTGTAGATAGAGCTACTGTATATAGAGCTACTGCAGTTAGAGCCACTGCAGATATAGCTACTGCAGATAGAGCTACTGTATATATAGCTACTGCAGATATAGCTACTGTATATAGAGCTACTGCAGATATAGCTACTGTAGATATAGCTACTGCAGATATAGCTACTGTAGATAGAGCTACTGTATATAGAGCTACTGCAGATAGAGCTACTGTATATAGAGCTACTGTAGATAGAGCTACTGTAGATAGAGCAACTGTATATAGAGCTACTGTAGATAGATCTACTGGAGATAGAGCTACTGTAGATAGAGCTACTGCAGATATAGCTACTGTAGATAGTTACTGTAGATAGAGCTACTGTATATAGAGCTACTGTAGATAGAGCAACTGTATATAGAGCTACTGTAGATAGTTACTGTAGATAGAGCTACTGTATATAGAGCTACTGTAGATAGAGCTACTATAGATAGAGAAACTGTATATAGAGCTACTGCATATAGAGCTACTGCAGATAGAGCTACTGTAGATAGAGCTACTGCAGATAGAGCTACTGTAGATAGAGCTACTGTAGATAGAGTTACTGTAGATATAGCTACTGTAGATAGAGCTACTGTAGATAGAGCTACTGCATATAGAGCTACTGCAGATAGAGCTACTGCAGATAGAGCTACTGTAGATAGAGCTACTGTAGATAGAGCTACTGTATATAGAGCTACTGTAGATAGAGCTACTGTAGATATAGCTACTGCAGATAGAGCTACTGTAGATATAGCTACTGAAGATAGAGCTACTGTAGATAGAGTTACTGTAGATAGAGCTAATGTAGATAGAGCTACTGCAGATAGAGCTACTGCAGATAGAGCTACTGTAGATAGAGCTACTGTATATAGAGCTACTGTAGATAGAGCTACTGTAGATAGAGCTAGTGTAGATATAGCTACTGTAGATATAGCTACTGTATATAGAGCTACTGAATATAGAGCTACTGAAGATAGAGCTACTGCAGCTAGAGCTACTGTAGATAGAGCGACTGTAGATAGAGCTACTGTAGATATAGCTACTGTAGATAGAGCTACTGTAGATAGAGCTACTGTAGATATAGCTACTGTAGATAGAGCTACTGTAGATATAGCTACTGTAGATATAGCTACTGTATATAGAGCTACTGCAGATAGAGCTACTGTAGATAGAGTGACTGTATATAGAGCTACTGCAGATAGAGCTACTGTAGATAGAGCTACTGTAGATAGAGCTACTGTAGATATAGCTACTGTAGATAGAGATAATGTAGATAGAGCGACAGTAGATAGAGCTACTGTAGATAGAGCTACTGCAGATAGAGCTACTGTATATAGAGCTACTGCAGGTAGAGCTACTGCAGATAGAGCTACTGTAGATAGAGCTACTGTAGATATAGCGACTGTAGATAGAGCGACTGTATAGAGCTACTGCAGATAGAGCCACTGCAGATATAGCTACTGTAGATAGAGCTACTGTAGATAGAGCTACTGCAGATAGAGTCACTGCAGATATAGCTACTGTAGATAGAGCTACTATAGATAGAGCTACTGTATATAGAGCCACTGCAGATATAGCTACTGTAGATATAGCTACTGTAGATATAGCTACTGCAGATAGAGCTACTGTAGATAGAGCTACTGTAGAGCTACTGTAGATAGAGCCACTGCAGATAGAGATACTGCAGATAGAGCTACTGTAGATATAGCCATTGTAGATATAGCTACTGTAGATAGAGCTACTGTAGATAGATATACTGTAGATAGAGCTACTGTATATAGAGCTACTGCAGATAGAGCTACTGTAGATATAGCTACTGTAGATAGAGATACTGTATATAGAGCTACTGTATATAGAGCTACTGTAGATAGAGCTACTGTAGATAGAGCTACTGTATATAGAGCTACTGCAGATATAGCTACTGTAGATAGAGCTACTGTAGATACAGCTACTGTAGATAGAGATACTGTAGATAGAGCTACTGCAGATAAAGCTACTGTAGATAGAGCTACTGTATATATAGCTACTGTAGATAGAGCTACTGCAGATATAGCTACTGTATATATAGCTACTGTAGATAGAGCTACTGCAGATAGAGCTACTGCATATAGAGCTACTGTAGATAGTTACTGCAGATAGAGCTACTGTAGATAAAGCTACTGCAGATAGAGCTACTGTAGATAGAGCTACTGCAGATAGAGCTACTGTAGATAGAGCCACTGCAGATATAGCTACTGTATATAGAGCTACTGCAGATAGAGCTACTGTAGATAGAGCTACTGCAGATAGAGCTACTGTAGATAGAGCTACTGCAGATAGAGCTACTGTAGATAGAGCTACTGAAGATAGAGCTACTGCAGATAGAGCTACTGTAGATAGAGCGACTGTAGATAGAGCTACTGTAGATATAGCTACTGTAGATAGAGCTACTGTAGATATAGCTACTGTAGATAGAGCTACTGTAGATATAGCTACTGTAGATAGAGCTACTGTATATAGAGCTACTGCAGATAGAGCTACTGTAGATAGAGCGACTGTATATAGAGCTACTGCAGATAGAGCTACTGTAGATAGAGCTACTGTAGATATAGCTACTGTAGATATAGCTACTGTAGATAGAGATAATGTAGATAGAGCGACAGTAGATAGAGCTACTGTAGATAGAGCTACTGCAGATCGAGCTACTGTATATAGAGCTACTGCAGATAGAGCTACTGCAGATAGAGATACTGTAGATAGAGCTACTGTAGATAGAGCGACTGTAGATAGAGCTACTGTAGATAGAGCTACTGCAGATAGAGCCACTGCAGATATAGCTACTGTAGATAGAGCTACTGTAGATAGAGCTACTGCAGATAGAGCCACTGCAGATATAGCTACTGTAGATAGAGCTACTATAGATAGAGCTACTGTATATAGAGCCACTGCAGATATAGCTACTGTAGATATAGCTACTGTAGATATAGCTACTGCAGATAGAGCTACTGTAGATATAGCTACTGTAGAGCTACTGTAGATAGAGCCACTGCAGATAGAGATACTGCAGATAGAGCTACTGTAGATATAGCTACTGTAGATATAGCTACTGTAGATAGAGCTACTGTAGATAGATATACTGTAGATAGAGCTACTGTATATAGAGCTACTGCAGATAGAGCTACTGTAGATATAGCTACTGTAGATAGAGATACTGTATATAGAGCTACTGTAGATAGAGCTACTGTGATAGAGCTACTGTATATAGAGCTACTGCAGATATAGCTACTGTAGATAGAGCTACTGTAGATACAGCTACTGTAGATAGAGCTACTGTAGATAGAGCTACTGCAGATAGAGCTACTGTAGATAGAGCTACTGTATATATAGCTACTGTAGATAGAGCTACTGCAGATATAGCTACTGTATATATAGCTACTGTAGATAGAGCTACTGCAGATAGAGCTACTGCATATAGAGCTACTGTAGATAGTTACTGCAGATAGAGCTACTGTAGATAAAGCTACTGCAGATAGAGCTACTGTAGATAGAGCTACTGCAGATATAGCTACTGTATATAGAGCTACTGCAGATAGAGCTACTGTAGATAGAGCTACTGCAGATAGAGCTACTGTAGATAGAGCTACTGTAGATAGAGCTACTGCAGATAGAGCTACTGCAGAAATAGCTACTGTATATAGAGCTACTGCAGATAGAGCTACTGTATATATAGCTACTGCAGATATAGCTACTGTATATAGAGCTACTGCAGATATAGCTACTGTAGATAGAGCTACTGCAGATATAGCTACTGTAGATAGAGCTACTGTATATAGAGCTACTGCATATAGAGCTACTGTAGATAGAGCTACTGTAGATAGAGCTACTGTAGATAGAACAACTGTATATAGAGCTACTGTAGATAGAGCTACTGGAGATAGAGCTACTGTAGATAGAGCTACTGCAGATAGAGCTACTGTAGATAGTTACTGTAGATAGAGCTACTGTATATAGAGCTACTGTAGATAGAGCAACTGTATATAGAGCTACTGTAGATAGTTACTGTAGATAGAGCTACTGTATATAGAGCTACTGGAGATAGAGCTACTATAGATAGAGAAACTGTATATAGAGCTACTGCATATAGAGCTACTGCAGATAGAGCTACTGTAGATAGAGCTACTGTAGATAGAGCTACTGCAGATAGAGCTACTGTAGATAGAGATACTGTAGATAGAGTTACTGTAGATAGAGCTACTGTAGATAGAGCTACTGTAGATAGAGCTACTGCATATAGAGCTACTGCAGATAGAGCTACTGTAGATAGAGCTACTGCAGATAGAGCAACTGTAGATAGAGCTACTGTAGATAGAGCTACTGTAGATATAGCTACTGTATATAGAGCTACTGTAGATAGAGCTACTGTAGATATAGCTACTGCAGATAGAGCTACTGTAGATATAGCTACTGAAGATAGAGCTACTGTAGATATAGTTACTGTAGATAGAGCTACTGTAGATAGAGCTACTGCAGATAGAGCTACTGTAGATAGAGCTACTGTATATAGAGCTACTGTAGATAGAGCTACTGTAGATAGAGCTACTGTAGATAGAGCTAGTGTAGATATAGCTACTGTATATAGAGCTACTGAAGATAGAGCTACTGCAGATAGAGCTACTGTAGATAGAGCGACTGTAGATAGAGCTACTGTAGATATAGCTACTGTAGATAGAGCTACTGTAGATATAGCTACTGTAGATAGAGCTACTGTATATAGAGCTACTGTAGATAGAGCTACTGCAGATAGAGCTACTGCAGATAGAGCTACTGCAGATAGAGCTACTGTAGATAGAGCTACTGTAGATAGAGCTACTGTAGATATAGATACTGTATATAGAGCTACTGCAGATATAGCTACTGTATATAGAGCTACTGCAGATATAGCTACTGTATATAGAGCTAATGTATATAGAGCTACTGCAGATAGAGCTACTGTAGATAGAGCTACTGTACATAGAGCTACTGCAGATATAGCTACTGTATATAGAGCTATTGCAGATAGAGCTACTGTATATAGAGCTACTGCAGATAGAGCTACTGTAGATATAGCTACTGTAGATAGAGCTACTGTAGATAGAGCGCCTGCAGATAGAGCTACTGTATATAGAGCTACTGCAGATAGAGCTACTGTAGATAGAGCGACTGTAGATAGAGCTACTGCAGATAGAGCTACTGTAGATAGAGCTACTGTAGATAGAGCTACTGTATATAGACACTGCAGATAGAGCAACTGTATATAGAGCTACTGTAGATATAGCTACTGTAGATAAAGCTACTGTATATAGAGCTACTGCAGACAGAGCTACTGTAGATAGAGCTACTGTAGATAGAGCTACTTTATATAGAGCTACTGTAAATAGAGCTACTGTATATAGAGCTACTGTAGATAGAGCTACTGTAGATATAGTTACTGTAGATAGAGCAACTGTATATAGAGCTACTGTAGATAGAGCAACTGTAGATAGAGCTACTGTGTATAGAGCTACTGCAGTTAGAGCCACTGCAGATATAGCTACTGCAGATAGAGCTACTGTATATATAGCTACTGCAGATATAGCTACTGTATATAGAGCTACTGCAGATATAGCTACTGTAGATATAGCTACTGCAGATATAGCTACTGTAGATAGAGCTACTGTATATAGAGCTACTGCAGATAGAGCTACTGTATATAGAGCTACTGTAGATAGAGCTACTGTAGATAGAGCAACTGTATATAGAGCTACTGTAGATAGAGCTACTG
Source organism: Notolepis coatsorum (assembly GCF_963971535.1). NCBI lineage: Eukaryota > Metazoa > Chordata > Actinopteri > Aulopiformes > Paralepididae > Notolepis > Notolepis coatsorum. Next base: position 165,516,818 of record NC_140167.1, read on the forward strand.
GAGATAGAGCTACTGTAGATAGAGCTACTGCAGATATAGCTACTGTAGATAGTTACTGTAGATAGAGCTACTGTATATAGAGCTACTGTAGATAGAGCAACTGTATATAGAGCTACTGTAGATAGTTACTGTAGATAGAGCTACTGTATATAGAGCTACTGTAGATAGAGCTACTATAGATAGAGCTACTGTATATAGAGCTACTGCATATAGAGCTACTGCAGATAGAGCTACTGTAGATAGAGCTACTGTAGATAGAGCTACTGTAGATAGAGTTACTGTAGATATAGCTACTGTAGATAGAGCTACTGTAGATAGAGCTACTGTAGATAGAGCTACTGCAGATAGAGCTACTGTAGATAGAGCTACTGTAGATAGAGCTACTGTAGATAGAGCTACTGTATATAGAGCTACTGTAGATAGAGCTACTGTAGATATAGCTACTGCAGATAGAGCTACTGTAGATATAGCTACTGAAGATAGAGCTACTGTAGATAGAGTTACTGTAGATAGAGCTACTGTAGATAGAGCTACTGCAGATAGAGCTACTGCAGATAGAGCTACTGTATATAGAGCTACTGTAGATAGAGCTACTGTAGATAGAGCTAGTGTAGATATAGCTACTGTAGATATAGCTACTGTATATAGAGCTACTGAATATAGAGCTACTGAAGATAGAGCTACTGCAGCTAGAGCTACTGTAGATAGAGCGACTGTAGATAGAGCTACTGTAGATATAGCTACTGTAGATAGAGCTACTGTAGATAGAGCTACTGTAGATATAGCTACTGTAGATAGAGCTACTGTAGATATAGCTACTGTAGATATAGCTACTGTATATAGAGCTACTGCAGATAGAGCTACTGTAGATAGAGTGACTGTATATAGAGCTACTGCAGATAGAGCTACTGTAGATAGAGCTACTGTAGATAGAGCTACTGTAGATATAGCTACTGTAGATAGAGATAATGTAGATAGAGCGACAGTAGATAGAGCTACTGTAGATAGAGCTACTGCAGATAGAGCTACTGTATATAGAGCTACTGCAGGTAGAGCTACTGCAGATAGAGCTACTGTAGATAGAGCTACTGTAGATAGAGCGACTGTAGATAGAGCGACTGTAGATATAGCTACTGCAGATAGAGCCACTGCAGATATAGCTACTGTAGATAGAGCTACTGTAGATAGAGCTACTGCAGATAGAGCCACTGCAGATATAGCTACTGTAGATAGAGCTACTATAGATAGAGCTACTGTATATAGAGCCAATGCAGATATAGCTACTGTAGATATAGCTACTGTAGATATAGCTACTGCAGATAGAGCTACTGTAGATAGAGCTACTGTAGAGCTACTGTAGATAGAGCCACTGCAGATAGAGATACTGCAGATAGAGCTACTGTAGATATAGCCATTGTAGATATAGCTACTGTAGATAGAGCTACTGTAGATAGATATACTGTAGATAGAGCTACTGTATATAGAGCTACTGCAGATAGAGCTACTGTAGATATAGCTACTGTAGATAGAGATACTGTATATAGAGCTACTGTAGATAGAGCTACTGTAGATAGAGCTACTGTATATAGAGCTACTGTATATAGAGCTACTGCAGATATAGCTACTGTAGATAGAGCTACTGTAGATACAGCTACTGTAGATAGAGATACTGTAGATAGAGCTACTGCAGATAAAGCTACTGTAGATAGAGCTACTGTATATATAGCTACTGTAGATAGAGCTACTGCAGATATAGCTACTGTATATATAGCTACTGTAGATAGAGCTACTGCAGATAGAGCTACTGCATATAGAGCTACTGTAGATAGTTACTGCAGATAGAGCTACTGTAGATAAAGCTACTGCAGATAGAGCTACTGTAGATAGAGCTACTGCAGATAGAGCTACTGTAGATAGAGCCACTGCAGATATAGCTACTGTATATAGAGCTACTGCAGATAGAGCTACTGTAGATAGAGCTACTGCAGATAGAGCTACTGTAGATAGAGCTACTGCAGATAGAGCTACTGTAGATAGAGCTACTGAAGATAGAGCTACTGCAGATAGAGCTACTGTAGATAGAGCGACTGTAGATAGAGCTACTGTAGATATAGCTACTGTAGATAGAGCTACTGTAGATATAGCTACTGTAGATAGAGCTACTGTAGATATAGCTACTGTAGATAGAGCTACTGTATATAGAGCTACTGCAGATAGAGCTACTGTAGATAGAGCGACTGTATATAGAGCTACTGCAGATAGAGCTACTGTAGATAGAGCTACTGTAGATAGAGCTACTGTAGATATAGCTACTGTAGATAGAGATAATGTAGATAGAGCGACAGTAGATAGAGCTACTGTAGATAGAGCTACTGCAGATCGAGCTACTGTATATAGAGCTACTGCAGATAGAGCTACTGCAGATAGAGATACTGTAGATATAGCTACTGTAGATAGAGCGACTGTAGATAGAGCTACTGTAGATAGAGCTACTGCAGATAGAGCCACTGCAGATATAGCTACTGTAGATAGAGCTACTGTAGATAGAGCTACTGCAGATAGAGCCACTGCAGATATAGCTACTGTAGATAGAGCTACTATAGATAGAGCTACTGTATATAGAGCCACTGCAGATATAGCTACTGTAGATATAGCTACTGTAGATATAGCTACTGCAGATAGAGCTACTGTAGATATAGCTACTGTAGAGCTACTGTAGATAGAGCCACTGCAGATAGAGATACTGCAGATAGAGCTACTGTAGATATAGCTACTGTAGATATAGCTACTGTAGATAGAGCTACTGTAGATAGATATACTGTAGATAGAGCTACTGTATATAGAGCTACTGCAGATAGAGCTACTGTAGATATAGCTACTGTAGATAGAGATACTGTATATAGAGCTACTGTAGATAGAGCTACTGTGATAGAGCTACTGTATATAGAGCTACTGCAGATATAGCTACTGTAGATAGAGCTACTGTAGATACAGCTACTGTAGATAGAGCTACTGTAGATAGAGCTACTGCAGATAGAGCTACTGTAGATAGAGCTACTGTATATATAGCTACTGTAGATAGAGCTACTGCAGATATAGCTACTGTATATATAGCTACTGTAGATAGAGCTACTGCAGATAGAGCTACTGCATATAGAGCTACTGTAGATAGTTACTGCAGATAGAGCTACTGTAGATAAAGCTACTGCAGATAGAGCTACTGTAGATAGAGCTACTGCAGATATAGCTACTGTATATAGAGCTACTGCAGATAGAGCTACTGTAGATAGAGCTACTGCAGATAGAGCTACTGTAGATAGAGCTACTGTAGATAGAGCTACTGCAGATAGAGCTACTGCAGAAATAGCTACTGTATATAGAGCTACTGCAGATAGAGCTACTGTATATATAGCTACTGCAGATATAGCTACTGTATATAGAGCTACTGCAGATATAGCTACTGTAGATAGAGCTACTGCAGATATAGCTACTGTAGATAGAGCTACTGTATATAGAGCTACTGCAGATAGAGCTACTGTATATAGAGCTACTGTAGATAGAGCTACTGTAGATAGAACAACTGTATATAGAGCTACTGTAGATAGAGCTACTGGAGATAGAGCTACTGTAGATAGAGCTACTGCAGATAGAGCTACTGTAGATAGTTACTGTAGATAGAGCTACTGTATATAGAGCTACTGTAGATAGAGCAACTGTATATAGAGCTACTGTAGATAGTTACTGTAGATAGAGCTACTGTATATAGAGCTACTGGAGATAGAGCTACTATAGATAGAGAAACTGTATATAGAGCTACTGCATATAGAGCTACTGCAGATAGAGCTACTGTAGATAGAGCTACTGTAGATAGAGCTACTGCAGATAGAGCTAATGTAGATAGAGATACTGTAGATAGAGTTACTGTAGATAGAGCTACTGTAGATAGAGCTACTGTAGATAGAGCTACTGCATATAGAGCTACTGCAGATAGAGCTACTGTAGATAGAGCTACTGCAGATAGAGCAACTGTAGATAGAGCTACTGTAGATAGAGCTACTGTAGATATAGCTACTGTATATAGAGCTACTGTAGATAGAGCTACTGTAGATATAGCTACTGCAGATAGAGCTACTGTAGATATAGCTACTGAAGATAGAGCTACTGTAGATAGAGTTACTGTAGATAGAGCTACTGTAGATAGAGCTACTGCAGATAGAGCTACTGTAGATAGAGCTACTGTATATAGAGCTACTGTAGATAGAGCTACTGTAGATAGAGCTACTGTAGATAGAGCTAGTGTAGATATAGCTACTGTATATAGAGCTACTGAAGATAGAGCTACTGCAGATAGAGCTACTGTAGATAGAGCGACTGTAGATAGAGCTACTGTAGATATAGCTACTGTAGATAGAGCTACTGTAGATATAGCTACTGTAGATAGAGCTACTGTATATAGAGCTACTGTAGATAGAGCTACTGCAGATAGAGCTACTGCAGATAGAGCTACTGTAGATAGAGCTACTGTAGATAGAGCTACTGTAGATATAGATACTGTATATAGAGCTACTGCAGATATAGCTACTGTATATAGAGCTACTGCAGATATAGCTACTGTAGATAGAGCTACTGTAGATATAGCTACTGTAGATAGAGATAATGTAGATAGAGCGACAGTAGATAGAGCTACTGTAGATAGAGCTACTGCAGATAGAGCTACTGTATATAGAGCTACTGCAGGTAGAGCTACTGCAGATAGAGCTACTGTAGATAGAGCTACTGTAGATAGAGCGACTGTAGATAGAGCTACTGTAGATAGAGCTACTGCAGATAGAGCCACTGCAGATATAGCTACTGTAGATAGAGCTACTGTAGATAGAGCTACTGCAGATAGAGCCACTGCAGATATAGCTACTGTAGATAGAGCTACTATAGATAGAGCTACTGTATATAGAGCCACTGCAGATATAGCTACTGTAGATATAGCTACTGTAGATATAGCTACTGCAGATAGAGCTACTGTAGATAGAGCTACTGTAGAGCTACTGTAGATAGAGCCACTGCAGATAGAGATACTGCAGATAGAGCTACTGTAGATATAGCCATTGTAGATATAGCTACTGTAGATAGAGCTACTGTAGATAGATATACTGTAGATAGAGCTACTGTATATAGAGCTACTGCAGATAGAGCTACTGTAGATATAGCTACTGTAGATAGAGATACTGTATATAGAGCTACTGTAGATAGAGCTACTGTAGATAGAGCTACTGTATATAGAGCTACTGTATATAGAGCTACTGCAGATATAGCTACTGTAGATAGAGCTACTGTAGATACAGCTACTGTAGATAGAGATACTGTAGATAGAGCTACTGCAGATAGAGCTACTGTAGATAGAGCTACTGTATATATAGCTACTGTAGATAGAGCTACTGCAGATATAGCTACTGTATATATAGCTACTGTAGATAGAGCTACTGCAGATAGAGCTACTGCATATAGAGCTACTGTAGATAGTTACTGCAGATAGAGCTACTGTAGATAAAGCTACTGCAGATAGAGCTACTGTAGATAGAGCTACTGCAGATAGAGCTACTGTAGATAGAGCCACTGCAGATATAGCTACTGTATATAGAGCTACTGCAGATAGAGCTACTGTAGATAGAGCTACTGCAGATAGAGCTACTGTAGATAGAGCTACTGCAGATAGAGCTACTGTAGATAGAGCTACTGAAGATAGAGCTACTGCAGATAGAGATACTGTAGATAGAGCGACTGTAGATAGAGCTACTGTAGATATAGCTACTGTAGATAGAGCTACTGTAGATATAGCTACTGTAGATAGAGCTACTGTAGATATAGCTACTGTAGATAGAGCTACTGTATATAGAGCTACTGCAGATAGAGCTACTGTAGATAGAGCGACTGTATATAGAGCTACTGCAGATAGAGCTACTGTAGATAGAGCTACTGTAGATAGAGCTACTGTAGATATAGCTACTGTAGATAGAGATAATGTAGATAGAGCGACAGTAGATAGAGCTACTGTAGATAGAGCTACTGCAGATCGAGCTACTGTATATAGAGCTACTGCAGATAGAGCTACTGCAGATAGAGATACTGTAGATAGAGCTACTGTAGATAGAGCGACTGTAGATAGAGCTACTGTAGATAGAGCTACTGCAGATAGAGCCACTGCAGATATAGCTACTGTAGATAGAGCTACTGTAGATAGAGCTACTGCAGATAGAGCCACTGCAGATATAGCTACTGTAGATAGAGCTACTATAGATAGAGCTACTGTATATAGAGCCACTGCAGATATAGCTACTGTAGATATAGCTACTGTAGATATAGCTACTGCAGATAGAGCTACTGTAGATAGAGCTACTGTAGAGCTACTGTAGATAGAGCCACTGCAGATAGAGATACTGCAGATAGAGCTACTGTAGATATAGCTACTGTAGATAGAGCTACTGTAGATAGATATACTGTAGATAGAGCTACTGTATATAGAGCTACTGCAGATAGAGCTACTGTAGATATAGCTACTGTAGATAGAGATACTGTATATAGAGCTACTGTAGATAGAGCTACTGTGATAGAGCTACTGTATATAGAGCTACTGCAGATATAGCTACTGTAGATAGAGCTACTGTAGATACAGCTACTGTAGATAGAGCTACTGTAGATAGAGCTACTGCAGATAGAGCTACTGTAGATAGAGCTACTGTATATATAGCTACTGTAGATAGAGCTACTGCAGATATAGCTACTGTATATATAGCTACTGTAGATAGAGCTACTGCAGATAGAGCTACTGCATATAGAGCTACTGTAGATAGTTACTGCAGATAGAGCTACTGTAGATAAATCTACTGCAGATAGAGCTACTGTAGATAGAGCTACTGCAGATATAGCTACTGTATATAGAGCTACTGCAGATAGAGCTACTGTAGATAGAGCTACTGCAGATAGAGCTACTGTAGATAGAGCTACTGTAGATAGAGCTACTGCAGATAGAGCTACTGCAGAAATAGCTACTGTATATAGAGCTACTGCAGATAGAGCTACTGTATATATAGCTACTGCAGATATAGCTACTGTATATAGAGCTACTGCAGATATAGCTACTGTAGATAGAGCTACTGCAGATATAGCTACTGTAGATAGAGCTACTGTATATAGAGCTACTGCAGATAGAGCTACTGTATATAGAGCTACTGTAGATAGAGCTACTGTAGATAGAACAACTGTATATAGAGCTACTGTAGATAGAGCTACTGGAGATAGAGCTACTGTAGATAGAGCTACTGCAGATAGAGCTACTGTAGATAGTTACTGTAGATATAGCTACTGTATATAGAGCTACTGTAGATAGAGCAACTGTATATAGAGCTACTGTAGATAGTTACTGTAGATAGAGCTACTGTATATAGAGCTACTGGAGATAGAGCTACTATAGATAGAGAAACTGTATATAGAGCTACTGCATATAGAGCTACTGCAGATAGAGCTACTGTAGATAGAGCTACTGTAGATAGAGCTACTGTAGATAGAGCTACTGCAGATAGAGATACTGTAGATAGAGTTACTGTAGATAGAGCTACTGTAGATAGAGCTACTGTAGATAGAGCTACTGCATATAGAGCTACTGTAGATAGAGCTACTGCAGATAGAGCAACTGTAGATAGAGCTACTGTAGATAGAGCTACTGTAGATATAGCTACTGTATATAGAGCTACTGTAGATAGAGCTACTGTAGATATAGCTACTGCAGATAGAGCTACTGTAGATATAGCTACTGAAGATAGAGCTACTGTAGATAGAGTTACTGTAGATAGAGCTACTGTAGATAGAGCTACTGCAGATAGAGCTACTGTAGATAGAGCTACTGTATATAGAGCTACTGTAGATAGAGCTACTGTAGATAGAGCTACTGTAGATAGAGCTAGTGTAGATATAGCTACTGTAGATAGAGCTACTGTATATAGAGCTACTGAAGATAGAGCTACTGCAGATAGAGCTACTGTAGATAGAGCGACTGTAGATAGAGCGACTGTAGATATAGCTACTGTAGATAGAGCTACTGTAGATATAGCTACTGTAGATAGAGCTACTGTATATAGAGCTACTGTAGATAGAGCTACTGCAGATAGAGCTACTGTAGATATAGCTACTGTATATAGAGCTACTGCAGATATAGCTACTGTATATAGAGCTACTGCAGATATAGCTACTGCATATAGAGCTACTGCAGATATAGCTACTGTATATAGAGCTACTGCATATATAGCTACTGTAGATAGAGCTACTGTATATAGAGCTACTGCAGATAGAGCTACTGTATATAGAGCTACTGCAGATAGAGCTACTGTAGATAGAGCTACTGTAGATATAGCTACTGTAGATAGAGCTATTGCATATAGCGCGACTGTAGATAGAGCTACTGTAGATATAGCTACTGCATATAGAGCTACTGTAGATATAGCTACTGTAGATATAGCTACTGCATATAGAGCGACTGTAGATAGAGCTACTGTAGATAGAGCTACTGCAGATAGAGCTACTGTAGATAGAGCTACTGCAGATAGAGCTACTGTAGATAGAGCTACTGCAGATAGAGCTACTGTAGATAGAGCTACTGTAGATAGAGCTACTGTAGATAGAGCTACTGCAGATAGAGCTACTGTAGATATAGCTACTGCAGATAGAGCTACTGTAGATAGAGTTACTGTAGATAGAGCTACTGTAGATAGAGCTACTGCAGATAGAGCTACTGTGGATAGAGCTACTGTAGATAGAGCTACTGTAGATAGAGCTACTGTAGATAGAGCTACTGTAGATAGAGCTAGTGTAGATATAGCTACTGTAGATATAGCTACTGTATATAGAGCTACTGAAGATAGAGCTACTGCAGATAGAGCTACTGTAGATAGAGCGACTGTAGATAGAGCTACTGTAGATATAGCTACTGTAGATATAGCTACTGTAGATATAGCTACTGTAGATAGAGCTACTGAAGATAGAGCTACTGTAGATAGAGCGACTGTATATAGAGCTACTGCAGATAGAGCTACTGTAGATAGAGCTACTGTAGATATAGCTACTGTAGATAGAGATACTGTATATAGAGCTACTGCAGATATAGCTACTGTATATAGAGCTACTGCAGATAGAGCTACTGTAGATAGAGCTACTGTATATAGAGCTACTGCAGATATAGCTACTGTATATAGAGCTACTGCAGATAGAGCTACTGTATATAGAGCTACTGCATATAGAGCTACTGCAGATATAGCTACTGTATATAGAGCTACTGAATATATAGCTACTGTAGATAGAGCTACTGTATATAGAGCTACTGCAGAGAGAGCTACTGTATATAGAGCTACTGCAGATAGAGCTACTGTAGATAGAGCTACTGTAGATATAGCTACTGTAGATAGAGCTACTGCATATAGAGCGACTGTAGATAGAGCTACTGTAGATATAGCTACTGCATATAGAGCTACTGTAGATATAGCTACTGTAGATATATCTACTGCATATAGAGCGACTGTAGATAGAGCGACTGTAGATAGAGCTACTGCAGATAGAGCTACTGTAGATAGAGCTACTGCAGATAGAGCTACTGTAGATAGAGCTACTGCAGATAGAGCTACTGTAGATAGCACTACTGCAGATAGAGCTACTGCATATAGAGCGACTGTAGATAGAGCTACTGTAGATAGAGCTACTGTATATAGAGCTACTGTAGATAGAGCTACTGTAGTTGGAGCGCCTGCAGATATAGCTACTGTATATAGAGCTACTGCAGATAGAGCTACTGTAGATAGAGCGACTGTAGATAGAGCGACTGCAGATAGAGCTACTGTAGATAGAGCTACTGTAGATAGAGCTACTGTATATAGAGACACTGCAGATAGAGCAACTGTATATAGAACTACTGTAGATATAGCTACTGTAGATAAAGCTACTGTATATAGAGCTACTGCAGACAGAGCTACTGTAGATAGAGCTACTGTAGATAGAGCTACTGTATATAGAGCAACTGTATATAGAGCTACTGTAGATAGAGCAACTGTAGATATAGCTACTGTATATAGAGCTACTGCAGATAGAGCCACTGCAGATATAGCTACTGTAGATAGAGCTACTGTAGATAGAGCTACTGCAGATAGAGCCACTGCAGATTTAGCTACTGTAGATATAGCTACTATATATAGAGCTAATGTAGATAGAGCCACTGCAGATAGAGCTACTGTAGATATAGCTAATGTAGATATAGCTACTGCAGATATAGCTACTGTAGATATAGCTACTGCAGATAGAGCTACTGTAGATAGCGCTACTGAAGATAGAGCTACTGCATATAGAGCGACTGTAGATAGAGCTACTGTAGATAGAGCTACTGTATATAGAGCTACTGTAGATAGAGCTACTGTAGTTGGAGCGCCTGCAGATATAGCTACTGTATATAGAGCTACTGCAGATAGAGCTACTGTAGATAGAGCGACTGTAGATAGAGCGACTGCAGATAGAGCTACTGTAGATAGAGCTACTGTAGATAGAGCTACTGTATATAGAGACACTGCAGATAGAGCAACTGTATATAGAACTACTGTAGATATAGCTACTGTAGATAAAGCTACTGTATATAGAGCTACTGCAGACAGAGCTACTGTAGATAGAGCTACTGTAGATAGAGCTACTGTATATAGAGCAACTGTATATAGAGCTACTGTAGATAGAGCAACTGTAGATAGAGCTACTGTATATAGAGCTACTGCAGATAGAGCCACTGCAGATAGAGCTACTGTAGATAGAGCTACTGTAGATAGAGCTACTGCAGATAGAGCCACTGCAGATTTAGCTACTGTAGATATAGCTACTATAGATAGAGCTACTGTAGATAGAGCCACTGCAGATAGAGCTACTGTAGATATAGCTAATGTAGATATAGCTACTGCAGATATAGCTACTGTAGATATAGCTACTGTAGAGCTACTGTAGATATAGCTACTGTAGATAGTGCCACTGTAGATAGAGCTACTGCATATAGAGCCACTGCAGATAGAGCTACTGCAGATAGAGCTACTGCATATAGAGCTACTGTATATAGAGCTACTGCAGATATAGCTACTGTATATAGAGCTACTGCAGATAGAGCTACTGCAGATATAGCTACTGTAGATAGAGCTAATGTAGATAGAGCTACTGTAGATATATCTACTGTAGATAGAGCTACTGTAGATATAGCGACTGTATATATAGCTACTGTAGATATAGCGACTGTATATATAGCTACTGTATATAGAGCTACTGAAGATAGAGCTACTGTAGATAGAGCTACTGTATATATAGCTACTGTAGATAGAGCTACTGCAGATAGAGCTACTGTATATAGAGCTACTGCAGATACAGCTACTGTAGATAGAGCTACTGTATATATAGCTACTGTAGATATAGCTACTGTAGATAGAGCGACTGTAGATATATCTACTGTAGATAGAGCAACTGTAGATATAGCTACTGTAGATAGTTACTGTAGATATAGCTACTGTATAGAGTTACTGTAGATAGAGCTACTGCAGATAGAGCTACTGCAGATAGAGCCACTGTAGATAGAGTTACTGTAGATAGAGCTACTGCAGATATAGCTACTGTATAGTTACTGTAGATAGAGCTACTGCAGATATAGCTAATGCAGGGATGAAAACACATCACATTAACCCTGATGTCACTGGAGTTGTTATTGTGGCCCCAGGTGAGTATGCAGCCTGGGGCCACAGTGCTGGTGAGCAGATGGGGCCACAGTGTTGGTGAACAGATGGGGCCACAGTGTTGGTGAGCAGATGGGGCCACAGTGCTGGTGAGCAGATGGGGCCACAGTGCTGGTGAACAGATGGGGCCACAGTGCTGGTGAGCAGATGGGGCCACAGTGCTGGTGAACAGATGGGGCCACAGTGCTGGTGAGCAGATGGGGCCACAGTGCTGGTGAACAGATGGGGCCACAGTGCTGGTGAGCAGATGCAGCCATAGTGCTGGTGGGCAGATGGGGCCACAGTGCTGGTGAGCAGATGGGGCCACAGTGCTGGTGAGCAGATGGGGCCACAGTGCTGGTGAACAGATGGGGCCACAGTGCTGGTGAACAGATGGGGCCACAGTGCTGGTGAGCAGATGCAGCCACAGTGCTGGTGGGCAGATGGGGCCACAGTGCTGGTGAGCAGATGGGGGCACAGTGCTGCTGAACAGATGGGGCCACAGTGCTGGTGAGCAGATGCAGCCACAGTGCTGGTGGGCAGATGGGGCCACAGTGCTGGTAGGCAGATGGGGCCACAGTGCTGGTGAACAGATGGGGCCACAGTGCTGGTGAGCAGATGCAGCCACAGTGCTGGTGGGCAGATGGGGCCACAGTGCTGGTGAGCAGATGGGGCCACAGTGCTGGTGAACAAATGGGGCCACAGTGCTGTAAGACCCCCTGATGCTCCTAATCAGTAGCTATTTTCACACAGAGAAACCTTGCTGGTTCCAGACCCGTTCACACACTGCCCAAGAACACCAACAATCTGCCAGCGTGTCGCCTTTCACACGCAAGACTACATCCTCCTTTTGTTGCTAAGCAACACGAGGAACACGCAAGAGCAAGTTGTGCATCGCTTTCTGTACTTTCTTACAGTTCATCTTCATCACTACAGCAATGCTCTCTCTCCCCACTCTCTCTCTTCTTTCAAATTATGCTAATGTTACCGGTCCTATAGCCAACTAAATACATGGTGTTTCTATTAACGGTAAATCTGGCAACACAAATCCTCCAAGCTGATGTAATACGTGTATGGTATATAACTAAATTTAAACACAAAGACAGCCTGATGTAATACTATGCTACTATACTAAACACAGAGACATCCTGATGTAATACTATGCTACTATACTAAACACAGAGACAGCCTGATGTAATACTATGCTGCTATACTAAACACAAAGACATCCTGATGTAATACTATGCTACTATACTAAACACAGAGACAGCCTGATGTAATACTATGCTACTATACTAAACACAGAGACAGCCTGATATAATACTATGCTACTATACTAAACACAAAGACATCCTGATGTAATACTATGCTACTATACTAAACACAAAGACAGCCTGATGTAATACTATGCTACTATACTAAACACAAAGACATCCTGATGTAATACTATGCTACTATACTAAACACAAAGACATCCTGATGTAATACTATGCTACTATACTAAACACAAAGACATCCTGATGTAATACTATGCTACTTATAGTGGCTATTTACAAACAATTTTGTAATTCGTATTTGCCACTTCCACTCCGGGGATAGCTTTAGTCTACGCGCACATAATAAAGATTCTGATCCATCCTTTGGCTGTCACAATGAATCAATCATTTATTTCTAATAAGCAAAACAAACAAAACTTGTATATCTAATACATGCGTGCGTTGCGTGCAGTGCTTCTGTGCGTGCGGTACAAAAACTGATTGCCTTCCCGGTCCACGTCTCCCACGCAAGCCACCACCCCTTATCAAGGTAAACTACACAGGTGGATAGCTCAGGTAGGTCTCTTTAAAGGGAAAGTGCACATAGTTTCAAATCATAAGAATAGTTACAATAAGATAATCAGTGTAAATAATATCATGACTTGTCAATCAAATTATCAGTTTTCGTTTTCATATTTCGTAATCCATAAAGCATTTTCATAATTCAAATAATTGCATGATACAAACTCAAAGATTAAATAACTCAAGAATGGCTCCTACATACCGGCCTCTAATTGTCCATTATCCTAAAAAGGGACAATTATTCTATGCAAATATGTTAACAGGAGCCTGAACATGTCTTTATATAGTTCATGTAGGAATAGAAATATTCCAAAAAGGGGGTATGTTCCACGAAAAAGCGTATAATCCACAAAAAAGGTATAATCCACAAAAAAGGTATAATCCATCAGTGTAACAAAGGTTCGGGCATTGCCCTCGAAAAGGAAAAAACAAACAAGCGCGTGAAGAAGTCAGCAGGGGCTAGTCAATGTCAGTCAATCTGCTTCTTTCAGCAAGCATAGTTTGCTGATGGGCCTTTCTAGGATATTGTACTTGGTCTTGACCTTTACCTTGCGTACATGCCCTCTGCTGTCAGGCATTGTCTCTTCCACCTTGCCCATGAGCCAGGAATTTCTTGGTGATGACTCATCCACAATGAGGACCACGTCCCCTGGGGCTAAGTTCTTCCTTACTTGGTTCCATTTCTGACGTTCTTAAAGCAGAGGGATGTACTCCTTTTTCCATCGCCTCCAGAAGAGGTCGGCCATGTACTGGACCTGCCGCCATCTCCTTCTGCAGTACGAATCCTCCTTTGTAAACAAACCAGGTGGTAGAATGGGTTTTCCTTTCAACTGCAGTAGATGGTTTGGGGTCAGAGCCTCAAGATCGTTAGAGTCATCTGAGACGGTGGTAATAGGACGGTCGTTGAGAATGGCCTCAGTTTCACATAGGACGGTTTGGAGACTCTCGTCATCCAGGGTCTGCTGGCGGAGTACTGAGTACAGCACTTTCTTTATAGACCGTATTAGTCGCTCCCAAACGCCTCCGTGGTGGGAGCCAGTGGGTGGATTGAATGTCCACTGGATTCCCTCGTCGAGCAGTGCATGTTGGATCTTGCTGTGGTCCAGGTTGGAAAGTGCCTCCCGCAACTCCCGCTCAGCTCCGACAAAATTGGTTCCATTGTCTGATACCATCTCTTTAACTTGACCTCTTCTGCAGATGAACCGCCGCAGTGCTGATATGCAGGAGTCAGTATCCAAGGAGTATGCCATTTCGAGATGAACGGCACGGCTCACCAGGCACGTAAAGAGTACGCCGTACCTTTTTACCAGACTCCTCCCTCTCTTCACCTCTATAGGCCCGAAATAATCTGTTCCCACATGCGTGAATGCTGGCAAGTCTGGAGAAATGCGATTCCTTGGTAGGTCGGCCATCTTCTGCTCTTTCACTGTGGCATTAAATCGTCGACACAGAACGCAGTCATTGACGATCTTCCTGGCAGCAGAGTTGGCTCGCATTATCCAGTACTTCTGGCGAAGCCTTGAGAGCATGTGGTTTCTTCCAGAATGGCCTACAACCATGTGTATATGGCTCAGTAGAAGATGAGACAAATGGCTGGCTTTAGGAAGGATAGCTGGATGCTTGGATTCCTCTGGCATCGCCATTCTACTGACCCTTCCTCCAACTCTCAGCACGCCGTTCAGTAGCATTGGGTCCAGTCTGTAAATGGTGCTCCTTTTATTTACAGTATTCTCTTTCTTCAGCGCAGATATTTCCTCCTGGAAATGCTGCCGCTGTACGTAGCAAACAAGTGTCTCCTCAGCATGCGCAAGATCTTCAATTGAGAGACTCTGAGCTGAGCTCTTGTTTTGTTCATCTGGTCATCCAGATGGTCTTGTCGTTTCTGGTCTGGATTCTTTGTGCAGGTTGCAGCCTGCAGCTCCTTTCTTTTGAGGCTTAGATTCTGAAGTGTTTCTTTGAACTTCAAGATCCATGCTGTAGCCTTCTTTAACTTATCCCATGATGAGAAGTGCTCGATAAGCTTGGCAATGGGATCACTGTCATGATCCATCACGGCTGTACTGAACGTGATAGTGCTCTTCTTAACTTCTGGATCGTCCTCACAGAGGGCAGGCAGCTCCTCTGGGGACTTTGGCCAGTCTTTCTCAGGCCTCTGTAAGAAGTCTGGGCCATTCAACCATCGACTGGATTTGAGAAAAGAATCCATGGTCAGGCCTCGTGACGCGTCGTCTGCAGGGTTGACTGCTGTATTTACATAGCGCCACTGTGATCGGTCAGACAGTTCTCGGATGGTCGAAATCCGGTTTGCAACGTATGTCTGGAATCGACTGGTTGTGTTGTTGATGTACTTGAGGACAGATGTACTATCCGTCCACAAGACAGATTCCAGAAGTTCCTCTTCCAGTTGCTCTTTCAGCATTTTATCAATGCGGACTGCGACCACTGCTGCCGCCAGTTCCATTCTGGGTATGGTCATCTGCTTCAGTGGGGCTACCCGTGCTTTGCCCATGATAAAGACAATATGGACTTCACCTTTGAGGTTGGTCAGTCGCAGGTAGCTAGCTGTACCATACCCGTGTTCGCTGGCATCACTGTAGTGATGTAGTTGTGCAGTGTGTGGTTTTCCAAAGTTACTGGGTTTAAGGCAACGGCTGATGTGGAGGTTTGACAGCTTGCCTAGATCCTCCAACCATCTCTGCCATGACCGAGCGTGGGCCTCTGGGATCTTGTCATCCCATCCACAATTCATTTTGCAAAGATCTTGCATGATCCTCTTCGCTGGGAGAACCAGTGGGGCGAGGAATCCCATGGGGTCGTAAACAGAATTTGTCACTGACAGAATACCCCTCCTGGTTAAGGGTTGTTGCTTTGTAGCAGTCTTGAAGGAGAAGGTGTCGGTTTCCACATGCCACTGGATTCCGAGAGCTCGTTCCACCGGTAGTTCTTCTCTGTCGAGATCGAGCTCCTTCACTTCTTTGGCTTTATCTTCGTCTGGAATAGCAGACAGAACAGCACGGCTGTTACTGATCCACTTCGTAAGTCTGAACCCACCAGTAGAACAGACGGCTCTGAGATCTTGAGTTAGGGAGATGGCTTGCTTGTCATCCGGAACCGACTTGAGGCAGTCGTCAACGTAAAAGTTCCGACGGATGGTGCGAAGGACATCATCACTAGCCTTACCCTCATTGTCGTCCGCTGTTCTCTTGAGTGCATAGTTGGCACAGCTGGGGGACGAGACCGCTCCGAATAGATGGACCGTCATCCTGTATTCAGCTAATGGCTGGCTGAAGTCATTGTTGGGCCACCACAAGAAGCGCAGGAAATCAACGTCTTGCTCCGTTACTTGGACTTGATGGAACATGCCTTCAATGTCAGCCATGACGGCTACTGGTTCCTGGCGGAATCTAAGGATGACACCCAGTAATGTGTTTGTGAGATCGGGACCTTGTAGCAACTCATTATTGAGAGATGTCCCTTAGAATAATGCAGTGCAGTCGAATACCACACGCATTTTCCTTTTTATCTTGTGGTACACACCGTGGTGAGGTATGTACCACACCTTTCCATCTTCTCTGTGCAGCTGTCCTTCTGGCACCCGCTCGGCGTGTCCCTTATCCAAGATGTCACTCATGAACCTTTTGTAATCAGCAAAGTATGCCTCGTCCCTCCTGAATCTTTTAATGAGGTTCGTGGCTCGCTGCTCTGCCATCCTTCTATTATTTGGCAGATTCACGTCCTCTTTGCGAAATGGCAATCGTAGTTGGTAGTGACCATCCTTCAATGTGATGGACTTAGCTGCAATGTCCAGGAATTGCTTGTCCTCTACAGACGGCTCGGCCTTCTCATCGTAGCCTCGCTCTGGGAAGTCTTGATTGTACTGTTTGATGAGAAGTTCTTCCAGGTTTGCTATGGTGACTCGGTTTGATGTTGTACGTGGTCGACCCTGCTTGTCAATGGGCAGGCTGCCGCTCAGGGGACCATTAACCACCCATCCGAGACAGGTTCTCACTGCATAGGGCCCGTTTCCCTAGCTGTTAATTATTTCCCATGGCTCCATGGCTTTGACAGCATTAATCCCAATCAACAGTCCAACTTCCTCCTCAATAGTAGTCAGAGGTACGTCTTTCAGATAAGGCCATTCTTTTAGACCCTCTTGTGTTGGTATGTTTTCTTGTGAGACTGGTATAGCGAGCTGTGTGTAAACTTCAGGGAGAGCAAAGAAGTTATTGCTTTCCAAATCACTCACTTCCAGCCCATCCAATCTGTAACTGCTCACAGGCCGTTCCTCGCCCATTTTCCTGAGCAGTATCTCTGTTTTCTGGCCTCTGGCGTCCAGCTTCTTCATCAGGCTCTCGGTACAGAAGGTAGCAGAGCTTCCATGATCCAGGCACGCATATGTTCTGATAACTTTGCTTCCTTTAGCCATCTTAACCTGGATAGGCAGAATGGCTAGAGCACATTCCTTTCCTCCGGCCCCAGTAAGCCCGCAAGCCTGCAGTGAGACCAGGGCGCTGGAAACCTCCTCACCTTTAGCTGTAGCTGTGGTGGTGCTCTCTTCCTTCCTGGGGTTGTCTGTTCTATTTATGTGCAGGAGAGTTGGGTGTTTGAGCTGACAAGAGCGACAAGTCAGGCGATTCCTACACAACTTGCTCATGTGTCCTCTGTTTAGACATGCAAAGCAGATTCCCTTTGTCCTGAGAAATTCGATCTTCTCCTTATGAGGCTTCAGAATCATTTTCTTACAACACTCCATGGCGTGGTCTCCAGTACAAAATAAGCATGGCTTACAAAATGCATTTGAACTGACTTTGCCATCCAACCTTTGCTTCTCCATTTCCACTGGTGTCAATGATGTAGCAAAACTGCTCCTGCCTTTGCTTCCTGATGACTTGGATTGATGCTGGGGGTTACCCAGCCTTGTTTTAAGGCCTTGTACCTTTGGAGTAGACTCTTGAATATTCCCAAATACTGGGTCTAGAATAACTCTCACTTGCCGTTCCACAAAGTCAACCAGGTTTGTGAATCTTGCTCTTTGCAGGGTTCGTTCATAATAGCTGCATGCTACAGATCTCCATGAATCTCTGAGCCTGTAGGGTAACTTAGAAATGACCGTTCTCATGTTGGATGGATTGTCCAGTTCATGCATGTACTCTAGGGCCTGCATAGCATTGCAGCACACACGGAGAAATAGTGAATAGGCCTGTAGTGCTGCCCCATCCTCAGGTTTGATAGCAGCCCAATCCAGTGCCTTCTGGATATAGGCGCTTGTGATTTTTATTTTATCACCGAAGTGCAGTTCCAGCAGTCGCCTTGCTTCAGCATATCCTCTTGCAGGATCCACAGCTGCGTACCAGCTCTCTTGGTTGGCCAGTGGTATATTGCTCCAGATAATATAATCTGTCCTTACTGATGTCCGTGTTGGACTCGATACCATGTTCAAAAGCACTTATGAACGACTGATATTCCATTGGGTCTCCTCCAAATGTTGTGATTTCCCTGGCGGGTAGCAATGACAGCCTTTGTTGGTGCACAAGAAGTTCTGTCATTTGACTCTGCCTGTCCATGACAGTAGCTAATGTGTTCTGGTGACTTTGGTGACCATGCCCTGATGGTGCACCTGGTTGAATACCTCCCCCTAGTGGACCAACTTGCACATTGGTAATGTGTGATGGCCTGGGCTGGTAAGTTGCTGCTCCTGGCTGAATGCCTCCCCCTAGTGGACCAACTGGGACATTGGTAATGTGTGATGGCCTGGACAGGTAAGTTGCTGCACCTGGCTGAATGCCTCCCCCTAGTGGACCAACTGGGAAATGGTCAACATGTGATGGCCTCGACAGATATGGACCTGCCTGTGACGGGGGTTGACTGTATTCCGTTTCCATGGAGTGGTCAGGTGGCATCCTTGACCTAGCTCCTAGCTGGGGGCACTGTTGTCTGTCCTCGTCAGGCGGGGGGGGTGAGCTTACCGGATCAATAATGTCCATTGTCATTGGGGGTTGATCTTGCCTGGCTTGCATTTGGTCAAGATACTCATTCATGCCATCTGTAGGAGTCCTTGCCTGGGATTCACATGATTTGACCTCAGCCTGGGATTCCTTTATTTTGTCGTATTTTTCGAGGACTTTCAGTTTAGCATCAGATTCAGCAAATGCCATTTGCATTTCAAGTTGTTCCTTCCTTTTTTCAGTTTATCCTCTTCCTCCTCTAATTTCCACTTTTCCTCCATGATTGCTGATTTTGCAATGAGAGCAGCTCTCTCCGTTTCTAGTGTTATACGCAGAGTTGAGGTTGTTGATTTAGTGGTCTTTTTAGATGTGCTGCTGATGCTGTCCTCAGGTCGAACTTGATCCTGTTCTTTATAACCAGGTTTTATTCTGTTTCGAACATCATTCATAAATTAATTGAATTGTTGAACCTTTGGTTTATACCAGTCGTATTCATCACCCTCTTTCTCATCTTCATATAACAGTGCTTGAACAGATTGGTGCATCTTCTCAAATTCATTCATTAAAACATCAAAGGCTTGCAAATGTTCATTCACCTTTTCCACGTCTACGTCATCAAGTCCGTCGAATAGCGCATCCAACTCATTCTTGCGCCTTGTCAATAGGCTTGTTCAAGATGGGATAGGCGGACGCAGATCTGCGCAGGTTTTACTACGGCCTCGCCAAGCGCGTTGCATGACGGTTAGAATGTTGTCCGATTTGCTCTGAAAATCTGACTAGGCGAGGCGCGGAACTCCCGCGGGAGCGAGCCGCGCGCAGCATTCAGAGTGAGGCTCCACAGTACCTCTCAGCCGGCTGCTCCCGGCTGGGAAGCGACTTGCTATGGTCGCGCAAAGCGCCTATTGGCTCAGAAAAGTTGTCAGTCACCAGCCATGTGACAGCCAGGGAGTTATGAGACGTTTGATTGATTGAAAACTTTATTATGTTATGCGTTATCAACTTATCATCATATCATCATGATAAACTTCAAGCTGTCAGACACACACACACACACACACACACGCACATACATACAGGCTACAGCAGTGTGTTGTGTGTGCGTGCGGCCAGGAGCGCGCAACAAGATGGTATACATTATGGTATATGAATAGTATATTCCACTGTAGCAGTATATGGTGTGTGCTGTACATTTGAATCTGATCTAATTTTGCAAACGGCCATCGCATTATAATGAGCTGGACAGGTGTGTAATGTGCGTGTGGTGACGTGAAAGCGTATCTGCCGCGCGAGACTAGGCGAGGGGCTCTCGTGAAATCGGCAGTGTCCGCCCTCTTAACTCCTCCCCCGGCTTCACTCGGCTACTCTCGTCTACTAGTCGAGGCAAACCGAAATCCATCTTGAACAAGCCTAATACACCGAGCTTCGCCCTGCGAGAGCCAATCAATTTCACCAGCTCTCTCTCAGCCTCTTGGGCCATTTCCGTTTCAGACATTATTTTAATATAGTTGAAATATCACAATAATGTGTGACAGCGTCAGTGATGCAATGTCAACAGTTTAACTGTTCAGAATCCCCGCAAATGTCATCCACAGTCCATGCGTAAAGATGCTTCGGTGTTTATTATTATGCTTTGTGAAACACAGTCCGCTTCGGTGTTTATTATTATGCTTTGTGAAACACAATGAAACACAGTCCGTGCGCAAAGACGCTTCGGTGTTTATTATTATGCTTTGTGAAACACAATGAAACACAGTCCGTGCGCAAAGACGCTTCGGTGTTTATTATTATGCTTTGTGAAACACAATGAAACACAGTCCGTGCGCAAAGACGCTTCTGTGTTTATTATTATGCTTTGTGAAACACAATGAAACACAGTCCGTGCGCTATGGTCAAACAAGTGTATCCACAGCGGAGAGTAATTGAATCAGAGCCACCTCCCGGTAGCCCTTCCACAATGACGTCGGATCCAAGATTAAGTCATTCAAGTTCATATTATCCCCGCGGGATCCTCCCCATGTGTTGCGCAATGCAACGTTACTCACGACCGCGCAGTATCTTGTAGATGTTGTTGTTGGGGAATCCTCTTTCTCCCTGGGTCCTGGGTGAAGCGAACGTGTCCTTGTTGAAGTCCTCTTCTTTCAGGCGAAATACTTTAATATCAGCATGAGTTTTTGTACTTAATATAGTGGCTATTTACAAACAATTTTGTAATTCGTATTTGCCACTTCCACTCCGGGGATAGCTTTAGTCTACGCGCACATAATAAAGATTCTGATCCATCCTTTGGCTGTCACAATGAATCAATCATTTATTTCTAATAAGCAAAACAAACAAAACTTGTATATCTAATACATGCGTGCGTTGCGTGCAGTGCTTCTGTGCGTGCGGTACAAAAACTGTTTGCCTTCCCGGTCCACGTCTCCCACGCAAGCCACCACCCCTTATCAAGGTAAACTACACAGGTGGATAGCTCAGGTAGGTCTCTTTAAAGGGAAAGTGCACATAGTTTCAAATCATAAGAATAGTTACAATAAGATAATCAGTGTAAATAATATCATGACTTGTCAATCAAATTATCAGTTTTCGTTTTCATATTTCGTAATCCATAAAGCATTTTCATAATTCAAATAATTGCATGATACAAACTCAAAGATTAAATATCTCAAGAATGGCTCCTACACTACTATACTAAACACAAAGACAGCCTGGTGTAATACTATGCTACTATATTAAACACAAAGACAGCCTGATGTAATAATATGCTGCTATACTAAACACAAAGACAGCCTGGTGTAATACTATGCTACTATACTAAACACAAAGACAGTGATGCAATACTATGCTACTATACTAAACACAAAGGCAGTGATGTAATACTATGCTACTATACTCAACACAGAGACAGTCTGATGTAATACTATGCTACTATACTAAACACAGAGACAGCCTGATGTAATACTATGCTACTATACTAAACACAAAGACAGCCTGGTGTAATACTATGCTACTATACTAAACACAGAGACAGCCTGATGTAATACTATGCTACTATACTAAACACAAAGACAGCCTGGTGTAATACTATGCTACTATACTAAACACAAAGACAGCCTGATGTAATACTATGCTACTATACTAAACACAAAGACAGCCTGGTGTAATACTATGCTACTATACTAAACACAAAGACAGTCTGATGTAATAATATGCTACTATACTCAACACAAAGACAGTGATGTAATACTATGCTACTATACTAAACACAAATACAGTGATGTAATACTATGCTACTATATTAACACAAAGACAGTGATGTAATACTATGCTACTATACAAAACACAAAGACAGCTTGATGTAATACTATGCTACTATACAAAACACAAAGACAGCTTGATGTAATACTATGCTACTATACTAAACACAAAGACAGCCTGATGTAATACTATGCTACTATACTAAACACAAAGACAGCTTGATGTAATACTATGCTACTATACTAAACACAAAGACAGTGATGCAATACTATGCTACTATACTAAACACAAAGACAGTGATGTAATACTATGCTACTATACTCAACACAGAGACAGTCTGATGTAATACTATGCTACTATACTAAACACAAAGACAGTGATGTAATACTATGCTACTATACTAAACACAAAGACAGCCTGGTGTAATACTATGCTACTATACTAAACACAAAGACAGCCTGATGTAATACTATGCTACTATACTAAACACAAAGACAGCCTGGTGTAATACTATGCTACTATACTAAACACAAAGACATCCTGATGTAATACTATGCTACTATACTAAACACAAAGACAGCCTGGTGTAATAATATGCTACTATACTAAACACAAAGACAGCCTGGTGTAATAATATGCTACTATACTAAACACAAAGACAGTGATGTAATACTATGCTACTATACTAAACACAAAGACAGCCTGATGTAATACTATGCTACTATACTAAACACAAAGACAGTCTGATGTAATAATATGCTACTATACTCAACACAAAGACAGTGATGTAATACTATGCTACTATACTAAACACAAATACAGTGATGTAATACTATGCTACTATATTAACACAAAGACAGTGATGTAATACTATGCTACTATACTAAACACAAAGACAGTGATGTAATACTATGCTACTATACTAAACACAAAGACAGTCTGATGTAATAATATGCTACTATACTAAACACAAATACAGCCTGATGTAATACTATGCTACTATACTAAACACAGAGACAGTCTGATGTAATACTATGCTGCTATACTAAACACAAAGACAGCCTGATGTAATACTATGCTGCTATACTAAACACAAATACAGCCTGATGTAATACTATGCTACTATACAAAACACAAAGACAGCTTGATGTAATACTATGCTACTATACAAAACACAAAGACAGCTTGATGTAATACTATGCTACTATACTAAACACAAAGACAGCCTGATGTAATACTATGCTACTATACTAAACACAAAGACAGCTTGATGTAATACTATGCTACTATACTAAACACAAAGACAGTGATGCAATACTATGCTACTATACTAAACACAAAGACAGTGATGTAATACTATGCTACTATACTCAACACAGAGACAGTCTGATGTAATACTATGCTACTATACTAAACACAAAGACAGTGATGTAATACTATGCTACTATACTAAACACAAAGACAGCCTGGTGTAATACTATGCTACTATACTAAACACAAAGACAGCCTGATGTAATACTATGCTACTATACTAAACACAAAGACAGCCTGGTGTAATACTATGCTACTATACTAAACACAAAGACATCCTGATGTAATACTATGCTACTATACTAAACACAAAGACAGCCTGGTGTAATAATATGCTACTATACTAAACACAAAGACAGCCTGGTGTAATAATATGCTACTATACTAAACACAAAGACAGTGATGTAATACTATGCTACTATACTAAACACAAAGACAGCCTGATGTAATACTATGCTACTATACTAAACACAAAGACAGTCTGATGTAATAATATGCTACTATACTCAACACAAAGACAGTGATGTAATACTATGCTACTATACTAAACACAAATACAGTGATGTAATACTATGCTACTATATTAACACAAAGACAGTGATGTAATACTATGCTACTATACTAAACACAAAGACAGTGATGTAATACTATGCTACTATACTAAACACAAAGACAGTCTGATGTAATAATATGCTACTATACTAAACACAAATACAGCCTGATGTAATACTATGCTACTATACTAAACACAGAGACAGTCTGATGTAATACTATGCTGCTATACTAAACACAAAGACAGCCTGATGTAATACTATGCTGCTATACTAAACACAAATACAGCCTGATGTAATACTATGCTACTATACTAAACACAGACAGCCTGATGTAATAATATGCTACTATACTAAACACAAAGACAGCCTGATGTAATACTATGCTACTATACTAAACACACAGACAGCCTGATGTAATACTATGCTACTATACTAAACACAAAGACAGCCTGATGTAATACTATGCTACTATACTAAACACAGACAGCCTGATGTAATACTATGCTACTATACTAAACACAGAGACAGCCTGATGTAATACTATGCTACTATACTAAACACAGAGACAGCCTGATGTAATACTATGCTACTATACTAAACACAGACAGCCTGATGTAATACTATGCTACTATACTAAACACAAAGACAGCCTGATGTAATACTATGCTACTATACTAAACACAAAGACAGCCTGATGTAATACTATGCTACTATACTAAACACAGAGACAGCCTGATGTAATACTATGCTACTATACTAAACACAGACAGCCTGATGTAATACTATGCTACTATACTAAACACAAAGACAGTCTGATGTAATAATATGCTACTATACTAAACACAAAGACAGCCTGATGTAATACTATGCTACTATACTAAACACAAAGACAGCCTGATGTAATACTATGCTACTATACTAAACACAAAGACAGTGATGTAATACTATGCTACTATACTAAACACAAAGACAGTTTGATGTAATACTATGCTACTATACTAAACACAAAGACAGTGATGTAATACTATGCTACTATACTAAACACAAAGACATCTTGATGTAATACTATGCTACTATACTAAACACAAAGACAGTGATGCAATACTATGCTACTATGCTAAACACAAAGACAGTGATGTAATACTATGCTACTATACTCAACACAGAGACAGTCTGATGTAATACTATGCTACTATACTAAACACAAAGACAGTGATGTAATACTATGCTACTATACTAAACACAAAGACAGCCTGATGTAATACTATGCTACTATACTAAACACAAAGACAGCCTGGTGTAATACTATGCTACTATACTAAACACAAAGACAGCCTGATGCAATACTATGCTACTATACTAAACACAAAGACAGCCTGGTGTAATAATATGCTACTATACTAAACACAAAGACAGTGATGTAATACTATGCTACTATACTAAACACAAAGACAGCCTGATGTAATACTATGCTACTATACTAAACACAAAGACAGTCTGATGTAATAATATGCTACTATACTCAACACAAAGACAGTGATGTAATACTATGCTACTATACTAAACACAAATACAGTGATGTAATACTATGCTACTATATTAACACAAAGACAGTGATGTAATACTATGCTACTATACTAAACACAAAGACAGTGATGTAATACTATGCTACTATACTAAACACAAAGACAGTGATGTAATAATATGCTACTATACTAAACACAAATACAGCCTGATGTAATACTATGCTACTATACTAAACACACAGACAGCCTGATGTAATACTATGCTATTATACTAAACACAAAGACAGCCTGATGTAATACTATGCTACTATACTAAACACAGACAGCCTGATGTAATACTATGCTACTATACTAAACACAGAGACAGCCTGATGTAATACTATGCTACTATACTAAACACAGAGACAGCCTGATGTAATACTATGCTACTATACTAAACACAGACAGCCTGATGTAATACTATGCTACTATACTAAACACAAAGACAGCCTGATGTAATACTATGCTACTAAACTAAACTAAACACAAAGACAGCCTGATGTAATACTATGCTACTATACTAAACACAAAGACAGCCTGATGTAATACTATGCTGCTATACTAAACACAAAGACAGCCTGATGTAATACTATGCTACTATACTAAACACAGACAGCCTGATGTAATAATATGCTACTATACTAAACACAAAGACAGCCTGATGTAATACTATGCTACTATACTAAACACACAGACAGCCTGATGTAATACTATGCTACTATACTAAACACAAAGACAGCCTGATGTAATACTATGCTACTATACTAAACACAGACAGCCTGATGTAATACTATGCTACTATACTAAACACAGAGACAGCCTGATGTAATACTATGCTACTATACTAAACACAGAGACAGCCTGATGTAATACTATGCTACTATACTAAACACAGACAGCCTGATGTAATACTATGCTACTATACTAAACACAAAGACAGCCTGATGTAATACTATGCTACTATACTAAACACAGAGACAGCCTGATGTAATACTATGCTACTATACTAAACACAGACAGCCTGATGTAATACTATGCTACTATACTAAACACAAAGACAGTCTGATGTAATACTATGCTACTATACTAAACACAGAGACAGCCTGATGTAATACTATGCTGCTATACTAAACACAAAGACAGCCTGGTGTAATACTATGCTACTATACTAAACACAAAGACAGCTTGATGTAATAATATGCTACTATACTAAACACAAAGACAGCCTGATGTAATACTATGCTACTATACTAAACACAAAGACAGCCTGATGTAATACTATGCTACTATACTAAACACAAAGACAGTTTGATGTAATACTATGCTACTATACTAAACACAAAGACAGTTTGATGTAATACTATGCTACTATACTAAACACAAAGACAGTGATGTAATACTATGCTACTATACTAAACACAAATACAGTGATGTAATACTATGCTACTATACTAAACACAAAGACAGTGATGTAATACTATGCTACTATACTAAACACAAAGACAGCTTGATGTAATACTATGCTACTATACTAAACAAAAAGACAGCTTGATGTAATACTATGCTACTATACTAAACAAAAAGACGTAGAACTCAATTTAAAAACGTTTTTAAAAGTCTCACGGCGTGAGATTAACGTGATAAATGACCAAGAGGGAACACAGCAGGAAAGGAAACCTGATAAATGACTGTTGGCAGGTAGTGATATAACAGACTCCATCATTGCTACATATCACAAGTAATGTGTAAGAAAGACTTTTCTCTGCACCTTTCACACAGTGCCAAAGCAGACTAATCTCCGGCTTCGTGACAGGTCAGCATGTGTTCTGGTGATCCCACCCGGGCACATAGAACATGAAACCGCCTGTGTGAAATAGGCATCTCTACAAGAACCCCATCCTAGGTTGGTGGGTCAGGGGGGGCTGGTGATAACTGGACTAGTATTACAGGGACCTCTAGTCATTAGTAATAACTGGACTAGTATTACCTGGAGACCTCTAGTCATTAGTAATAACTGGACTAGTATTACCTGGAGACCTCTAGTCATTAGTAATAACTGGACTAGTATTACCTGGAGATCTCTAGTCATTAGTAATAACTGGACTAGTATTACCTGGAGATCTCTAGTCATTAGTAATAACTGGACTAGTATTACCTGGGGACCTCTAGTCATTAGTAATAACTGGACTAGTATTACAGGGACCTCTAGTCATTAGTAATAAATTGACTAGTATTACAGGGACCTCTAGTCATTAGTAATACATTGACTAGTATTACAGGGACCTCTAGTCATTAGTAATACATTTACTAGTATTACAGGGACCTCTAGTCATTAGTAATAAATTGACTAGTATTACAGGGACCTCTAGTCATTAGTAATACATGTACTAGTATTACAGGGACCTCTAGTCATTAGTAATAAAGTGACTAGTATTACAGGGACCTCTAGTCATTAGTAATAAATTGACTAGTATTACAGGGACATCTAGTCATTAGTAATAATTAGACTAGTATTACCTGGATACCTCTAGTCATTAGTAATAACTGGACTAGTATTACAGGGACCTCTAGTCATTAGCAATAATTAGACTAGTATTACCTGGAGACCTCTAGTCATTAGTAATAACTAAAATAAATATTTGGAATGGCGATCAGATAATTGGATTATTCTTTTTGCAGTACATCAGAGACAAGGTAAGGACTATATGTTACCAATCTTGCGTTGATCCGATGATTTTTTCGCCGCGATTGCAGCGTGTGTCTGTAATGTACTATGTAGCGTATGCCGTTGGTGGCACTCACGAAGCATAGTCCCCCCCCACACACACACCCTTTCGTGGATGCATGATGAAACATAATACCGATAATCTAGCGTTGATTTCAGATCGATTCAATAATCAGCAGAGAAATTAAACGATTTATAATGAAATTCAGATAAACGCTGTTTTGGCTGCGTTTCCTGGGATTACACATAATCGCTCTGGAACTATGCTCGTATTCACCACGGTATAAAACGGAAATGTTTTGATGAAAAAATTATAGGTTTAGCACTGCAAAACACAGGTATTTATCTCATTGAACAGAGCGTTGGCACTAAAGGCCCACAGCGCCCTCTGCTGAATGGCACTGGATGTGTTAAAGCACAACATGACGCGTACCTTCGCTGGCATGCCGGTCCCTGAACAGGCCCTTGGAGTTGCAGCTGAAGCCCTCCATGTCGTGAACGGACGAGGCTCGCCTCATGCTGCAGACGCTGCCCCGGGGGAAGGCGTTGGACAGCGAAGTGGAGGACAGGTGCTGCTGCTGCTCTGCCTGGTACCCCTTCTCCCAGGGGCGCTTCGGGGACGAGTGGTCCACGTGCTCGGGCCCGACGCTGGCCTGGGAGGAGTGGCGGCTGAAGCCGATGAGGGCGCGCGTGTCGTTGCCGTCCGCGGGGCTGCAGTTGTCCTTGGTGGGCGACGGGAAGCTCCTCAGGGGCACAGAGCCCTCGCTCTCCCGGGGCGAGTCCACCACAAGCACGCCGTCCGGGTCCTCCTGGGGGAGCGACTGCTTGTTGGTCCCCATGAGGCTCAGCGCAGCCTGGCGGAACCGGAAAAATCTGCTCCCTGGGGGGTGGAGAAGAATACATGGTAAATGTTTATCCAAAGCGTTTTACAATTTGTTCCTCACATTTTACCCATTCACTCAGACGTTCCCACACCGACGCCAACCTGCTCATCGGGAGCAGTTAGGGGTTAAGTGTCTATTACTCTATTATACTATTACTTGCAGTTGCTGGTGACTTTGCCTGCATTCATTGAGAACTGAGAGAACAGCGTCTGGAAAGGTGCTGTGAAGCACCTATCTGTACATATCCCTTACCCACTCTTACTAGTTACACTGGTGGCCAGTATGACTTACTACCATAGTGTCTTTATACCTGTATCACTGTACATATTAATACTACAGCTCTGTACATACATCTGATTACTACTAGTAGTACTCATTTATGTTATGAGGGGTGGCGAGGGAAGGTGAGGAGAACCCAATATGCGGAACAATGATAACGAGAGAGAGGAGGCAGAGACGAAGGAGTTGGATATAGTGAAGGGTGTTTACTGAATAAGCCGGTACACAAAAGCACGTACAAAAGAACAAACAAAAGCGAACTGTAAAACACGGAAAAACAGCAGAGCTGGAAAACAGGACTAGAATAGACAGGAACGAACTCATGGGTAAATACAGGGTAAACGGCAGACAGGGAGCTTCACAATGATAACAGAGACACGACAGGATACCGGGGTAGAACGGAGACAATGACGCCACAAGGAAGTCAGGGAACACACAGACATATAGACATTGATTAACACAGGAGGGTAATTGGTCATTAAACACAGCTGGGAAGAACAGAGTGACAAGGAAACATTACATGGTTGAAATATAATACACACAAGATAACAACACTAAACCAGATCACAAAACCAACACAGACAGGGGAGGCATTAGGCCAGGGAGTGGAACATCACAGACAAGACAGACATCAAATGCACAGACAACTAATTGGTAAGAATCACATAGAACAAATTGATGAATAGGGACAAGAGCTGCACTATCTGACGGTGCCTGCCAGAGGGCAGCAGAAGGCCACTGTTCACATTGTTCCAACTGTTTCAGACAGGACTCTGTCTGGGATCATGACACATTTATATATTTTATACCCAGTTTAATCTCCTGTACATCGTATATTACTATTGCACTTTACTGTCACATTTGCACTCTGGTTGGATGCCAAACCTCTTTTCGTTGTACTGTACTTGTGCTGCATGATGACAATACATTTGAATTGAATCTAATACAGAACTAGACAATTCCGCGGGGGAAATTGCGAAAGTGTGGGTGATGCCCTTGCACCGGAGGATCTTCCAGCCGAGTCCGACAATCCCTCTCGCGAGTCTCTAAGACTAAAAACATAGACCAATGAAAGAGGATATCCCTGTGAGCCAGGGTGGCGCACCACGTACAGCACTGCGGTGCAACACGGCCGTCCCGGGTTCGACTCCCGGACCCGGCAACCTTTGCCGAATGTCTTTCCCCTCTATCCTCCCATACTTCCTCTCTCACTCTACCGGACTGCCTGGTAAAAAAACAATAAAATATCTACAATATGTCATTTTTACATTGTCTGAATGTTCCAGTATGTTCTGGAGTGTTCCAATCTTAAATCCAATATGTCCGCAATAATATAAACACGTCGGGGAAAGCATTCAAAAACTCTGAGCACGTAGGTCTCTCTGTCCCAAATCCTCGGTTATTAAAGGTTGTACTATATGGTGACCTTGCATAACTGAGATTTAAAAGGCCATTTATACACTATTCTGCTCCTGTTCAGACAGGAATTTGGCTGCATCTTCAGGCGAGTTGAGGAGAACCTTTGCTCCTTGTTTGTCGACGACGCGAAGTATTGCAGGGTATATTAGTCGGGGTCTGTATTTCCCCAGGTATAGTTGAGACATCACCGTCTTGAACTTGGCACGCAGATCCACTACCTCACGACAATAATCTTCAAAGCAGTGTATTGGTACCTCCATGTATTTCAGATTGCCTTTCATCCTGCGAGTTTCACGCATAATAATTTCTTTTATTCTGACTTGGCGCAGTATAACTAATATCACTCTGGGCTTAGCGTTATTGCCAATGGAGCGGGGACCCAATCTGAAGCACTGATCCACCTCCGGTATTTTAGGAAGGATTCCTGTTCCCAAGATTTTCTGTAATTCTGTGGCAAACTCTTCAGGGTTTTCACATCTCACTGATTCGTCCAGACCGACAATACGAATATTCAGCCTGCGTTTTTGATATTCCATCTCGAATATTTTGGCTTTCTGTTCTTTATTGATTCGCGTGAGCTCCAACGTTATTTCGCTGAGCTCCGTCTTGATTTCATTGTAGTTCCCCTTCATCTCAGCAGTTAGGTTAACATTCAGACAATGTAAAAATGACATATTGGAATAATCTAGAACATCGAAGCATTCTTTGATATATGGAGCATTCTGGAATATCAGCAATACGTGGTCATTCACTCTACCAGAAGCCCCTCGGGGGAATAATCAACAGCTATCTAGATGCAGAACCACAGAGCCATCATAGCCGGCCGGCTGAAAGATCACTCTACACAACGATCATTGCCCACCCCGGTCGGGGGAAATGCTGCATATACGTATTTAAAAACTGTTTTTTATTAATGGGAAATAATTTCACTACTTCTCCAATTAATACTTTAGATGTTTAAGCATAGCAATGCTCTTTTAAGATCTAAGTTAATGTTCTCTTCCTTTTACTTGTTTTTTTTTTTGTTTTTTTCATCCGCTCTCTCTGATTTATTGAGGCTCTCTCTTCAGTTCAATACCTTCATATTATTCATGGGTTACTATAAATTACTATAAATTACAAGTTCATATAAAATGTAAGTGATTAAGGCATGACAATTGAAGCTTATTTTTGGTCTTTATTTTTAGTTTATCTCATTTAAATTTGTATTTATTTATTTTTTACGGGTAAGTGGCCAAGCCACAGTCGACATTCTACTTATGGTAGAATTTAGAGTGTTAGATCCTATGGTATACATAGGAATGTTAAGGATAATTGGATCATTCTGGGATATCCGGTGGTGCAAGGGAGAGAGTCATACGCAAAGGTTGTGTTCATGGAACACAATCCTGTACGACTCTCGGTGGGAGGGAAGGGTAGGGGATTTTTATTTGTATATATGTATGTTTTTAAGCTCGGCTCTCAACGGGACCTCACTAGTGGGATGTATATCTATTATTGCCTCGCACTCTAGAAGCATTACCAAAAATTACAATGCAACATGTATAGACTATGGCTAGTTTGAATATAATGATATGGAACACCGGGGGAATAAATAACCAACTCAAACGCAAAAGCGTGCTCACACTGATGAAAAAAGAACATGTGGACATTGCTCTGCTAAGCGAAACACACATTCTAGGGAAAGACATAGGTAAATTAGCGGACAACATATACCATAATATCAGTCACTCCTCTATTCGTACGAGAACTCGGGGTGTAGCAATAGTCGTTAAACGTAAGTTGAATATTGTACTAAAGGGAGTATGGTCTGATGTAGAAGGTCGGATAACTATAGCTAAGATTGAACATAAGAACAGGAAAATAGCGTTGATAGCGGTATACGCCCCAAATTTGTACGAAGAAGATTTCTTCACTACACTAACCAATGCAATGTTAGACATTCCCGATTACTCATTTATAATAGGAGCGGATTTTAATGCCATCTGGAACCCAAGGATAGACAAATCTTACCTCGCCTTTTCCAGCGAACTAAAGAATTCATCGAAGGCATTAAAGGATTGGTCAAAGATTACAGGTGTAAAGGACTTATGGCGGTTACTTAATCCCACGACCCGAAAGTACTCTTGTTGATCTGCGAGACATAAGACACTATCCAGAATAGATTATGTCTTTGCATCACAGAGACTATTTGATAATTATGAAGTGGAAATGATACCCAACGCACTATCAGATCACTGTTATTTACTCCTTAAAGGTACATTTGGTATACTATCCTCCCGAGCCCCAAGATGGCGATTTAACTCGTTGCTGCTTAACAACAAGGAATTCATTACACAACTCAAAGAAGCTCTTATAGTATTCCAACGGGAGAATGCAAACTCGGTGCAAGACCCCAGAATAATATGGATGTCGGTAAAGGGAATGATCAAAGACTTCACGGATAGCTTTTCCTCCAAAATGCGCAAGAATCAAAGCACAAAACTGGATGAGCTGGAAACGCTTTACTCAACATTATTTAATTCTCTGAAATACAACAACTCAACTCGACTAGAAAATCAAGTTAACGTACTAAAAATAGAGATCAATGCCATATACAGACAACAATCGGAAATACAAATACGCAGCACAAGACAACAGCAGTACTCCCATGGTTCCAAACCCAGCCACCTATTAGCCATGCGATTAAGAATTAATGCAACATTTGCAGATATAACTACCATTAGAGCACAACAAGTACTTGTAACAGATCCTGTAAAAATAAACGATACATTCAAAGTATTCTACTCCGACTTATATAAATCAGAAATGACCTTCGATCAAAACAAAATGGACACATTTCTTAATCAAATTATTCTCCCTAAACTTTCAGAGGATGACGCTAAACAGTTAGAAATACCGATCACACTAGAGGAACTCAAGAAGGCCATAACCGCAATGAAAAGTGGTAAGGCTCCAGGAAGAGACGGTTTCCCATCAGAAATGTACCTTTCTTGTTGGGACATAATTGGCCCCTTATTACTAAATATGATCTTATACTCAGTCAAGGAGGGGAACTTCCATAAAATTGACAATATTGCACTCATAACAGTCCTCCTTAAAAAAGACAAAGACCCCAACGAGTGCGGTAGTTATAGACCTGTAAGCCTCCTCGGAACAGATATCAAACTGTACTCTAAGGTATTAGCCATCAGATTACAAAAGCATATGACGTCTTTAGTTCACCCGGACCAAACTGGCTTCATAGGAGGCCGCCTGATCACTGAGAACATAAGACGTATACTGCACGTACTTGATGCCGACAAGGAGGACACCATACCTAAGGCGATGCTGTCCCTGGATGCTATGAAGGCCTTTGACAGGCTGGAATGGTCGTATCTGTGGGCAGTGCTAGAAAGGATGGGGTTAGGAAAAGGATTCATCGATATGATTAAAGTATTATACAAAGACCCATCGGCCATGATTACAACAGGCACAATCATCTCTGAAATATTTCCGGTATCACGCTCTGCCAGACAGGGTTGTCCTCTTAGTCCCGGACTGTTCAATCTATCATTAGAGCCTTTAGCACAATATATAAGACAATCCCAATCCATAGAACCTATCGTAATCAAGGGCACACAACAAAAAATTTGTTTATATGCGGACGATGTAATATTGTTCATGAAAAACCCCAACACCACATTGCCTCATCTGCTCAAGTTGATTGAGGACTTTGGTGATTTATCGGGATTTAAGATAAATTGGCCGAAGTCGGCTTTCCTTCCACTTAACACCCCTGCAAAAAAAGATACAACCCTCCCAGGACAGATACCGATGGTAAAACATTTCAGATGCTTGGGAGTGTAAATATTCCCTACCATAAGACAAACGGTGAAGCACAACTACACAAAAATCCAAAACAAAATCAAAGACGACCTTGATAGATGGGCAAAACTTAAGAACACAGTACAAGCACGGATATCAATAGTTAAGATGGATGTACTACCTAAAATCAACTTCTTCTGTTCAATGCTACCGTTACCCCCTCCAGAGGGTTACTGGAAAAGATTACACTCCTCCACATACAAATTTATTTGGAATAACAAACCACCACGTATAAAAAGATCCACCGCACAGAGAAATAAAGCAGATGGTGGCATGGCATTTCCAGATTTTTTCCTATATTTTAAGGCGTACTCATTAAGTCCATTGACAACATGGTTTGACTCCCAAGCATTAGCATCTTGGAGAAAAATAGAAGAAAACATAGTAGCCCCACATAGACTGAAGGACATAGCATACACTAAACTACCAATCAAGCACTGTGAACGAAAATTTGGCCCCATAATTACTCATGCGATCCGGATATGGCGTGAATCACAAAAAAAAAATCCTAACCCACAAGAATGGCACAATCATACTCCCTTATTCAATAACAATGCTCTCTTAATTGGAAAACGACCTATAAGATTCCCTATATGGGAAGAGCAAGGCATACACTCATTAGGGGATGTTTTTAACAAACAGGGTTTTTGTAGTGATAAAGAAATACGCAAAAAATTTAATCTCACCAAGTCCACATGGCTTTTTCACAAACAGTTAGAGCTATGTTTGAAGTCTCACGGTGTTCCATTAGACAGACCAATTGAACACCACAGATACCACAAATTCTTCTACTCAAGAGAGACATCGAGAGGTTTTGTTTCAGAATTTTATCATCAATTACTAACGTCCTCGTATGAAACCCTCCAACTTGACTCTGTCTGGAGGAGGGATATACCAGACCTGGAAAATGACTTTGATTGGCAAGGAGCCTGGGCAAATGTCCGACTTACATCAAGGAACCCGGATCATCAACAAATCAATCTTAACTATATTCACAGGACATACTTGACTCCTATAAGACTGTGCCGAATGGGGCTCAAACAAGATTCCAAATGCACCCAATGTACAAATGGGGACGAAGGGACATTTATGCACATGTATTGGGACTGCTCACCAGTTAAGGCATTCTGGAAAGATGTGACCCAACAAATATCAAAACTCGTATCTTGGAATATACCTGTACACCCCTCGGTATTGCTGTTGAATGATGTTTTTGAGTTTGCAGTGAATCCACAGCTAAAGAGATTGGTTTTATCGGGTATCACAGTAGCCAAAAAGCTGATCGCATCACGCTGGTTTCAACCGGAAAAAATGTGCCGTAAAGTTTGGTTTCTTACATATCTCGATGTAATTTACCATGAAATATCTACAGCAAGAATTCTGGGTCTCAATGAATCCAAAATGTCAATGTGGTTAGAAGTGGTGGAAAGAATAAAAGCTAGCTTATAATGGTAGTGTCTGGTTAGGTGCGAGGGATGCGTGTACCGGTTCCGCAACAGTAAGTGACTTC
Source organism: Notolepis coatsorum (assembly GCF_963971535.1). Lineage (NCBI taxonomy): Eukaryota > Metazoa > Chordata > Actinopteri > Aulopiformes > Paralepididae > Notolepis > Notolepis coatsorum. The sequence continues at coordinate 165,553,735 of NC_140167.1, forward strand.
CGGGTAGGCCTGATTGGCCCCGACAGGCACGTGACGCGGCAAACTCAGGACGCGCAACGAGGCTGCTGAGAGCTGTCGCGCGGAAATAGGCTGTCTATTGCCATTCTCTAACACAAACTCTAACCTTAACCAGCTCCTTAACAGCGCCTAAACTTAACCGTTCTAACCTTAACCAACTCCGAAACAATGCCTAACCTTAACCTTAACCTTAACCATGCCTAACCTTAACCATAGAAAGAATATTGCCATTCTCTAACACAAACTCTAACCTTAACCAGCTCCTTAACAGCGCCTAAACTTAACCGTTCTAACCTTAACCAACTCCGAAACAATGCCTAACCTTAACCTTAACCATGCCTAACCTTAACCGGCGAAAGAATACACGTTAAAAAAAAATCACGTTAAAAAAAATAAATTCGATGGGATTCGAACTCGTCAACAACGGACCGCAGGATCGCAGGACCACTGCTCTGCGAGGTGAGCTAAAGCACTGAATGAAAGTCATAGCGGATTTGGACGGTTACATCATTCCGCAAGCTCTGCCGCGCGGCAGAGAAAGTTGCGCGTCACGTGCCTGTCGGGGCCAATCAGGCCTACCCCGGAAGTCACTTACTGTTGCGGAACAGTTACACGCGCGAGGGATAGTGGAGGTACTTCTCAAGGTGGGGTCCGGGAGGGGGGGGGTTCGAGCTGAGCATATGTGTGTAGGTTTTTTTTTTTTTAGATAACAGGTATTATGGGTATATCTTATATAAAACAACTAACCAAAAGGTGATCTCATTGGATGTGCCCTGACAATTAATGCTTGTATATCTTATCGTGTGTTGTCATGTTTGTTTATATGTTTGTTTAAAAAATAATAATAAAAAAAAAAAAAAAAAAAAAAATACAAAATATCTACAAAAAAAGAAAAAAAGAAATAAATAAAGAGGATATCCCTACTGAGTACAATGGTGCAACCCGCAAGTCTCTACGACAAATGGTTCAAAAGATACAAAAATGGGACGGGCCAAATATTAGGGATTGTGGCAAACATAAACCAATGAAAGAGGATATCCCTTCTGAGTACAATGGCGCAACCCACAAGTCTACCACAAATGGTTCACGAGATATGAAATGGGTTATGGGCATGGCTTCAGGAAGGGGAGGCGTGGTTAACCTAAACCGATGAATGTAGAAGTCTGTACTGAGTTGATTGACACCTTCCATAAGCATCTGTTCTCCAGTCCCCGGCCACATGCGCTGATGATGTTACAACAACCCCGCTGCACAATGCAGCCGTCACTCTCAACAAGGCTCCAGGACTGGTGTCTGTCTGTCTGTCTGTCTGTCTGTCTGTCTGTCTGTCTGTCTGTCTGTCTGTCTGTCTGTCTGTCTGTCCGTCCGTCCGTCCGTCCGTCCGTCCGTCCGTCCGTCCGTCCGTCCGTCCGTCCGTCCGTCCGTCCGTCCGTCTGTCTGTCTGTCTGTCTGTCTGTCTGTCTGTCTGTCTGTCTGTCTGTCTGTCTGGTTTTCCCTGTGAAAGTGTAAGAGGCTCATTCATGTGCCTGTCCCTTTAAGTGAAAGTAAAAAAAATGTATGTGCATGTGACACACTGCAAGCCTTAATTGATTCAAATCTTGTCACACCTAACTGATCTCAATGCATTTCAATGAGGCAGCACTTCTGTCACTGTCACAACAATTAAAACAAAACCATAAGAGATAAAGCTTAGATTTTTTAATATGAGTAGGCTACTTCAGGAAGTTGATGAAGGCTTATGTGCGATAATGTGTCATTCAATTCAATTGACAATTGTGGCCCGTGTGGCGATCGGAAGACAAGTGAAGGAATGGTGAAATCACAGATTTCTTCTAGAGTGGAGAGTCCATTAGTGTATATGTGGAGCATGACTGTCAAAGAAATGGCCATAAATTGAGATGTCCAATTCCATTTATTTTTCTTTCATGAGCGAGGGGACAGTCGTGGCATCGTGTCAACATTTTTGACCACTGTCCAATTTACAAAAGGTGATGGTAAAACAAAAAAATGCAGCTTCTGAACATTCCTTCACCCACACTAATTATTGTACATACTCTCATACAGAGTTATATGGGTTATATGCAGGTGTATAAGTAGGTATATAGAAGAATTACATGCAGGTATATTCAGACAGATATGTGTATATATTGTGATGAGCCTGGTGGTGTTCAGGCTCGACACGGACCAAAACAAACTATTTCAATGTCCACACAAGCACAATTTCAATACATAAATGATATTTATTGATTAACAGAACAAGTCCAATTGGCAATAGGGTAATCGTATAACAGTCCAGGGTCAAAACACATAAAAGGGATTGTTCAATACTCAGAGTTTGTCTTCCGGTCCAGGGTCAGTACACAAGGAGGTTTCTCAGCCAGTCCAGGGTCCAGTACACAATGAACACCTTCTCGCCTTCACCTCTCCTCTCAACTACCTCTCACCTCACACAACTCCGTATCACAATCTATCTCTCTCACTGTACTCCACTCCTACCTCACCTCCACTCAACCATACTCTGTCTGTCCTAGTGTTTTATGTTATGTGTGTCTGGTGTGTGTGTGTGTGTGATGTGGGTGATCTTGTGGTGCACAGGTGTGTTCTATCAGTCCTAATCAGCTGCCTAATTGCTTCTCCTCTCTTCGTGGCAGTAGTATATCCCATCCTTCACGTAGCCATGGGACGAGGGATGATATCTGCCACAATATGTGTTAAATATAAATATATAAATGTACTATATATATATAGTAGTGTCTATCAGTAGTTGACCATCAGTAGTCAAGTGAAATCAGTCTATAATCAGGAGCATTCAGATACGTTTCCAGTGAATGAAGGGGTCATGGCGGACGGTCAGCAGCCGCAGGGGAAACCACACTCTCATCATCCCCCTGATTACAGTCCTGGGTTCTCCCTGTATGTGTTCCTGATCAGACCGAGCAGAGCCTTTAATCCTGCGCCGCTAAGGCTTCAGTCCCCTGCAGTCTCTGCCGAAGCTCGAGCGCTATTTTAATTGAAAAGTGATATTGGATCATTATTTGATAGGAGGGGGATTGAGATGTGCTGTATATACTGAACGCAGTGCTCCTGGGCCTGCTCCCTCTCGGATCAGATCACTGCATTGAACAGGGGTGTTCCTTTATTGATCCCCTTGGGGAAATGCGGGCATCATAGCAGCATGGGTGGGGGGGGGGGGGGGGGGTGCACAGGTATGGGCAGGGTAACAGAAGAAAGACATAAATATAGGCAATACAATTAGATCTGAGTATAAAAATATGAGAAAAGCTAAACTGTGAACAATATAATTAACACTGAATATAAAAATAAACAGTGTAAACCAAGGTGCCCTATCGGTTATATTACACGTTACAAATAAATATAGGCAATAAATAATTTGAATCTGAATATATACTAGCAGTAAGAGTAAAAGTAAATAGTATACACAAAGTGCAGTATAGACAAGGTACCCTAACTGGCACAATACACATCATACGTTGTAATCCGTGCAGGTTTTGGTGATGGGGGGGGGGGGTATGAGACTGTGGCTGAACATGCTCCTATGAGTTCTAAACTTGAAGTCATTGACAGAAATGTTTGATGTAGGATTTTTCATTTTCCTCGATTTCAGAGGGAACATTCTTCTATGGACCAACAGATTCCTGGTAACAACCTGGAAACAACCTGGTAACTACCTGGTAACAACCTGATAACAACCTGGTAACAACCTGGAAACAACCTGGTAACTACCTGGTAACAACCTGATAACAACCTGGTAACAACCTCATAACAACCTGGTAACAACCTGGAAACAACCTGGAAACCAACTGGTAACAACCTGATAACCACCTGGTAACAACCTGGTAACAACATGATAACAACCTGGTAACAACCTGGTAACAACCTGGAAACAACATGGAAACAACATGGAAACCACCTGGTAACAACCTGATAACCACCCGGTAACAACCTGGTAACAACCTGTTAACAACCTGGTAACAACCTGGTAACAACCTGTTAACAACCTGGTAACAACCTGTTAACAACCTGGTAACAACCTGGAAACCACCTGGTAACAACCTGATAACCACCTGGTAACAACCTGGTAACAACCTGGAAACCACCTGTTAACCACCTGATAACCATGCACCTGGTATCCTGATTTCTGAACCAGTATCTGTGCGTCATAACGCCTATGACGCACTAGGAAGCTGAAGCAGGCTGGCCTGCCACAAAATCTCCTTGTCAACGTTTATCATTGTGCGGTTGAGAGTGTGCTGACCTATGGTGTGTCTGTGTGGTTCTCCAGCTGCACAAAGGTAGAGCAAGAGGCTCTACAGAGGGTGGTGAAGGCGGCAGGCAGGATCGTCGGGACTCCTCTACCAAACATCACCTCCGTCTTCACCTCCCGCTGCCTCCACCGCTCCAAGTGTATTATCAAGGACCAGTCTCACCCAGCACATCACCTCTTTCAGCTCCTTCCCTCAGGGAGGAGATACCGGTCCATAAATGCGAAGAGTTCAAGATTTCTGAACAGCTTTTTCCCCCAAGCAGTCAGACTGTTAAACTCTCATTGACTGTCCCCTCACGTGCACCATGCACTTACCTGGACTTGATAACCACTATGTTACCGCTCATCATGCACTTTATTATTTAAAATATTCTGTTATATGTACAGTGTTATGTGTTACATGTATGTATATATTGTACTATGGTCTGTGGGAGCTCCCCTGAAATTTCGTTATACTTGTGTGCAATGACAATTAAGATTCTATTCTATTCTATTCTATAAAAACAGTGGCGCACTGGCTTTAATTCACCTCTCTTCAACTCCCTGAGAGGAGCCGGAGAGGAAAGAACAGATGAACATCTATATCTACAGTATTTACTCCTCCCTTAATGGAAGCGAGACAGAAGCCTGATTTGTGTGTACAGTCAGCCCCACGGTCAGAGTGGACAAAGAGCCCTATGTGAGAGCGCGACCCCTCGGGGGACTCTGCCCGTAGTATTGGCTCATTAACAATAGAAGGAGCAGGAAAGTGAGCCGGACTCGGAGATACGAGCCAGCAGTCCCTCACCTGCCACCGCCATCTGTTCTCCAGTCCCCGGCCACATGCGCTGATGATGTTACAACAACCCCACTGCACAATGCAGCCGTCACTCTCAACAAGGCTCCAGGATTTACCTATATTACCTGGTTGATTTAGCTCTATTACCTGGTTGATTTAGCTCTATTACCTGGTTGATTTAGCTCTATTAGCTGTGGCACGGTGGTGTAGTGGTTAACACTCACAGGTCCAGGGTTCGATTCCCGCTTGGGGACCAGGGCCCTCATTTATCAACAATTCTTAGAAAGTGTTCTATTTTCGTTCTTAAGCACATCATTTAGAATGTGTGTACGTACAGACAAATCGGGATTTATCACACGTGCGTACACGGGTCGTACGCACACTCCGTGTTGATAAATACCATTTGTTCTTACCGTCAATGCTTGTGCATGATTATCCATATATGGTAATGAAACACCCCCATGGGATGTGAAATAATGGACTAACCCGAACGAACTCTGAGAAACTTCACAAGCAAGATTGTTCACGGAGGTCTAAGCAACTAATTTAACGTGCTGTCGAACAAAGAAGACACAACGCGTGTTATGGGATAAATACGCGACAGGCTGGCGGACTTGTACACGGTGATGTCAGATATCAATGACTCCCTAAGACCATTGCTGCAATTCTGCCTGGACAGCTCAAAATACTAATAAAGACCACTGTTTGGCGTTCGTGTGTCATTATAACCAATGCTGGAATATGAATGCACAATAGAGAGCATCCTGACTGGCAATATCACCTCCTGGTTTGGGAATAGCACCGCACAAGACCGTAGCAGACTACAGAGAGTGGCCCGTTCAGCCGAACGCACAATTGGAGGGGGGCTTCCACTCTCCAGAACATTTACAACAAGCGGTGCATGGGTAAGGCTAAGAGAATTATCAAAGACTCCAGCCACCCAAACAACTGCCTCTTTGAACTGCTGCGGTCAGGCAAGCGATACCGGAGTCTCATGGCAAGCACAGAAAGACTCAGAAGAAGCTTCTATCCCCAGGCCATCAGGATGCTCAACGAACAATAACACTATGTAACAACCATCAAATGCACTCACAGCACACCCATCCACACGCACACACTCACTTTAAACAAACAACTCACTGCAGCACCCACTTTACACACTTTAGAACACCTAAACACACTTTATATTTATTGGTAAAGAATTTGCACTACAACCCATACCTCATTACACCTTACTGTAAATTGTACCTAAATTGTACCTCATCCCATTTCTGCTTTGCACTATATAGTATATTGTATATTAGTATATTGTATAGTACCTGTATATTGTATGGTAACTCAGTTACTTCTACTCTGCATTGAACATTGTACATATGTACATACTGAACACTTGTGTCTACGTACGTGACTTCTATTTTTTACTTGCTATACTTGTTTTATTTTATACTTATCTATTTTTGTCTAGCACAGTCTCTGGAGCGTAACAGAAAGAAGCATTTTGTATAAAAGTATTCTGTACTTCTGTATGACAACTAATAAAGAAACTTGAATGCCTTTATTAGTTTCGTTCGATTGGCTAGCGGGTATAATATGATTTGTAGAGGCATACAATCTATTTTGTTGTCGGTATTAGGTAGCCTATATAAATTAGATATAATAGCAGCCATAGCCTACATTATGCAACAGTAACTTGCGCATATATAACACATGGCACAGCCCTGCGAAGCCTGCATACAGTAAACTAACTTGATCGTTAATCTAGCTGTTGTATCTTTACGCTTATGAAAACATTAAATAATATGTATAGGCGATAGGCAGATCGTTTTGCCTTAATAGCCTATATTCTCAAATGGCATTTAATGGCTATCCGCTGTGGGCTATCTCCTCACTGACGGACCAGTATACCTTATATCATATCATATTCCTATATGTCTCCAAGGAATCGTGGGGCTCTGGGGAATAAAGGTTGGGAACCCCTGCTATAGCCCATATCCTTTATAATGTTATAGGCTATTTTATTTACAGTTTACTCTATCAGCCTAGTAATACGTTCTTTGTTAGAACTCAACTCGTTATTATTTTGCGCATAGATTGCAGAAATACGGGAAAGTTTTGATTATATTTAAAAGGCTTTGACATTGTAAAACGAAATAAGTGGAATTTCGAAGTTGCAAAGCCTTTTAAATATAATCAAAACGTTCCTGTATTTCTGCAATCTATGCGCAAAATATAAACTAGTTGAGTTACGCGGAGCGCAGTCAGTACACCCCGTAGTATTCCGATAACGCTATATATAAACCATGCTGCATTCATTCGGAAAGAAAGACCTATTCCAAATGCTATTTATAGGGTTTTGACAATAATTACACTACTGTCGCTATTTTACAATTAACTATAATGAATTACGGGGGGTCATACCGAACACATCAGTCAAACTAATGCACGAAAGCTTATTTCCGCGTCTGCAGTCTCCATATTCTACCGCTGGGCGCCAGGTACGCATGGTCCGAGCTGTGCATATATATACGCACAAAGTCAAGCACACGTTCAAATTGATAAGTCCCACACTTTGCTTAGAAATGATCGTACGCACGGGTTACGCACATATCTGTGCGTACGCACCATTGATAAATGAGGGCCCTGGTTTCCATGATGCCAGGTACCCAGGTGGGGTATCTCCCAGGCCTTTCTGTGTGGAGTTTGCATGTTCTCCCTGTGCTCGCAAGGGTTTCCCCCCCGATAAGATAAACCCAATGGAAAAACATGCACAACAACAGATCGCTAACGCTGTGGCGTCCTTGACGAAGACGGGCAGGATCACTTGGATTGGTCCCCGGGCGCGGCCCTCGCCGACGCCTGTCTGCTCCCGGCTGCCCTTGGGGGGAAGGACGACGGGATGGGTTAAGCGCAGAGACTAATCGCATCGGCGATCCTACAAAGACAATGCATGCGTGTGTGTTCCGGTGTGTGTGTGTGCTAACCGCTAAAAACATTGAGGATAATTGCATGCCAATTAAAGACCTCTGAACAGGTCCTGCATTATTATTATTATTTAGCTCTATTAGCTGGTTGATGTAGCTCTATTAGCTGGTTGATGTAGCTCTATAAGCTGGTTTATGTAGCTCTATTACCTGGTTGATTTAACTATTATTACCTGGCTGTGTGATTATTAAAGCTACTCTTCTATCAACATTGACTAAATGACATGCCCTTGTTTATTGCCATATTCTGTGTTTAAGGGTGTTTAAGCAGACCGCTATAACTCAATGGTTTGGTAAGCAGTTACCAGTAATCGGCAGTTACCAACCATTTGGGAGCCGCTCCTGTGCCCCAGGTCTCCAGGTCCCCGCTCATGGAGCTCTTATCGACCGGGCTGGTTTCAAGCTTCCTGTTGTTTCTGATGATCCGATTGTCACTGGCGACACAGCTTCTCTGGGGGGAGCCAGCCCAGACAGAGCTTCCTCTGGTGCCCCTCCCATGAGACAGCCATGCCAGCCTCCTCACCCCACACTGGAACTACTACTACTACTCTAGCTACTCCACACACAGGGGAAGTGTCTCCGGGAGTCTTCCGGTCTCGCCAGGACTCTGGCTTCGCCCCCATGAGGCTCATCAGGGCTGCAGGGCTGATTAAGGGGATTCCCCTTCACAGTCCTGCCCCTCCTTAAACCTGTTGGCATGGTAGGTAGAGTCTTACCACCTCAGTCCTGCCCCTCCCTAAACCTGTTGGCATGGTAAGTAGAGTCTTACCACCACCTTCCACCTGTTTGCCGACATGAGTGAGGCTGTAGTGAGCGCCTGAGGAGGGCGGGTTCACCCTGTGTGACCACAAGGTTATGCACTCACTGTTTCATGTACGGTATATAAGATGAGATGAGGTATTCCTTCATTGAACCCCTTGGGAAAATTCGGTCATCATAGACCACTGCACTTCCGCGTTACATTGAGCTCATGGGAGAGAGAGTGGGGGTAGAAAAGGAATGCATGTGGATGAGAGCCTTGATGTAAGTGGTTGTACCTATGGCTGTGGGGGTGCTGGAGGCTTGATCCAATAGACATGATTTTATACGCCTGAGTCTCCTGAACTCGGAGAAACCAATCCCATTTCCTCGGCTGAGCTATAGTCACTTTTCCACACCTACTCCCCGAACTCTGCATGTGCAGATTGCCCATGGAGTCTCTGGATTGTCCAGAGATCTAGGTTTATCAATCTGCGCATGCAGAGTTCGATTATTACCTCCGTAAACCTCAGAGCTTTCTATAAATAAGGGTAACTCACTGAGGACTCTGAGGATTCAGTGAATTGTATCCTTTTAAATTCCATTTTATAATTAAAAATAGTTCTTGGGAAAGTGCTTGAAAGTACTTGAATTGCATTTTGCAATGTCAGTGGGAGCCCTGCTCAGAGCTGTCTGTAAGTAACGATGCTCCTGGGGACAGAATACCTCATGTATCACAGGGCCTCAGAAGGCTAAGTGTTGCTCATGACGGCAGAAGAATCAATTCCAGGAATTATTCGAGGGACGGCACTCTCATAAGAATTCTAAAGCCCGGGCCTTTCTTTATCCTGCATTAAGCGCCGTGTCCGTGCAGTAGAGAGGTCTGGCAGAATCCATTAGCATTTTGGGAATAGAGGGGGAGAAAATGTATTACTTCAAACTAATCACAATTGTCTGGTGGGTGGCTGAACATTAGTCGGTGTTGAATTCAATATGCCTGTTGAATTCTGACCAATGGGAGAGTTATACCGATGGGCCACATCCTGCGTGTCAGACTAGTGTTTTAGTGGAGATAAAAGTGCTCCATCTGTGGTGCTGCCATGGGTAAGTGTTCTCAATCTGACATGGACTAGATTCCATTCAAATGTATTGCCATCATGCAGCACAAGTAAATTACAATGAAAAGTAAAGTACAACGTCCAACCAGAGTGCAAATGTAACGGTAAAGTACAATAGTAATATACAATGTACAGGTGATTCAACTGGGTATAAAATATATGAATTAGTACTACGGAGTTATAGTGCTAATCAGATGTAAGTACAGAGTTGTAGTGTTAATATGTACAGTGATGCAGGTATAAATACACTATGTCTATGTAAGTGATACTGGCCAGCAGTGTAGTAAGTGTAGGTAAGGGATATGTACAGTTATAAGTAGGGGTGTAACGATGCATCGATTAATCTATGCATTTGATTAATCGAAATGCATCGATTCTAATGTGTTAGAATCGATGCATCGATTTGAATATGTTAGAATCGATTATAATAGAAATTAATCGAAATAAAAAAAAAACTTTATTTATTTATATTTTTTTAATGTTTTTTTTTTGTGTATTGTTTTTATTGACCTATGCATTCATGCAGATTTTTTGGGGAATTAACTGATAGAAAATGTATCGGAAATCTATAGAAAATTAATCGAATCGAATCGTGATTTCATGATGCATTGAATCGTTGCCTGAATAATCGTAATCGAATTGAATCGTTGTGATGTCGCATCGTTACACCCCTAATATACAAATATGTAAAAAGGATTAAATGCAGGTATGTGTACAGAGATATATATATTATATATATTTGGAAATGCTATAATACAGAATTATATGGGTTATATCCAGGTGTATAGGAGGATTGTATGCAGGTATATTTAGGTATATTCACAGACCTCAACACATTCACTCACTGCATGTGACAAAATTTAGTGCTTAGATGTCTCAAACTGCTTTTGCTATTAAACAAAGAAACTGTAGACTGTAAACCTTATATTTGTCAATTCGACACATTAATATGTGAATACCAATAGTGTTACGAAGGATCAGATTAAACCGAATATATATATTTATTGCTTGATATATATTGCATAGTATTTGTATATCGTCTGATATCCCTTGTGTATTCTTTGTACATATACACGGAATATCCCTTTAACCTAGTACAGACCATAATATTTCGTTCTCCTATTGGATAGCGATCCACTAGGCGCCACTGCCATACCCCCAAGGTCTAGTTCAAAGTCACCGCCAAAGACATGCCTGGACATGACCGGCTCTGCGCAAGAATACGAGACAGGAATAAGGCTGGTACTAGTTTGTTCGCCTAACGTATAAATACGGCGCAGGTGAATACAGAAGCACTTAGTCTAAATCGAGTTACCACAAGTGAAGCCTCACCCACGATACAACGTGCGGTGAAGTGGGCCCGTTATGCCCAAAATAGAGCCTTGAGACCGCGTGCGAATTGATAGCTGAAGTATCAGAGTTTAACGCTGTACCGTCGAGTTCGACCTATTCTATTAATTCAGTAATAGTCTATTTATGTATAGTGTATCGTGCGGCTACCGTTCTACAGTGACCAGCATTACCAACGTTTCCTCGTACCAGCTAGTGTGCTTATCCAGGCTGGGCAGCTTAACCTGGCGCCTTCATCCGAGGAGCCCTAGACGAGGACCGTGTGGATATGTACACTGGATAACCTACCCGACGACTACTTTTCGGCTGGATTATATTTGCTTTGGTCCTGTAACTGATGGAGCGGAGAATCGTCTACACCCACAATTGTGTGGGATTTACCCTGTGAGGAGCATCGTCGAGCCCGCCTCTAGGACGCCCGAGGCTGGCTAGCTTTCTTCAATGCGGAGCTGCATACCGGAGAATAGCTGTTATTCGTCTGCGGATCAAGAGATTATTGCACTGTCTCCTGTACCTGGAGTCTCCCTATTCTTCGTTGACCCAGACTTTCGTTACCGACAAATCCTCTCCCCTTGCTGGCCTACAACCGGAGGGACCCTACTATTATCTCCCGCTGCCTTACTAGTGTACCATAGATATAATTCCTAAGATACAGGTGGTATTCATTATCTCCTGCGTAATATTCCAATGGACTTACGCTCTTGACTTACTCACGCACATTCTTCGCCTTATAAGCGCGACTTTAAGTAAAGTAATGTAACATATTATTATTGCTGCTAATAAATATTATTCTAACCAAGATTTGTGTGGAACCGTGTCATTGTGGAGGTGTTCATCTCATATACCTGTGTACTGTATGGCCAGTAGTAATGTACATAAGACAGTAGTGGTTTAATGATACCATACTTATTTAATACAGTCAGGGAATTGTACCCCTCAGTTACAAATAGCCTGCTCTGTATTATGTGTATTATCTGTATTTGCTAGATCCAGTGTGATGCTCACATGCACTCTTTCTGCAGCCAGCTGTGAACTTGCAGATTAGATTACCGCTAGTCATTTGGATTTATTTCCGTGCATAATCTACAGTGTTTCTGTTCATAATCAATATATATGTCTCTACACACTCCACACACCTGGTCCACCTCATCTGCCCCTCTATTTCAGAAACTTCAGATTCTAAATATATATAATATAAATATTTTTCTAAGATTCATTCTATTGAAGGAAACATTTACAATTTAAGACCTACTTTAAAAACAATGATTTGTCCCACTCGTACTCTACTCATCAATGTTTACATCTTCATCTTCCTAAATTTCTTACATGCAGAGGGACATTTTCTATTAAATATAGAGGTGTGAAATTATGGAATGATTTTTCCATCTATAATTCCATAATACTAAACAAAACCAAATCGTACTTTATGATTTTTGGTACTCGGAAAAAACTGAAGGCAACCGAATCTAATGCAAGCATTATCTTATGTGCCGATAATACACCTCTGCAAAAAGCTGAACGCATTAAGTATTTGGGAGTATGGCTTGACCCCGAACTCTCATTCAATTTCCATATTACCTCTACTGTTAATAAAATGAATCGTAGCATTGGAGCCCTTTATAGAGCTAGACATTGTTTTTCCTTCACTGTTAGAAAGAAACTTGCACAACAACTTATTTTGCCAATAATGGACTATGCTGATGTTGTCTATCAAGCTGCCTCCAAAACCCATTTATCACCTCTAAATGTGGCTTACAATAGACTATGCAGATTTGTTCTTGACTGTCCGTTCACAACCCACCATTGAACTATGTATCAAACCTTAGACTGGCCTTCTCATACTTTAAGAAGACAGAGACATTGGCTGCAATTGATTTTCAAATGTATCCATTCTGACTATCCTGCTTATCTGAAACAGTTGATGGTCCCTTTTTCTTGCACGTATCGTCTAAGACACTCTGTACAGTATTTTTTCACAGTTTCTCCATTTTCAATAGCAATGGCCAAGAAATCTTTCATGTTCAAAGCCCCTTCGGACTGGAACAATCTTCCGGTGAACATTCGATCCATATCTTCATTTTATCTCTTTAAAAATGCTCTTTGTTCTAATTTTATGGTCAAGTGTACATGCTTCCGTGGTGGGGCTCCTGCGCTGGTGAGGGGACATGGGGCACAGCCGTCCTTTACGCGGGTGTTACGGGTTAGCTAGTTGGCTCTACTCCTATTTTTAGGCAGGGGGGTTGATTTGGGGCGCTTGTTGGGCGGGTTGATTGCTCCTCTTCTCCTGCCAGTCCTGGAGCTCAATATCTATTACATCCTGTATTCTACTCACCCTCTGAATGTTTTGTTGGGCCTTTCTTGCGGCGGCTGCCTGGCGGTGTCATCGCGGGGTAAGCATATTTGTTTGCCCTGCGGTGGCACCGTCATGTGACTGCCGTGGAGTGGGCCTATTATGATGGAGATTGAGACATATCCTCTTATCTTCTTATAATGAGACATATTCTCTTACAATGTATTCTCTTACAATGTGTACTTGTTCTGTTGTGTTTTTGTATGTGTCCTTTATTTATTTAATTTTTTTGTCGTTGTTGTGTGCCATGTGTTCTGATTCTGAATTACATTGCACAAAATGTGGGACCCTCTCGAAAACGAGATACTGTATCTCAATGTGGTTATCCCAATAAAATAATTTCAATATATAATTACTTCTTGCACATACTCCAACAAGGTCCTTATATTGATCTCGTTTTCCAACTTATATGTAATATAATTATGTTTATTATTATAGGTGGAGGTTTCTTATAAGCCAGTTGTCGTTATTGTGTTGTTGTTTTTATACTGTGCGGAAAATTTTACTAAATGAAACTAAACCAGATAACGTGTGTGATATACAGTGTGTTTATTCTCCTACAAGCATGGGCTATGATTATCAATACTTTAACTTGTTGACGTTGAAATACAATTATTGTAGGACCAGTTGCAAAAGGCATTATGCTCTGATGCTCATTGTGTACATCCTGGTACATAATGCAGTACAATATCTGAGTATCTGTCACCTGTCAGTATGCAAACACAAATATGACAGATTTTTTTTCTGTTTATTTTTTGGGCTTATTTATCTTTTTTCATCGCTGTGTTGTCAACTACTGCGCCATTTTCCCTCTGGGATAATAAAGTTCTTATCTTAACTCTCTGTTAGGAACATGAAGACAGAAGAATACTTTGGCGTTACTTTCGTTTTCTGGGTTTGAAAATGTTCAATATATTAGGCTACATGTCCTTACTCCTGAACTCTGCGTTTACATTCTTAATTGACCTAATCTCAAACCCTGCCCTCTTTTCTCGATCCTCCAATCACAGCCGTTGCTTCGTGTTTGCAGGATCAAGAAAAGATGGCAGGGTTGGCCCTGTTCCTCGTACCTGGCTAACTGAGTTAGCCGGATAATTTTCAGGATAACTTCACTTAAGCTAGACCTTTCGGTTCCCCGACGTGCGGAATCACTATGGCAACAGATCAAAAAGTTTGAACCTGGTCGAGGGCAGGGTTAAGTTCAGTTAGCTGGATAACCTGCATGGCCACGCCCTCGCAAAGAAATGCCAGCTCTCCTTCCTGAAATAATCCTCACAGTCTAGATCCCATTATACCATTCTGAATTATGTTTTTGTGCTTCGTTTTTCTAGAGAGGGCTTTTGAAATGTAAAATAATATACCTAAAATGCTAATAATAAATCATATTCACCCTATGGATTTACTTTGTCCTAAATAATGCATGTCATATATACGGCGCTCGCGAGGTGCGATATACACACTATGTGGTTATTATATATTTTTTATGAATGAAACCTATCGGGCGTTTGGCTCTGATTCGTTTCATATTCTCGGCTGTGGATGTATTTGCGCCCGGATTGTGTTTCATTCAAGCATAAATTGAAGCGTCTTCATGCGTGGATATGAATTACGACTAATCTGAATCTGTGGATTGTTGAATTGTATCAGGGCCTCGCGGGAAGGGGGGCCTCGCACAATTTCTTTTTTTAAATAAAAAAAGATTTTTTTTATTTATTCTTTTTTTTATTTTTATTTTTTAAAAATATTTTGTGATGCCCCCCTTCCCGCGAGGCCCTTTTTCATCACATACCTAAAATCTAGTTTTGCTTATATGCTTATATATTTCACATTAGACACGTTTGTAGAATGTGTCTG
This sequence comes from Notolepis coatsorum, assembly GCF_963971535.1. NCBI lineage: Eukaryota > Metazoa > Chordata > Actinopteri > Aulopiformes > Paralepididae > Notolepis > Notolepis coatsorum. Next base: position 165,569,207 of record NC_140167.1, read on the forward strand.
ACTTGTTCCTGGCTCTGCGGCTCTGCAGCAGACATACTCACTATTGGAGCTCTGGGGCTCTGCAGCAGACATACTATTGGTTTCAACGAAGGGAGGGGTTACATGTGTACAGTCGGCCGGCGTGCGTCAGCTGCGTTTGACTATTTCGCGCGTGCAGCATTGGAGGTTATGCTTATGCCAGCTAAGACGAAGAGGACGGTCGTTCGGCAGATGGACTGAAGATGAAAGTTGTTGCATGTTAGACAGTTCAGTCAGTCTAGCCATGTCGGCTTAGCTAAAGGCAGGGACAGCTGGTTAGCTTTAGCTACGTTATAATATCGAGTGCTAACGTGTGGTTCAGTCGGGATAGCCATGTCGGCTAGTAGCTTAGCTAAAGGCTAACTAGCGTTAGCTAACCTAGAGAGAGTGCGTGCAGCATTGTTATGCCAAGATGAAGAGGACGGTCGTTCGGCAGATGAACTTCGTCAACTCCACGCGGTTGTCTCCATCCTCTTGGACGTTTGGTGAGTTTTTAATGGACTCTATTCTATTCCCGCCGTGGATATATCTCTCTCTCTCTCTCTCTTGGGCCGGCTAGCTATCGTGGCTAAGGCTAATGTTATGTTGGCTAACGTTATGTTGAGCCAAGCGGGCCGGCTAGCTAACGTAGCTAACGTTATATTGAGCCAAACGGGCCGGCTAGCTGTTGTAGCTAATGTTATATTGAGCCAAAGCGGGCCGGCTAGCTAACGTAGCTAACGTTATATTGAGCCAAACGGGCCGGCTAGCTGTTGTAGCTAATGTTATATTGAGCCAAGCGGGCCGGCTAGCTAACGTAGCTAACGTTATATTGAGCCAAACGGGCTGGCTAGCTGTTGTAGCTAATGTTATATTGAGCCAAGCGGGCCGGCTAGCTAACGTAGCTAAGGTTATATTGAGCCAAACGGGCCGGCTAGCTGTTGTAGCTAATGTTATATTGAGCCAAAGCGGGCCGGCTAGCTAACGTAGCTAACGTTATATTGAGCCAAACGGGCCGGCTAGCTGTTGTAGCTAACGGTGTGTACCTGGTGTCAGTACCTGGCTACTCTATTTGCAGTTAGCCTATTTAGCTGATGTCGGCTGTTGGCTCCTTGCTACTTTGTTTTCTCTGGTATAGACCCTCTTCTCTTTGGATTTAAGTGTTGATCTTTGTCCTTTTGGATCTATGTATATTCATGTTGCCTTTGTGAAGTTATCTTTTCCTTCTGTTTTGTTCTTCCATTAAAAGTTGAATATCCTTTAGGGGCTCATCTTAGCTGTCTTGCTTATCTCTCTCATACATGCTCTCTCTCTAACACACACACACACACACAGACATGCTCTCTCTCTCTAACACACAAACACACATGCTCTCTCTCTCTCTCTCTAACACACACAGACATGATCTATATCTCTCTCTACCACACAAAATGACATGCTCTCTCTCTATATTTCTCTCTCTTTCTAACACACATATACATGCTCTCTCTCTAACACACACACACAAACAGACACGCTCTCTCTCTATCTCTCTCTTTCTAACACACACAGACATGCTCTATCTATCTCTCTCTCTTCAATTCAAATGGGCTTTATTTCACATTCTTGTATTTCTCCCAGTAGGTATGGGAGTTTTGAGTTATTGTCCATGTTTTCAAAGTCTCTTTGGGAGTTTGCAATTTGTGGGAAGTATATGTCTTGGTATAGTGGGCAGGTTGTTAAGAAGTGGAGCTCGGTTTCCACCTCATCTTGTGTGCAGTGGGTCTGTCTTCGCTTGGGAGCCAGGTCTGCCTATGGCGGCCTTTCTCGATGGCTAGGCTGTGCTCGCTGAGTCTGTACCTAGTCAAGGATCTTCTTAGTATTGGGTCAGTCACAGTGCTCAGGTATTCTGCCACTGTGTACTCTCTGTTTAGGGCCAAATAGCATTTCAATTTGCTCTGGTTTTGGGTTGTTTCTTTCCAATGTGTCTCTCTCTCTCTCTGGCCTTGCTCTGGTGGATGGTCAGGGGCATTGCCGGGTCTGTGCAGCGATAACACTGTATATTGACTGTAGAACGGGAGCTCTCTCTCGCTCTCTCTCTTGCTATATGTTGACTGTATCATGCCCAGCGTCGGGCAGCGCTATTATTTAAGAATATGTTGACTGTATGAAAAAAGAAAAAGAAAAATGTTTTTTTACTTTTTAGGGGGGGGTCTTGCGTTTAAATCTCGCACAGGGCCTCGCATTTCTCCCAGGCGGCCCTGACTGTCACTCACACGTTATTGTGATATTGTAACTGGGATTAAAAAGTCTGAGGAGGAGATGCGCTGTTGGACGGATTTGATGACGTGGACGTGACTTGAGAAAATGAATGAGCAATTGCAAGCTTTTGACGTTTTGATGAATGAATTTGAGAAAATGCATTTATCTGTTCAAGCACTGTTATCTGATGATTAACATGACTGGTGTCACTGGTATAAACCAAAGGTTAATCAATTCAATGCATGTATGGATGATGTCCGAAACAGATTAAAACCTGATTAATAGTGAAACTGTATAGCCTCCAAGCCTCTCTGACACGTTATTTCGGGGGTCGCCCCTTGAAAACTTTGGGAACCATGTATTTATATAGTACATGATACCTAAGCACATACAGTACAGAATGATATCCTCATAAGTATCTATTAATTTGTATCAATTAGATACTCTTTGGGCTTGTTTTTGTCTACTTATTCTGAAAGATTTTAACTAATTATTTTCGCTAGCAAGATCTCATTTGATTATTCATTCCATTAAGCCTACTGCCAGCAGGCACATTTAAAGAAATATAATCTGATTGATTGGGGTAATGAGGGATTTAAAATTTGCCTATAGATTATGCATTTAACTTGTCGGCGAGGCTATTGAGCCGTACTGTATTGTACCCATTCTGCAATCTGTTAAAGTTTTCAATCAATCAATCAATGCCGTTAGAAAATCAGGATTTCTGCGATCGACACCTGCTGTCTTTTCAGGTGAGGCGGCCGCGCGCTATCTTGAGTACAGGGATTAAAGCAAAAAAAAATCTCCTGACTGAACTTTTTTTCAGGCCAAGTCATATTCTTATTTTAACCTCCACTTTATTTTTTTTAATAGCGTTAGCATTTTAAGGGTGCCTACTTGTTTCGGTTTCATCGATAATCCAATGTACAGTTACCCCCCCCCCCCCCCCCCCCCCCGACTCCCGCGTACCCAACCCCCCCCCCCCCAACCACCTCCAATGTACAGTCCCCCCCCCCCTCCACCCAACCTCCTCCAATGTAGTTTCTTCGTCAAATGTATATACTCTCTTTTTTAGACTCTTATTGTATCACAAACAATACTGTATTTGTAAATCTGGTATGTCATAAATATATAGATGTAGCAGTATTGTCTATCTGTATGTCATGTGTGTCATATATGTTATGATGAATTGAAAATGGGGGACCCTGATGTAAACAAGATGAAAGTCTTTCTCTGGTCTGCATCCCCTTAACAATTGTGTGTATTGAGCCATACTGTACTGTACCCATTCTGCAATCTGTTAATAAAGTTTTCAATCAATCAATCAGACAAATGTATAGAAAAGCTTTTATTATAACCATATAACAAAAAATTATATTATTGTTTATGAAAATGTTTTAGCCCTATGCTTGACTATTATTTTAGGCATGGCAACAAATTAAATAATAATAATAAAATGAATAAATAAAATATTAAATAAATAAATAGGCTACACGTCTCTCTTTTTGTGGTACAAATTGTGCTCACCGATATGAACATAGGCCTCTTTACTATTTGGTACTTTATGGTATTCCACTATGCCATGTGTGTTTTTATTTTATAATGCTCATGAGTCATGATTATTGCTGAAGTCTGAGTCATACAATACTCACTGGCTTTCATAACCTAACAGACTAACTTGTCTTGCTCAAGACTTGTTTATGAGTTTTAATAAGAGAGCACTGTATCTCTCTCAACCAAATCAATGCATGGTAGACAGCAACAGAACAATTTTGATTGACAGTCGATTCTGCCAATTACGTCACACCGCTTGCACCCGCCTCTGCTGTTCTTACCACCAATCGGCAAGCGCTTATTCGTTTTTTACTTCCGGGAAGTCCGCCATTGATTTACACGAGAGAATCAATAACAAACGTACCGGAGCTAATAACAGGAGTACCAAATGAGGCATGATGATTTTACTGCAACGAATGTTATAATAAAAGCTTTTCTATACATTTGTCTGATTGAAAACTTTATTAACAGATTGCAGAATGGGTACAATTCAGTACGGGCTCTCTGAGCAAAGGAAGGAACTGAGCTATGAATGACCAACAACAATGCTGTATGGTCGGGTAAATACGCTGATGTTATTGAACGTGTAACTATAACATTAATGCCACAAAACGAATGCCTTTGTTAATCATAAGTAACTTTGATGCAGTAGCATGTGTGTGTGTGGGGGCGGGGTTGTGCAGGTTTGTGCAGGTTATCTACTATTAGTGTAATCCTGTCTCTCGAGTCGCTTCGTGCGTCCTGCCATTATTGCTCGCCATGACTGCTTGGCGTGGCCGCGGTACAAAAAAAATTCAATTTTTCATGATATTTGACGCCTGATTGGCTCAATTTAGTTTCAATCTGTATGCATCTACAAATCATATTATACCAGGTAGCCAATTGACGGGAAATCCGTCAGACTCCGAATCAAATGGACGGAACTCCGAATCAAATGGACGGAATTCCGTCTCAAGACGGAACGCTTTAATGCCTGTGAGTATCAAGTCTGGTTCGAATGAACAAGACTGAATCAGCGTTCGAGGAACAGGGAAATCCTCGATTCAAACATCGGGTTAATTGAATCTGGATAATGGGACTTTTGATCGACTTAGTTGAACCAGGTACGGGGAATAGGGCCCAGGTAAATTAAGAATGTAAACACGGTCTTTCTTTTAGCAAAAATAAAGTTTGTCTGAACAGGTTGGCCGAATTCTAGTGCTATTTAGAAGGTACTTAAATGATAATAAAAAGCCCTATCTGAATAATGTTCCCTATCTGAACCGTCCATAGATAGACCTACTAATGAATGTCCAGGATGTCACAGATAAGAAGGTCTAAGGAGTCCATTCTGTGTTCTATATTTGCCCTCCTCCTCAGCACTCCTATCATAAATGTCCGTCGCCGGCCCGGTTTCATACCATTACGCCTCCAGGGGTCATTGGCTCTAAAAACACATCTCATTTTCATTTCAGTGGGTATGAAATGAGAATGAAATGGTTGAAAGAGCGAGAAGATAACGAGAGGGAAGAAGCTCTCCGGCTCCACACGGTCAATCTAGCTGACAATTGCTGCCCTAAATTAAAGTAATTGATTGCGTTGTCCTATACCATACGCTCGCGTCTGTGATATACATGCAATTCTCCGTGAAATAACAACGGGCAGAAGTGTGAATTTGTGCAACTGAACAATGAGTCTCTCCTCCAGGTCGTTTATAACTGTTGTGTGTGTGTTTGGGGCCCCGGTGTCATGTGGAAAATGCTGATTGCTGCGTTTTGTGGCATAGACTGCGAGGAAGAGGGATTAATCTTTCCCAGGCTCACTATTGTGCTGGTTGCTATGATAGCTACGGTATAGGCTCTTAGCCTGTGGTTGGCCTGGGATTATAATTAGACCCCCATTCCCCCCAACAATCACCTTGCAATATAATCACTTTTTCTTTATTCTTTATGCCAGTACAGTAGAATTCCACTACCTGCTGCTTTCACTGGCCTACAACTGCCCTACACTGTAATCATAACGACATTCCTGATACTATAGTCTACCCATATAACTCTGTATGATAGCATGTACAATAGTGCTGTATATACCATATATATACATTTATATATTTATATTTACTGCATATATATATATATATACATTTATATATTTATATTTACTGCATATATATATATATATATCCTCTGCCCCACCTGCCCCTAATGACCAGTCGCCACTGTATGTATATATATATCCATATGTCTGAATATACATATAACCCATATAACTCTGTATGATAGCATGTACAATAATGCTGTATATACCGTATATATGTAACGGTTGTGACAATGTCACCTCAAACTTCGATGCCCTGAGGGAGTTTCGAACACGGGTCTCCCACGCCACGGCCAACAGCACATACCACTATACCAAGAAGTGAACTCACTGCTATGTACCGTGTCTATGTGTCTTTTGAGGATGAGAGTGAGTTTAACCCATAGCACCACTACTCGCCCCAGTCCTTCGTGACTGCGCTTCACGATACCATCCATTACACTCACCCTCCTTAAACTCACTCCACTCCACCCAAGGCATCCGGGTCACGGCACCATTGTAACGGTTGTGACAACGTCACCTCAAACTTCGATGCCCGAGGGAGCTTCGAACACGGGTCTCCCACGCCGCGTGCAACAGCACAGACCGCTATACCAAGAAGTGAACTCACTGCTTTGTAAAGTGTCTATGTGTCTTTTGAGGATGAGAGTGAGTTTAACCCATAGCACCGCTACTCACCCCATATATATTAATTTTATCCTTTTTACACATATGTAGATACTATATATATATATCTGTGTGCATCCCTTACCTACTCTTACTAGTTACGCTGCTGGCCAGTATGACTTACCACAGTGTCTTTATACCGGTATCACTGTATATATATTAATAATACAACTGTATACATCGGATTAGCACTATTACTCAGTAGTACTAATTTATATATTTTATACCCTGTTTAATTATCTGTACATTGTATATTACTACATACACACACACCCACAGGTACATACAGTGCATGCCGGTGTTGTAGTACTCATGTCCAAGTCCTGGACTGATTTTCAGGACTCGTGACTCGAGTCCAAGTCCTGGACTGATTTTCAGGACTTGTGACTCGACTTGGACTTGAGCACTGATGACTCAGACTTTGACTCGAGCATTGACTGCATTCTGACTCGGAAGGTGCAGACGAGGACTCAGACTTGTTAATTGATAAATACAGTTATTTATTTGTAAAACAAATTAATTGTAATAGGCCCTAATAATTTGGCATAAGATATTGCTGGCGAGTGCATTTGTTTGGCTATTGTGTCACAAAGTAAATAAACTCCCTTTGAAATGGTGACCGCTGTGTCATTTATGTTTAACTAATTGTATTTGTATGTCAGCTCTTTGACTGCCAGAGTGGACTCAACCTTGATGACTCAGACTCAGACTAGGGTAATGGGGACTCGACTCGGGCTCTTCTTTGGTGACTCAGACTTAGACTCGGACTCAAACACTGGGGACTCGAGACTCGACTCGGACTCGAGATTTAGTGACTGGACTACAACACTTGTGCCTGCATGCACACACATACTGTACTGTAATAAAATCAAGCATACATTAAAGCAAACTCTCTCACTCTCTTACACACACTTTTACTTCTGACACATGCAATATATATATTTCACACACATACATTAAATATATTTATTTCCGAGACATACATTAAATATATTCATTTCAGGCACACATTCAATATATTTCAGACACACATACATTCAACATATTTATTTCAGACACATATATTCAATATATTTATTTCAAACACACATACATTCAATATATTTATTTCAGACACACATACATTCAATATATTTATTTCAGACACAGATACATTCAATACATTTATTTCAGACACATACATGCAATATATTTATTTCAGACACACACATGCAATATATTTATTTCAGACACGCACATGCAATATATTTATTTCAGACACACATACATGCATTATATTTATTTCAGACACGCATACATTCAATATATTTATTTCAGACACTCATACATGCAATATATTTTTTTCAGACACACATACATGCAATATATTTATTTCAGACACTCATACATGCAATGTATTTGGGCGCTCTAGTAGCACACCATGTAACGCGTTGCGTCGCGAAACGGCCGACCCGGGTTCGACTCCGAATGTCTTCCCCTGCTGTCTCCCATTTCCTCCTCTCCCTCTCTCTCTACCAGACTGCCCGGTAGTACAAACCAATACAAATCTACAAAAAACATATATAAAAAAATTAAAGAAATACATGCAATATATTTATTTCAGACATTCATACATGCAATATATTTATTTCAGACACGCATACATTCAATATATTTATTTCAGACACTCATACATGCAATATATTTATTTCAGACACACATACATGCAATATATTTATTTCAGACACACACACACACACACACACACACACACACACACACACACACACACACACACACACACACACACACACACACACACACACACACACACACATGCAGTAACACAAACAGGCATACCGTATAAACATACACATGCAATCAAGAACACACTAACACAAGAAATGTGCACTCTCTTTCACTCCCCCCACCCAGTCCGAACAGAACAATCCACCCCCCAGTGCCTTGGGTGCAGACTGAAGGAATTCACACTGGGAGGATAGCTGTGCTTGGCTCAGTGAGGGGGCTTGTGGGAAGGGGGTTGGAGGGGGGTGTACAGCACCTCCAATCAGAGAGGAGCAACTATGTCTGCTTGACATTTACACTTCCTGACGCACACAGTATGACTGGAGAATGTGGGACACTGCAAAGAAATGCTCGTCTTAACAGCTGCTTTAAAGGGGAAATCCATCCTTAAATAGAATCCATGTGTTATTTATATGATACTGTACGTCTCAGATTCCATTTGTGACTATGAACAAGACTCTCTTTAAGATAAGATACAATATATTCCTTTATTGATCCCCTTGGGGGAATTCGGGTGTCATAGCAGCATGGGGGAGGGGGGGACGCGTGAATACTTTACCCAAGGCAGTTGTCCTTCCATGTTCGGTTTGCGCGCCCTGATTGGCCTCTCAGCGCCCAATCGCGTTGCGCTAGCTTTCAGTTCCACAGCCCAAGTCCTCGCCCATTTCCTCGTATAACGCGCTATTCATATCAATCGACATCACATCAATATTATATTAACGTAACACGCTATTCATATCAATCGGCATCACATCAATATAAATAACGTAGTGTTTTCATCTCTTCATATCAATCGGCATCACATCAATATAAATAACGTAGTGTTTTCATCTCAGATATTAACGTAACACGCTATTCATATCAATCGGCATCACATCAATAATAACGTAGTGTTTTCATCTCTATATTAACGTAACACGCTATTCATATCAATCGGCATCACATCAATATAAATAACGTAGTGTTTTCATCTCTTCATATCAATCGGCATCACATCAATATAAATAACGTAGTGTTCTATTTCCTTAGGGCTTACGCTCAGCACCAGTTGCATAATATCTCGCTTCAGTGGATATGCACTGAATACATTTCAAAATTTACCTTTACATACCAACATCCGTCTGACCACACCCCCATCTGCTGCCTACATAAGCAGGGGTGGGGCCACACACTCATCTCCTTCTCAAATTTCATCCACAAGGAAGTGCCTGTATACATCACTTGACGTGGAGAAAATATTAGTCTGAGGAAAGGAAAACAGAAGAACAAGGAGATACGTTGACATTATATCTTTATTTTCTCTCTCACTATTTTCGAGAAAATACGGCGATATTGTCTTCGTCACTGGAGTGTCTGGAAGATGATGATCATTCTAAACCTCCACCGTTTTTTCGTATTAGGGGCTTGCGTCGCTGATATACTCCCCAATCTGCAGTCCTCCTTTGCTGCGGCTGGATGGGTTTGGCCCTCCGGCTATGCAGCTGGACTGTGGAAGTCTGTTGTGAGGGACTGGTTGGTTTTCGAGCCTGGGTGAGTAATGTTTGCTTGCGAGCGCCAGTTGTCTGTTAGTGCTATGGGGGCTAGCTGACCATTTTTACGAAAGCTGGCCCCAGATTAGGGTCCTCTGTTCGGCCTCTTAGGCGACGGCGGAGGATCTTGGTCTGAAGCCCATTATGGTCAACTATGCTTCTCTGTCCCGTGCAGGCCCCATATTTCACATAAAAGTGAAAGTACACCCTAACGAGGAAATGTGGGCATGGATGTTCGTTATCGGAAGATCCATGTTCAAGTCGGCTGCAGCCCAGATGGGACTTGTGCCGGCCCCGCTGTATGTCTGGTAAAATCACCGTTGTAAACTGTGTTGACATCTCTTTTTCTCTTCTCTCTTAAAGGATGAGGAGGGTTTCAGACGGCGGCCTGTCTGAAGTGTGGCTTGTTATGTCGTTGTGTACAGTTCAGGTGATAGCTGCTTAGCTTGCGTGCTAGTTGTGGCCTACCTGTTAGCCAGTCAGCTGTTAGCTGCGGCGCTAGCCCGTTGTGTCACTAGGCTAGGAAACGTTAGCTTGTTGCTATCAGTCGAGAGCGGCTGTTAGCTTGATGCTACACTGTTGAACATTGCTATGACTATAACATGCCTTAAACACTCTGACTACGACGTCATCTTTGACAGAGGATGTTAGTCGAACCTACACGGGAGCCCTGCCAGCGAGGACTGCGTCAACATGGAGAAACGTAGCGGCTGGGTTGCGCAGCGACGCTAACCTCGTCGCCGACACAGGAGATGCTGTGTTCAACTTCGGTGTCCCGTTAGCCAGATTGCAGTTCTCTTGGCCTGCGCTCAGGGTAGGAAGGTCCCGACCGGACTTTAAACACTTCTTTTTTCCTTCCCTTCTAAATGTTTTGTAATAATGATGTTTTCCAAAACGTGTGTTGCTGCAATACATTGAGGATACGACGCGTGTTGTGTGTGAATTGTCTTGTCACTGGTATAGCTTCTCTCTCCATAGAAATCGGGTTGTTGTTTATTTAAAAAAAAAATGTATCTGGTTAGTTGTGATGAGAACATGTGTGTTCATGTAACGTGAACTCACAACTAAGGGGGTTAATTAACCTATAAAGCTATGCTTAGTGACATGTGATTGAGGAATGAATTCTTTTCTCAGCCTGTAATGACAATGAACAGTGTGTTCACATATTAACAGGGTTACCTGTTCAACTTGGTCGTATCAAGGGTAAGGAAGGAGGGGTGATCCCCCCGGTTTCCCTGGGGCTTACCCACCCTCCTCCCATACATGTTGTTTACAATATATTGTGTCACTGTGTTTGTGGGGATACGATGTAACCCTCAGCTTAATTGCTGGTGTTGTGCTTTCCGCTTGAGAAACTATATTTTCCTAAAGAAAAGATTGTTTGGTCACTTATCATGTGTGCTTAGCAAGGCCTGTGGCCAATACATAATCGAGGATTCTGTATTCTCTCATTATGAAAAACGGCGTTCCTCTGTAGCAAGAGTGTACTTTGCCATTTTTTGTTGTGATGAAGGGTTGTGTGTGTCTTGTGATCTACAACTGGGTTAGGTTTGGCCACAGAAGCACATGTGTAAGTCTGGTACCGGGGCTCTTAAAGGGGCCCTCTCTATTCTGTGTTTTTTCCTTAGTAAAAATCAGATAGCAGGTTAGCACATGATCTATGTGAAGCTGTTAGATACTTCATGTAGCAGACTATGACTGTGTCATGCTCTATTTGTCATTACATCGTATCATGGGTGTGGGGTCGTAAAGGGGTGAACTGGTAATCCTTTCCTCCCCTTTTCTGATTGGTCAGGGGTTAAAACCTCCTGTCCTTCAAGGTTCCTGTCACGTTGCTGTTCGGCACGTTACAGGGTAAGGGGGGGGGGGGGGGAGTTTCCTGGTCCCACGCCCTGGAAGATTGGGCGTGTGCACCGCAGAAATTCCCCCGCCATAGAGTACGTCACTGAGCGCGTCTCTATTGGTAAGACTTCCGTGAGTTGTTCAAGTCCATGTTATGGATCCGTTTCAGGGAGTTGTCAGAGCTCCTCCTCATGAAGCTCCTCGTCGGGCCTTCTGTGAGTTCGGACTCTCCTTCCCTGTGAGGGAGCCTCCTCAGAGTTCAGAGCCTCCTCCTCAGATTGTCAAGGTGAGTAGAACTTCAAAAAGGAGTTCTGCTCTATTGTGTGTGTATTCGATTCAATTCGATTATTGAGTGTGTATTGGTTCAGTGCCTCCTCCTCGGAGAGCCCTAACCCAAGTATTACGTAGCTCAATGTTGCAATATATTCTTTTCAATCTATACGGCTCGCGTGGGAAGTCTCTCTGGGGATTTCCGTCTCCTCCCTATGGCGAGGGTGGTGGGATGTAAAAATGTAAAAAAATGTTACCCTCAGCTGCGTCACGTGGGATTCATGTCAGCCTGTGTTTCTTTCTTTTTTAAATAAAAAGAAGAAGGAACATGTAGCACGACGGCTCCGTGTCGTTCTCCCAGGCGACTTGGAGGAACAATGTTTGGTATCTTGCTAGACTATCCATTGATGTGTTTGGGTCTCAACGCATACATAGTACTGGCTCGGTGTGTTTCTGTTAAAGAATCACGCAGGGGCTAAGTGCGCCTTGGTTGCTTGTTATTAAAACTGGGATGGAGTTTTGTCTCTTCCGAGTGCCAGTTTACTAGGTTGTCTCGATGAATTCTCGTTCATATCTGGGGGATGTTAACAGAATAGATCAGAACATAGGTAGAGGGGTCTCACGCCCTTGGGGTGGGCCACTGAGCACGGTCCAAATGGGACCGTCTGGGTGGCACCCTCTTTTCATGTTTTAGATCGACACGCATACCTACCCCCTCTTCTGGAGTGGGCATGTCGGCATGGTTAGGACACAGGACTGGTCTGGTCTCGCTGGTCCAGGTCAGTTAACCCGTTGTCCGCCGGGGATGCAGATCTGCTGTTCTGGTACCCTGAGGGACTTGTGCTTTTTTCGGGGGGGAAAATGCCGGGTCGGCCCGGGTGTCACAGGGTTAGGCGTTATGGAGACCCTTTGTTGGGTACATGTTGTACTCTGCACTATCGTAATGGCTTACGGCCATACCAACCTGTACACGCCTGATCTCGTCCGATCTCGGAAGCTAAGCAGGTTCGGTCCTGGTTAGTACTTGGTTGGGAGACCGCCTGGGAATACCAAGTGCGGTGTGCTTCTTTTCGCTCCTCTCTCACGCGTGGCGAAGAGGGGGCTGTTGGGGTGGTCTTGGACCTCCTCTGGTAACCCTGTGCTTCCCGAGCCGCCGGGCCCGGTCCGAAGTAATGTTTCGTCGACCCGTAGGCCTGGAATAACCCTTTTTTGAAAACTGAAACACTTGTACTGCGGTATAGCCAGTGTATACCCGCAGGTGTGTTTTGGAGTTTTTTCTTGAGGGGTTATAGGAACAACCACCGTCTGTACCGAGAGGGTAGTTGATTCCCTGGTATGTTGGAGCAGAGTCAACTCCCGGGTTACCCGGTTGAGTGTGCCCCTGCACGTTCATGACGTCTGCCAATCATGTCAGCCTTCTCTGCCTCGACCCCTCTGGGTGGGTTTTTTTTAATGGTGGCTTTGTCATGGTGATCAACAACGCCAGCATACGCCCCTTCCGCCGGGGGGGCTGTTTTCAGCTGACTCCTTTGGCGCCTGTCTCGTCCTCAGTGCTCCAGGCTCAGGTTACAGCCTGCTGCCTGGTTTCCCCGGTGCGCTGCCTGCTTCCGTTGGTTAACCTTTTTGAGTGCTTACGGCCATGCTGACTGCCTGTGTTTCAGAGTCAGTGTGCCAGGCGGTGTGCTATTGGGGGGAAAGGGCCCGCTCTTGGAGGGGCCTTATCCGAATACGCTGGCGATGTGGGGGGCGGTGTCACTGAGTGACCGCCTGGTGGGGTCTTGATGCCTGGCGTCATTGACCTCTCCGGGCCCCCTTTTTCCAGGGGATCCAGTCCCTTCGGTGGGTCTGGGTCTTCCTTCGCGCTCCGCTGCTACAGCCTTGCCACGGGGTTCGGTTGCTCTTGACCCCGTGATTTTGGGGGCAGTAACGAGGTTTGTTCCTTCCGTTCGTTCCCGGGTGGCATGCGGGTTGTGCGTGTGTGTAGTCGTGGGGTCAAGCCACGGTCTGCTCACCCTGTTGCTTGAGTTCCTCTTCGCACGGTCGGATCCGTCTCCCCCCTGTAAGCCTCCAATAGGGGGGGTATCCTCCATTAGGGAGGGTCGGGGGGCTCGGTCCTCCCCGGTCTGATGGTTGTGGGGGGCCTAAACGGGGTACATTTGTCGAGCTATGGCTCCCGCTCAGCTCCTGTTATGCAACTGGTGCTGAGCGTAAGCCCTAACGAAATAGAACGTAAGGTTATGTATATAACCAAGTTCTATGAGTTATGGTGACGCTCAGCACCAGGACGCCGCTGCGGCCCTTGATTTTTCATTGTGGTGAAATTTGTTGGGAAGGAGATGAGTGTGTGGCCCCACACCTGCTTATGTAGGCAGCAGATGGGGGTGTGGTCAGACGGATGTTGGTATGTAAAGGTACATTTTGAAATGTATTCAGTGCATATCCACAGAAGCGAGATATTATGCAACTGGTGCTGAGCGTCACCATAACTCATAGAACTTGGTTATATACATAACCTTACGTTTTCATCTCTTCATATCAATCGGCATCACATCAATACATTGATGTGATGCCGATTGATATGAATAGCGTGTTACGTTAATATAATATTGATGTGATGTCGATTGATATGAATAGCGCGTTATACGAAATGGGCGCTGAGAGGCCAATCACGGCGCGCAAACCGAACACGGAAAGACAACTGCCTTGGGTTAAGTATTCACGCGGGGGGGACAGGTATGGGCAGGGTAATAGAACAAAGACATAAATCTATCTAACCCTAACTAACCTTACTGTCATGCACTTGTCCTAATAAACTAACCTACACTGTAACACGCAACACTTTGATGAACATTGTTACTCAGCTGATAGAGTTGTACCCTTCCTGATGACTTGTCGTACAGAACTTGTAAGTCACTTTGGATAAAAGCGTCAGCTAAATGACTAAATGTAAATGTAAACGTAAATAAATATAGGTAATCAAATTCAATCTGAATATAAACATATGAGGAAAAAATCAAGCGGTGTAAACAATATAATTAACTCTGAATATAAAAATATGATATGTAGGTTTCGGTGGTCAAGAGTCAGACACACTTAGTGGTCAGACAGGTTTTGGTGGTCAAGAGTCAGACACACTTAGTGGTCAGACAGGTTTTGATGGTCAAGAGTCAGACACACTTAGTGGTCAGACATTCCTCATAGTTCTTTGAGTTCTGCAGCCGTTAAGCTCCACCTTTAAGTTAAACACCAGATGTCATATTTCAGACTCAGTTTCTATGAGCCTACTGTAGTTGGCTACTAATTCACTGTAAATGTCCAATCTCTTGACGACATCGAGATTCTCATCAAGAGTCTTGATACTATTTTCTGTCTTAAAATGTTTATGTAGGCCATACAAGGATATATACAGTTATATCCATATGAAACGCATATATATCATAAAACGATGCACATATGATATATCATAAAACATATCGTAAAACATGCATGCATGGTAGGCAGGGACTACAGATAAAAACTAGCTCATTAGCTAATTCTGGCACATTTACATTAATGTGGAAACTGAAGATGTTGATTAATGTGCACTGTCCTATGGGTAAAAAATTAATAAATAATTTAACTTAACGATGCAACAAAGAAATTAAATGGACCATATTCTCAACAGGCTTTACTTTCAAACGGATGCTCCCTGACATATAATGCGATGGTTTGCTGCTCTTTTCATCTCTTAGGGTGTAATACTACAGTAAGTAAGAATGTGGTTTACATAATATACAAAGCGTTTGATCTAAAAATACACATTTTGATTAATTAACTAATTTATTACTAAGGCGCAGTAGGCTAAGTAGGTAAAATGGCTAAGCAGCAGAAACACTGCAGAACAGAAGATAAAGTGTATAGGCTGATAATACTGATGTATTCATAGTTGTTACTGCGCCATAATGTTACCACTCCCAAAACAATAATTTGGTAAACCCAAGACACTGGGTGCCTTAAGTAACTGAGTGGCTCTGCTTCGCTCAGAGCGGAAAAACGAATTTTTTGCCCCAACCTCTTAAGCTGCAACGTCCCACATATGGTACGTTTTTCGGACTTTTTGCAACCGGCACTTTGGCGACCCCTAGTGGCTCGGGTGTGCATATTTTGTAATAGAATATATATATCGAATTGAATGCTTATTTGTTGCCTGTCGATAGGGACAAAATCCGACAAAATCCGCTAAGCGGTTCTCGAGTTACATGCCGGTATTTGAGGCTTGTGCAAAGTACACGGTATTGCGCAAAATACGACTCCGACTCAGGCTGCAGTAGTTCCGTCAATCTAGATCCAATCTCGAAAAATATTGTGGAGGGTTGTAGCCAATGAGTGTGGCTTTCCAATGATACCCCACATGCGGATCTAAATAATAAAAAATTATAAAAATAAAACACGAAAACAGGAAGAGAAAAACAGCTGAATGAATTGGAGTCTATGAGAAAACACACTCCTAATCACTCATTTCTGAATGGATATTTATGAAATTTGGACATGTACTACTATAATTCTTTTTAAGACATACCACCTTCTGGGAAATACTACTAACTACTAGAGAAAATCTTGAGTAATACGTTTTTCTACAACTCAAGTTCAGACATATGTTACTCAATTACATTAGCACTAAAAGTGAATTTTCTTTCTGGAATCAGAAACTTCAGAATGTCATCTTTCAAAAGAGACCAGGCTCATACATGTGCTATAAGTATAAAGTATGTTGTTTTGGTTTGCAAAAAAAGTATGCAGTCCTCAAAAACAAAAACTAAAATGGCCAATTTTGGAGGCACCTGTTATTTTCTTAGAAGTTAGGCACAGTAACAGTCAGTTCACATCTACATCTGAATGGACATCTCTAGCTTATTCGGGTGTATATGGAATGACATTTTCTAGCATCAACTTGGGATATTTTGTCCCTGCCGACTTCTTTAAAAGTTTTCACTTTTCTTAACATATACCTACAAAACAGACATCAGGATATAATTGAACAATTTAACATAATTTAAACAAACTAAAATACAAAGAGAAAGAAGAACAAGGTACATGATTTCGCCTTTCGGCCTCGATCATTCATTGAGTAGGGATTAGATGGAGTGTGGGTCCCATTTTTTTTTGGAATGTACTTAGATTACCTCTGGTGGAATATCTGATTATTTCTAATTTTGAAAAGGACATCACTTCTCTCAGCCATTGGGTGCTAGAAGGTGGTTTGGAAAAACGCATTTAACGGGTTGCTCGGTTCCGCTCACTCTGAGCCGCTCAGAGTACTGCTGAGCACTTTCTGACTAGGCTTGGTATACGGAGGAGATGGATCCCACACGGATGCTCTTACATCTGTCACATGTGGACGGTCGTTACAGGCTGTTTGCTAAGTGCTCGGATAGAGCAGAATGTCAAGTGATTTTAAATAAATGCGCCCTGAAAAGCATTGAAGAGGGAGGAAGCTTTAGACGTGCCACAAAGAAATGGCTAGCCAGTGAATTGTAGAGTAGCCACGTCTAGGAAGGAGAGGGTAGGACGTATCTGTCTATAGTCTCTTGATAGTATATGTAGAAGTGAAATACAGGTAAATGTTTTATGGGGTTGCTATATGTTTTATTATGATGCTATATGTTTTAATTATGATGATCTATGTTTTATTATGATACTCTATGTTTTATGATATCTGTCCATGTCCAAAATCAGTGACCATGATGGAAATAAGTGCTTGCACTTTCTCATGTTTTTATCCATTGGATGATGTCTTTTACTCCACAATAAAAATCAATCAATCAATCAATCTCAGCGCTCACGATGAGCTTGGTTACATAACACACACTCACAGGTTTCAGCACCATGGAGAGTGTGAGGCCTTTTGAGGAATTCATATTTTTCGTTGGACCACGCTGCTTAGAGCCTTCTGACAAAGAGTCAGCAGTAAGATTGTCCCAGTGCAACAGCACACCTTGCAGTAGACTAGTCTACAGTAAGACTGTCCCAGTTCTACAACACACCTTGCAGTAGACTAGTAAGCAGTGAGCAGACTGTCCGAGTGCAACAGCACACCTTGCAGTAGACTAGTCCGCAGTAAGACTGTCCCAGTTCTACAACACACCTTGCAGTAGACTAGTCAGCAGTGAGACTGTTTCAGTTCTACAACACACCTTACAGTAGACTAGTCAGCAGTTACTGTCCCAGTTCTACAACATACGTTGCAGTAGACTAGTCAGCAGTGAGACTGTCCCAGTTCTACAACACACCTTGCAGTAGACTAGTCAGCAGTTACTGTCCCAGTTCTACAACACACCTTGCAGTTGACTAGTCAGCAGTGACTGTCCCAGTTCTACAACACACCTTGCAGTAGACTAGTCAGCAGTTACTGTCCCAGTTCTACAACACACCTTGCAGTAGACTAGTCCACAGTAAGACTGTCCCAGTTCTACAACACACCTTGCAGTAGACTAGTCAGCAGTTACTGTCCCAGTTCTACAACACACCTTGCAGTAGACTAATCAGCAGTTACTGTCCCAATTCTACAACACACCTTGCAGTAGACTAGTCAGCAGTGAGACTGTCCCAGTTCTACAACACACCTTGCAGTAGACTAGTCAGCAGTTACTGTCCCAGTTCTACAACACACATTGCAGTAGACTAGTAAGCAGTGAGCAGACTGTCCGAGTGCAACAGCACACCTTGCAGTAGACTAGTCCGCAGTAAGACTGTCCCAGTTCTACAACACACCTTGCAGTAGACTAGTCAGCAGTGAGACTGTCCCAGTTCTACAACACACCTTGCAGTAGACTAGTCAGCAGTTACTGTCCCAGTTCTACAACACACCTTGCAGTAGACTAGTCAGCAGTTACTGTCCCAGTTCTACAACACACCTTGCAGTAGACTAGTCCGCAGTAACTGTCCCAGTTCTACAACACACCTTGCAGTAGACTAGTCCGCAGTAAGACTGTCCCAGTTCTACAACACACCTTGCAGTAGACTAGTCAGCAGTGAGACTGTCCCAGTTCTACAACACACCTTGCAGTAGACTAGTCTGCAGTAACTGTCCCAGTTCTACAACACACCTTGCAGTAGACTAGTCAGCAGTTACTGTCCCAGTTCTACAACACACCTTGCAGTAGACTAGTCAACAGTTACTGTCCCAGGTCTACAACACACCTTGCAGTAGACTAGTCAGCAGTTACTGTCCCAGTTCTACAACACACCTTGCAGTAGACTAGTCAGCAGTGAGACTGTCCCAGTTCTACAACACACCTTGCAGTAGACTAGTCAGCAGTTACTGTCCCAGTTCTATAACACACCTTGCAGTAGACTAGTCAGTAGTTACTGTCCCAGTTCTACAACACACCTTGCAGTAGACTAGTCAGCAGTTACTGTCCCAGTTCTACAACACACCTTGCAGTAGACTAGTCAGCAGTGAGACTGTCCCAGTTCTACAACACACCAGGGTGTAGGCAATGGAGTCAGAGTTTAGTTTTAGTGGATCTTCCCTTTAAAAGGGGAATGCCGGGCGGCTGGGTAGCGCAGTGGACTAAGCACTCGCCTATCACCGCAGATACTCTGGGATCGAATCCCGCTGTCAGCGGTACCTCCAGCTTGGTCAGTCGTCCCTACTAACACAATTGGCAGTGTTAGCGAGTGGGAAGCCGGTGGGGTACATGTCCTGGTCGTTGTAAACTGTGACTCCTACTGGTCGGTTGGGTATGCTTGTTCATTTCCCCAAGGGGATCAATAAAGGAACATCTTATTTTAACTCAATAATTCAATAACTCAATAATAATAATTATTATGAGCTTATTTGTTGATTAAAGATATGTTTCATGGTGTAGTATTCTTCCAGTAGTGTAAGAGGCTATACATCACTGAATCCGTCTGACCACAGATGAACAATGTTTTCAAACGTAATTATCTAAAGATGATAAGTTGGAGTGTTGTATGTGTTGTACAGTATGTGTACATGTACAGTATGTAGCACGGGAGGAGCGGGAATCGAACCTCCGGATTACCAGGCGACTGATTTACCTCCCGAGCCACTGTCGCCCCTGATTATGAGTCTTCATCAGAAGGATTATTATAATAATGCACATTTTCTTTTAATTAGATGTTTACTCTCCAGTTATGTGGGCCTAGTTCTATACAGGCCTAAGTGTATCCTCCAACCAAATGTAGACGACAGACATACTGATGCAGTAGTTCCGGGTATAAGACAATCTGTGGCAACCTGTTTGGAAATGACTCTGGACTCGTTAAAGGGATTTGAGCAAACTCTCTGGCGTGAGCTTAATTAGCCAGAGATGAGAATGTGCATGAATGATCACAATTAGAGTAGAGCCATCCACTTACGTAATTGCCCTTCAATTGAAGGGGAGAGTGTCTTTGAGAAGTGGGTATAAATTATAAATAAAATCAGGGAGCAGCCCAGCGAACAGCCCAGCGAACAGCCCAGAGAACAGCCCAGACAACAGCCCAGAGAACAGCTGAAGGACGGAGGGGAAAGTGCTCTGATGCTCAGATGAAAATGTCAAACTATAGAACTAAACACTATAGAACTAAACACCATTCTAGAGATAGTGCCAGTTTTTCCTGAAAAGTTACTCTATTCCGTCGTAATCCACCTTTCTCACCTGTGCAATTTACAATTTAGTCATTCTGCTGAACGCTGAAACAAGTCAGCAGGAAGGGCACAACTCTGGCAGCTAAGGGTCAGTAAGATTGTTCATCAAACTGTGTTAAATTTGAGTGCTACAGTCTTGAGTGCATAGTAGTATAGACATATTAGCATAGTAGGTAGTAATATAGACATACAGTATTAGCATAGTAGGTAGAAATATAAGAATGGTAGCATTTTATTAGGGTACCATAATTATTAGGGATGTCCGATATTATCGGCCTACCGATATTGGCATTAAAATGTGATATCGGATAATATCGGTATCGGTCTTCAAACATTTTTTTTATTTATTATTATTTTTTTTTACATTTCTATAACCTTTATTTACCCAGGCAAGCAAGTAAGAACAAATTCAGATTTTATTTATTGTCAAAAGTATGCATAATGTTGTGTTAATTCCACAACAAGAGATATGTAATGTTAATTACCTGAAATTATTCCATTTTTATGGGGGGGGGGGGAACCCTGCATATATCGGTATCGGTTGATATCGATTGATATCGGTATCGGAAATTAAGAGTTGGACAATATCGGTATATCGGTATCGGTAAAAAAGCCAATATCGAGCATCCCTAATAATAATAATAATTTATTATTTCAGAGAAGCAGGGGGAGAACACTGGTCTCTCTCAGGGGACACTGGTCTCTCTATCAGGGACACTGGTAATTCTCTCTCAGGGGACACTGGTCTCTCTCTCAGGGGACACTGGTCTCTCTCAGGGGACACTGGTCTCTCTCTCAGGGACACTGGTATCTCTCTCTCTCAGGGGACACTGGTCTCTCTCAGGGGATACTGGTATCTCTCTCAGGGGACACTGGTCTCTCTCTCAGGGGACACTGGTCTCTCTCAGGGGACACTGGTCTCTTTCTCTCAGGGGACACTGGTCTCTCTCTCAGGGACACTGGTCTCTCTCTCTCAGGGGACACTGGTCTCTCTCAGGGGACACTGGTCTATATCTCTCAGGGGACACTGGTTTCTCTCAGGAGACACTGGTTTCTCTCTCAGGGGACACTGGTCTCTCTCTCAGGGGACACTGGTCTCTCTCAGGGGACACTGGTCTCTCTCAGGGGACACTGGTCTCTCTCAGGGGACACTGGTCTCTCTCTCAGGGGACAATGGTCTCTCTATCAGGGGTCTCTCTCAGGGGACACTGGTCTCTCTCAGGGGACACTGGTCTCTCTCAGGGGCACTGGTCTCTCTCTCAGGGATACTGGTCTCTCTCTCAGGGATACTGGTCTCTCTCAGGGGACAATGGTCTCTCTCAGAGGACACTGGTCTCTCTGGAGCAGCTCTTCAGGCAAACAGAGACTCATCTTCCTGCTCAGTGCAGCGTTTTCATCAAACGCTGTGACTCATGTGGGTTATTGAAGCGTGTTAAAGTGCATTTCCAGTCTATAAAGCAGCACTAAACGCCTCAGCGCTGGAAAGAGTTGCCAAACACTTTTATGCATCTTGTCTAAAAGTGAGTATTATTCTTTAACCTCTTAAGCATCGGAAGGCCCGACGGCGGGCCATCACTCACTCTTTGCTCTCGTCTGTTGGAAAGTTGAATTTGCTGCCTTTCGATCGCCACCCCACTCAACCTATTGCGTGTTTTGCCAGATGCATAAGTGATTAAGAACAAACTAATATACAGAATACAATTTGAATCATTGGGATTTAATAATTGGGATATAAAGTTATTTCTTCACTACCACGTTTTACCAATACCATACAGTAGTCTCTCCAGTTGCCTCTTTTAGTACAGAAACATGAAGGTTACCACCAGCTGTCCTGTCCTAATTAGCATACAGTATAGCTGGTGGCGGTGAGTTCTGTCCTTGAAGCGTTTGCAGTTGAAAAGGCACTACAGTAGTGACATCAAGGTGTGCGTTAGGAACTGGAGACTACAGTAGTGACATCAAGGTGTGCGTTAGGAACTGGAGACTACAGTAGTGACATCAAGGTGTGCGTTAGGAACTGGAGACTACAGTAGTGACATCAAGGTGTGCGTTAGGAACTGGAGACTATATATATAGTATAGAGCACAGCCACAGAGGAAAGCAGTAGAGCCGAAATGCACAGCTGTTATTATAATCACCTTGATTATGCAAAATACTACTTATTTTTTATTTTTTTTTATACGTCTGTTTATTGTTTTTTTTTTCAGTGCAACCAACATTTACAAATTATATGTACTTGAAAATGTTCTATTTGAAACACAAAAACAGAATACAAAGAACAGCAGACATCAAGACAAAGTGACATGTAGACAAAAAAAAAAGACAGTTTCAGAGAGAGATTTATAGTGTTGGTAATAAGAAATATATAAAAGAAAAAGATATATAATAATAATAATCATAATAAAGTAAAAAATAAAGTATATAATAATAATTAAAAAATAAAAAGTTTGAAAAAGTGAGTACAGCAATTCATAGGTCAACCAACTCTGGTGTTGATTTGGTGCATCAAAGGAGAAAGTTTGAAAGGGAGGGATGGGTGAGTAGTGTACCAAGGGTATTGTGTGAGTGAGTATCAGTCTGGGACTATGGGAAGGTGGGTCCTCTCAACATAGGAAAAGAAAGGAGCCCACATAGAAAAGAACTTGTCTGTAGATCCTCGGAGTGTGTGTCGGATTTTTTCTAGTTTAATACAGTTAAGAATAGATTTAACCCAAAGGGCATGGGAAGGGGGTGAGGAGGATTTCCACTGAAGTAGGATTAACCGTCTCGCTAACAAAGTAACAAAGGCCAAGACCTCTTTGTTAGTATTTGTCAGTTGTAATAAGGGTGAGGAAACACCAAATAGCGCAGTCAAAGGATCTGGTTCCACCTGAGTACTGCATATTTCAGAGAGTGTATTGAATATGTTTTTCCAAAGGTCCACTAGGGATGGAGAGCTCCAAAACATGTGCACATGGTTTGCTGGGGACCGATTACATCGTGGACAGTTAGGTTTCACACTTTTGTAAATTCTGGATAGTCTCATTGGAGTCCAGTGAGCTCGGTGGATGATTTTACATTGGATGAGACCATGTCGAGCACAGATGGAAGAGGTGTGGACCTTTTTGAGTGCTTTTTCCCACATGTCGTCAGATATCGCATCCCCCAATTCCTCCTCCCATGAGGACTTAATAATATTTAAGGAGGTGGACTGTAATGAGCATAGTTGCCTATAAATTCTCGACAGGGAGCCCTTTAGAGTGGGAAGAGGGGTAAAAAAAATTCAAGTTGTGTTTCACCAGGAAGGATGGGGAACTGGGTATCTAAGCTGCGGACATAGCTCCGGATCTGTAAAAACCTGAAAAAATTACTTCTGGGGAGACCGTACTTAACCGATAATTGTTCAAACGTAGCAAAGGTATTGTCGATATAGAGATCTTTAAATGTTCTAATACCGAGACTAGTCCAGGTTGAGAAAGCGCCATCAATCATAGATGGGGGGAAGGCCGGGTTTGAGGCCACCGGGGCAGCAAAAGATGTTGCGTGAAAGCCAAAGTGGCGTCTAGATTGGTTCCAAATTTTCATTGTTGATTTGACACATACATTTTTTGTAAAGGGGATATAAGGGCCTAAACTAGTGGCGTGGGCGAGTCAGTGATGCCGGTACGGACGAGGCTGCCTCCATCTCCAGCCAAACTGGAGGTGAGGACATCCCACTACACTGTAGCCAAAACTGAACGGTCCTAAAGTTGGCAGCCCAGTAGTAGGACCTAAGATCCGGTAGTCCGAGGCCTCCATCTGATTTGGGCCTCTGTAAGAGCTGCTTTCTTATCCTGGGAGGCTTCTTGTCCCATATATAAGACAAAATCAGGCCATCAATTTTCTTAAAAAATGCATTGGGGAGAAAAATAGGTAGGCATTGAAAGAGATACAAAAATCTTGGGAGGGTGTTCATTTTAACAGAGTTAATTCTTGCAGCTAGAGAGAGGTGTAGTATAGACCAGCGTTCAAAATTATCCTTAGTACGAGTTAGGAGGGGGGTAAAGTTGGCCTGAAAGAGTTTGTTGAATTTGTCTGTAACATGTACCCCAAGATAAGTGAAGCCATCATGGGCAATCCTAAATGGCAGATTGTGTAGAGGAGACTTTTTTGCGGCTATATTAAGAGGCATCAGTTCGCTCTTGTTAAGGTTCAGTTTATAGCCTGATAGGCTACCAAAGGATTCGATATTGATAAGGGCAGCGGGGACAGAAACAGAAAGATCAGATGTATACAATAATAAATCGTCCGCATACAACGATACCTTATGTTCATGGCCGTATCTAACTATACCTTTGATGAGAGGGTTAAGGCGGAGTGCTATTGCAAGAGGTTCTATGGCAAGGGCAAATAATAAAGGACTTAAAGGGCAACCTTGACGTGTTGAGCGCTGTAGGGGAAACCAACTGGATTGTGTGTCATTAGTCCTGACTGAGGCTTGAGGGGATGCATACAAAAGTCGTATCCAAGTAGTGAATTTAGAGCCAAAGCCGAATTTATTTAGGGTGTAGAAAAGGTATTTCCATTCCACCCTGTCGAATGCCTTCTCTGCGTCTAGGGATATGACAGCCTCAGAAGTATTGGTCATAGAGGGGTTATGTATGATGTTAACTAAACGTCTGAGATTAAAGAATGAGTGTCTATTTTTTATAAATCCTGTTTGATCAGGTGAGATAATTGACGGAAGGACTGATTCTAAACGTATTGCTAGGAGCTTGGCTAAGATTTTATAGTCTACATTTAGTAGGCTGATTGGACGATATGAAGCACATTCCAGAGGGTCTTTGTTTTTTTTAAGTATTAGAGAGATCGTGGCTAAGGTAAGAGTCTGTGGGAGAGTGCCATTTACAAATGCTTCATTATACATTTTGTTTAGGATAGGGGCTATCTTAGGAAGAAACTTCTTGTAGAACTCGGCTGAGTAGCCGTCCGGTCCTGGGCCCTCATTCATCAACGTGGCGTAGAAAATGTTCTATTTCCACACGTAAGCACAGAATGTAGAATCAGTGCACGCACAGAAGAAACGGGATTCACTACACGTGCGTACGCAGGTTCTACGCACACATGTCATGATGAATATGACTTTGATCCTACGTTTGAGCTCGTGCACTGTTTTAAGTATTTGCATACCAGAACCGCCCCGATTAACCATATACGGTAATGGAATACCCCCATGAAATGTGGAAAAATGGACTAAGCCGAGGGAAGCGTGTTATGAGACAGGCTGACAGATGTGTACACTTACGGTGATGTCGGATATGATATCTATTAACCATTGCTGCCTGGGCAGCGCAAACACTAATAAAGACCGTGCTGGAATATGACTGCCTTTTCCCGTGTTGTTTGATTAATACCCAGGGATTAAAGTTCTCCTCAATTTTATTCCAAATCGCGATGGATCTTCCGTCAATTTTCTACCTGCTGCATATGATTTCTAGAGGCATACTACAATCTATTTTGATGTCAGTATTGGGTAGCCTATATAAACAATAATACGAGAGCATATACAAGAACAATGAATCTCACTGCATGTATGATGTAGCCTGCCTTTCAATACATGAACTTGAATTCCATCATGTTTGTGTGCGGGACTCACAAGGCTGTTGTCACAATGGGTGGTACCGGTACAGTAATAACAGTCTACACAATATCACGATGGACCATGCCATAGCCTATGTTCTATTATGACATGATCTGTGAGACAAATGTTCTAGAATATTTGATTAAGATATCATACTCTGACAGCATGCCTATGATCAACAAAAACGTGAACTTGAATCCCATCATCATATTTACATAGTCTGTCCACTATCTGGTGTCATTGCAATGCGTTTTTTATTCTTTCTTATACAGTAAAAAGGGGGAAGAACACTATATCGTGGGTGTTCATATGACTTGTATTCTGCTTACAGCTTCGAAATTCCACTTGTTTCGTTTAACGTAAAGCCTTTTAAATATAATCAAAACGTTCCCGTGGTTCTGCGGTCTGTGCGCAAAATAATAACGAGTTGAGCTACGCGGAGCGCAGTCAGTCAGTACACCCCGTATATTCCGATAACGCTATATAAACCATGCTGCATTCATTCTGAGAGAAAGATCTATTATTCCAAATGCTATTTATAGGGTTTTGACCATAATTACACTACTGTTGCTATTTTACAATGAACTATAATGAATTACGGTTCATACAGAACATGCCAGTGTTGAAACTAATGCACAGAAGCTCATTTCCTTGTTGTAATAATATATTCTACCACTGGGCGTCAGCTAAGTGTGCTCCGAGCTGTGCGTACACATAAGCACGAAGTCAAATTCAAGTTGAAATTGATGAATCCCACTCTTTGCTTAGAAATGGTCGTACGCACAGGTTAAGCACAAATCTGTGCGTAAGACACGTTGATGAATGAGGGCCCTGGACTTTTCCCGGATTGAAGAGATTTTACGGCCATAAATAGTTCTTCAGTAGTAAGTGGCTGTTCTAATTTTCCTACCAGGTCTTGGCTAATTAAAGGAATATCGAGGGTGTGGAAGAAGTCATCTAATTCTGAGATATCGGGTTCGTTTTCAGATGTATATAAAGATTGGTAGAAACGCTTAAATTCGTTATTGATCTCTTTGGGGTCTAAGGATATCCCAGACGATGTGTGGACTTTAGGAATCTGGTGTGAAGATGAGACCTGTCGCAGCTTGTGAGCTAGTAATTTATTGGCTTTATCTCCTTGTTCGTAATAAGTGCTTCTAGATTTGATAAGCAGTTCAGTAACCTGATCTGTCAGTAGTATATCATGTTCTGCTTGCAAAGCTAGACGCTCCTTATAAGCATCTGGAGATGGTGATACAGCATATATATTGTCTAATTGAGCGATACTGCGCTTCAATACAGATAGTCTGGTATTTTTCTGTTTCCTCTCATATGCAGCATATGAAATTATTTCGCCTCTGAGATAGGCTTTCAAAGTTTCCCAGAGAGTCGATGCAGAGATGTTTGGGGTTCTATTTGTACTTAAGAAAAAATCTATTTGGTTTGACACAACATTTACAAAGTCATCTTTACTGAGCAGGTGGGTGTTCAGGCGCCAGGGTGGTCGTAGATTGGTGTCAGCCTGAAAGACTACTACTAGGGTAACAGGGGCATGATCAGAGATAATTATTGGATTATACAAGCATGAAGATACGGAATGAAGAAGTCTGTCGTCTACAAGGAAGTAGTCTATACGTGTAAAGGTGTGGTGGACTGGTGAGAAGAAGGAGTATACTTTACCAGATGGGTTAGATAATCTCCAAGGGTCAGAAACCGCATAATCAGACATAAAGGTCCGGACTACCCTAGCTGAGGTTGTCAAAGTGGTAGGTTTAGTGGAGGAACGGTCCAAATGTGGGTCCAGCCAGCAATTAAAGTCACCTCCTACTATCAACATGTGGGAAGACATATCAGGGAGAGTGGAAAAAACAGATTTAAAAAAATCCCCATTGTCCCAGTTAGGAGCATAGATATTGACAAGGAGTACATTTGTGTTAAATAACCTACCGCTGACAATTACATATCTGCCATTGCGGTCTGCAATCACATTGGAACATATAAAAGGTACTGATCTGTGAATTAGAATAGCCACCCCCCTGGCCTTACTCTGAAATGAGGAGTGAAACACTTGACCCACCCATCTGCTTCTAAGACTGGAATGTTGTGAGGTTTTAAGATGAGTCTCCTGCAGAAAAATAATGTGAGCCTTTAATTGGTGAAGGTGGTGAACCGTACTACGTTTAACTGGGTTATTAATGCTTCTGCAATTCCAAGTAATAAGATTAAGACCATTTCCTCCTATCGAGCTGGCTACACCTGGCTGGGTCATGTCTTGGGAAAGAGAAGATGTGTAAAGAACAGGGTACCATGTAGACCAGAGATTTTGGTTGACCTTGAATGTGTAAAATCAAAGAACAAAAACGAGTAATACAGTACAGAAAACACAAAAACTAGAACCAAGAACACATAATACAGTACAGAAAACATAAACATACAAAACAAGAACAAATAATACAGTACAAAACACACAAAGAACACAGAAAACACCCCTTCCCTTGCCGAAGCATCTGTGAGATGCAAGCAAAACCCTAAATACCAAATTAGCCTAGAGAAAAACGTGGTAACAACCTTTACTCTATGCTACTTGAGATGTGTGACCATTGGTACAAGATAAATCAAACATGAACATCAAACATAAATCAGGTGTGGACAACTAAACATTGGCACTACAATGCAAGTGGCTTATGTCCACAGAGAATAATAAACTACTAATGATAAACTTTTTAGAGAGCTGTATTCTTACTAGGGCTGGGCAATTAATCTGAAAAAATTAAATAAAAAAAATAATAACCGCAATCTCGATTCATAGGTCTATGCAATCTCAGTTTTAAGTCAAGCACTTTCATATATATTGTGTTGTCTGAAGAAGTGCAATCAATTATTTTATTGAGAAAATAAGAATCGTATGAGAAAATCGTGATCTCAATTCTTAGAGAAAATAATCGTGATTCACATTTTAACAAGACTCGCCCAGTCCTAATTCTTACTGTGGATAAAACAGAGGGTAGGTTGTATCATGTACCGGTCTGTATTGAGTATCTCATTACAGTAGGGAATCAGTTGTAGGATACAGTCCAATATTAGAAGACTGTGCTAAAAAAGTGCAACCAACCAAACATTGTCCTTGTAGGTGGTTTATATCCGCACGAGATAGTAGGCCCGGTGTTTCTTATCTCCAAATAACAAATTTGATTTCAAGTTATCAGTCTTCCAACAGGATCGAATATGGACTGTCACTGTAATAATGCAGGACATTGGAGAACTATACGGTTTGCAATGGCACTGATTGAATGGAGTGAATAGTTGACATTAAGTCAGATTAGATTTTCTGGAGTATTCAGCCAAAAAAAAAGAGCTATACGGTTTGCAATGGTACTGATTGAATGGAGTGAATAGTTGAAATTAAGTCAAATTAGATTTCCTGGAGCATTCAGCCAAAAAGACAATACAACCTCAATTTAAACTCCAGCTTCTCTCGTGGCTCATTACTACCAGTTTAGAGTAGCCAAGCAACAACAAGATTTCCGGTCCGGAAAAACAGATTAGGACGTTTAGCCTTCAAAATAAATGTGTGAGAATGTATATAAAAAAATAAAAATAAAAAACACATACATTTCACATGATTCAGTTTTTTTTTTTATTTATTTAACAATCCGTTGTTGAAGGCTGTGCTAAACAATTTGCAACCAACCAAACATTGTCCTTGTAGGTGGTTTATATCCGAACGAGATAGTAGGCTACTGATGATAAACACTTATCAGGCAAGTGTATATAAGCTTCAAGGGCAGAAGCTCAACCACGCACCCAGTCCATGTCCATCTATACACGTCCATATGGTAATATGGACCAACAGTAGCTTGATATGGACATTAGAGAGCTCTTAGTGCCCCGGTGTGTCTTATCTCCAAATAACAAATTTAATTTCAAGTTGTCAGTCTTCCAACAGGGTCGAGTAATAGTATACACTGTCACTGTAATAATGCAGGACATTGGAGAGCTATACGGTTTGCAATGGTACTGATTGAATGGAGTGAGTAGTTGAAATTTAGTCAAATTAGATTTTCTGGAGCATTCAGCCAAAAAGACAATATAACCTCAATTTAAACTCCAGCTTCTCTCGTGGCTCATTACTACCAGTTTAGGGTAGGCAAGCAACAACAATAAGATTTCCGGTCCGGAAGGACAGATTAGGACGTTTAGCCTTCAAAGTAAGTGTAAAAATGTATATATATATAAAACAAAACAAAAAAAACATACATTTCACATGATTCATTTTTTTTTTTTTTTTTATATAACTTATTTAACAATCAGTTGTTGACAAAAGAGATCAACTAGTTAACTGCCAGAGTATTTATTTGATGTCATACAATGTTGGAAAATAAAACTTAGAAAGACCTAAGTGATGTTATGTTTACTGCGACAAAATAACAGCTCGCTAGTGTTGTTCCTGCTAGGCTAACTGCATCAGCCATAGAGCTAACGCAGCTAGCCAGCATTGTTGGTTAGCCTGTCGGCTAAGTAGGCTACTGATGGTAAACAATTAGAAGGTTATATGCTTATTGTGAATGGCACAGAAGATAGGTTTATAGAGTGTTCGTGTCTGCATTGAATGTCGTGTTTATGTAGCCTACTCACCCACCAGGACAAGTGGAAGATTAACAGCTTCTGAGTGTCATCGATAGTCCATACTAGGTAGCCTGTCGGCTAGTCTGCAACACAGCCAGTTAGCCTAGTAGATAGCTTGTCGGCTAGCCTGCTAATACAACCAGCTATGCAATCTTTTGGTTATCTAGGCACAGTCGCCGTTTTCAGATAGTTTTGGATGAAGTCGGCTGCCAAAGCTGGGTCTTCGAATCGGTGTGTTGAGTTGTCCGGTAGAGTTAGCCTCAGAACTGCAGGGTAAACAAGTCCATACTTCACTCCATGGCAGGTTCGCAGCAGGCGTTTCACCTCTCCAAAGCAAAATACTACTTCTACCAGGGGGGGCTCCTACCTTCTACCAGGGGCTCCTACCTCCTACCAGGGGCTCCTACCTTCTATCAGGGGCTCCTACCTCCTACCTCCTACCAGGGGCTCCTACCTCCTATCAGGGACTCTTACCTCCCACTAGGGGCTCCTACCTTCTACCAGGGGCTCCTACCTCCCACTGGGGCTCCTACCTCCTACCAGGGGCTCCTACCTCCCACTAGGGGCTCCTACCTCCCACTAGTGGCTCCTACCTCCCACTAGGGGCTCCTACCTCCTACCAGCGGCACGGTGGTGTAGTGGTTAACACTGTCGCCTCACAGCAAGAAGGTCCAGGGTTCGATTCCCGCTTGGGGACCAGGTTTCCATGATGCCAGGTACTCAGGTGGGGTATCTCCCAGGCCTTTCTGTGTGGAGTTTGCATGTTCTCCCCGTGCTCGCAAGGGTTTCCCCCCCGATAAGATAAACCCAATGGAAAAACATGCACAACAACAGATCGCTAACGCTGTGGCGTCCTTGACGAAGACGGACAGGAGCACTTGGATTGGTCCCCGGGGCGCGGCTCACGTTGACGCCCTATCTGCTCCCGGCTGCCCATGGGGGGAAGGACAACGGGATGGGAAAAGTGCAGAGAGACATTTCATCGGCGACTCAGTGCATGTGTGTGTGTGTTCCTGTGGGTCGCCCATCTCACGTGTGTGTGTTAAACTGCATGACAAATAAAGACTTCTAGTCTAACCAATTATAATTATACCTCCCACTAGGGGCTCCTACCTCCCACTAGGGACTCTTACCTCCTACCAGGGGCTCCTACCTTCTACCATGGGCTCCTACCTCCCACTAGGGCCTCCTACCTCCTACAAGGGGCTCCTACCTCCCACTAGGGGCTCCTACCTCCCACTAGGGGCTCCTACCTCCTATCAGGGGCTCCTACCTCCCACTAGGGGCTCCTACCTTCTACCAGGGGCTCCTACCTCCTACCAGGGGCTCCTACCTCCCACTAGGGGCTCCTACCTCCTACCAGGGGCTCCTACCTCCTACTAGGGGCTCCTACCTCTTACTAGGGACTCCTACCTCCCACCAGGGGCTCTTACCTCCTACCAGGGGCTCCTACCTCCCACTAGGGGCTCCTACCTCCCACTAGGGGCTCCTACCTTCTACCAGGGGCTCCTACCTCCTACCAGGGGCTCCTACCTCCCACTAGGGGCTCCTACCTCCTACCAGGGGCTCCTACCTCCCACTAGGGGCCTCTACCTCCGACTAGAGGCTCCTATCTCCCACCAGGGGCTCCTACTTCCCACCAGGGGCTCCTACCTCCCCCTAGGGGCTCCTATCTCCTACTAGGGGCTCCTATCTCCCCCTAGGGGCTCCTATCTCCTACTAGGGGCTCCTATCTCCCACTAGGGGCTCCTACCTCCTACCAGGGGCTCCCTCCCACTAGGGGCTCCTACCTCCTACTAGGGGCTCCTACCTCAGGGGCTCCTACCTCCTACCAGGCACTCCTACCTCCCACCAGGGGCTCCTACCTCCCACTAGGGGCTTCTACCTCCCACTAGGGGCTCCTACCTCCTACCAGGGGCTCCTACCTCCTACCAGGGGATCCTACCTCCTACCAGGGGCTCCTACCTCCTACTAGGGGCTCTTACCTCTTACTAGGGACTCCTACCTCCCACCAGGGGCTCTTACCTCCTACCAGGGGCTCCTACCTCCTACCAGGGGCTCCTACCTCCTACTAGGGGCTCCTGCCTCCTACTAGGGACTCCTACCTCCTACGAGGGGCTCCTACCTCCCACTAGGGGCTCCTACCTCCTATCAGGGGCTCCTACCTCCCACTAGGGGCTCCTACCTCCTATCAGGGGCTCCTACCTCCCACTAGGGGCTCCTACCTTCTACCAGGGGCTCCTACCTCCTACCAGGGGCTCCTACCTCCCACTAGGGGCTCCTACCTCCTACCAGGGGCTCCTACCTCCCACTAGGGGCTCCTACCTCCGACTAGGGGCTCCTATCTCCCACCAGGGGCTCCTACTTCCCACCAGGGGCTCCTAACTCCCACTAGGGGCTCCTACCTCCCCCTAGGGGCTCCTATCTCCTACTAGGGGCTCCTATCTCCCCCTAGGGGCTCCTATCTCCTACTAGGGGCTCCTATCTCCCACTAGGGGCTCCTACCTCCTACCAGGGGCTCCCTCCCACTAGGGGCTCCTACCTCCTACTAGGGGCTCCTACCTCAGGGGCTCCTACCTCCTACCAGGCACTCCTACCTCCCACCAGGGGCTCCTACCTCCTACTAGGGGCTCCTACCTCCCACTAGGGGCTTCTACCTCCCACTAGGGGCTCCTACCTCCTACCAATGGCTCCTACCTCCTACCAGGGGCTCCTACCTTCTACCAGGGGATCCTACCTCCTACCAGGGGCTCCTACCTCCTACCAGGGGCTCCTACCTCCTACTAGGGGCTCCTACCTCCTACTAGGGACTCCTACCTCCCACCAGGGGCTTTTACCTCCTACCAGGGACTCTTACCTCCTACCAGGGGCTCCTACCTCTTACTAGGGGTTCCTACCTCCTACCAGGGGCTCCTACCTCCTACTAGGGGCTCCTACCTCAGGGGCTCCTACCTCCTACCAGGCGCTCCTACCTCCCACCAGGGGCTCCTACCTCCTACTAGGGGCTCCTACCTCCCACTAGGGGCTCCTACCTCCCACTAGGGGCTCCTACCTCCTACCAGGGGCTCCTACCTCCTACCAGGGGCTCCTAACTCCCACTAGGGGCTCCTACCTCCTACTAGGGACTCCTACCTCGCACTAGGGGCTCCTACCTCCTACCAGGGACTCTTACCTCCTACCAGGGGCTCCTACCTCCTACTAGGGACTCCTACCTCCCACTAGGGGCTCCTACCTCCTACCAGGGGCTCCTACCTCCTACTAGGGACTCCTACCTCCCACTAGGGGCTCCTACCTCCTACCAGGGACTCTTACCTCCTACTAGGGGCTCCTACCTCCTACTAGGGGCTCCTACCTCCCACTAGGGGCTGCTACCTCCTACCAGGGACTCTTACCTCCTACCAGGGGCTCCTACCTCCTACCAGGCGCTCCTACCTCTTACCAGGGGCTCCTACCTCCCACTAGGGGTTCCTACCTCCCACCAGGGGCTCCTAACTCCCACTAGGGGCTCCTACCTCCTACCAGGGGCTCCTACCTCCTACTAGGGGCTCCTACATCCTACTAGGAGTTAGGTCTGTGTTTAGACACACAGTATCAGAACAAAAGTCGGAGTACTCACTCTGGTCAGACTTGATGGGGGACGTGTGGTTCAGTTTCTCTGTGGAGTCGTCGCCGCTTCCTTCATCCAGGACGTAGTCGAAGTTGAGGATGAACATCATCACTATGCCCTCCTCGTTCTTCACTGGGATGATGTGGATGTTGCACTGGAAGTCAGAACCTGAAAGAGAAACAAACAAGCTATGTTAAAAGAAAATTACGCACTTAAAGGGCTGCCGTTGACTTAATAAATTATTCGATTTTGTTGACTAATCTATCAGTTGATTTAATTGACAAATATGTAAAACTATTGAGTTTTGTAGAGGGAAATAAACCTTCAGATAATAACCTTTTCAGGAATACTTTGATTGATTACATACAAAAATACCGGAGTTCATTACATGTTTTCTACATATTGATCTGTGTCAACAGAAACTAGCAGCCTCTCTACTGTTGTTTAAAAGACTTCTGCATCATCACCTCACTGATGTATACATACAGTACCGTAGTAATTCTACTTAAGTCACACTAAGCTCTCTTGTCAGATCATCCTGACTCATATTAATCATATTAATGCGTGGGCTTCTAAACATTCACGTCTACAGCTAAACATAAATGGTGCATTTATATAGCACTTTTATCCAAAGCGCTTTACAATTATTTTCCTCACATTCACCTGTTCACTCACACATTCACACACCGATGGCGGAGGCAACAATGCAAGGTGCCAACCTGCTCATCGGGAGCAATTAGGGGTTAAGTGTCTTGCTCAAGGACACTTTGACACGCTGCCCGGGAGGAGTGGGAATCGAACCGCGAACCCCTGGATTACCAGACATGCTCTACCTCCTGAGTCACTGTCGCCCCCAGTGCGGTACTAAACATGTCATCAGGCCTACATAAACATGAAGACTATAATATCTCTATTCTGAATAATAGAGATACTGGTTTAAATAATAATGATATTATCATTATTATTTAAACCAGTATCTCTATTATTCAGAAGTACATTTCTGTTAGTTGTATAGTTTGATTTTCCACCACAGTTTCCCCTCGTAGATTCATGCAGAAGAGACTCTTTAAATCGTGTGTTTACCAGAGATGGCCCCATAATTGTCTTGGAAATAAGTAATTTCTTTTCAACAAATACACTTTGAAAGAGAGGGTCAGCCTTTAGATGTACTATACTGTGTATATTATCCTTCAGATTGCAATCCTTTATTATTATTATGTTTTATTATTCTCTATTTCTGTTTATGTGCTTATTTGCCAGCACTGCTGAGGACTTTACCATTATTCTCTTCTACTCTACTCTGTTCTACTCTACTCTGTTCTATTTGACTCTGTTCTACTCTACTCTGTTCTACTCTATTCTACTCTACTTTATTCTACTCTACTCTGTTCTACTCTACTTTATTCTACTCTACTCTGTTCTACTCTATTCTGTTATTCTCTATTCTACTCTACTATGTTCTATTTTACTCTGTTCTACTCTATTCTACTCTACTCTATTCCACTCTACTCAAGGTTAAAAGGTCAATCTACTAAGTTGTACACATTGAGTTAAATCCAAATATGGATCTCTCTCACTCACTCACTCACTCACTCACTCACTCACTCACTCACTCACTCACTCACTCACTCACTCACTCACTCACTCACTCACTCACTCACTCACTCACTCACTCACTCACTCACTCACTCAACCACCCACCCACCCACCCACCCACCCACCCAATCACTTCTGTTCTGTCCTACTCTATTCTATTTTACTCTATTCTACTCTATTCTATTCGACTCTATTCTACTCTGTTCTGTTCTACTCTATTCTATTCTATTTTACTCTGTTCTACTCTACTCTATTCTGTTCTACTCTGTTCTGTTCCACTCTACTCGGTTCTATTTTACTCTGTTCTACTCTACTCTACTCTACTCTACTCTACTCTACTCTACTCTACTCTACTCTATTTAAGCATTACATCACGCGCAGGAGTGGTTTGTGAACAATAAACCATGCCTAGGGGTGGTCGTTAGACCCCCCTAGGCATGGTTTATTGTTCACAAATCACGACTGCAAGTGGTGTAATGCTTTTATACAACTGCCATATTCATCCAACCTTATTGCTATACAATAAACACACATTAATCGAAGATTTATTGAAAAAACCATCCGCCAGAAAAAGTAGTTCCCACAACTACAAAAAAGACAAGTTGCCTCCATGTGGAAGCAGCTTGAAGTGCATCCAACCAACTAACACATCCAACTGTGTATTATTGGAATGATTGAGAGAAGTTGCCTCATGTGGAAGCAGCTTGAAGTGCATCCAACCAACTAACACATCCAACTGTGTATTATTGGAATGATTGATTGAACATTTTATTACCAGATGCAGAATGGGTACAATACAGTACGGCTCAATACACACAATTGTTAAGGGGATGCAGACCTACTTTCTATAGAACTTCATTCTTAGATGCTTCTATAGAAAGTAGGTAAAACAAATTAAAACGTTTTCTTTGCCCTATAGGAAAAAAAAGTTCTCTTCGCCCTATTTTTTTATTTATTTTTTTAAACCTACTGTAGAGGGCCTAAACTTAACCAGTTGGAAACCAAGCGTACAGTAATAAAATTAGCAATCAATCAATCAATCAATCAATCAACTCAATAGGCCATGCTCACTTAGAACAGCGCAGCACCCAGCTCTCTCTCAGTCTGACTATCCCCCGCGTTGCAGACAGAAGTGTGTGTGTGTGTGTGTGTGTGTGTGTGTGTGTGTGTGTGTGTGTGTGTGTGTGTGTGTGTGTGTGTGTGTGTGTGTGTGTGTGTGTGTGTGTGTGTGTGTGTGTGTGTGTGTGTGTGTGTGCGTGCGTGCGTGCGTGCGTGCGTGCGTGCGTGCGTGCGTGCGTGCGTGCGTGCGTGCGTGCGTGCGTGCGTGCGTGCGTGCGTGCGTGCGTGCGTGTGTGTGTGCTTGGGGTGGGTGGAGACTGAGCAAGCGTCGGACAGAGTGAGAGTGAGGGCTGCAGTCAGAGAGAAGGAAAAAGAAATTGAAAATAAAATTGCAAATTAATCAATCAATCAATCGCGATTTTTCTTTTGTTACACAATGATTCAAGACCCATCAATTACATCATCCAACATTGTTTAAAGGACTAAGACATTCGCTGTGACAGAATCGCTTGATATTTAGTCGTTTAGTCGTTATCAACATATCCATTTGTTAAATTATTGTCTGGCATCTTGACGGAGTGATGTGATGTGATTCGGTTGTGGGCGGGTCCTGGGCCAGCAGCGTGGAATTGTGAAGAATAAACACGTGTAAAATGACTGTTTCAGCCAATCAGAATCGAGAAATTTGCATGCCGTTGTATAATCTGTTCTACTCTCTGTTCTGTTCTACTCTCTGTTCTGTTCTACTCTACTCTATTCTATTTACTCTGTTCTACTCTACTATGTTCTACTCTACTCTACTCTATTCTGTTCTATTCTATTCTACTCTGTTCTGTTATACTCTACTCACTGAGGTCTCGCTATAGAACTGAGCTGCTTGCAGAGCAGTGGACGATAATAAAGAATCACAACGTCCGTCCCGGGGTCCAGGAGATCTCGAGTGGACCGGCCAAACCGGATTACCGGGGCCGAGCTCCGGTGCCTCCAGGCCAACCATCTGGCCACCGACGGAACCCTCATAAACCATGAGAGAAATCCTATTGCTGGGGAAAACGTTTTACAATTTCAGCCGAGTCCCTGTGCGGAGGTAATATTTCACAATAACTACCTCTGGAGTGAGGAATGATTTCTACTAGCATCAGCATACCGCTGCTCGGGAGATAATTGAGCTCGACGGCAACGCTTTGAACTACCTTTCACAGGAGTTATTCATGAGACGTAACCTAACCTCACGCTCCAGGAGAACAGCTGATGACAGGGATTTCTTTGTCGTGTGTGAAATATACTTTGTTGTTATACTTTTATCCTCGTCAAATCTGTTCAGAGTGGTGCATTCTTTTCAAAACTATATCAAAACATCAGTTTACCAACTCTCTCACAACTTGTGCAGTATATTATACTTCAAGTCTCGTTTAAGCAGTCGTATGCTCGGCACTTCATAAACATGTGCATTTTCACTAAAACCTTGCTAACTTGGACAATCTTGGAACCTATTCTACCAATGTTCAAACCAAAAGGTTGGTTCTCAGAGTTCCTCCAGTTTGCTCTGAACTAGGAAAAACTGCTTTTCTCCTTTCTTCCAACACTTGGAATGTCCTCCGACTGACTCTGAAGCTGAAGGTTCTTCCTTCTCTTGCTGCATTTTAAAAGTATGATCTCTGTGTCGACTTGTAACTGTCTTAGCTGATTTTTTATTGTTTATTCTTATTTGTTGTGTCTATATGTATGAAATTGCTGATAAACGGTGTCTTGTTTTGGAAGCTTGTCGCTGTAAATGAGGGTAACCTCAGTGTCTTATGGGTTGAAATAAAAACAAAGTTTTGAGTTTGTAAACTGATGTTTTGATATAGTTTTGTTGTTAAACCAAATCTTCAATAACTTCAATTCATCATTAACTTCAATTCATCAAGTATTTCACAGTAAGGCATCACAGAGTGAGTAATTTATATACAAATAATGTTTTTTGGGCGAAGTGTTCCTGCCAAATTACTTTTTAGAAGATAAAACCAGAGGAACTCTTTTTTATTTGATTTATTTGTATTTATTATGATGCCTGAATTTCCCCAAGGGGATCAATAAAGGAATATCTTATCTTATCTTATTTAATAATTTTATTTTGGAAGAGAGGATTAAAAGGGGCACTTGCCGATTTATAAAGGGGCACTTGCCGATTTATGTTGCTCATAATCTCATACACATCCCAAAACAAAAACAATCCCAACTGAATCTTGCTTAATTTTTTGACTAAGAACTCCTAATAATCCACAAACAAACAACTACGTGTTTTATAGTTTCCCGTTCCGACTCCAATCATGATTGCTTTTCCTAAGGGTCACTGTGACAGTCAATTGTATAAAAAATGTGCAGTGCAAATAGCAGTGGTGCTGTGAAATAAAACCCTCTTTACTATAAAACCCTCTCTAGCTATGAAACCCTCTCTGCTACTGTATGAAAGGTTTTTCATTTAAATGTATTGTCCCTCTTTGTATGCTTGTCTTCTGTGGCTGTTGTGTCTGATGTTTATACTACCAGGCTGTTAAGAGGAAGACACCCTAAAAGGATGATCTATAAAATTGGATACATTGTTACCTTTTATCTCTAGTCACACCAAGGCTGTCCAACATAGGGCCCACGGGGCAAATCTGGCCCTCTGTGACATTATTCTCAGCCCTCCCGAGTATCAGAGTGTGATTTGATTTCCTACTTGGATTATTATGTTTTATATGCATTTTGTAATGAATGAAGTGTAGAGGGTGGGGTGCACACACACACACGCGCGCACGCACGCACGCACGCACGCACGCACGCACGCACGCACGCACACACACACACACACACACACACACACACACACACACACACACACACACACACACACACACACACACACACACACACACACACACACACATGCATTAACGCATATATCCATATATGTCTGAATATACCTGCATATAATCCTTCTATATACCTACATATACATCTGCATATAATACTTTTCACATATCTGTAGATAATATATCTATATCTGTACATACTGTATCCCTTACCTACTCTTACTAGTTACGCTGCTGGCCAGTATGACTTACTACCAGAGTGTCGTTATACCTGTATCACTGTACCTCTTAACCTGCGCCCCCAAAAGTGGCCTTTTTAGTTTTCATTTTTGAGGACTGCATACCTTTTTTGCAAACCAACACAACATACTTTATACTTATAGCACATGCATGAGCCTGGTCTCTTTTGAAAGATGACATTCTGAAGTTTCTGATTCCAGACACAAAATTAACTTTTAGTGCTAACGTAATAGAGTAACATAGGTCTGAACTTGAGTTGTAGAAAAACTTGTTACTCAAGTTTTTCTGTAGTAGTTAGTAGTCCAGAGGTAGTATTTCCCCAGAAGGTAGTATGGCTTACAAATCCATACGGACCCATAGCCTGAAGCCTTATGTAGTACATGTCCAAGTGTCATAAAGATCCATTCAGAAATGAGTGATTAGGAGTGATTTTGGTAAACTGTGTACAAAAGAAAAACTGAGCTTCAATTCATTGGGCTGTTTTTCTCTTCCTGTTTTCGCTCATTAGTTTTTTTTTAGTTTTTTTAGATTCATACATTCCCACGTGGTGTTTCATTGGTAAGCCACACTCATTGGCTACAACGATCCACAATCATTTTCGAGATCGGATCTAGATTGACGGAGCTACTGCGCCAAGAGTCGGGAGTGGTATTTTGCACAATACCGTGTACTTTGCACAAGCCTCAAATACCGGCATGTAACTCGAGAACCGCTGAGCGGATTTTGTGGGATCTTGTCGCTATCAACAGGCAACAAATAAGCTTTCAATTCGATATATATATATATCGTATTACAAAATATGCACAACCGAGCCACTAGGGGTCGCCAAAGTGCCGGCGGGCTGTTGCGTGATAAGAGGTTTTAATACTATATCTATATCTGTACATATCTCTAGGGATGCCCCGATCACGTTTTTTGCCACCGATACCGATCACCGATCGTCGTGAGCCATATCGGCCGATACCGATCCGATACCGATCGTTTTTGATTAAAAAGAAATTAAAAATTATTTTATATAATTTTTTTTTTTTTAATAAAATATATATATTATATAATTAGACTTGTACTTGTATTATCTGCGAGACATCGCCACCACGCAACAAGTCAAAATGCTCGCTATCTGCAAACAGCTCCACTGTCTGTGTGTACTCTAGTAGCCCTAGCTCCAAAAAGGATTCTCCGGCGCTGCAGCGGGACCCTATTGCCTTGGTAACGTTATGCTTTGGTCATTTCACATTCAGCAAGCCCTCAGCTCGAATACGCATTCAATCAATGTTATAAGACATTGATATCAGGAGCTATCTGTAGTTACTGCTAGCCGGCTAGATGACGTTAAGACAACTATTTAGTTCAATCGGACATTTCGTTTTGAACCGTGAACTAACGTCAGCTAACGCAAGCTAACGCAAGATAACGGAGATATCAACATGGGCTACTAGACTTCCTGGGGCATTTGTTGATATCCGGAGCTATCAGTAGCTAGCCGGCTAAATACCGTTAGACAATGCCTACTAAAAGTGAATAGTTGACTGGGTAATTTTGTTTAAACAGTAACGATAGCTAGGTAGCTAACGTTAGCTCAGGTCGAATGCACTATCTAGACTCAGCAGAGGGACCTCGCCTCCTCTGTGTTTACAAACTCTACACGGGTACGGGCGGGGCTAGGGAGGAGGAGCAGTTTGCAGGTCCTGTGCGTCTGAGACAAGCGAGTGAGATATCCACTTGATCAGTTTCCGCGATCGGCGAATATGACTAATTATCGGAATTCCCCGATCGCATATTTATACTGATTATCGGCCGATAACGATCGGTGGCCGATCGATCGGGGCATCCCTACATATCTCTTACCTACTCTCACTAGTTACGCTGCTGGCCAGTATGGCTTACTACAGTACCATAGTGTCTTTATACCTGTATCACTGTACATATTAATACTACAACTCCTTTCATTGAGCTGTAATTCGCACAATGATTTACTTCCCCTGATGGCGATCACTGGTGGCAATATTCAAATTGATTTACTCTCAATAACACACTAAATTAATGTGTGAATGAGCTTTTGGATGTGTGTGAGATTATGTGCGAAATAAATCAGCATTGTTTTTTAGTGACGGGCTACTTTAGTCTTAATTCAAGCATCAAAATGTTCTGAGACTAATGTTTCAGTTCAGTAATAATCCTTCTATACATCTACTTATACAGCTGCATATAACCTGTCATCAAAGAGAAGCAGGCTAGTCTTGGTCCTTGCTCCACAATAATGGAACAAACTTCTCACCACTGTCAGGACAGCCGAAACCCGCACAATTTCCCACTGTTGACCAAAAACAACACTTTTTCAATCAATATCAG
Source organism: Notolepis coatsorum (assembly GCF_963971535.1). Lineage (NCBI taxonomy): Eukaryota > Metazoa > Chordata > Actinopteri > Aulopiformes > Paralepididae > Notolepis > Notolepis coatsorum. Next base: position 165,611,718 of record NC_140167.1, read on the forward strand.
AAATTTCAAAGTTGTTGTACTATCTTTTACTAGTATGCACTCTGCTACTAAGGAATCTACCTTGCACATAGTACTACCTACTATGCTAATATGTCTATACTACTATGCACTCAAGACTTGCTCAAGGACACTTCCACATGCTGCCAGACGACTGCTCTACCTCCCGAGCCGCTACATGGACAGATGTTAGTCTGATAGTTCTGTGCCGTTCATGGGTCAGGTGTACCAGCTCCATGATGAGCCCCGACACCAGTCCTCTGGTATGTGAACGCTGTAGGTACCAGAACATGTACCGGTACACGGGCAGCCTATGTGGACGTGGAATGAGGTCCGTGCAGACTCTAGCTGTGGACTGAGGTCCGTGCAGACTCTAGCTGTGGACTGAGTTCCATGCAGACTCTAGCTGTGGACTGATGTCCATGCAGACTCTAAAAAAACTGCAAATGTCTGGCAGCAATGGTTGCCAAATATTTACTATCAAATTACAGTAAAATACCTAAATTAAAATAAATTGGAAAAGCAATTAATTTACAGAATCTTAATTTTTTATTTATTTATTATTCTTTCATTTTTTATTTTATTACATATAATTCAATGTAATTTAACATTCAAGACAATTAAGCAATGGAATAATCCTGTAAATATTTTTTATTTATAATTTCTTAAATCAATTTACAGATTACAACATTTATTTAATGGTTAATATTTTGAACAAAAGTAATTTACTGTGTTTTTATGGCATTTACACTTAAAGTAGAAAAACAAAAGTAATCTGCAAAATAATACAGTGAATTTCCTGTGAAAAAATATATAATTTTTTTACAGTGTAGCTGCCTCCAGACTGCGTATTCATGGTTCTGTGTGGATTCATGGCCAATTGCATTTATATATAGCAGCTTTTATCCAAACTGCTTCACAACTTATGCCTCACATTACATTCACACATTCACTCACACACCGACGGTGGAGGCAACCATGCAAGTTGCCAACCATGCTCATCGAGAGCAATTAGGGGTTAAGTGTCTTGCTCAAGGACACTCGACACGCTGCCCGGGAGGAGCTGGAATCTAACCGGGAACCTTCTGTCAGTCGACCGCACTACCAGCCTGACCTTTACTCTGACCTTTTCTGCATCGATATAAGCAATTTATCAACATAAGATGTATGTGTGAAAGTTGGGAAGTTTATCCAATACTGTGGACAATATACTTTACTTAAAGGAACACACTAACATTTTGGGAAATTAGCTTACCATCTTCCCCAGAGAGAGACAAGCAGATAGATACCAGTTTCCTCTCTGTGCGTTCAGTAGAAAGCTATCTGGCTGCACGTTAGCCTAGCTTAGCACAATGAATGGAAGTGGACATGGCCGGTTAGCCTTCGGGAGAGGTGTTGGACAATGCCTAGGCTAACCGGCACTATCCGCTTCCATGCATTGTGCTAAGCTAGGCTAAGATGCAGCCAGACAGCTTTCTACTGACCGCACAGCGAGGAAACTGGTATCTATCTATTTTGTCTCTCTCTGGAGAAGACGGTAATATAATTTTCCAAAATGTTGGCGCCAACTGTATCCACAGACTCATTATATTCTCATGTTGATTGGAAATGAGTTTGAATGGAAAATCTGTGTATTTTGAAGCCCCATAATTTATTTAGTTTTCATTATGACTTATGCACATCCTGATACAATTAGATAAACATATTGTCATCATGCAGCACAAGTACAGTACAACGAAAATAAGTCTGGCATCCAATCAGAATGCAAATGTAACAGTAAAGTGCAACAGCAATATACAATGTACAGGTGATTAAACTGGTAGTGGGTATAGAATATATAAATTAGTACTACTAATAATAGTAATATTGCTAATCAGATGTATGTACAGAGTTGTAGTATTAATATGTACAGTGATACAGGTATATATACAGTGACACTATGGTAGTAAGGCATAGTGGCTAGCATCGTAACTAGTAAGAGTAGGTACTGTAAGGGATATGTACAGATATAGTATCGAATCTGCATGACAAATAAATACTTCTCTCTACAGATATGTAGATAATGATTATATGCAGGTATGTACAGACAGATGTGGATAGATATATATATAGTAAGATGGGTCTGTCTGTTGCTCTGTCTGTCTGTCTGTCATGCAGTCTGTCTGTGTAACTGTCTGTCTGTCTATATGTCTGTCTATATGTCTGTCTATATGTCTGTCTGTCTGTCTGTCTGTCTGTCTGTCTGTCTGTCTGTCTGTCTGTCTGTCTGTCTGTCTGTCTGTCTGTCTGTCTGTCTGTCTGTCTGTCTGTCTGTCTGTCTGTCTGTCTGTCTGTCTGTCTGTCTGTCTGTCTGTCTGTCTGTCTGTCTGTCTGTCTGTCTGTCTGTATATATGACTGTATGACTGTATGTATGTCTGTCTATCATACAGTCTGTCTGTCTGGCTTGCACAGAGGAGACACATTACCAGTGTTCACAGTACCCTCCTCAGGGCTCCGAGACACCCTGCCAGCAGCATTCATTAGCAGTAGGCTTGTTGTCGGACTAAATATAACGGGTCCAGCTTGCTCTGCCTCTATGTGCCAGGCTTGTTATTTTCTTTTGGATCCAAACTACCAAAGAAATTATCCTGACTTGTTAGTGTGAAGGAATAACTCACATGTTGATACAACTGGAGGAATTTAATGAAGAAGTATAGGCTAGTACGTAATAAGAAATATAAAATAATATAAAAATATCAAGGTTCAGCATTTCTGAGGTAAGGGGTATGATGCGGGTCTGTCATACTTTACTCTGTGAATTGTCGAGAGTTAAATCAAAGCATGCAGTAGCTACTTTCAGCTCGATCTCACTTAAAATATGTAAATAAAGTACTTTAGGAACTTTCAAAATTTTCAGAAAACGTTTGAGTTCCCCTACTGGGGAACAAACCCAGGACACTCACATGGGAGGCAAGTGCCTTTACCTCAAGACACCAAGACACACTTTTCTGATAGCCTCGTCCAAACCCTAACCTTAACCTTAACCACTGTTACCATAAACTAACCATAACCTTAACCATAACATTAACCACACTGTTACCTTAAACTAACCATAACCTCAACCACTGTTACCACTAACCATAAACTTAACCCTAACCACACTGTTACCTTAAACTAACCATAACCTTAACCGTAACCACACTGTTAACTAACCATAACCTTAACCACACTGTTACCATAAACTAACCATAAACATAACCCTAACCACACTGTTACCTTAAACTAACCCTAACCCTAACCCTAACCCATTCTATCTTAACCATAACCATTAAAACAAATCATCATCATCATCATCATCATCATCATCATCATCATCATCATCATCATCATCATCAGCATCATCATCATCATAGTAGTGCTGTGTTTGTATCAGGTTGGGTGGGTGTCTTAGTCTAGTGGTGAGAGCTGTGTTTGTATCAGGGTGGGTTTCTTAGTCTAGTGGTGAAAGCTGTGTTTGTATCAGGGTGGGTGTCTTAGTCTAGTGGTGAGAGCTGTGTTTGTATCAGGGTAGGTGGGTGTTGAGAGCACTCACCCTTGACCACAATCATTGTTAGTTAGACTCCCGGTCGACTCCCGGTCGTGATGTTTGTTTTGGCCGATACGAAATGTAAATATATTACTTATGGCTTTAACATAACGTGGTCCTGTGGTCAATTATTACTTTATTTATGTTTGTTTCTTTACGAGACCGTGTCGCTACTTCCTGCAGGAGAATGAACTGAGAATGGGACAGAGAACAATAATATCTCTCTCTCTTGCTAGTTACTTTGAAAGAAACAATTAACATTCAAAACTCGTGAGAAGTTGATGAACATAACGTATATATTTTCAAAGTTCACGCCTGCCAGCCTGTAAACAAAGACATGAGAACCAGCATACTGTAGGTCAACCGAAAAAATAAGTTTTAACCTTTAGAGGTCAGCGCATCGAGACACTCCCAAGTATTGGACACAAGAACATCATACAATGTGTACTTTTACTTTAGATATACTTAAGTCTATTTTTTTTTTATACTTTTACTTAAGCAGATTTTTTATATAGTAGTTATAATAGTATAATAATAATAGTTAAGGACTCTTACTTTTACCATAGTACTATTCTACTAAATCAGGGGATTTTTACTTTTGTTTAAATAAACAACAAGTATTAGCAATGTCTGACTACTAAGTGTGTCTGACTCTCGCTGCATGGATTACAACATACAGTATGACGCAGTGTTGTAGTCGAGTCACTAAATCTCGAGTCCGAATCGAGTCTCGAGTCCCCAGTGTCCAATTCCAAGTCTGAGTCAATTCAAACCTTTATTTATTCTCGAAAAGGACAATTGAAGTCACCCTAATTTTCAATGTTGTTGAGACTTACAGACATTTCAATGCATACATTTGTTTACAATTTAATAATAATAAATAATAATAACGCTATCTATATAATAGCCTTCACACATGGACCGCAGCACAAAGTGCCCCACAGCAAATAGCACAAAATTACAGACTGTTACCTTAAACTAATCATAACCATAACCTTGACGCTAACCTTAGCCATAACCCTAATGTTCTATCATAACCTTAAACGTTAAAACAAAGCATCATCATCGTCTTGCTGTGTTTGTATCACACTCACCCACAGCCACAAGCATTGTTATTTGACTCAGTTGGATGAAATATAAATATATTCCTTATTGCGATAACACAATGTTTATGTTATATGTTATGTACCTTTTTTCCTGTGGTCGATTAGTACTTTATTTACGCTTTCTGATGAGACTGTGTTGTTGAGTGAAACAATTCCACCAGAAGAAAACAGAAAACCCCCTCTGATGCTTCTGTTTATTCAGAAGAAAACAGAAACCCCCCCGCTGATACTTCTGTTTATTCAGAAGAAAACAGAAAATGCTGGTCAAAGGCTGTTTCGAGAGGCTGGTCAAGGATCACATTTGTGCCTCCCTCCCCAGTGATATGGACCCTATGCAATTTGCATACAGGACAAACAGGTCCACTGACGACGCGGTCTCCCAGGTACTGCACAGCACCCTCTCTCACCTTGACCGCCAGAAGGGGGGCTATGTGAGACTGTTGTTCATTGACTACAGCTCAGCGTTCAACACCATAGTCCCCACCAGACTGGTGGACAAGCTGATCGAGCTGGGTCTGAGCTCCGCTCTGAGCGCCTGGGTACTGGACTTTCTGAGTGAAAGATCCCAGGCGGTCAGGGTGGGGGGTCAGACCTCCAACACCATCACCCTGAGCATCAAATCCCCCCAGGGCTGTGTTCTGAGCCCCCTGCTGTACTCACTCTACACACACGATTGTGTGGCCAAGTTCAGCTCCAACTCCATAGTGAAGTTTGCAGACGACACAGTGGTGGTGGGGCTGATCTCGGACAACGACGAGAAGGCCTACCGGGAGGAGGTTGAGGTACTGGAACGCTGGTGCCAGGACAACAGCCTGCTCCTGAACATTGGTAAAACCAAGGAGCTGATCGTGGATTATAGGAGAGGCCAGCAGGAGACACACACACCACTGAGGATAAACGGGGCTACCGTGGACAGGGTGAGCAGCTTTAAGTACCTGGGGGTCCACATCTCAGAGGATCTGACATGGTCAACACACATAGACACAGTCGTAAAAAAGGCGAAGCAGCGCCTCTACCACCTGAGACAGTTAAGGAAGTTCAGAGTATCTGGGAAGATACTCCAGTCCTTCTACTCCGGAGCTGTAGAGAGCATCTTGACTGGAAACATCACTGCCTGGTATGGAAACAGCACGGCACAGGACAAGAAGGCCCTACAGAGAGTGGTGCGCTCAGCCGAGCGTACCACGGGTATTGCACTACCTCCCCTGCAGGTTCTATACAACAAGAGGTGCAAATCCAGAGCCTGCAGAATAATGAAAGACCCTCACCACCCCAACAACAGCCTGTTCCAGCTGCTGAGGTCAGGCAGATGCCTGCGAACCCCAGCTACTAAGACAGAGAGGCTTCGGCTCAGCTTCTTCCCCCAGGCCATCAGAGCCTTGAACACTGAACACTGAGTGCCACAGAACACTGAACTCTCCACACACAAGCACACATGAGCACACACACAACACGCTTGCACACTAGCAGCCACTTTAACATGAGCAAGCACACACTCATGCTGCACACGCCCACACTTATGGCCACAAAGGAAAGGTCACTTTAAAAATAGTATAGCAACAGTAACAGTGTATTGCACTACCAAAGGACCTAGCATGTCCTCCATGCTCTGTAAATAACTTATGTACAAATACCGAGATGCCCCACTATGTTACCTGTTTATTGCACAATGTCGTTTTATTGGATTCTATTATATGTTGTACTACTGTATTGCACATCGTTGCGGGCAAGACCACCCGCATTTCATTGTATACTTGTATGCTGTGACAAATAAAACTCTTGACTTGACTTGAAAACCCCCCTCTGATGCTTCTGTTTATTCAGAAGAAAACAGAAAACCCCCCTCTGATGCTTCTGTTTATTCAGAAGAAAACAGAAAACCCCCCTCTGATGCTTCTGTTTATTCAGAAGAAAACAGAAAACCCCCCTCTGATGCTTCTGTTTATTCAGAAGAAAACAGAAAACCCCCCTCTGATGCTTCTGTTTATTCAGAAGAAAACAGAAAACCCCCCTCTGATGCTTCTGTTTATTCAGAAGCGGGAGAGAAGCCGTCGTCTTCGCTCCACTTCCCTGCGGCCTCTAACTGCCTGTGCTGGGTCTTCCTCAGGCTGCTGCCAGGCCCTTTTAGGATCTCTGGATGAAGCGATATGCATTAAGTATTGATTGTTGTTAAGAGCATTCAGGATTCCCTGCAATCACCGCTTCTGGCTCGTCTTCTTAACACAGCTTAGTTTTTTTCCCACCACAGAATAGTACAGGAAATACAAGGACCCCCCGTGTCTTAACCTCTGAGCCCTAGACATATTTTCAAAAAACTTGCCTAAAATACATACCTAAGTAAATTTAGGATTGTTCCACTTCTACAAGGTCCCTTTGCATGTTATTGGTATCTAGTGACATCGATAGGTTATGACTATAACCAAGTTCTGTTAGTTAGGGGCGATGCTTGGCATCACTACTGCACTATCTCGCGTACGTGCACGCGTACTGAATAAACCACAAATGTACCTCTAATACCAGTATTAGTCTGACCACACCCCTCATCAGCTTACCTTCATAAGCAGGTGTGTGGTCACCTGCTCTCCTCCTTCCCAAGCTTTCACCACAAGGTGAGGACAAGGGCTGCAGCGGTCGTCTGATGCCAAGCATCGCCCCTAACTAACAGAACTTGGTTATAGTCATAACCTATCGTTCTGTATCGTTAGTGGCTTAGCTTGGCATCACTACTGCACAAGGGAGGCCAAGCGGAGCCACTTGGCTGACAAATACACCCCGCTGACAGCCCCCCAAAACCATCAGAACAGGGAGGGCCGAGCCCCCCCGACCCCCCCTAATGGAGGGTATCCCCCCTATTAGAGGCTTCACGGGAAGGCGACGGACCCGACCGTGCGAAGAGGCACTCAAGCAACTTAACGCACAGGGTGAGCAGACCGTGGCTTGACCCCACGACTACACACACGCACAACCCGCATGCCACCCGGGAACGAACGGAGGAACAACCTCGTTACTGCCCCCAGAATCACGGGGCCAAGGGCAAACCCAACCCCGTGGCAAGGCCGTAGCAGCGGAGCGCGAAGGAAGACCCAGACCCACCAAAAGGACTGGACTCCCTGGAATGGGGGCCCGGAGAAGTCCATGATGCCAGCATCAAGACCCCACCAGGTGGGCACGTAGTGCCCCGCCCCCCACATCGCCAGCGTATTCGGACAAAGGCCCCTCAGTTACTGCACCTGGTATTCCCAGGCGGAACCAACCAGGCCAGAACCTGCCCAGCTTCCGAGATCGGACGAGATCGGGCGTGTTCAGGTCGGTATGGCCGTAAGCCGAGCGGGCCCCGTCCCCCCAATAGTACACCGCCTGGCACACTGACCCTGCAGAACAGGCAGTCAGCATGGCCGTAAGCACACAAAAAAGGTTAACCAACGGAAGCAGGCAGCGCACCGGGGAAAAACCAGGCAACAGGCTGTTAACCCTAGCCTGGAGACTGCGGACGAGACAGGCGCCAGAGGGGACAGCTGAACACAGCCGCACCGGCGGAAGGAGCGTAAGCTGGCGGTGTTGCATGACCAAGCCTCCATTTAACAACCCCCACCCAGAGGGGTCGAGGCAGAGAAGGCTGACACGATTGGCAGACGTCATGAACGTGCAGGGGCACCCTCAAACGGTGAACCCGGGAGTTGACACTGCTCCAACACACCAGGGAATCAACCACCTCGGTGTTACCCAATGCGGTGGTTGTTCCTATAACCCCTCAAGAAAAAACTCCAAAACACACCTGCGGGTATACACCGGCTATACCGCAGTACAAGTGTTTCAGTTTCCAAAAAGGGTTAACCCAGGCCTACGGGTCGCAAACATCACTTCGGACCGGGCCTGGCAGTACGGGAAGCACAGGGTCACCAGAGGAGGTCAAAAAACCACCCCCACAGGCCCCTCTTCGCCATGCGTGAGAGAGGAGCGAAAAATAATGGAGAACCAGCCCCTAAGCACACCGTACCTGGTATTCCCCGGCGGTCTCCCAACCAAGTACTAACCAGGACCAACCTGTGCAGCGGCCGAGATCCGACGAGATCGAGCGCGTACAGAATGGCATGGCTGTAAGCCATGACGACAGTGCTGAGTAAAAACATACCCAACCAGGGTCTCCATAGCGCTTAACCCTGTGACACCCAGACCGACCTGGCATTTTTCCCCCTGAAAAAAGCCCAAGTCCCTCAGGGTACCAGAACAGCAGATCTGCATCCCCGGCGGACAACGGGTTCAACTGATCTGGACCAGCGTGACCAGAACCAGTCCCGTGCCCTAACCACGCCGACATGCCTACTCCAGGAGAAGGGCAGATATGCGTGTTGATCTTAACATGAAAAGAAGGCGCCACCCAGACGTTCGGACGAACCGCGCCTGGTGGCCCACCCCAAGGGCGTGAGACCCCACTACATATGTTCAGATCCATCCCGTCATCATCCCCCAGACATGAACGAGAATCCGTCGACAACCCACCCAGGTCACGGGATGTGGTCGCCGGAAGAGGAAAAACCCCCATCTCAGTTGCTTTATAAAAACGCTGTTTCAACCACAAGCAACCAAGGCGTGCCAGTCAATCGCCTGTTTACAGCGAGCTAGCACTATACGTGCGTCGGGACACACCCCCATCAATGAACAGGCTATTTAGACCTGTCATTGAATCCCCAAGGCGCCCAGGGGAACGACAAGAGGGGTGTGACACTCCCTAACTCCAACACTTCTGGAATAGAAAGAAGGAAGCATCAACAGTATGTATCCCAGTCTACACAGCCGGGGTAAAAAATGTTCACATTTTTACATCCCACCACCCTCCCATAGGAAAGAGACGGGGATCCCCAGAGAGACTTCCCACGCGAGCTGTACAGATTGAAAAGAATATATTGCACCTTGAGCCATGTAAAAAACTGGTTTTAGGGCCTCCGGCCAACCCCGTACCTACCCGGAACGCAGATCAGCGAAGTGCAGTCACAAGACACCGTAGAACACAGCCGTCCTGTGTTGTTCGATCCGGGCAGCGTCGCCGCTCCAACCAGTCGCTACAGTCCTCTTTGTTGACGCAATCGCCGTCCAGGCTCAGGGCAGGGTCGACGAACATCCCCTGTCAAGGATGACGTCGTGGTCAAGAGTGTAAAACATGTTAAAATCAAAGCACGTTCAACAGAATAGCATCAAGCTAACGGCTGCTCCAACCGTTCGGGTGCTATTGCTTCCGCTCGCGAGACGCCGATCTAACGACGCACGCGATCAGAAGCGAGCTCCCGGCGGCGCGCGAGAAGCTAAGCTACCCCGCGCCAGGCCAGTGACCGGCTAACCGTAAGCTATGAACATGTAAACAATGACATAACACTCACCCAGACAGGCCGCCGTTCTGAACCTCTCCTCACTTTTTAAGAGAAAAAGAGAAAACAAGACGTCAAAACCGCTTCACAACGGTGACATTACCACGTCCGGCGGAATCAGCACAGTACCAACTGGCCTGTATAGCTGACTTTGCACATGAATCTGCCGCTATCGCACATTACATGCACATATCCCCTCGTGAAGGAATACTCTCATTTGGATATGAAAGATGGGGCCTTAACACGGTGACAGAGAGAATCCACTCGTCCAGAACACACAGGGATCACCAGTGTCAATGGTCGCGGCCCACTATAGTTAAACTATATTGGTCTTCAGACCAAGGTCTTCTGTCGCCTAGGTGGCTAAACAAAGGACCCTAGCCTGGGGCCGGTTTCCATAAACTTTGTCAAGTAGCCCCCATAGCACTAACAGACAAGTGGAGCCCGCCAGCAAACACTACTCACCCAACCTGGAACGCACCGCTTCTCACAACAGCGGCATGTCCGACAGTTCAGCTGTGGCCTGACATGTTTCACCCCAACAAACACAGCAAGGAACTGCAGTTGAGAAGCATGCAGCGGCGTGCTCCCAATACGAAAACCGGTGGAGGGTTTCTAGAATGATCATCATCTTCCAGACACTCCAGTACGAAGACAATATCGCCGTATTTTCTCGAAAAATAGTGAGAGAGAAAATAAAGATATGATGTCAACGTATCCTTGTTTCCCAAAGCTGTTCCTAATCCAATTTCTTCCATCATGGTGTCAAGTGTGGGGATCTACCGAGGCACCTCTTCCTTGTGGTGAAAGCGAGAAGGAGGAGAGCAGGTGACCACACACCTGCTTATGAAGGTAAGCTGATGAGGGGTGTGGTCAGACTAATACTGGTATTAGAGGTACATTTGTGGTTTATTCAGTACGCATGCACGTACGCGAGATAGTGCAGTAGTGATGCCAAGCTAAGCCACTAACGATACAGAACTATGGATCTCAGGGAATGTATTCCCTGTGTCAGAAATATTGTGTCTGTTATACTAGGCTTGAGTAAATTGTAATGAACCAAAGGAGAATATAAATTTGTCTTTCTTCATCTTTGATGGTGACATGAATGCTAACATCACCAGACGTGGAAAATTGCCACTGAGCTCATTCAGCACCTTCTTGAGATCAGGGCAGCAAAAACGTAAGGTTATGTATATAACCAAGTTCTATGAATACTGGTGACGCTCAGCGTCATTCTGCACTAACCTCACTTCGTGCACAGCACTGAATAAAAATCCACAATGTACCTTTACATACCGACATCCGTCTGGCCACACCCCTATCCGCTTACCTTCATAAGCAGGTGTGTGGTCACCTACTCGCCTCCTTCCCAAACTTTCACCACAAGGCGAGGTCAAGGGCCGCAGTGGCGTCCTGACGCTGAGCGTCACCAGTATTCATAGAACTTGGTTATATACATAACCTTACGTTCTATATCATACTGGCTTCCGCTCAGCGTCATTCTGCACAACAGGAGCTGAGCGGGAGCCAGAAGCTCGACAAATGTACCCCGCTGAGGCCCCCCACAACCATCAAACCGGAGAGGACCGAGCCCCCCGACCCTCCCTAATGGAGGATACCCTCCCTATTGGAGGACGGGAGGGAGACGGATCCGACCGTGCGAAGAGAAACTTGAGCAACTCAACGCACAGGGTGAGCAAACCGTGGCTTGACCCCACGACTACGCACACGCACAACCCGCATGCCACCAGGGAACGAACGGAAGGAACAACCCTCGTTACTGCCCCCGAAATCACGGGGTCAAGAGCAAACTCAACCCCGTGGCAAGGCCGTAGCAGCGGAGCGCGAAGGAAGACCCAGACCCACTGAAGGGACTGGATCCCCCGGAAAAAGGGGGCCCGGAGAGGTCAATGACGCCAAGCATCAAGACCTCACCAGGCAGTCACTTAGTGACACCGCCCCCCACATCGCCAGCGTATTCGGACAGGGCCCCTCCAAGAGCGGGCCCTTCCCCCCACTAGTACGCCGCCTGGCACACTGACCCTGCAACACAGGCAGTCAGCATGGCCGTAAGTTGAAGCACTCAAAAGGCTAACCAAAGCGGAAGCAGGCAGCGCACCGGGGAGACGACCCCAGAGGGGTCGACCCCTTAAACCAGGCAGCAGGCTTTAGACCCGAGCCTGGAGCACTGCGGACGAGACAGGCGCCAAAGGGGTCAACTGAAAACAGCACCCCGGTGGAAGGGGCGTATGCTGGCATTGTTGCGCACCATGACAAAGCCTCCACCAAAAACCCCCACCCAGAGGGGTCGAGGCAGAGAAGGCTGACACGATTGGCAGACGTCATGAACGTGCAGGGGCACACTCGACCGGGTAATCCTGGAGTTGACTCTGCTCCAACACACCAGGGAATCAACCACCCTCTTGGTACCACAGGCGGTGGTTGTTCCTATAACCCCTCAAGAAAAAACTCCAAAACACACCTGCGGGTATACACCGGCTACACCGTAGTACAAGTGTTTCAGTTTTCAAAAAAGGGTTATTCCAGGCCTACGGGTCGACGAAACACAACTTCGGACCGGGCCCGGCGGCTCGGGAAGCACACAGGGCTACCAGAGGAGGTCCAGAAGACCACCCCAACAGCCCCCTCTTCGCCATGCGTGAGAGAGGAGCGAAAAGAATGGAGAACCAGCCCCTTTATGATAGCGCAGGGTACAACCTGTACCCAACAAAGGGTCTCCATAACGCCCAACCCTGTGACACCCGGGCCGACCCGGCATTTTTCCCCCCGAAAAAAGCACAAGTCTCTCAGGGTACCAGAACAGCAGATCTGCGTCCCCGGCGGACAACGGGTTAACTGACCTGGACCAGCACGACCAGAACCAGTCCCGTGCCCTAACCACGCCGACATCCCCACTCCAGGAGAGGGGGTAGGTATGCGTGTCGATCTAAAACATGAAAAGAGGGCGCAACCCAGACGGTCCCATTTGTACCGCGCTCAGTGGCCCACCCCAAGGGCGTGAGACCCCTCTACCTATGTTCTGATCTATTCTGTTAACATCCCCCAGATATGAACGAGAATCCGTCGAGACCCAGTAACAGGCGCTCGGAAGAGGAAAAAATCCCCCATCCCAGTTGCCCTATAAAAACGCTGTTTTAATAACGAGCAACCAAGGCGTACTAGCCTCCTGCGTGATTCTTATCAGAAAACACCCCGAGCCAGCACTATGTACACGTCGAGACCCAAACACATCAATGGATCGTCTAACCAGACACCAGACATTGGTCCTTCAAGTCGCCTGGGAGAACGACAAGGAGTTGTCGTGCTTCATATTCTTCACTCTTTTTATTATTAAAAAGAAAGAAACACAGACTGACATGAATCCCACGTGATGCGGCTGAGGGTAAAAATGGTTTACATTCTTACATCCCGCCACCCTCACCACAGAGAGGAGACAGGAATCCTCAGAGAGACTTCCCACGTGAGCCATAGATTGAAAAGTCACGGTAACATTGAGTCATGTGACCAACAGACTCAAGTCACACGTATATCGAGCGTAGTAGAACAGTAAGTCCCTACGCTCTGCCCCGACAACTTGACAATGACAGACCCTACATACGGATCTGAAAAAACTCACGGAAGCCGTCGTCCAATAGAAATGTGCCTAGTGACGTTTTCTATGATGGGGGGAAACCCATGACTCAACCGCCCGTGATAGGTGTGGAGTCAGGGAAACCCTCCCCCCCCCGTGCCAAGCTGCCTAACAGCTTGGCCCTGACCGAATGAAAAGAGAGTCCAAGAAACCCCCTGACCAATCAGAAGAGGGAAGGAGGGGTTTATCCGGTACCCCCTCGCAAGCCCAACCCTTGCATACGACAACAACAAAACAGCCATAAGATACCTTAAGTAGCCAGTATGCTAATGAACAGCGCAAAGCTAATTCAATGCACGCTAGCCACAGACACGTCTGTGAACAGGGTTTATAACAAGGCAAAGTATGTGTGAACCCGACACCCGTGTTTATGTTGCAAGACACAGAAAATCTGATAGAGAGAGAGAGCGGCCTGAACCGCGGTACTTTTTCATACACGAGCCTTACTGCAGACCAACACAATAGTGTTGCGGCTCAATATCACTGTTTAAGCAACAGAGCACACAACTAACCTCTACCTTTATGTGAAGATTCAGGTCGAGGCAGAAAAAACCTTTTTCAACCGAGTGTAAGCTGCAGGCCTTGCTTAAGCTCTAACATGAATGTAGCGACCAACAAGACTTAAAGTCTAGCCCTCCTATCAAACCCACACTAGCGAAAGGTTCACACGTCATTCACACGTCGCCTTTTAGGAGGGACTCTTTATTTTCTATAAACAAAAATCATATTTGGGCCGGGAAGGGAACAGGGGGGGACCACAGAGGGAAAAAGTCATACTTTCAGCGACGCCTGCCACGAGCCGCTCGGGACTTGCCACCCCGGGGAGCCCCGGAGGGACGGTAAACGATCGGAGGCTGGTCATGACGATCCCTACATCACCTCCGGGCGTAGATGGGCCGGCTGCAGTGGCGGAGGCGCCCTCTCTCCTCCTGGCCTTCTTTGCTGAAGGTCCAGCAGTGGCGGTGGTAGCAGCGGCGGCTACGGCGGCGGAACCCCGACGATGAGCCTGCCGTCTGACTCCACCGGCGACATCGGGCGGGGGGAAATGAGGCTGGAGCACGGAACGCTCCTCCTGCATCTCCCTGCAGGTTGAGGTCATCAATTGCAGTGCCGACCCGAAAAGTCCAGCATCGGAGAGAGTGCCGTCAGAAGTGGAGTCCTCTTCTTCTCCGGCACACGCGCCTGCTCCAGCCAAAGGTGGCGCTGGACTAGAGTGGCCAGGGTGCGTACTTTCCCAGCGGCTATGGCCTGCGGCTGGATCAGATGCAGGATGGCTCCTGCCGACTGGGCGAGCTGATCATGTTGCAAATCAGTCAGCTCCATACCGCCCGTCAGTATCCCGGACATGAATATCGCCAGCTGCGCGATGTTAGAAGTGGCAGCCAGACATTGCGTCGCGGAGATAAATGACTGGTCACTCCAGAAAGCCAACCGCCTCGCCGATTTCCCTTGGGGAACCGGCTTCCGTAACGGCTCCCACACCACCTCAGGACAAAGGAGTGCCGCCATCGGCCTATCAAGCCGAGGCACGCCCTCCTTCATGCCTTCTACCAAACCCACCACCCTCGTGACTTGCACGTAGGCGGGGGTGAGGCCCAAGATGTGGGAGACCACCTGTCCCTGACGGGCGTAGGCCTCCATTGAGGGGAAAAATGGACAGACAACGTCCATCCCTCTCACAGGACGGCGTTGCCATAGATGACCTATGAGATCGTCAGGAATAGGAACAGGCAGTGGCTGCGGCAGCGGCACGCCGTTTGTGACTGCCGCCGCCGCCATGAGCTCGGGGAACAAAGCACGCAGTTCCCCCTGCATACTTTCCCCCACGAGCTCGCATCCCTCACATGCAGCAGACTACTGGTTACAGAGCCACATTCTGATGTGGCTGATAGCAGGGCATCCCGCCGCCGAGTCGGAGGTTCTAATCCAACATCTGCGTACGAGGAACCCCAAGGAGACCTCTCACCCCCCTCCAGTGTTACCTGGACGGGCAGCGGACATGTCTCCACCGGGGCGTCGAACAAGAACCCGTTCGCTTCTACCATGTAGTCCTCTGTTTCCATTGGCCATGGAGAATCAGACGCATCCTCATCCGGCTCCAGCAACTCACCAAAACCAGGCCGTACGCGTCTACAAGCCACCATCTTGCGACGGGAGCGAGCCGACGCAAAAAGTTTGCGTCTCAAATCCTCCGCAACCAGAGGAGCCGGCCGCCCAACAGCGGACGACTCTCCGGAGGCAAAGGAACCAGAGCCGGAACCAGGCCATCGCACAGGAGACGGCGCTGGTGCACCAGCTCCTTGGAGAGGCAAACTATCTATCGGACGCCTACCGGGCGCGGCTGCCGACCACGAAAGAGGCCTCAACCCTGCTCCAAGACGCACAACAGAGGAGGCAATGGAGAACCGCTGGTGAAGGGTGACGTTGCTAGCGCGACCCTCCGGGGTAAACATTATGACTTAGCCTTTTTCTTTTAAAATTTATGAGAGAAAGAAAAAAGCAAGAAAAAATTTAAACACGTAACTCAACTTTCTTCAGCTAACAACCTCGTCAAGTGGGTATATAACAGGCACTTCCTTGTGGTGAAAGTGAAGAAGGAGGCGAGTAGGTGACCACACACCTGCTTATGAAGTTGTAGTAGAATCCTATCAATGTCTAAGGTTATTGTACAGTACAATGAGATCGCTAACTGGAAGGAGGAAGGAAGGGTCATAAGTGATAGAATTTGGTCTCCTCATCTGACTTCCAATATAGCCAGCAAGGAATAAACGTGCAGTCCAGACAGGGGAGTTCAAATTCAAACTCATGGATTTATTTGTCTCTGCGGCCCAGAGTGAATAAAAAGGTTGCTTTTCACATACAAGGATTATCAGAATACATTAACATGTCTGTTTTGTACAAAGCATCAACAAGGTTTGCATCTCAAAACCCCAACATGTACATACAACAGTCATTGTCAACATCAATGAAAATAGAGAATTTACTGTATTTACTGTTTTCATATGAGTAAGCCTGGTTTCTAAGATAAGTTACATTCTAGTCTAACCAACCATGGGGCCATCCAGCTTACTTACATGAAAATCAGCCAACAGCATTCTCTGGTGGTGTGGTGGTGGGAGCGGGGGAGCCACAGACCTGGGCCCTCATTCATCAACGTGATTTACGCACAGATATGTGCTTAAGCTGTGCGTACGACCATTTCTAAGCAGAGTGTGGGATTCATCAATTTCAACTTGAACTTGACTTCGTGCTTATATTTACGCACAGCTCGGACCATGCGTACCTGGCGCCCGTTGGTAGAATATATTATTACAACAAGGAAATTAGCTTCTGTGCATTAGTTTCAACACTGGCATGTTCTGTATGAACCGTAATTCATTATAGTTCATTGTAAAATAGCAACAGTAGTGTAATTATGGTCAAAACCCTATAAATAGCATTTGGAATAATAGATCTTTCTCTCAGAATGAATGCAGCATGGTTTATATAGCGTTATCGGAATATACGGGGTGTACTGACTGACTGCGCTCCGCGTAGCTCAACTCGTTATTATTTTGCGCACAGACCGCAGAAACACGGGAACGTTTTGATTATATTTAAAAGGCTTTACGTTAAACGAAACAAGTGGAATTTCGAAGCTGTAAGCAGAATACAAGTCATATGAATACCCACGATATAGTGTTCTTCCCCCTTTTTACTGTATAAGAAAGAATAAAAAACGCATTGCAATGACACCAGGGTGTATGTGTATTACAAAACCCTTGCAATAACAAACATAGTGGACAGACACAACATATAAATATGATGATGGAATTCATTCAAGTCCTCTCCACCCTCGGGTCTTTGCCACCGGCACGGTCCATCGTGATATTGGAGATGGATCGAGCAATAGACTGTTACTGTAGCTGTCAAAGCTCCATCACAAATGCAGTTATGTGAATAGAAAGGGATTCCACTCAGTCAATGTTGCGATGCGCATTTGCCTGATACATGTTGTTGCTGCATGCCGGGAGGAAAGGCATGCTGCATGTTTTCAATTCATTAAATAAAACGGATACTTTTTGCAAGGGTTTACTGACTGTCATACAAATAATCAACCAACTACATACTGTAACTTTTCAGTGCACGTTCTTATTTACATTGTGACAACAGCCTTGTGAGTTCCCGCAGTGACCCGCACACAGACATGATGGAATTCAAGTTCATGTTTGTATTGGTCACATATAGGCAGGCTACACATGGCGTATCTGCTACATCATACATGGCAGTAAGATTCATTGTTCTTGTATATGCTCTCGTATTATTGTTTATATAGGCTACCCAATACTGACATCAAAATAGATTGTATGCCTCTAGAAATCATCAGCAGCAGGTAGAAAATTGACGGAAAATCCGTCGCAATTTGGAATAAAATTGAGGAGAACTTTAATCCCTGGGTATTAATCAAACAAAACGGAAAAAGGCAGTCATATTCCAGCACGGTCTTTATTAGTGTTTGCGCTGCCCATGCAGCAATGGTTAATAGATATCATATCCGACATCACCGTACGTGTACACGTCTGTCAGCCTGTCTCATAACACGCTTCCCTCGGTTTAGTCCATTCTTCCACATTTCATGGGGGTGTCCATTACCGTATATGGTTAATCGGGGCGGTTTTGGTATGCAAATACGTGAAAGTGTCCACGAGCCTCGGCGCAGGGCCAAGGTGATATTTATCATGACAGGTGTGCGTAGAACCTGCGTACGCACGTGTGGTAAATCCCGTTTTTTTTGTGCGTGTACTGATTCTAAATTCTGTGCTTACGTGTGGAAATAGAACATTTTCTACGCCACGTTGATGAATGAGGGCCCTGGGGAGGGGTCTGGGCTCCTGAATTAATTCTATGTTCGCTCTTATATACTATAATTTCCCACCAATAATAGCCCATGTTACTAATACGTTTGGTCCAATCCGATTGGTTCTTCTGGAAGGGCGGTCCGCCCCTCCCCCTGGTTTCCTCAGTGGGGGCTGGCCGCCCCCACCTCCTCGATCTCCTGTGTGGGTCTTGGCTCAGTAAACAGAGGGGGCCGCCGATGGCCCCCCGTCGGTGTGGTTCCTTTGATGAGTACAGAGGAGGGCGCTTTTGATGGCCCCCCTCCTTGGCTGCTCAAATCTCCTCTAAATGAATATATCACTTTAACATTCCTTCTATATGGTCATAGATGTCTAATATCACCCAAGTACAGTCAGTGCTTTCTAGACTGATACCAGACATCATATGAGACTACACACACCAGGATTCTTAATTCTAAATATCTATATAGATGTTTTTATTGGGTTCTTTATCCAATCAAAGCCAATCAAGTATCATGCTTTTTCATTTAGCTTTGAACCATGTCTTTATTGATTAGTCCTGTCTTATACTTATCAGAGCCAGCTATCTGGTCTCTGCTGTCAGTGCAGACATCTGCTACCATTTGGGTGTGACAAATACATTCTGCTCTTCAACAAGTCTAAGCTGGTCTGCCCTCTGCACCCCGTGGGGGCTATCACCATATTTGCATACAGTACTCAGTCCCTTGTGGGGGTTGAGAATGGCTGTCAGTATCAGCTCCTTACTTTAGCACTGAAAACACACTCTGCTGTTGAAAGGGCAGACCTGGCTTTTTGCATTATGGTTTTCTAATTATACACACATATTTGATTATGAAATTCAAAGTCAATATCACGACAAAGGTAAGCGGATAGGGGTGTGGCCAGACGGATGTCAGTATGTAAAGGTACATTGTGGATTTTTATTCAGTGCTGTGCACGAAGTGAGGTTAGTGCAGAATGACGCTGAGCGGAAGCCAGTATGATATAGAACTACTGTAAGTACAGTTACTTTTTTGTAATGTAAATAGCTCCGCCATTTTTTATCTGATTGAGCTGCGTTGTTTTTCAGAAGTTCACAGAAAGGTAATGAAACTAACTATGTTCTATTTATGGCAATAACGTTCAGGTTTGTTCAACCCATGAGATATGATCCTGAAAATAACGTAAAAGAAAAAGTCAGATCTGGAAGTCAGATGATTTACAGGGGCTGGCGTGACATGGGAAGTGTAGTTTTACGAAATCCGAAAGCCCATTGAAAGCCCTGGTTTCTTCGTTCATAGGACTACACACACTTGACAGCTTCCTTTATTTCCGTCTAATTCATCCGGTTTCCGTCGGGATGCGCTGAGATATTTATAAACTCATATATCGCTAAGGGTCTTTACTCTTGGCTACATTTGAAAAGGAAACGCAACATTAATTAATACGTATCGTAATAACGATAAGATATGATCCAGAAAATTTTGGTAAAATAAAAGGGTTCTGTATTGATCGATTTATGGCGTAATATGAATCTTGTACCGGTACCAGACCGCTCGGGCTTATGGGGTTAAGGTATTAAAAAAAAATGAATAGTTTATGCGAATATCGTTTTGTCTCAAAAAATATATTTTCCCTTGTTTTTACCGGCACCTACACTGTGTAGTGTATTGAGAGGGGACCCTATTAACTGTTACACCGCTGAAGGGCATGCTGGGTACAGCTCACTAGCTAGCCAGGTAGCATACAGTAACAGTCTGTTAACAGCTGGAAAGAAAGAGAGACTGGAGATGTTACATGGTACCAACATTTTGTACGTTTGCCAAGTTCACACATTTCAAGCATCAGTGACGTAATGTTCAGAATGAATGCTTTACGTTCGCCTGCTCCAAACGTTTTACATCCAGGTGTCAAATTCAAGGTTTCTCTGATTTCTAGCTTTAGGAAGGAGTGGTGCATGTTCACAAGTATTGACTGTACTGCCCTGGGGGCACAGGACTGACATATGAATGATTGATTCAGCTTAAATGCCAGTATCAATCAACGACTTGCAAGGTGGTCTGCGTGTGAGAAGACATAGAATAACAGCCTGGTAACCGCTACACCTCAGAGTCTTACTCTTAATAATAAACACTGTTAGGACTATCTGACTCTTAATAATAAACACTGTTAGGACTATCTGACTCTTAATAATAAACACTGTTAGGACTATCTGACTCTTAATAATAAACACTGTTAGGACTATCTGACTCTTAATAATAAACACTGTTAGGACTCTTAATAATAAACACTGTTAGGACTCTTAATAATAAACACTGTTAGGACTATCTGACTCGTAATAATAAACACTGTTAAGACTGTCTGACTCTTAATAATAAACACTGTTAGGACTCTTAATAATAAACACTGTTAGGACTATCTGACTCTTAATAATAAACACTGTTAGGACTCTTAATAATAAACACTGTTAGGACTATCTGACTCTTAATAATAAACACTGTTGGGGTGCCCAAGTGGCGCACCGCATACAGCACTATGGTGTAACATGGCCGACCCGGGTTCGACTCCCGGACCCGGTGATCCTTGCCGAATGTCTTCCCCGGTCTATCTCCCATTCCTCCTCTCTCTCTCTCTCTACCCGACTGCCCGGTAGCAAAAATCAATAAAAACATAACTTAATAATACTCTTAATAATAAACACTGTTAGGACTATCTGACTCTTAATAATACACACTGTTAGGACTATCTGACTCTTAATAATAAACACTGTTAGGACTGTCTGACTCTTAATAATAAACACTGTTAGGACTGTCTGACTCTTAATAATAAACACTGTTAGGACTATCTGACTCTTTATAATAACAGGTAACGGCTACAGTCGTCTGGTTTGCCAAGTTCACACATTTCAAGCATCAGTGACGTAATGTTCAGAATGAATGCTTTACGTTCGCCTGCTCCAAACGTTTTACATCCAGGTGTCAAATTCAAGGTTTCTCTGATTTCTAGCTTTAGGAAGGAGTGGTGCATGTTCACAAGTATTGACTGTACTGCCCTGGGGGCACAGGACTGACATATGAATGATTGATTCAGCTTAAATGCCAGTATCAATCAACGACTTGCAAGGTGGTCTGCGTGTGAGAAGACATAGAATAACAGCCTGGTAACCGCTACACCTCAGAGTCTTACTCTTAATAATAAACACTGTTAGGACTATCTGACTCTTAATAATAAACACTGTTAGGACTATCTGACTCTTAATAATAAACACTGTTAGGACTATCTGACTCTTAATAATAAACACTGTTAGGACTATCTGACTCTTAATAATAAACACTGTTAGGACTCTTAATAATAAACACTGTTAGGACTCTTAATAATAAACACTGTTAGGACTATCTGACTCGTAATAATAAACACTGTTAAGACTGTCTGACTCTTAATAATAAACACTGTTAGGACTCTTAATAATAAACACTGTTAGGACTATCTGACTCTTAATAATAAACACTGTTAGGACTCTTAATAATAAACACTGTTAGGACTATCTGACTCTTAATAATAAACACTGTTGGGGTGCCCAAGTGGCGCACCGCATACAGCACTATGGTGTAACATGGCCGACCCGGGTTCGACTCCCGGACCCGGTGATCCTTGCCGAATGTCTTCCCCGGTCTATCTCCCATTCCTCCTCTCTCTCTCTCTCTACCCGACTGCCCGGTAGCAAAAATCAATAAAAACATAACTTAATAATACTCTTAATAATAAACACTGTTAGGACTATCTGACTCTTAATAATACACACTGTTAGGACTATCTGACTCTTAATAATAAACACTGTTAGGACTGTCTGACTCTTAATAATAAACACTGTTAGGACTGTCTGACTCTTAATAATAAACACTGTTAGGACTATCTGACTCTTTATAATAACAGGTAACGGCTACAGTCGTCTGGTGCAGCTACACCTCTGAGTCTTAGTGGACGTAGTGAGAGGTGGAGGCTGAGTCCACTCCTACAGGATGCATCTCACGCCAGAATGGTAAATGCAGCGGAATACTTTTGGGCTGGAAGTGGTCTTACCAGATGGGAACCCAAGACCACGGTAAAAGGTTGAGCTACAGGGGTCCCCTCTCCTTCCTGCCCCCTGCAGGAAGTCACCTTCACCGAGATGGATTAAAGAAAAGCCTCCGTGTTTTAGAACGGTAATGCTGAATCGGCAGCGTTTTGTACATCTTCCTCGCACAGAGATTACGGCACACCTCGCCACAAGCAGAATCCCTTCATAAATAAGATAAGATAAGATATTCCTTTATTGATCCCCTTGGGGAAATTTATAATAAATAATAATAATAATAATAATAATAATAATAAATTCAATTTGTAGCGCACTTTACATTTGTGAAAAGTAAAATGAATAAAAACAATTCAAATGAATAAAACAACCAATGGAAGAAACATACAGACTAAAAAAAAAAGTAAAGAAGTAATTCAGGCAAAAAAGAAATGTTTTTAGGCCCCTTTTAAAAACATCAACGGACTGTTGTGCTCTCAGATGGTCGGGGAGGGCATTTCACAGGCCGAGGAGCAGCTGAGCAGAAGGCCCGGTTGCCCATGGTGCGAAGGTGTGTCCTGTGTATGGGTTGGAGTGTGTTTGAGTGTCCAGAGCGGAGGGAGCGGGTGTACTGTAGGTCGGGGGAGCGATGAGTTCCTTTAGATAGGAGGGGGCGTTGCTGTGGATGCACTGATGGGTGAGGGAATACAGTAGGGAATAGAGTATGGGTGTGATGTGTTCATATTTCCGCACTCTCATCAGGATCCTAGCAGCACAGTTTTGGATGTACTGGAGCGTCTGGATGCTCTTGCTAGAGATCCCGATGAGCAGTGCGTTGCAGTAGACAAGGCTTGACTACTGCCTGAACAAAAATGCAGGCATCATAGCAGCATGGGGGAGGGGGAGGGGAGGTACAGGTGGTAGAAGACATACAGGTACAGGTCACAGAATTATAGTACAGTGGAGAAGTAAAAATAGAATAAAAAGGCAGTGTAACTAAACAATATACAATATAATTAACTATGGACATGCGCATATTGGCAACAAAGTGCAAGATGAGGGTATGTATGCCCTGACCTCTCAGTTTTATTTGCCCTACAATAAATATAGTTACAATATACAATCTAATAATCAAAATATAATCTAATATATAATCTAAAAAAGACTAAATGCTAAAATGCTAAATATATGCAATATATAATCTAATAATTCAATAGTCTAAATCGAATCTAATATATAATCTAAAAATGCTAAATGCTAAAAGCTAAATATATGCTCTGATGAAGTATACAGTATTCACATAAAGCACAACCTATCAGAGCACTCCCGATGCTCAACTTCTAATGACACAAAAATTACGGTAATGATATTCTGCCACTGTTTTGAGATGAAAACCTGTTGCCAACATATAAAAAAAAAAAAAAAATGCCATGCATCCTTGCCTATAAACATGTCTCTGCTCTGAAAGACACCAGACTTACAGGTGATCTGGGTCACAGGCAACTTCGATGCTGAGTGAGTCACTTGGGGGGGAAAAAGGTCAGGAGACGTCGGAGAATAAAACGGGGAAGTGGTTTCCTTCACTTAAAATCAGAGGCAGGGATCAGTTTTCATCAGCCGACCTGTTCAGAGCCTCCCAGTCATCAGGGGGGGATTGTTATGAGAGACCTCTGACTGAAAGGGACTTCTTACACAGACATGCATAGCTTACCTCAGAGAGTGGTAGTGACATGAAAATAGATTTAGTGAATCCTAAGCCGTTCATCCAACCACTAATATTGATAAAGCATAGTGTGATTATATCTATCTGCTATTCCTAGTAGTGGTAGATTCCTACCACTATTCCTTTAATAACATTGAACTACTATTTCTTTAATAACGTTGAACTACTATTCCTTTAATAACATGTAACCACTATTCCTTGAATAACATGTAACTACTATTCCTTTAATAACATGTAACTACTATTCCTTTAATAACATTTAACCACTATTCCTGTAATAACATTTAACTACTATTCCTTTAATAACATTTAACCACTATTCCTCAGTGTACAGTACCAGAGCACTTAGAAATACATACTGGTTGGTGTAAGATGTATTTATCCATTGTACAGCTGTGCACTGTTTTCTCCCTACTGTAGATGTGATGGTTAGAATGCATGTTTAACCTATGGCCACGTATGTTAATGTTAACTAATGTTATTGATGCTAGAAGCATCTGCACAATTAATGTTAATGGAGGTGCCTACCTCCCTTCTCATCTCATTGATTGTTATTGATTTGATCCTATAGACCTGTTCGCTGTTTACAAACATACAGTGTTCGAGCCAATCTGCAATACCAACTGAGTCATGTGACGAAGTTACCCCGGACCTGCGCGAGCTGCTGCGCCAACAGGAGTACAACAGGGCTCTATGGAGAAACCATGGTACTCCCCTCACTAAAAGTGGTTCCAAATGAAAACGGCTGGATGTCATTTTGCCAAATCAGCATGGCTGTGAGTGCAAGTCTTCACCTTTTACATATCTAGCTTTGGCATGGATTGATTGTTTAGATCGCTAGCATGGCTAACAAATGCAAATATATTGTAGTCTGCCCCGTTGTTCTGACAAGGATTACGTTCCTTTCTGCCCCTGTGATGCGCGCGCACACAGAGTCTGACGTATACGACGAACAGGTATATTAGCTGCTACTAAGACAGAACTAACCTTTCGGATATACCATGGCCTGGGCGAATATTTAATTCTGATTGGTTGTTAGGTGTCCATCTACCACAACTTGCTATATGGATGAATATCCCAATATGAATTCAGGAAAGCACAGATAATGAGATGGACACAGATATATTTTATATGGACTGCATTTATATAGAACTTGTATCCAAAGCGCTTGACAACTTATGCCTCACATTCACCCGTTCAGTCACACATTCACACACCGACGGTGGAGGCGACCATGGAAGGTGGTGACCTGCTCATCGGGAGCAGTTAGGGGTTAAGTGTCTTTGCTCAAGGACACTTTGATACTCTGCTGGGAGGAGCCGGAAACGAACTGAGATACTGTCACCACTTCATAATCAATAGCTCTCTCATGCACTCACATCATTATGACATCATAAGCCCCGCCCATGGCAGAAATGAACAGTCTTTTCCTGTCTTGTTTACCAGTCATGTTGTCCTTGATACCTCATGAGGGCTTAATGGATTTTTTGTTTTTTGTTTTGTTAACATTCCAATTTCTAAAAGCCAAATTGCTACTGACCCTAAATTACCAGATATTTAATTTAATTTCAAACCGCTTTGTTTCAACTCGTGAGACACTGAGGTTACCCTGTTTACAGCCAAGCTAACAAAACAAAGACACGGTTTATCAGCAAATTCATACATATAGACACAATAAATAAGAATAAACAATATAAAATCAGATAAGGTGGTTACAAGTCGACACAGCGGTCGGAGGTCATACTTTTAAATGCCGCAAGAGGAGGAAGAACCTTCAGCTTCAGTCATGTTGCAGAGAACTCTGCGACGCTAAGCTAGTTTTGGCTAGCGAGTTTTCCTTTTTTTATATATTTTTACTGCCGCTTAAAATTCTAAATCCCCCGCTTATCAGAGGGAGGAAGGTATATCAGAAGGCTTTGTTCACTGAACCACCGACGAAGCCTGGAGAGATCTATTAATAGGCTGTTCATTTTCCTAGAGCTGCAGCAAAGACTGGAGACTCGGGAGGCAGAAGATATGACACCCGCGAGGTCTATTGATGCAGTGCTCTCTCCGCCCAGGCAGCTCCAGTCATCTTCATTATGCTATGCCCCTCCCCCGCTGCATTCACAGAGACAGACAGACAGAGAGATACTGTAGATACTGTAGATAGATAGGTGGGGGGGGGTCATCAAAGCAAAGCAGGCTATTCTCTGTCCTCGCTCCACAATGGTGGAACTAACTTCCCACCACAGTCAGGACTCAGGACAGCTGAACCCATCAGTCAGGACAGCTGAAACCATCACAGTCAGCACAGCTGAAACCATCACAGTCAGGACAGCTGAAAACATCACAGTCAGCACAGCTGACACCATCACAATCAGGACATCTGAAAACATCACAGTCAGGACAGCTGAAACCATCACAGTCAGGACAGCTGAAACCCGGCCAATTTTCTGGCATCAACTAAAAACACACCTCTTCAATCAATATCTGAAATAAAAAAATCTTCTAACTGTCTTTTACTATTATGTACCTTACTATGCTACTATACTTATACTACCTATCATGCTAATCTGTTTATACTACTATGCTACTATATGTATACTACTACCTACTAATATGTCTATACTAAGTTTGTTTATTTATTTTTTACCCAGGGACAGTGCACATTAATGAACATTTTCAGTTTCCACATCAATGTAAATGCCAGATTTGAGCTAATTAGCTAGTTTCCATCTGTAGTCCCTGCCTAACATGCATGTCTTTATGGTGTGGGAGGAAACCAGAGTACCTGGAGGAAACCCATGCGAACACAGGGAGAACATGCAAACTCCACATAGAAACCATTGACCTTCAAACCCATGACCTTCTTGCTGTGAGGCAGCAGTGCTAACCACTGTGCCCCCGTGCCGTGAGTAGTACTATGCACTCAGAGTGTAACACTGAAGTTCGACACTGTTTGACGAACAATGCCACTGACCCTTAGCTGCCAGAGTTGTCCCCTTCCTGCTGACTTGTTGTACACAATCTGTAAATCGCGTTGGATGAAGGCGTCAGCTAAATGCAAATGTAAAATAGAGAAGATAGATAGATAGATGTTCTTATTGTCCACAAGGGAAATACATTTTTCTCTGGTCTGTATGCTACTTACAGACAAACAAGTCAATTAATCAATACGAATTTAATGAACAATGAAAGAATAAGTCAATAACGCTGCAATAAAACACAGTATACAGAACAGCAGAGAAAAGCCTGGCATGTGTGTGTGGCTGCTTTTTATTCAAACCTCATTCAAAACATATACTGTACTGTACATCAAAATTAAGCTTAGAACCTGTAGTTCAGTGGTCGGCAATAGGCCTCCCACAGGCCGAAATTGGCCCGCCAGCAATAATATCTGGCCCATCAGATATTTTTTTATATCTTTTTTTTTATTATATCAGACCGACTAGGCTAGGCTATATATTAAGCTATAATGTCCAGATAAACTACCACCACCTAAAGTATGCTTATTGTTTTATCCATGTTGAGAGTGAATAACAGCGAGGTGCAATGTAGCGCTTGCTCAACAGTCGGTGGACAGCGCCTGGTGCTGAAATAACAAACAAGCAGTGTGGTATGAAATTAAAACACCAGTTCAGTAAGTCATTCAAACTTTTTACTTATATATGACTGTGACGGCACCACACATGTGAACAGTAACAATGCAATTATTAAACTGAAGTCAAATCAAAGCAACAAAAGCCGAATCCGCTTCAAGAAGACGATCTACATTAGGTATAAGGAATTACAACAAGACATTTATTAACTAAATTAAAAATACAATTTGGCTTTTAACCCTCTAAAGCCGGGCACAACACTAGACATGTTTTGTAAAACATTAAATATCTTTGGATCCGTTTGTGATAAAGACTCGATTTATTGTATCAGAATCAATTGTCATCTCAAAATTTAGTTCATCTCTCCGAGATTGCACATTGTTTTCTCTGGACTGCATCTAATCCTCTGTATCTATCTATTTATAATATATCTATGTCTGTCACTATAGCCAATGGAAATGCTAGAAATGGTCACGTGGACTGGGAGATAGACGCATTGGTTGCGCGTAATGTAGGATAGACCAATAGAGAGAGGCGCTTGTCTGTGGTTTTATAATAAAATGGCAAAAAGACAAAGGTATAATGTATGTCGTTTACAGTTTATTATGTCACTTATGCAGCTTGTTTATTTTGATCCATTCTCTGCCTCTGCCACAAATGTATGTCTTAGTTATAAGGTGGTCTGTCACAGAGTTAAACATTTTTCACTATCAATATATTAAATTAGCCATTGCTTTTGGTTCTGGCCTGCCATATAATGGCTTGGAAAAAATTTGGCCTGAGGCCAAACTGAATAGCTTACCCCTGCTGTAGTAACATTTAACCACAATCGGTCGAAAGTTGTTTAATTTAGTACACATTACTGCAGCGTACAGTTGCAGGGTGACAGTGGCTCAGGAGAACAGTCGTCTGGTAATCAGAAGGTTCCTGGTTTGATTCCGGCTCCTCCTGGCAGTGCGTCAAAGTGTCCATGAGCAAGACACCTAACCCCCTAACTGCTCCAGATGAGCAGGTTGGCACCTTGCATGGTCGCCTCCGCCATCAGTGTGTGAATGTGTGAGTGAATGGGTGAATGTGAGGCATAAGTTGTAAAGCGCTTTGGATAAAAGCTGTTATATATCTATCAACATTCAGATGCAAAAACCTTGTTGTTGGCTCCTATTTAAGGGGAGTAGCCTTTTGAATGAAAAACACTGATGCCATTTTGACAGGCATTCTTCTAACAAATCATCAACCCACAAACACCATTGTGTGGCACAGGGGTTGGTATGGTATGGTTTATTCATAATCCCTGCGGGGAAACATGGTTTGCAACCAGAGCGAGTACAAATACACAAACAAGAAACAATAACATACAGTACAAGTTACATAACACAGTAAAAAGAAAAAAAGAAAAAGAAGAAGAGAGCCACACAATACAGAGCTAGTGGTGTTCATTAAAGAATTGAACAGCAGCCGGAACAAAGGACCTTCTCAATCGCTCAGTAGAGCATTGAGGCATCAAATGGGGTTTGGCTACAGTTTGAGTGGCTGTTTGTTCTACCAGTTGAAAGTATCGTCTTGGCTTTTCATGAAAGAAGTGTCCCGAAAACAGAAGCAGCTGAAACTGTGTTCTGAACAGCATTGTGGGCGGAGCTCCCGTGTGATGACATCACGGCAGAACGTCTTACCTCCCCAGTGTTACTTTCCATAAGAACCAGGCCTACAGCGAGTTGTGGCCCGCCCCCCCCCCCGCCCCTCCCCCTCCCTGTCAGCAGGATAACTATCTTTAGACCCCCCCCCCTGAGTCACATGCAGGCTCTCACCTTCTCTCTCTCTCTCTCTCTCTCTCTCTCTCTCTCTCTCTCTCTCTCTCTCTCTCTCTCTCTCTCTCTCTCTCTCTCTCTCTCTCTCTCTCTCTATTCATCAGGGCGGATGGCACACCACGGGAGGGAGAGTGAACTCTCCCCCCTGCCCCCCAACACCCCCCCTGCCCCCCCACCGCCCGTCACTCACTACCCTCAGCCCATTACATCCTTTCAGAGAGAAATGTAATCCATGTGTAACACAATCGTGTCACTGAGAGATCTGTGTATGTAATGTTTCTTCATTGTTTTTTTAATTTTTGTAATGTATTTAACCAGAAAAGCCTCTTTGAGATTAAAAATACACTCCTCAAGAGTATTGCTTTAAGAAAAACAATGATAAATTATATTATCGTCCAAAAAAGGTGAAAATATATATTTTTTTATTCTGACCAAAAGTCTTATTAGTGTTGTTGTCGCTAGCTTGACACAGACCAAAGTTAACGTTACAATCTCTGAGGATTCAAGCATTTTGATTCCAGCTTCCAATCAGAATTGATAAAGTGAGCCCTGATGGACACATAGTGCTGTAAATTAACACTTGACCACATGTCTGTTATCAGTACATAGAACTATCCTACATGTCTGTTATCAGTACATATAACTATCCTACATGTCTGTGGTCAGCAGTGTTGGGACTAACGCGTTACAAAGTAACGCGTTACAGAAACGAAGTAACTTTTTGCCGCAACTAGTACTCTAACGCATTACTTTTGAAATTCAGTAACGCTACTTACGTTACTGAATGGTTTGTTAGTTCGTTACTGCGTTCTTTTTATGTAGATTCATAGCGAGCGTCCTTATTTCGCCTGCGTTTGTTTTGTTTACTGTAGACTGAAAGGCGCTATATAAAACGAAGTATTATTATTATTATTATTATTTCTTTCCGTAGCCTCATTCTGGTTTCGCACTTCTGATTGGCCACTGACGTTCTGAAAGAAATAGGCGCTCTCTACAGTAAACAACAAGAGGACGCTCGCTATGAATCTACATAATAAGAACGCAGTAATAATAACGAACTAACAAACCATTTAGCAACTACTTGGAGAGATAATTAATATACAACATGGAAACGAGATAAAGAACATGTTTGAAGGGCTGCTGGAGTCAACTGGACTAACGTTACATCTCGACCACCGCAGACTGGTGACGGTGAGTGCAATGTGTTCACTGAAACTCAAGATCAACGGATTTTGACTGTACGAAATCTGCCAGGGAATCTCATAATACTAATCAAACAATATAAATATAGTCCTTTCATGCACAATTGATATCCTAACTATTCTAACGTTGCAATGCTTTGATAACAACGCTGCAAGATGGTTATGAATGAATTAATGAATGGATGAATGAATGAATGAATGAAAACTTTATTTAACAGATTGCAGAATGGGTACAATACAGTACGGCTCAATACATACAATTGTTAAGGGGATGCAGACCTGAGAAAGACGTTTGTCTTGTTTCCATCAGGGTCCCCCATTTTCAATTCATATAGACATTTATGACATACACAACATACATGACATTTATGGCATAGGGACATATAGGTATTTAGTACTGATACATTTGTGACATAAGCGGTATTCAAATATACAGTACTGTTACCCCTAGATCCTGACAGAGTATATACATATGATGGGGAGGGGACTGTACATTAGGAGGGGGTGGGTGGGTGGGAGAGAAATATACATACAGCGGGGAGGGAATATATAATGAAACGCTCTAGACCACATTGCTTAGCAGAGTTCGGTGATGTGAATGGAAACTGTCAAGTTGATCAACCGATTTTGAGTATATGGGGCATGGGACTTGAGCAATTTTTTTTTTTTTTTTTTTTTTTTAAATAACTAAATAGTTACTTTTCACAGTAACTCATTACTTTTGGGTGTAAGTAACTAGTACAGTAACGAAGTTACTTTGAAATGAAGTAACTAGTAAAGTAACTGAGTTACTATTTTTCAGTAACTAGCACAACACTGGTGGTCAGTACATAGAACTATCCTACATGTCTGTGATCAGTACATATAACTATCCTACATGTCTGTGGTCAGTACATAGAACTATCCTACATGTCTGTGGTCAGTACATAGAACTATCCTACATGTCTGTGATCAGTGCATAGAATCCTACATGTCTGTGGTCAGTACATAGAACTATCCTGTGAATCCAACGGGTGATGCGTTTGCTTAAACCTTGACTACACCTTCTCAGTTGGTGATTCTTCTGTTAGAATATAGATACTAGACTAGTTGTTTGTGCCTATGGGTTACTGTGATTTACGTCACACAGTTTGGAGAGCTAGGAGGCTTCTGTAGGAGGGACTCCATTTGGAGAGCAAGGAGGCTATTGTAGGAGGGAGTCAGTTTGGAGAGCTAGGAGGCTACTGTAGGAGGGAGTCAGTTTGGAGAGCTAGGAGGCTACTGTAGAAGGGAGTCAGTCAGGGAACAAAATAAGTACCAGCCAACCGCCAATGGCTGGTAAAAAATCTGCCTGGCTGGTAGTTTTTCAAATCTACCAGCCAAATGGCTGGTAAGTCAAAAGTTAAGTTTGTTCCCTGAGAGCAGAGCTACACAGCAGTGCGCCTATTTTGCAAGCCGAAATAAGTCTGTGGTTTTTTCTTCTTCTCACAATGGGTCAAATGCATCTAACATGCATTGCATCGTCGCCATTCCTTTATGCCCACATCGCCCGAAATGAACGTTATGTTAGCGTAAGCTAACAAGCTAATCCTGATCAGCGGCAGAGCCATAGAGAACAGCAGACAGTGTGGACTGGGGAAAGGGAAATGGGGGGGGGGGCACTCTCCCTTTCTCTGTGTGTGTGCGTGCGTTTGGAAAGACGATGAAGTCACTAGTCAGGACTCAGGAGAGGAGTATATTGTAGTAAACTGAGGATTACTGAGGATGCACAGATAATGTTGATATTCAAATATAAAAAGGTTTCGAGAGGAGTGGAAGTTTGAAGACAGACTAGACTACAATATGATGCGGGGGTGGTGAGTTGAAACAGTGTGTGTGTCCCCGACCCCACTTCTATGTTTCAATAAATTATTTGCATTTAAAACTAACGCTGACTCATTCCTTCAGTCCACTCAAAATTATGCTAATATTCCTTATGTTGTTTATGATATTAATTGAAAATAGCATATGAGAGTATTATATAGTAATAATAACACATGGCGATATACTAAAAAGCTATTTAAAATTTTTGGCTGGTAAAAAATCTGCCTGGCTGGTAGTTTTTAAAATCTACCAGCCAAATGGCTGGTAAGTCAAAAAGTTAATTTTGTTCCCTGGAGTCAGTTTGGAGAGCTAGGAGGCTCCTGTAGGGGGGACTCAGTTTGGAGAGCTAGGAGGCTCCTGTAGGGGGGACTCAGTTTGGAGAGCTAGGAGGCTTCTGTAGGGGGGAGTCAGTTTGGAGAGCTAGGAGGCTCCTGTAGGGGGGACTCAGTTTGGAGAGCTAGGAGGTTCCTGTAGGGGGGAGTCAGTTTGGAGAGCTAGGAGGCTCCTGTAGGAGGGACTCAGTTTGGAGAGCTAGGAGGCTCCTGTAGGGGGGACTCAGTTTGGAGAGCTAGGAGGCTCCTGTAGGGGGGAGTCAGTTTGGAGAGCTAGGAGGCTCTTGTAGGAGGGAGTCAGTTTGGAGAGCTAGGAGGCTCCTGTAGGGGGGACTCAGTTTGGAGAGCTAGGAGGCTCCTGTAGGGGGGACTCAGTTTGGAGAGCTAGGAGCCTCCTGTAGGAGGGACTCAGTTTGGAGAGCTAGGAGGCTCCTGTAGGGGGGACTCAGTTTGGAGAGCTAGGAGGCTCCTGTAGGAGGGACTCAGTTTGGAGAGCTAGGAGGCTCCTGTAGGGGGGACTCAGTTTGGAGAGCTAGGAGGCTCTTGTAGGAGGGAGTCAGTTTGGAGAGCTAGGAGGCTACTGTAGGGGGGACTCAGTTTGGAGAGCTAGGAGGCTCTTGTAGGAGGGAGTCAGTTTGGAGAGCTAGGAGGCTTCTGTAGGAGAGACTCAGTTTGGAGAGCAAGGAGGCTCCTGTAGGAGGGAGTCAGTTTGGAGAGCTAGGAGGCTCCCGTCGGAGGGACTCAGAGTTCAGTTTGAAAGTGAAAGAGACAAGTGAACACGGCTCTAGCCCCAAACATAACACAAAATGTACCATGTCCTTGAAACTGTCTTTCTCCAACTCTATGGACGGAACGTTATGTGTACTCAACGTCAGTAACTGACCTCGCACAACCTCACCACCGCTGACTGTCACGTAAGGCACATTTGCGTTATTTTTGCAATCAAGAGCCGATGTCTTTCCAAAGTTTTCTCCACTAAGTTGGGTTACACGGGGTAACGTTATATACTGGGTCTGCGAGCGCTGGCTCGCCTAATGTTACCTTTTTTGATCGGCTACGACAATGTGGCTGGGCCGGAGAGAAAGAGGAAGAGAGAGGGCGCTGCATAATTGAATGTGGTTCTGTTATCGGGGACCAGTGACGGCCATTATATATTGTGGCCACGTGTGTGATACGTAAAGGATTATATAGGTGTACCCGTCTCCGGTTCGTTCAGAATGGATCTAAATACACCCGGCGAGACCTGCGAGCAATCCTCCTGCGATAGATTCCCAGTAGACGGAGCAGCAGACATAAAATCCCTTTTCCCCAGTTCAGTTCGGCTTTAGGGACGGATAGCAAGAGTAAATCCTGGGAACACGGAGAGTAACTTCCAACAGTGAATGATATAGTTGCAAATTTCACCCTTAAAGTATGTGTATTTTATTGTGATAATTAATAAACAAACTTGAAACTTGAACGGTAGGATGGAAACAAACCAATAACGGCGTTATAGGTAAAGATATACCAGTGATTAAGTCTGCAGGTGGACAGAGCAGGTCACCCAACCTGACAAAATTAATTTCACAGTGCAGGTCGTCTAGGATGTGAGGTGTATAGTAACCTGAAACCACGAGAGATTCTCAGCGATTCGAGGACATTTCTCCGTGGCGTCGCTTGCTACCTGCCCCACTCTCTACCCTCAACCTTTGGGTCATACATCTATGCCACAGTGTTGTCACTCACTCAGAGGTCTGTGTGTGTGTGTGTGTAATGGTTTCATACTGCATGCTGATCTACGATCCGGGGGGGTGGCGGTCATGTGGGAACGAGGATTACTTCTTTAAACAGGCTGATAAGCTGAGAGACTTAACAGCTGGCAGCGTGCAGGCAGGAGCGGCCCAGGCAAGGCTAAAGGCCCGATCCGCGATCCAAACATGAACGGTTAGCCCCACCATCACAAGATAAAAAAATTCAAACAGCAATGGAAACACATTTTCATTCTCTTGCTGATTGACTGGGCCTAGGATATGAGGACTAACACTGGGCAACAGGTACATACACGTTAACATGTTAATTGTAGTTTATAATTGTATATGCACCTGTGTATACTGCATACTTTACTTACTCATAGTATATACTTAGATTCTAGTGTTTATTGTAACCATATTTATTGTAATGTATAATATAACTGACATACAGACCCTCATCTGCACCTTTGATCACACTCCCTACTCGCTCATATGCGTATATTCAGAGTTAATTATATTGTTTACACTTTCTACTGTACTATGATCTTATTCCTTGTATTTATGTCTTCTACTATTACCCTGCCCATACCTGTACCTCCCCTCCCCCCTCCACCCCAGGCTGCTATGATGCCTGGATTTCCCCGAAGGGGATCAATAAAGGAATTATCTTATCTTATCTTATCTTAAAACAGACCTACATTCTGCTTTACGGTAATACAGCTGCAAAAAGAGTGCATGTGAATAATATCCCACATTGATATGGTTGGGGGGGGGGGAAATCACAGATTGGGGCTTTAACATGCCCAGCGGTTTTGTATTAATGAATGGCTTATTCTTCCATTCATCCCCTGCGTCCCACAGCGCTGACAGGCGAGCGTAAGGCTGCCCCCGCTGGCCGGGCCGGGGCGTTGCACCAGCAAAGATAATAATTAGGTGCTGTATTAAGATCCGTCCACATTTCAGCATGATGGAAATTTCATTACTGTAGATTCTATTTCCATCAATTATTCACTAACATCGCTGCTTAATCAAGCAACCCTTTATGAGATGCATTATAATGAGTGCCTACAAGGTCGAGACGGGGTCGTGTTCGAACGGAGCCGAGAGATTGTTATTAAAAACAAATTAATAGGTAATAAGCGCGTGATCGTTTTACATTTGTCTTTATCGGAGGTGGTAAAAAGAGAAGCCGTTTGTCGCTTCAACCTCAGTGTTTGACTCTGCTTTGATGCCTCGCATTAAGCTGAGCCCCTGTGCAGCGCGGAGCAGCGGTCTGCACGCGGTCTGTTTTAATAACGTGCCACAGCGGGGGCTGCTGACTTCTCCTTATCGCAGCGTCAAGCCGCCCCGTCATTGGAGTTTGTGGTGTCACCATTTTTTTTGCCTGCGTTTATTTTTTGTCTAGTTTTTCTGCTGAACCAGCAGGACACCGTCCTATATATATGAGTCCACGGGTACTGAGTGATGGGGGCCGTCCCCTGATGAATGCACAAAATAACGCGGCGTAGGTTCAATACACACGGTCCCACTACACTAGATAATCTAGTTTTGTTTGTTTTGGAAGCTATTCTATACGTTCAAATGACTGGTTGGTTCTCAGGGTTCCTCCAGTTTGCACTGAACTAGGAAAAACTGCTTTTTCCTATTGATGCTTCCAACACCTGGAACGCCCTCCGACTGACTCTGGAGATGAAGGTTCTTCCAACACCTGGAACGCCCTCCGACTGACTCTGAAGCCGGAGGTTCTTCCAAGACCTGAAATGCCCTCCGACTGACTCTGAAGCTGAATTTCTTCCAACACCTGGAACGCCCTCCAACTGACTCTGAAGCTGAATGTTCTTCCAACACCTGGAACGCCCTCCGACTGACTCTGAGGCTGAAGGTTCTTCCAACACCTGGAACGCCCTCCGACTGACTCTGAAGCTGAAGGTTCTTCAAACACCTGAAACGCCCTCCGACTGACTCTGAAGCTGAAGGTTCTTCCAACACCTGGAACGCCCTCCGACTGACTCTAAGGCTGAAGGTTCTTCCAACACCTGGAATGTCCTCCGACTAACTCTGAAGCTGAAGGTTCTTCTAACACCTGGAACGCCCTCCGACTGACTCTGAAGCTGAAGGTTCTTCCAACACCTGGAACGCCCTCCGACTGACTCTGAAGCTGAATTTCTTCCAACACCTGGAACGCCCTCCGACTGACTCTGAAGCTGAAGGTTCTTCCAACACCTGGAACGCCCTCTGACTGACTCTGAAGCTGAATTTCTTCCAACACCTGGAACGTCCTCCGACTGACTCTGAAGCTGAAGGTTCTTCCAACACCTGGAACGCCCTCCGACTGACTCTGAAGCTGAAGGTTCTTCTAACACCTGGAACGCCCTCCGACTGACTCTGAAGCTGAAGGTTCTTCTAACACCTGGAACGCCCTCCGACTGACTCTGAAGCCGAAGGTTCTTCCTTCTCTTGCTGCATTCAAAAGCATGATCTCTGACCACCGTGTGTCGACTTGTAACCATCTTAGCTGATTTCTTATTGTTTCTTATTATTTATTGAGCCTATATGTATGAAATCGCTGATAAACTGTGTCTTGTTTTGTAAACTTTCTTTTTTCTTTTTTTTTTTTACTCGTGACCTCAGTGTCTCACAAGTTGAAATAAAGCTTTGAAAAAGAAAGAAAGAAAAATCGAATTTCAAATTAGAAATATCAATCATGGCCATATTGTATTATTGAGGTATTATTGCAGTAAATGCGGTTATTGTTGCAACTGCCCTGACAACAGAAGCTTAGAAAGAGTGTACAGACCGCTGCCCAGTATAGCGTTCTTTTCTAATGGAATCTGACATGTTTACAGTTTAGGGCTCTTTTTCCTTACAGGCCAATACGCAACTTCACTGGAGCAGAGCCAATCAGGACCCAGAGTCCTGTGTTTCTCACCACAGTGAGACTGGCCTACACATACACACACATACACGCACACAGCATGCGCTAATTTCATCTTCAGTCAGTGTTGTTTTATCCCAATGTGCATCTTGTTTCTCCTCGCCAGCTATTGATTCTGGTGACCCCGGCCCGACAGGAGCTTCACCGCCGGTGGAGAGCGCTGCGATTAAAACAGTGTCTCTGCTTCAAGGTGGAGAGCGCTGCCATTAAAACAGTGTGTCCGCTTCAAGGTGGAGAGCGCTGCGATTAAAACAGTGCGTCCACTTCAAGGTGGAGAGCGCTGCGATTAAAACAGTGCGTCCGCTTCAAGGTGGAGAGCGCTGCGATTAAAACAGTGCGTCGGCTTCAAGGCGGAGAGCGCTGCGATTAAAACAGAGAGCGCTGCGATTAAAACAGTGCGTCCGCTTCAAGGCGGAGAACGCTGCCATTAAAACAGAGAGCGCTGCGATTAAAACAGTGCGTCTGCTTCAAGGCGGAGAGCGCTGCGATTAAAACAGAGAGCGCTGCGATTAAAACAGAGAGCGCTGCGATTAAAACAGTGCGTCCGCTTCAAGGCGGAGAACGCTGCGATTAAAACAGTGCGTCTGCTTCAAGGCGGAGAGCGCTGCCATTAAAACAGTGCGTCCGCTTCAAGGCGGAGAGCGCTGCCATTAAAACAGTGCGTCCGCTTCAAGGCGGAGAGCGCTGCCATTAAAACAGTGCGTCCGCTTCAAGGCAGAGAACGCTGTGATTAAAACAGAGAGCGCTGCCATTAAAACAGTGCGTCCGCTTCAAGGCGGAGAGCGCTGCCATTAAAACAGTGCGTCCGCTTCAAGGCGGAGAGCGCTGCCATTAAAACAGTGCGTCCGCTTCAAGGCAGAGAGCGCTGTGATTAAAACAGAGAGCGCTGCCATTAAAACAGTGCGTCCGCTTCAAGGCGGAGAACGCTGCCATTAAAACAGTGCGTCTGCTTCAAGGCGGAGAGCGCTGCCATTAAAACAGTGCGTCCGCTTCAAGGCGGAGAGCGCTGCCATTAAAACAGTGCGTCCGCTTCAAGGCGGAGAGCGCTGCCATTAAAACAGTGCGTCCGCTTCAAGGCGGAGAGCGCTGTGATTAAAACAGAGAGCGCTGCCATTAAAACAGTGCGTCCGCTTCAAGGCGGAGAGCGCTGCCATTAAAACATTGCGTCTGCTTCAATGTGGAGAGCGCTGCCATTAAAATATTGCGTCCGCTTCAAGGCGGAGAGCACTGCGATGAAAACATTGCGTCTGCTTCAAGGTGGAGAGAGCTGCCATTAAAACATTGCGTCCGCTTCAAGGTGGAGAGCGCTGCCATTAAAACACTGCGTCTGCTTCAAGGCGGAGAGTGCTGTGATTAAAACAGTGTGTCCGCTTCAAGGCGGAGAGCGCTGCCATTAAAACACTGCGTCTGCTTCAAGGCGGAGAGCGCCATGATTAAAACAGTGCGTTGGCTTCAAGGCGGAGAGCGCTGTGATTAAAACAGAGAGCGCTGCGATTAAAACAGTGCGTCTGCTTCAAGGCGGAGAGCGCTGTGATTAAAACAGAGAGCGCTGCGATTAAAACAGTGCATCCGCTTCAAGGCGGAGAGCGCTGCCATTAAAACATTGCGTCTGCTTCAAGGTGGAGAGCGCTGCCATTAAAACATTGCGTCCGCTTCAAGGCAGAGAGCACTGCGATTAAAACATTGTGTCTGCTTCAAGGTGGAGAGCGCTGCCATTAAAACAGTGCGTCCGCTTCAAGGCGGAGAGCGCTGTGATTAAAACAGAGAGCGCTGCCATTAAAACAGTGCGTCCGCTTCAAGGCGGAGAACGCTGCCATTAAAACAGTGCGTCTGCTTCAAGGCGGAGAGCGCTGCCATTAAAACAGTGCGTCCGCTTCAAGGCGGAGAGCGCTGCCATTAAAACAGTGCGTCCGCTTCAAGGCGGAGAGCGCTGTGATTAAAACAGAGAGCGCTGCCATTAAAACAGTGCGTCCGCTTCAAGGCGGAGAGCGCTGCCATTAAAACATTGCGTCTGCTTCAATGTGGAGAGCGCTGCCATTAAAATATTGCGTCCGCTTCAAGGCGGAGAGCACTGCGATGAAAACATTGCGTCTGCTTCAAGGCGGAGAGCGCTGCGATTAAAACATTGCGTCCGCTTCAAGGTGGAGAGCGCTGCCATTAAAACACTGCGTCTGCTTCAAGGCGGAGAGTGCTGTGATTAAAACAGTGTGTCCGCTTCAAGGCGGAGAGCGCTGCCATTAAAACACTGCGTCCGCTTCAAGGCGGAGAGCGCCATGATTAAAACAGTGCGTTGGCTTCAAGGCGGAGAGCGCTGTGATTAAAACAGAGAGCGCTGCGATTAAAACAGTGCGTCTGCTTCAAGGCGGAGAGCGCTGTGATTAAAACAGAGAGCGCTGCGATTAAAACAGTGCATCCGCTTCAAGGCGGAGAGCGCTGCCATTAAAACATTGCGTCTGCTTCAAGGTGGAGAGCGCTGCCATTAAAACATTGCGTCCGCTTCAAGGCAGAGAGCACTGCGATTAAAACATTGTGTCTGCTTCAAGGTGGAGAGCGCTGCCATTAAAACAGTGCGTCCGCTTCAAGGCGGAGAGCGCTGTGATTAAAACAGAGAGCGCTGCCATTAAAACAGTGCGTCCGCTTCAAGGCGGAGAACGCTGCCATTAAAACAGTGCGTCTGCTTCAAGGCGGAGAGCGCTGCCATTAAAACAGTGCGTCCGCTTCAAGGCGGAGAGCGCTGCCATTAAAACAGTGCGTCCGCTTCAAGGCGGAGAGCGCTGTGATTAAAACAGAGAGCGCTGCCATTAAAACAGTGCGTCCGCTTCAAGGCGGAGAGCGCTGCCATTAAAACATTGCGTCTGCTTCAATGTGGAGAGCGCTGCCATTAAAATAATGCGTCCGCTTCAAGGCGGAGAGCACTGCGATGAAAACATTGCGTCTGCTTCAAGGTGGAGAGCGCTGCCATTAAAACATTGCGTCGGCTTCAAGGCGGAGAGCGCTGCGATTAAAACATTGCGTCTGCTTCAAGGTGGAGAGCGCTGCCATTAAAACACTGCGTCTGCTTCAAGGCGGAGAGTGCTATGATTAAAACAGTGCGTTGGCTTCAAGGCGGAGAGCGCTGTGATTAAAACAGAGAGCGCTGCGATTAAAACAGTGCGTCTGCTTCAAGGCGGAGAGCGCTGTGATTAAAACAGAGAGCGCTGGGATTAAAACAGTGCATCCGCTTCAAGGCGGAGAGCGCTGCCATTAAAACATTGCGTCTGCTTCAAGGTGGAGAGCGCTGCCATTAAAACATTGCGTCCGCTTCAAGGCAGAGAGCACTGCGATTAAAACATTGTGTCTGCTTCAAGGTGGAGAGCGCTGCCATTAAAACACTGCGTCTGCTTCAAGGCGGAGAGTGCTGTGATTAAAACAGTGTGTCCGCTTCAAGGCGGAGAGCGCTGCCATTAAAACACTGCGTCTGCTTCAAGGCGGACAGCGCCGTGATTAAAACAGAGAGCGCTGCGATTAAAACAGTGCGTCTGCTTCAAGGCGGAGAGCGCTGTGATTAAAACAGTGCGTCTGCTTCAAGGTGGAGACCGCTGCGATTAAAACAGTGCATCTGCATCACGGCGGAGCATTCTGGGAGTTAAAAAACAGATGGTTTGGAGAAGACTTTTAGATGAGACCTCCTACGAGATGGAACTAGCCCTCGATGGAACGTCTCTGTTAGACGTGAAACGAGGCCCAGCGTCGCAGAGAAGTCGGACGCTCCATCTGCTACTGCTTACCGCTGAGAAATGATGCGTGTGTCGAGTGTGTAATTAACTCTCAGCACTGTGTTTTCTCGCTTTAATAAACGTAAGAAAAGATGAGATATTCCTTTATTGATCCCCTTTGGGGAAATTAGGACTTCATAGCAGTGTGATCATAGCAGTGTGGGGGAGGGGGGAGGGGAGGGTAATAGTAGAAATATATAAATATAAGAAATACAATTTGATATGAATATAAATATGAGAAAAATCAACAGTGTACAACAACAATATAATTAACTCTGAATATAAAAATATGAGAAAATAAACAGTGTAAATAATATAATTACTCTGAATGTATATATAAATATAAGAAAGATAAACAGTTTACACAAGGTGCAGGTGAGGGTCTGTGTCCTAACTGGCACCGATATATGTCATACGTTGTAGTCTGTGCAGGTTTTGTTGGTTCCACACTCAGTGGTCAGACGTTCCTAATGGTTCTCCACTTCTGCAGGCCTCATAGCCGAACAGCCGCCTCTAAACGTCTGCGTAGACGAACGGGGGGGGGGGGGGACATCCCTCTGAGCCGCTACCCGATCCCACCTGTAAACCTGATATGTTTGTATTTGGTCTGGTCATAACACGGTCTCATTCTCCAACGGACTTACGACAAAAAGGGCTTTCTCTTAGGGCCATTTGAGACCTTTTCGGGCAAGACATGAATATAGACAATATATTATAATATAATATTAATTATATATGTTTTATTGGGACGGTTGGTGAATCCCAAAATCGTCCCGAAAGGTCTCAAATGACCCTAAGAGAAAGCCCTTTTTGTCTTAAGTCCTTTAAAACGCCCAGACAGACGGCCAGACGAGGGGGGGGGGGGCGGGAAGCTCTGGGTGTGTCTCACGTGAGGAACCCAAGAGGAACCGCAGAGGCTCAGAAGCATAAAAGATGCATGCACACTTTGAGAGCAGCCACCCTATACAGTAAGTCCCACGCCGTGCACGCACACACACACACACACCTCGTGCACCCTCAGTCCCCCTGGCCACTTCCCATCGCAGAGGCCCCTCGGCGGGGGGGGGGGGGGGGGGGGATGAAGGTCCATCGGTCCCTAAGCCCCCGGGAGAGAGGAGTCACCTCTGAAACCCGGCACCCACGCTCGCCACATGGCTGGGATCATTCAGCACGGCTTGCTAAGCCTCCGCCGTGCGTGGAGCCATTATCCATTTAACCGCGCTACGCTGTTCGGTGTCAGCTTGCTTTTGTTAAGACTCATTCAAAGTATTATTACACCCCGCAAAATAGGATCCTTTCACAAAGCGAAGGGAAAGCATTTATCTCATTGATTATGCATCGTCTTTGGGGGAAGGGGAGACATGTATCCGCTCTCACGACCACCCAGGGCATGAGCTGAAGAACTTGGGAGGTGCCCTCGAGACAAAGACCTGGGGAGGTCCTCTCATGACCACCCAGGCCACGGGCTGAAGACCTGGGGAGGTGCTCTCACGACCACCCAGGCCACGGGCTGAAGACCTGGGGAGGTGCTCTCACGACCACCCAGGCCACGGGCTGAAGACCTGGGGAGGTGCCCTCATGACCACCCAGGGCACGGGGGTGAAGACCTGGGCAGTTGCCCTCGTTATGAAGACCTGGGCAGGTGTCCTCGCGATGAACGCTTCCGTCGCGCGCAGACCTGGCCTCCGCTCGGGCCGTGCCACTTTAGTTTCTGAGCATATGTACGTAAGCTGCTTATCTTTGGGCTTTTGGAGGCAAAGAGCCTGATGTCACCCAGGCTTCCTGAACCTCCCGCGGGCTTCCTGAACTCCTGACGCTGCGCTTTCCCAGATCTCCATCTGATCGGGGGCCACGGTTTACAGGAGGAATCTACAGTAACCAACAGCCATTCGAAGCGTGATTCGAGCGTAATGAAAACCTGCACAATTCGCTTTATGCTTTGTGTTATAAAACGTGTGTGTTCATTATGTCTGAGAGAGAGACGGACAGAGAGAGAGAGAGACACAGAGAGAGAGAGAGAGAGAGAGAGAGAGAGAGAGAGAGAGAGAGAGAGAGAGAGAGAGAGAGAGAGAGAGAGAGAGAGAGAGAGAGAGAGAGAGTGAGCGATAGAGACACAGAGAGATAGACGGACAGAGAGAGAGAGACACAGAGAGAGAGAGAGAGAGAGAGAGAGAGAGAGAGAGAGAGAGAGAGAGAGAGAGAGAGAGAGAGAGAGAGAGAGAGAGAGAGAGAGAGAGAGAGAGAGAGCGATATAGACACAGAGAGATAGATGGACAGAGAGAGAGAGACACAGAGAGAGAGACGGACGGAGAGAGACACAGAGAGAGCGAGAGAGAGAGAGAGAGAGAGAGAGAGAGAGAGAGAGAGACCTACACAATTCGCTTTGTTATGTAATAAAATATGTGTTCATTATGAGTATGACAGAGAGAGACGGACAGAGAGAGACAGAGAGAGAGAGACAGAGAGAGAAAGACACACAATTTCAAATGTTCAAGCCATCTGAACGACGTCCTCTCCATGTGTGTGACTGTGACTCTCGGCGTACAGCGGTAGGTGTGAAATGTGAATATGGGCCTTTGGCAAAATGACCTGTTTAAATACGAGGGGATTAACTGATTTGCACGGGTACTGATAGCGGGGAAACGGGGTCAAGAGAGGAGAGGCGTGGACTCCGTGGAGCCACTTTCAGCCCCATCAGGTTGAGTTTGTGGGATGGGAGGAAGCGACATGAATCAATAGGGGCCACCATCCTCCAAGATCCACATGCATGTTTAATTCCCCCTATAGCGATGTGGATGTAGCGCAGGGATTGTGTTCCGTATACTACAGTAGTTTAATGCATTTGCTCTGTAAGCTGCGCATTCCCAGTCACTACGCTGTCAGTGGCTGACATCTTTATTCATGAGTACAGAGGCTCAGTGGATTCCTCCAAGGAGTATTAAGAGTCATGTCTTCAAGCCCTGATGCGCACCAGGGAGGATTGGGTAGCGGGTGGGGGTGGGGTGTAGTGGGGGACGGGGGGGGACGGGGGGTAATGATTATGTGTTGGATGGTTTCTGTGGCTCTTGACTC
The DNA here is from genome assembly GCF_963971535.1 of Notolepis coatsorum. Classification (NCBI taxonomy): domain Eukaryota; kingdom Metazoa; phylum Chordata; class Actinopteri; order Aulopiformes; family Paralepididae; genus Notolepis; species Notolepis coatsorum. Next base: position 165,656,267 of record NC_140167.1, read on the forward strand.
TGGCACGCTGTAAGCGTTCCAGGCGAGCTTTAGGCCCTGTCCACACGAGTACGGATATTTTGCAAAACGCACATTTTCCTCTACGTTTGGGCCTTTCATCCACACGTAAATGGCATTCTCGGAAAAGAAAACAGAGATTTTAGGAAACACATTTTAAAGTGAAGATTTTTTTAAATATCCATTTCAGTGGATCCGTGTAGCCACGTTAAAGTAGCATCTAGAGCAGCGGTTCTCAACAGGGGTGCCGCGGCACCCTAGGGTGCCTCAGAGAGCTGCCAGGGGTGCCTTGAGATTAAAGAAAAGGGGTGCCTTGGATTACAGAAAATTATCACTAAAGTGCTATCTGTTGCAGCTGCACTGTTTTCCATGAAAACACCATTTGAAAATACTTATTTGGATAAGTTTGACCATTTCTCAAAATCTGAAAATCATTATTTAATAAAACACAGAAAAAGATCACCAAGTTACTCTGGAAAAAAATACTTTACAGACAACGTTGAGACAATTAAAGCTTCCTGACACATCTCCATCCAAACTCTTGGAAGAACTCATTGAAATCTCATCTGATACCACCTGGAGAGCTCGTTTTAGAGTGTGGTGCTGAGTACCAAGTATCTCATGATGCAGCAGTTAAGGTGTTGATACCATTCAGCACCACATATCTGTCTGAAGCTGGCTTTTCATCCATGACAGCTCTGAAAACAAAATATAGGGCCAAGTTGAGCCTTGAGGATGTCATGCGTGTTGCCTTGTCAAAGATCTCCCCACGTATTGACCGTATTATTAGCCAGCAGCAGCAGACCTCGCATTGAGCTAGAAATGTCTACTGAGTGAACGAGTGCTTATTTTCTGTATTTATTTATATTTTTTGAGAAATGGTAACTTGGTGACCCTTTCTGTGAAATGGTCACACTTATCCAAATATGCTATTTTTATGGAGAACAGTGCAGCTGCAACAGATAGCACTTTAGTGATCCTTTTCTGTATTTAAAAAAAATACATGATTTTTATTTTTTGAGAAATGGTCACACTTATCCAAATATGCTATTTTTATGGAAAAGAGTGCAGCTGCAACAGATAGCACTTTAGATATAATTGTCTGTAATTTTATTTAAAGAAATATGCTATTTGATTTACTACTACAAGCAGTGTAATATCAACAGTACTAAGCCATTTAGACCTGAAACACCTGTTAATAATGCATTATATAGCCTGCATATACACACACAAATGTGTTTCCCGGTTTCTTAAATAAACATTATTTTGAAAGCAAGCACTTTTGTCATCATTGTAGCAAAAAAGACAGGACCGGAAAAGTCTTTATCGTATGTAGGGGTGCCCCGGAATATTTTATTGAACATAGGGGTTCCTTGGCAGCAGAAAGGTTGAGAAACCCTGGTCTAGAGTAGACTCTACAGGCAACCCGCAGCTCTGGAGCTGCATGCTTTCCTGTAGGTTTGAAAAATAATAATAATATGGAAATAAATAACGGCGATTTTTTATTTAATTTTATAAATGTTTAATATTTCATCAACTAAAATATACATCACACCCCGTGCCTCTCCCTGCCATCTGCAGGTGGCTAATCTTGAGTTTCGGACACCCAAAAAATTTAAAAGTAGAGGGTTTAATTCAGTGTGGACAGATTTATTTGCTTCCACTACTAATGATGCATGCTTGATGTATAGCGAGAAATAAGTGAAGAACAAAAAAACATCACTTGCCATTTAAAAAAATTTAAAGCAGTGTCGACACTGAGAGTATTAACTGAGTATTTTAATGAGGCTATTAATATTGTTATTATTATTATTTTGCAACAAGATAGCCTACATAGAACATAAATAGCCTGTCAGCCAATTTTTATCCAGGGATGAGGAATTCCACAAGTGCCTCTCTCTCTGTTACACGCAAGCAGCGTCTGACAGTTTAATCTATCTGATGCCCGAATCTGTCTGACGGCGCACTGGAGTAGATAGAGAAACAATATGAAATATAGAAATAATGTAGATGCGTTCGTTAGAGAAAACAAATTTCAATAACATATGCCCTATTCTATGTGCACTGCCAGCCAGCCTTAATGCGACAGAGATATACACTTTCAATTTTGACAGAGAGAAGATAATCTCCCGATTCAGATACAATTTAACACAAATGGTTCCAAAGATATTTAATGTTTGTCTGCATATTTTCACACCGCCAACAAAGTACTGGGTCCGTTGTCTCTTATTCGGATTTTCGGTCACTCCATTATTTTACTTTTCAGTTGCTGCCGCCAATGAAAATCAGCTCACTACGCATGCTGTTTTTCTATGGTATTTGAGATATCGCTTATCACCACCTACTGGCCCGGCAAGCTTGTTGGAGCAATTTATAATGTGTTTCTGTGTTTACGTCTGGACTGAGGTATTTTAAAAACCCTGCCCTGTGGACAAGGATATATTTTTAAACAGAGCCTGAAAATATCAGTTTTGCCTTAGACTACAGTAGGGAAGGTAAGTGAAGTTGCTTTAGACAAAGCAGAGCACTACAGCAGGGAAGCTAAGTGAAGTTGCTTTAGACAGAGCGGAGCACTACAGTAGGGAAGCTAAGTGAAGTTGCTTTAGACAGAGCAGAGCACTACAGTAGGGAAGAAGCTAAGTGAAGTTGCTTTAGACAGAGCAGAGCACTACAGTAGGGAAGAAGCTAAGTGAAGTTGCTTTAGACAGAGCAGAGCACTACAGTAGGGAAGAAGCTAAGTGAATTTGCGTTAGACAGAGCAGAGCACTACAGTAGGGAAGAAGCTAAGTGAAGTTGCTTTAGACAGAGCGGAGCACTACAGTAGGTACGCTAAGTGAAGTTGCTTTAGACAGAGCAGAGCACTACAGTAGGGAAGCTAAGTCAAGTTGCTTTAGACAGAGCAGAGCACTACAGTAGGGAAGCTAAGTGAAGTTGCATTAGACAGAGCGGAGCACTACAGTAGGGAAGAAGCTAAGTGAAGTTGCTTTAGACAGAGCAAAGCACTACAGTTTTGGAAGAAGCTAAGTGAAGTTGCGTTAGACAGAGCAGATCACTACAGTAGGGAAGAAGCTAAGTGAAGTTGCTTTAGACAGAGCAGAGCACTACAGTAGGGAAGCTAAGTGAAGTTGCGTTAGACAGAGCAGAGCACTACAGTAGGGAAGAAGCTAAGTGAAGTTGCGCTAGACAGAGCAGAGCACTACAGTAGGGAAGAAGCTAAGTGAAGTTGCGTTAGACAGAGCGGAGCACTACAGTAGGGAAGCTAAGTGAAGTTGCTTTAGACAAAGCAGAGCACTGCAGTAGGGAAGCTAACATTACATTTCCAAGCTAAATGAAATCGGCAAGAGTTATTCCTCTCCACAAAAAGGGAAACAAATTGGAACCGGGTAACTACAGACCCATTTCCATCCTGGGTGTTCTATCAAAAACCATTGAGAGGCTTGTATATGAGCAAATAGACAGGTATTTCTCCACTAATAACATCATGTACAAATACCAATCTGGGTTCAGGAGGTCCCACTCCACAGACACCTGCCTGCTGTTCCTCACAGATTACATCCGGAAAGAGGTAGATGAGGGAAAGTTCTGTGGAATGGTAATGTTAGACCTCCAGAAGGCATTTGATTCAGTGGATCACAACATCCTGTTAATGAAGCTTAGGGCCCTAGGCTTTAATGAGGCAGCTCAGAAATTGATTGGTTCCTACCTAACAGGGAGACAACAGGTGGTAGATATAAACAGAGTACTCTCCAGTCCTCGGACAGTAGAGTGCGGGGTCCCGCAAGGGAGTGTTTTGGGTCCGCTCCTCTTTCTCCTGTATATAAATGACCTGAAAGCAGCTTGCTCATGTGACCTTTTTTTATGCGCGGATGACTGCGCCTTACTAGTGTCTCACAAAGACAAACAAGTGGTTGAGCAGACATTGAGTGCAGAACTAGAGAAGGTTAGCGACTGGCTAGGCCACAACAAGCTGTCCCTCCATGTGGGGAAGACTGAGTCCATTCTATTCGGGTCAAAGGTCAGGCTCAGAAAATCGCCAGGTTTTAACATTAGAATAGGAGATACTGTTCTCACAGACAAAACATCTGTGAAATATCTTGGTTGCGTCCTGGAAAACAGCTTATCAGGGGAAAGCATGGCTCACCAAGCACTTACAAAGATCAATAATAGGACTAGATACCTAGCCAGAATCTCAATTTTTTTTAGATCAGTCAGCGATGAAGATTCTTGCTGGAGCACTCATACAGTGTCACTATTACTATGCGTGTGGCTCCTGGTACAACAGTGCCCCCGAAAGTCAGAAAATAAAACTACAGACATCACAAAACAAGCTAATCAGGGTAATACTTAGGCTACCTGCCCGAACCCACCTTGACCCATCTCACTTTGAGATCATGAGATGGCTTAAGGTGGAAGACAGAGTAAACCAGATAGGGATGTGCCTAGTTCACAGAATAGTGCACAGGGTAGTGCCAGTGTACTTTAACAACTACTTCAACCGAATCAGAGACACCCATGCACACCAAACTAGGCGCAGCTCAACTGACTTTGTGCCAGTCAGATTCAGGAGCTGTATGGGGAAGGAGTCATTTCTGTATTCAGCAGCTATCTATTGGAACGGTCTGCCCAGTGACCTGAAAATCGTAGACAATGCCGTTAGATTCAAGTCCAGCCTGAAGACATGGCTCAAAAGGGACTATACTTGACCTAGACACTTAGCTTAAGGCACCCTTGCATGTTGTATGAGTCTGTTATGTATATAAATGTTAAATGGTATATGTGATGTGTTGTGATGTCACGTTTTGTATGATGCATGTATTAAGCATCACACTCCCCCACCCCCCTACAAGGACCACAATGGAAATAAGCTCTGAGCTTTTTTGTGTTTTCATCCTTGGCAGTATATCCTGACTGTGCTCTTCTGTCACATGTTTATTTTTTATATTGTCAAATAAAGTCATTCATTCATTCAAGTGAAGTTGCGTTAGACAGAGCAGAGCACTACAGTAGGGAAGCTAAGTGAAGTTGCGTTAGACAGAGCGGAGCACTACAGTAGGGAAGCTAAGTGAAGTTGCGTTAGACAGAGCGGAGCACTACAGTAGGGAAGCTAAGTGAAGTTGCGTTAGACAGAGCAGATCACTACAGTAGGGAAGAAGCTAAGTGAAGTTGCGTTAGACAGAGCGGAGCACTACAGTAGGGAAGCTAAGTGAAGTTGCGTTAGACAGAGCAGATCACTACAGTAGGGAAGAAGCTAAGTGAAGTTGCGTTAGACAGAGCAGATCACTACAGTAGGGAAGAAGCTAAGTGAAGTTGCTTTGAAAACGCTGCTTGTCAGGAGCAGAGCTGTGAGCGTCCTGAGGGCCCAGGATACCGTTGTGTAATTGTCTTGTCGGCTTCTCTAACAGTGTATTTGAGAGTCGGAGGAGCATGTGGATAAATGCCGCTGCCGGTGGCGGCTGACGGGTGCCGCAGTTTAAACATCGACGGCCTGGAAGTTCATCAGACTCACGGTGAAGGATTCAAGCCCTGGCCTCTTTTCCAATCATTAAATAAGATCTAGAAAACGCTTCGAGCAGTTGAGGTCCCATCAGGAGTCTACTTCCTCACACGTATCGCTGTGTCTTGTGTAGATGCATGGGACGTTTTCTCTTCAAAGTAAAGATATTTGGTAACACTTTATAATACAGTGTAATTACCTGGAACTCATAAATGGTAAATGGTACATTTATATAACAGCTTTTATCTAAATCGCTTTACAATGTGTTTCTCACATTCACTCACACATTCACACAGGTGCCAACCTGCTCATCTGGAGCAATTAGGGGCATGATTTCAGCATGATTCATAAGACATAGATTGAAAAGTATCCTGATTTGTACAAGTGATGGCTTATTTTGAAGGTATGAACCTGTACTTTCATATCATGTCAAATAAAATTATAATTGAAGATCCCTCTAAAGGTCCCAGAGTCTGTGCTGGGTCACAATCACAAAACAGCTCAGACCTCAGAGGGATAATTATTAAGTGTCTTGCTCAAGGACACTTCGACACAGTGCCCAGGAGGAGCGGGAATCGAACCGGGAACCTTCAGAGTAGCTACCAGACGACCGCTCTACCTCTCGAGCCACTTACACTGAGCGTATGGTGTAACTCGTATGAATCCGTACGTATAAAATATTTACGGGCTCCTACTGGTCCTTAGATGTAGGAACAGCAGAAGGAGAAAAAGACAACGATGAACAATTGAGGCTTGAGAATTACTTCCTGACGTTTACCCTGCATGTGAATGCTGCTGTACCTACATTAGCAGGAATGGTAGCACTTTATAATAACACCCTGTTATAATACATTTATAAGGTATTTGTAGATAATGGACTAATCATGAACAAACCATTTATATACATTCATAAATGATTATTAAATCATTTATAACTATATTTGTATACCATTTACAAAGTATTTATAACGCATTAGTGGATAATGAACTAATCATGAACAAACCATTTATATACATTCATAAATGATTATTAAATCATTTATAACTATATTTGTATAACATTTACAGATTAGTTCTACATTATTTATAACTCATTATCAACATTGTTTGTACTTGATTTGTTCATCATTAAATAATGTTGTTTAATGTGTAGTAACACATTTGTAGATGCTTTGAAAAATGGATATGAAAAAATGACTATAGTGTATCTCCATTTATTTTTCATGTTCAACAAATGGTTTGGGTGCCGGCCAGAAATCCGGAAAATGACTGTGGATTGCCAGCTATATTTAACATGGATAAGTTCCCCTTCTTTGCAGGGCTATAACTTTTTAAATCATATTGCTAGATTGCCATTATTAGGGCCCATTCAAAGTCCTATATGTATTGTTCAGGGTGAAGCAACGTTAAACTTTTTCATTCACATATTCATACTAAAGTATGGTCTAACAGAGACCTCAAACCTCCACAGAGAGACCTCAAACCTCCTGAGTCACCCACACTGACTCCTCCTGCATTCCTGTGTGTTAGTTGGTTGGATCCACTACACTTCCGGTTGCTACTGAACGGACGTGTTTTTGCGGACCTCCCAAACTTTCAAACTTTAGACTGTTTTCTTTCTTTCTACCATTTTTTAACCAGTGATCTTAACCGATCACTGTGACTTTTGCTCTTATCGTTTATGCTGTTGGATTTATTGGTTTTATGTGACTTTTTACTGGACGTGACCTAAGCTATCTGAGCTTGTTGTTGCCATAGCTACAGCTACACGCTACAGTACTCACAGTGCTAAACTCCCCCGAGGAAATGGCTCCAACGTCAGATGTCGCAGAAATGCGAACGGAACTGAAGACCATCGAGATACTAGTAATGGATCTTCTCAAGCGTCAAACGGAGCTCATGTCCAGGCTGGCTAGCATGGAACAAGCGGACGCAGGCTGCACCAGTAGTCCCTCCTGGGCGACAGTGGTGAGGGGCCGAAGGAAGCTCTCCCTTCCTCTATATGATCCCGTTGATTCACCTCAACTATCAAACCGATTCAATCCTCTTTGTAAAGATCCCAGCCTCCTAGGCTCTCCCTCGTTTCCGTCTCCTGCTGCTAGTAATGTAGCTTTGCTCAAAGACTATCCGATGCTAGCTACTAGCCTAGCTACTAGCCAGGCTCCAAGCGAAGCTACCAGGACGGCGGCCCTCTCCAGCTCACAACTCAACCATGGAAATATATCTGCAACCCAGAGCAGAAAGCGCTCTGCCCTGTTTGCTCTCGCATGGCCAAACTCCCCAGACTCACGCGATGGGTCCGACTCCCCAAAGTTTAAACGTCCTCGTCTGCGGTGCTCTGCAGCCCATGCCAGTATGATCATTCAAACGGCGAGTGTCATCGATAGAAATGCCGCTGTGAACGAGCCCCTCCACACGGCGCTGCTGCCCGACCAACCATCAAACCCCGCCAACAATACAGACGCTACTCCTGCGGCTTTTCACCATAGAAACCTGGCCATCTACGACGGGGAATGCATCCATGAGCAGCCAGAGATCCTACTCATCGGAGATTCCATCACCAGGTTTTTGCAAATACCACACGGCATTACGTATTGTTTTTCCGGTTTAAAAGTTACTGACTTACTTGAGTGTACTCCCGAAATCATCGACAGATATCCGTCCGCCCACACCGTTATCATTCATATCGGAGCAAATGACGTAATGGCTAGACAATCCGTTAAACTCCAATCTGACTTTGAATCACTAATACTCACTATTGAAAGCCTGGGTAAAATATGCATTGTGTCTGGCCCCATTCCATCCATAGGTCGTGGATCTGAGCGATTTAGCCGTCTGTTCTGGTTGCACAAATGGCTATAGACCTACTGTACTACTATAGGACTTTGCTATATAAATAACTTTGATCTGCTCTGGTCCAGGAAAGACCATTACAGACCCGATGGCATCCATCCAAACATATCAGGGGTAAATGTGCTAATACATAACGTCATACAAAGTGTAGCATCACTGGCCTGACAACCAACCATATCTAGCTCTGTAGACTATATACAGAAGCAGCCTAAGCTACAAAAAAACACGTTGAGTGTCATCCCGATTCTGATCACCAAAAGACTAATCAATTACTCATTATCACGTCCCATATGTAAATCTAACCTTATCAATATCAGTGTTCAACCACAGACTATCTCACACCCCACTACAGAACCCGTACAGCTAAAACTAGCACTGTTCAACGTTAGAGCGCTGAAACAAAAATAATTTCTGATAAATGAACTCATAGTAAAACATGGTGTACATTGTATGTTTTTAGTAGAGACATGGTTAGACAATATCACTGGTGTAGCAACACTGATTGAGACCTGCCCTTCCAATTTTAAATTCTATCAATCAAACAGACAGAGTGGGAGGGGAGGCGGAATAGCAGCAATCATCTCCACTCAATTTGTGTGCAATGATATTGACCTGGGAACATTTTTATCATTTGAATACCTTGCTATTGTATTGAAAACAGAAATGCCAGTAATATGTGTGACATTGTATCGACCACCAAGGTACTCGCCACTCTTCATACAGGAATTTTCAGAACTCATATCGATCTGCATTACCAGGTATGATAGAATCATTCTTAATGGAGATCTAAACATTCATATCAACAAAAAGGATGACCCCAGGGGTTGTGAGTTTCTGAACCTACTGGACAGTTTTGGACTGATGCAACATGTTCACGAGGCCACTCACCAACATGGCAACACTCTGGACCTACTAATAACAACAGGGCTAAACATTGAGAATGTATCAGTAAAACAAATTCCAATTTCTGACCATTATTGTGTGTTCTATGGTACAAGCCTAATATTACATAAGACCAGAAGCGAATTCCTAGTTCACAGAAGGCTTCTGGACGCTAGAGCTGAAGCAAAATTCTCTAGTATGATGAAATCATATGACCAATGCAGTGAATCCTCCTTAAATCAGAAAGTGCAAAACTTCCACAGCACCTTGTCAACAGTGTTAGATACTGTTGCCCCTCTGAAGGTTAAAAAGGTAAAAACTGATAGAATCTCTCCATGGTTAAATAAAACCCATGTTAAAGATAACAAGAGAAAATGTAGGATAGCCGAGCGAAAATGGAGGAAATTCAAACTCACAGCTCACTTTAATTTATACAAAGACGCCATGGGCGCATACAATAAGGCAATACAACTTGCGAGAAAGGAATATTTTTCCAAAATAATCTCAGAAAATATGGGTAACTCCAGGGTACTTTTTTCCACCATCGACCGGCTGATTAACATACCACCCCCCCATATACCGCAGCAATCAGCCACAAAATGTGAAGAGTTCGCAGTTTTCTTTAATGAAAAAATATCATTGATTAGAGCAAGCATTACCGCTGATATAGATCTGGCTGTGAGTGAAAACCCACCTGAGATAACTATGGGGGAATTCACATGTATTACATTACCTGACCTCTGTAAGATTGTCTCTGAGTGTAATTCCGCCACCTCCTGCCTCGATCCTATACCAACAGCATTTCTCAAGCGGGTGTTCGATAGTGTCTCAAATCATGTCCTTGAAATCATAAATATGTCTCTTCAAACAGGCACTTTTCCAGATGCATTTAAAACGGCTGTAGTAAAACCACTACTAAAGAAAACAAACTTAGATGTAAACGAACTAAAAAGCTATAGGCCAATATCGAACCTTCCATTTATCAGCAAGATATTAGAAAAGATAGTCTCAGTACAAATAAATTCCTTTCTCAAAGATAATAACATCATGGAGGAATTACAATCAGGTTTCAGAACAAATCACAGCACTGAAACTGCCCTTACCAAAATAGTTAGCGACCTCAGGCTAAACTCCGATGCTGGCAAAGTCTCAATTCTTGTCCTATTGGACCTTAGTGCAGCGTTCGATACGATTGACCATAATATCTTGATCAGTCGTCTTGAAAGACTGGTTGGCTTTTCCGATCATGTACTAAATTGGCTCATAACATACATTAAGGGGAGAAGGTTCTATGTTAAGCTTGGAGACAATGTATCCGAGGAACATGACAGCAGCTTTGGAGTTGCACAAGGAAGCTGCCTTGGTCCATTACTCTTCTCACTATATATGCTGCCCCTCGGGGACATCATTCGAGACCACAATGTATGCTTCCATAGTTATGCTGATGATACACAACTATATATCTCCGCAGAACCAAATAACACTCCAGCCATACAGTCCATTACAAATTGTCTGTTAGCAATAAACAAGTGGATGAACAATAACTTCCTAAAATTAAACGAAAGCAAGACCGAAATCCTATTGATCGGCCCAAAAGCGAAAAGGGAAGTGCTGTGTGAAAACCTGGGGAGTCTGTCATCCTATGTAAAGACTGAGGTTACAAGCCTAGGTGTCATCTTGGACTCAGACCTGACCTTTAAGTCTCATATAAATAAGGCCATGAAAACGTCATTCTTCCACCTAAGAAACATAGCGAAAGTAAGACCTTTCGTAAATAAAAAGGATGCAGAGAAACTTATTCATGCTTTTGTATCAAGTCGGCTTGACTATTGTAATGCACTGTTCACTGGTCTTCCCAAAGCAACCATTGGGAAGCTTCAGCTTATCCAAAACTCTGCAGCTCGATTACTAACTCATACAAGGAGAAGAGAACATATCACTCCAGTCCTGGCCACTCTGCACTGGCTTCCAATAACTCATAGAATTGATTTTAAGGTCCTTTTCCTAACATATAAAGCTCTTAATGAGCAAGGCCCAAAATACATAGCAAATTCCCTAGTTAGTTATCTGCCCTCAAGAACGCTACGGTCATCCACTACAGGTTTACTAGACACGCCCAGAAACCAAAAGAGGATAGGAAGTATGGCATTTGCCAACTATGCCCCAAAACTATGGAACACACTACCAACACACATCAGAAACGCCAGCTCCATACACATTTTTAAAGGAAAATTAAAAACGTACCTATACAGTCTAGCTTACAAATAGTTATGGCTTGGAAAAACCTGATGGATCCATGAGGCTAGGATAAGCCTTGTGGACCCAACTTTTTAGATGAAGGAACGGGTACATACGCACACAATACACGACCACTGATGGATCCGTAAGGCTTGGAAAGTCTTGTGGACCCAACTCTTTAGATGAGGGAACGGGTACATACGCACACAAGACACGGCCACTGATGGGTCCATGGGGCTTGGATAAGTCCTGTGGACCCAACTCTGGCCACTGACCACATGAGGGAACGGGTACATATGCACACAATACACGGCCACTGATGGATCCATGGGACTTGGTAAAGCACTATGGACCCAACTATGACCACTGATAAAAACGTAACTACACTAGCGTTATAAGAGCTAAACATTGCTACCTACCATACAAGTGCATTGGTTTAGTGCACTTCCGGTTGCTACTGAGCGGACATGTTTGTGCGGACCTGTTCTCCCAAACTGGTAAGCAAATGACTGTTTTTACGTTATTTTCATTTTTACGTTACTATTATTATTATTATTATTATTATTATTATTATTATTATTATTTTTTTTAAACATTGATCTTAACTGATCACTGTGACTTTATTGCTTTTATCGTTATATATGCCTATATTTGTGTACAGCACTTTGAGCTACATGACATGTATGAAAGGTGCTTTATAAATACTTACTTACTTACTTACTTACTAATGTATAAGTATGTTTTCATCTCTTTCTGCAGCTTTCTCCAGAACGTGATCTATAATATCCCCAAATGCATTATATTGATGATGCAATACAGCTTGATGGCAATTGGCGCGATATAAAAAATTCCAACTAGACATACTTCTAGAAGTTACTACACGTCATCTGATGTTTGACCGGATGGGCGAGGGGCCGTTTATAATTCCGTGGGCAGCGTTATACCAATCATCTAATGTGGGTCAAATGTTGATCATAGCAGTTAGTATCGAAGACGGTAATTTTACACGCTAAAACTCACCCCAGTCTCCTCGCGCCGTTGGGCGATCAGCGTAGAGTAGAAATTTTACCATTATGGGATGTCGATTTACCCGGTCCATTTCCAGGTTGTATAATGGTATATACGTCCAAATCATGTTGTCTATCGAGTTATTGGCAATGGATCGCTATGTATTGTGACGAGCCAGAGTGCCGGGAGCCAAACAGAGTGCCCGGAAGTAATATGGTCAAACAGCACATCGCCCAGAGCACTTCCTGTTTGGCGATTGCGCCGATCGGCCACCAGATGGCGCTCCTGAACCGCCAGAGAGCTCAGTGGGTCCTCCTGGTGGATCTCAGGCCAGCGGAGGGGAAATATGAATCCGATCACAGATTTTTGAAATATTGATATTAAAGACGCTGTAAAGCGTCCTTCGGCAACTTGAGCATGGCCGGGAAGGACGCTGGAAAGCGTTTTCTGGCACTTAAAGTGTTAAGACATTCATAAAACATTTATAAATCATTTGCAGATGCTATCGTGGGGGCCAATCTAAAGTGAAGCCTATTCATCATTAACAAGTGTCTAATACAGTTAATTATTTGTTTACTTTTTCATCACATGTTACAAATGTTGTAGGCAGCTTTCGGATACACCCTTCTTTGTGACATCAAACTGTGACAGAATTAGGACTAAAGATAAATGCAATTTTATTAACATATAAAATACATGTGCATGACATATAGTGTAACATCGGGGGGCACTAGGACAAAAGAGTACCCTGGCCAGGTATTGAAGAGTATCTAGAGAGGAAGTCTCACGCGAGCGAGACTTGACGTCACGTGTGTTGCTGTCTGTTTGAATGGAAGCACAAGTTATCCGTGCTGCGTCTATACTTTCGCTTTTAATAAGGTATGAGCAGGTTAAACACCTTTTTTTGTTGGTAAATCTATTCCATCATTTCCGACTTACAAACAACTCTTATATGTTGTGTAGCCGTTCGTGTAGATGTGGTGGCCGCTAACGTTACATTTGTTCCTAATGTGTGCTCAGTACTCAGTATGTATGTGATGACGACACGACACACAAGAGTAATAATTATTTGTGTCGTGTCATCATCACTGCAGCTGTGTCTTGTTCCCAATCACCCTCATGTGTCAATTAGTCTGTGTATATTAGTGTTGTCTGCCCTGCCTTCCTGTGCTGGATCATTGTTCATGTTACCCTCGTCCTGTGTGCTGTCAACCTTATGTTTCTCCGTATTCCCAGTTTTGTATTGTTTGCCACGTTAAGTAAAGTGCTTATTACTTCCATCCACGACTCGTGCTTCATCTATTTCATCCTCCACTACCTCTCCTCGTGTTAAGTCTGCATTCCGGGTTCTACTCATCTCTACCACTGATATGCCAACGAAACGTTCCAGGAATCGTAACACAACTCTAAGTTGTAGTATTAATATATACAGTCCCTCTCCGTCCTTCTGTCCCTATCTCTCTCTCTCGCGCTCTCTCTCTCTCTCTCTCTCTCTCTGACCCTCTCTGTCCCTCTCGCTCTCTCTCTGTCTCTCTCTCTCTGTCCCTCTCCGTCCTTCTCTGTCCCTCTCTGTCTCTATCCGTCCTTCTCTGTCCCTCGATCTCTCGCTCTGTCTCTATCCGTCCTTATCTGTCCCTCTCTCTCTCTGTCCCTCTCTCTCCGTCCTTCTCTGTCCCCCTCTCTCTCTCGCGCTCTCTCTCTCTCTCTCTGACCCTCTCTGTCCCTCTCGCTCTCTCTCTGTCTCTCTCTCTCTGTCCCTCTCCGTCCTTCTCTGTCCCTCTCTGTCTTTATCCGTCCTTCTCTGTCCCTCAATCTCTCGCTCTGTCTCTATCCGTCCTTATCTGTCCCTCTCTCTCTCTGTCCCTCTCTCTCTGTCCTTATCTGTCCCCCTCTCTCTCTCTATGTCCCTCTCCATCCTTCTCTGTCCCTCTCTCTCTCTCTCTCTCTCTCTCTCTCTCTCTCTCTCTCTCTGACCCTCTCTCTCTCTTTCCTTCTCTCTCTCTCTGACCCTCTCCATCCTTCTATGTCCCCCTCTCTCTCTCTGTCCCTCTCCATCTTTCTCTGTCCCTCTCTCTCTCTCTGACCCTCTCTCTCTCTCTCTCTCTCTCTCTCTCTCTCTCTCTCTCTCTTTCCTTCTCTCTCTCTCTGACCCTCTCTCTTTCCTTCTCTCTCTCTCTGACCCTCTCCATCCTTCTCTGTCCCTATCTCTCTCTCTGTACCTCTCTCTCTCTTTCCCTCTCTCTCTCTCTTTGACCATCTCCGTCCTTCTCCGTCTCTCTCTCTCTCTCCATCTCTCTCTCTCTCTTTCCCTCTCTCTCTGTCCCTCTCTGTCCCTCTCTCTCTCTCCGTCCCTCCCTGTCCCTCTCCGTCCCCGCGTGCCCCCGCCTCACCCCCGAGCTACACTGCTCTCCTGTCCTAGAGAGTTGCCCTGACTTTGAAGGGCTATAATGACGCCAGACATGAAGCACTCTGCCAGAGGAAGGCAGTGTGTGGATTTATGTCACTGAGCAGCAGCATCACACTAACTCACTGTGACTCCAGCGAGGACAGCAGTGTGGCTGCTGCAGCAGCACATTCATATCAGAGAGGACAGCAGGGCGGTAAGGGCTGAGCCCAAACGTTCAAACGTTCGGACCTTCGTTCGTTACGTTGGCATTCTAATTCTAAATCAACATTAATTTTTTTTATGTGCCTATTCATTCTGTTTAACCTATTTCACCCGACGGGACTGGCACGAATGACATCTGGTCATAAATCAATATTTCTTTGACTGTTGTATAAAAGTAGCGATTTAAATGTCAAACATATTCAAGTATTAACATCACTAACATGTCACAACAGCATGTAGAATGTATATTATCATCAATACGTTAGTTTAGCAATAGGTTAAAAGTGTCATTAGATAGATTTAACTTTTCGATTTGGACAAGTCTAGTCGCGAGGGAGACCATTTTGGATATTTTTTAACCATGGGAATTGTAGTCTTTTGTGGCCATTTTGTAATAGACCACTACACTTCCGCGTTACATTGAAATCGCGGAGGAGATTGCGGGGGGAGCAAATTAATGAATGTGGATGAGAGCCGTGATTTAAGTGGTTGCAGATACGGCTGTGGGGGTGCTAGAGACATGACCGAATAGACGTTTATGCGCCTCAATCTCCTTAACACGGCGCAACCCATTCCTAATCGATCAGAACTAAATCGGCAGAGAAAAAGCCCATTTTAAAGCACCTATTTCCCATGCACATGCACAGATTGCCCATGGAGTCTGGACGACGTGAGATGACGCACAAATGAATGTAGACTGTTCCATCAGAGGGGGGAGCTTCGGTGGTAATGTGAGTGGCTACAGACCGCTGCACTTAAATATAAACATTAGTCTACCTGGAGACTCAATGAGGTAATTGTAGATGTCGCCATAAGACGCACCAGGCCATTTAGTGGGATAATTTTTTCATTATCCTGTTCGGCTGAAAGGACACTGGCCACCGAAGCTCCCCCCTCTGATGGAACAGTCCACATTCATTTGTGCGTCATCTCGCGTCGTCCATACTCCATGGGAAATCTGCGCATGTGCATGGAGAATATGTGCTTTAAAATGGGCTTTTTCTCTGCCGATTTAGTTCTGATCGATTAGGAATGGGTCGCGCCATGTTCAGGAGATTGAGGCGCATAAACGTCTATTCGATCATGTCTCTAGCACCCCCACAGCCGTATCTGCAACCACTTACACAGGGAACAAACTTAACTTTTTGACTTACCAGCCATTTGGCTGGTAGATTTGAAAAACTACCAGCCAGGCAGATTTTTTACCAGCCATTGGCGGTTGGCTGGTACTTATTTTGTTCCCTGGGTGTAGTGATGGCTCCTATGTTATGGTGGAGGTGTAGTGATGGCTCCTGCATTATGGTGGAGGTGTAGTGATGGCTCCTATGTTATGGTGGAGGTGTAGTGATGACTCCTATGTTATGGTGGAGGTGTAGTGATGGCTCCTATGTTATGGTGGAGGTGTAGTGATGGCTCCTGTGTTATGGTGGAGGTGTAGTGATGGCTCCTATGTTATGGTGGAGGTGTAATGATGGCTCCTATGTAGGCCTGCCACGATAACACATTTTGCTGGGCGATTAATTGCCCCCGAAAATATCGCGATAAGCGATATTATTGCGACCGGTTAGAGAATTTTTTTTTTTAAATTTATTTCCCCAAACTTTTATTTTGAAGCCCACCGCTCCGTCTTTTCCGGTGTTTAGACTTTTATTTTGAAGCCCACCGACCGGACCGGAAGTATTTTGTGATTATCCTAAGCAGAAACTATGAGCCGACAACTTGGGCTAATGATATGATGTTTTTGAGCTAATGATAAAACAAATTGTTGGTGAACAACTAACTTTAGGTTAGTTTTAACGTTAGCTACTAACGTTAGATGCAGCTACTACAGGCAATCAACGATGAGGAGGAAGCGTCAAAGCAGTATATAATATAATAGCTGTGGTGCGTAAGCACTGCAGCACGACTCGAAACTACCGGAGTGTTATAATAAATTAATTCATGTTTAACTTGTCCCCGTGTCCAGTCCTTTGACTAGCCCCACCCGTTAATTGTAAACAATGATGCATGTAATTGTATTAACGTTATTCTGTGTTGTACTTGTAGCTATGCTATACGTTGTATTTCGTTTGTAGCTAATGTTGTTAGCATTGAATGAGCATCAACGAACGCTAGATCTTTAATCTTTATTTAGCAGTCCAGTTTCTCCGGGCAGTAGCGAGTAACTACTTGGGTCTAAAAATAGCTAACGTTACACTACAAATAATGCTACTTGGTTAAAAGGAGCAACACTATTGAGAAATGTCTATGTGGCGTTGCCCCACGGAGCTCCCGTGCTGTACTCTAGTAACGTCAGCGGCCCGCCTCCCAACACGGACAGTGACTGAGGGGCACTGGTTCCGCCTCATTAAAACAAACGCGCAAATAGCAATTAATCGCGCCCGTCAAAATCATTGCATTCATTTTAATTATCGCAGCAATTAATCGATTTATTGCTTATCGCGGCAGGCCTACTCCTATGTTATGATGGAGGTGTAGTGATGGCTCCTGCGTTATGGTGGAGGTGTAGTGATGGCTCCTATGTTATGGTGGAGGTGTAGTGATGGCTCCTGCGTTATGGTGGAGGTGTAGTGATGGCTCCTATGTTATGGTGGAGGTGTAGTGATGGCTCCTGCCTTATGGTGGAGGTGTAGTGACGGCTCCTATGTTATGGTGGAGGTGTAGTGACGGCTCCTATGTTATGGTGGAGGTGTAGTGATCGGTGTGGCAGGCTCCTATGTTATGGTGGAGGTGTAGTGATCGGTGTGGCAGCTCCTATGTTATGGTGGAGGTGTAGTGATCGGAGTGGCAGCTCCTATGTTATGGTGGAGGTGTAGTGATCGGAGTGGCAGGTCCGACAGCACAGAGACCCTCACAGGGTTTCGATTACAGAGCTGCAGTATCAGGCTCAGCACGGATGCCTCACATAAACACAGGCTGGCTAACTGGTAGTTTGTCACTCCTGCTGGTCTTAGGCTGAGATAACTACAATAGAGAGGAGGCAGTGGGTGACAGACTGTACATACTGTCTGGTGCCGTGACAGACAGAGGTGACAGACAGAGAGGGAGAAAGAGAGATATTGAGAGAGATAGAGAGAGAGAGAGAGAGAGAGAGAGAGAGAGAGAGAGAGAGAGAGAGAGAGAGAGAGAGAGAGAGAGAGAGAGAGAGAGAGAGAGAGAGAGAGAGGAGAGAGAGAGAGAGGGAGAGGGAGAGGGAGAGG